>NC_140028.1:37582209-38182209 GCF_963513975.1 Fringilla coelebs | reverse complement strand
GGACATGGAAGGCCACACAGTTCTACCTCATCCTGCCAGTCACAGGGGAGGCAGCTACAGGAGAGAGCTCCTCCTGAGAGTTGATACCTGTCTGCATGACTGACCTCATAGAGCGAGCTTTAGCCTTGACGATCACAGGACCCTTTGTGAGCAGTGAGGATGCATGGACAGAGGTGGGATCCAGCTGATGAGGCTATTCAGTTTGTTGATGTAGCTGTGGGACTCAGGATGATTTTGCCTGAAAGCTAATATGAAAAAATGAAAGCCACTTCAATTCAGCAGATGACTCTGGCAGTGCTAGAACAACGTAGGGTCCACAAGCAGATTAGGAGGAGCAGAGCTGCCCCATCCCTAGCAGAGCAACATTTACTTATACTGGATGAGATCTTATCTGCTTATGGCCTGATCTCCCACAGCTTTGTCTCCAGTGGTTGAGGTCACACAAACCCATGCCAACAGCATGGATTCAGAATGCCAGCTGAAGGGCTTAGCTGCTGAGAGAGCACTTGAGAAGACTTGTTTTAGTGTGAATTCTTGATTGGGTTTGACAGCTGACCCCAACTGCAGCCTTTCCTTCAGCTGAGGCACCCTGCTCCATCCAGATGCCAGATTTCATGATCATTATTAGGGCAGGAAACAGAGACACACAGGGATATGTGAAAACAGAAGCCTAGCTTTCATAGGAAGCAAGGCAAAAACCCTCTTCTCTGAGAAAACTCATTCTGGCTAGGAATTATTTATTAACAAAAATGTATATCAAAACTACTTGCAAATAAAATAATAGAGAAATGGCTCTTTTCAGTGTGGAGAGCGTTTTTAAACTAGGAGAAAATTTCACATGCCACTTCTCAATGTCCTGTCCTGTCCATGCAAGACCTATTCAATATTGTCATGAACAGCCTGGGTAACAAAATGGCAGAGATAATATTAAAAGAGAAAAAAATCAAATATTTTTGCTAAACTGACTGGCCATGATCAAAATTATTGAAATTTAGCACAGGGAAAAAGAGTGCTAATAGGGAAATACCAAATGTATGGATACATTTGAATAGTAACTGCCTAGAATAGAGATCTAGTATCAAAAATGAAATTCAGATGTTGTTGATTAAAAAAAAAACACATTCAAAGAGGGGTAAGACTGGAGATACTTGTTTGCAAGTTTTGAGGTGATGAGGCTGGTTAGAGACACGTGAGAACTGCTGTTTTGGGCTCTACACTTAATAAATAGTGTTGAGAAGTTAGGGGAAGCACAGAGGAGAAAAAAAATAGGAGGCCAACTTTTGACAATGGCAAACATCTGAGAGTTTTTCATGTGGAAAAGGTAAATATGTTCAGAATATATAAAGAAGCTCCTTCCACTTTCTAGGGTTGTGTGGGGCGGGGGGGGGTTGCAAATCCACAGTACACAAGATTTTTGATTTTTTAAAAAAAGCTTCATTTTGGGTTTCAGGTCATGAAATATGACAACAGGATTTGGCACAATAAGCTTTATTGAAAGTTTTTACAAGTTGGATGCACACCTGTTAGAAGCCGCGTACGTCAATATTGTCCAAGCTGTTGACCACAAAAACCTCTATAAAGTTAAAAGACAGACACCTTTTACTCCCATTCTACCAGAGAGCCAGAAGGGGAGTAAAATGTCAGTTTATATGAAGAATGTGCCACTGGCTCTTGAACAGTACCCCCAGCCCACAAACAGCTGAGCTGAAAGAAATCCCAAAGCATCACCAGCATGACCTGACTGGAGTGTCCTGCCACATTTACCCTTGCCAGGCATCTGGTGTAGCCTCAGTATGGACTGCCTTTGACTGCTCCAGGTCCCAAGGTCAGGGTACACTGGACGCTTCATGAAGCAGCTGAGACTATGGAAGACCTTGAAGCTTCTTCCAGCTCACCAATCCCATATGAACTCTAAGAAATTCAAGCCCTAAACACCAGCTGTGAATTTAGGTTACTCCCCTGGCTCATTGCTTTCAGTTCAGTGAGGTAAGACAGAAACAGAAAGGGAAAAAATCCTTTCAGGCCAGAACTCATGTGATGAAGATAAACTTCTACCAAACAGCTCATTGATGGCTATTCTTGGAGGGCTTATGCTTTGGGCCTCTCAATTTAGGAAGGACATTGAAGTCCTGGAGCTGATCCAAGGAAGGGCTACGAGTCTGGACTACCAATCCCGTGAGGAGCGGCTGAGGGAGCCGGGGTTTAGCCTGGACGAAAAGAGGCTCAGGGCTGACATCACTCTTTACAACTCCCTGAAAGGAGGTTACAACCAGCTGAGGGTCGGCTGCCTCTCCCAGGCGACCAGCGACAGTATGACAGGACAGAATGTCAAGCTGTTCCAGGGGAGAGTTAGGTTGGAGATTAGGAAGAACTTTCTCACGGAAAGGGCGCTTAGACTTTGGGATGGGCTGCCAAGGGAGGTGGTGGAGTCAACGTCCCTGGTAAGGAAAGACTGGATGTAGCACTCAGCGGCCCGGTCTAGTTGACAAGGTGGTGTCTGGTCACGGGTTGGCCTCGATGAACCCCAGAGATCTTTCCCAGCCTGATGGGTTCTGGACTCAGGGACAGCAGCTCCCCGGCGCTGCCGCCGCCCTCAGTCCCATGGGGCTGGGGCCGAGGCTCCGCCCCGCGCGCGGCGGGAGGCGGCCTCGCGCCTCAGCATTTCCGGGTCGGAGGCGGGGCAGCGTGAGGGGGCGGGCGCTGACGTCGCCGGAGGGTCCGGGGGCCGCTCGGCGCCTGTTTATTGTTCTCTCCGCCGCCGCCGCGTTCTGGCTTTCCCGGCGCCTGCGGGGCCGTGGTGGGAGGGAGCGAGGGAGGGCGGACAGCAGGACCGGGCGAGCACAGCCCCTCCGCCAGCGGCGGCGCGGGGGCGGAGGTAGGAGGGAGCGAGCGGGCGGAGGCGCCGCCCGGGGGCCGTTAACCCGTTTCCGCCTCTCCGCAGCGCGAGCCCGGGCGGCGAGCGCGCGCGTCACGCCGGAGCGAAAGCGGGACAGCCCGGGAGCGGCAGCCCGGGAGCGGCCATGGCCTACGCGTACCTCTTCAAGTACATCATCATCGGAGACACAGGTGGGTGAGCCCGGGCCGGGCCGCAGCGGGGCGGGAGAGGGAGAGGAAGGCCCGGCTCCCCGCGCCCATTTCCGCAGTGTTGGCAGTGCCGCCGACGTGGTGGCTCCGCGCGAGGAAGAGGCGGTGTCTCCCCCCCGCCTCTGCGCCGGGCCCCGCCCGCGGCCTCGGCCTTGTCTCCCGACGGCCTTGGGCCGCTGGCAGCCGCCTCCGGGCCTGGCTGACGGGCCGCGGGGCAGCTCGGGCTGTGTCACGGCCTTGGCTGCGGCGGCAGAGCGGGCCAGCCGAGAGGGAGAAGGCACTGTCACAACGAAATCACAACGAAACCTAGACCTGGGTAGTGCCCGTGGCTTGCAGCCTTGTGGTAGCGAGGCCGCACTCCTCTCCGCAGTTTTGTGATGAGTTTCTGTCTCATTGCTGCGAGTTACCTTCAGCTCAGGCTGCAAGGATGCTCTTTTCCATGTCGGCTGGAGCTGCTGTAGCAAACTGTGGGAAGACACGCTGTCAAACGAAACTTAAAGGCCCTGGCTCTTCCAGTCTAGTTTAAGGGACCTCTTTTTTATGTGTATACATGTACACACACCACTGCTTTTTCAGATGTTTCTTACGCCTTGTCACTTTTTAAAAACGTGTTGAATCATAGAATGTCAAGGGGTTGGACTGGGGCTTAAAGATAATCTAGTCACAACCACCCCCTCCCCCCCCCCCCCCCCACCCAGTGTGAGTAGGGACACTTCCACTAGACCACTTTGCTCAAGGCCCCATCCAACCTGGCCTTGAACGCTTCTCAAAAACTTAGTCCATTCTATTTGTAACTGGCTGCTGTGCGACAAATAATAATGCTTACAGATGCTGTTGGCAGAGCCATATGCTGATAGGTAGGAATTGCTGCTTGAAGCCCCTTTGCCAATATGTTTTATGCTTCTTCGGCCTAGTGTGGATGGGAGTAGCATACTTTGATCAAACTATTGTCAGGACAGGGTAGCTAACTTAGTTAACCATTGTGCCTGTGTGTTTTCCTTGTTGTTTTCCTCATACCTGTCTAAATGCCTTCTTACTGAGTTTGATGACACACCTGTTTTTTTAGGTGCTACTCTGAGGCCTTCATAATTGTACTTCATACCTATGAACCAAATTATCTGTTGGTGGAGTATAATTATGCATTGTAGTTGTATTACACATGAGGTTGTTAAATACACTGGGTGCAACTATTATGTGACTTTTATCTGCTTTTTAAATGTACGTTTAAACTCTGAAAGCTTTTTTTAGGCTTCTGCAGTAGTAGCTGTAGTAGAGGTGAATCGTTAGAAATACATCACAGCTATAATGACTATGTTGGAAGCCTTCAGTTGTGGGTGATAACTGAAAATTCTGAGTTTTGTGGAGTGTTTACTTGAGTGACAGTTCATCAAGCCAGGACAGGAGGACAGGATGTCCAAATTCAGGAGAAGTAAGAAGAGGTTTGTCAGGCTGGGGTGATGCAAGATGGTAGTGCACAGTTCAGAACAGGTGGCCAATTCAGGTGTATCTCTAAAAACTGTAGTTACTAAAGTGGTAGACATCAGCTTTCAGTTGCTTTGGTATATTGATTGTATACTGATTAAATTTTTACAAAGAAATATCCTCAGTGTAATGGTCTGTGCTCTACTCTTGAATTTGAGTTGTTTGAAATGTGAAATACAGAATGGATGTCATTTCTGAAGTTGTTGCAGCTGCTTAAGAGCCAAATATCAGAAGAAGAAACACAGAGAGGAAAATGGCTCACAGATTTGCTGTTGGCTTTTTGGTCGGTGTTTTTTTTCTAATTCTCATGGCTTGTATTCTTGAGTTGCTACAGGAAGCTAATTAAAACTACTGCAATGATTATTTTTTAAATGAATTGAATATGTCAGTAGTGGTAAGTTGGTTTTGCTTTTATTTAGATCTCCTGTAAGCCTTTTAAGTATTCTAATAGAGCTAGTACTGAAGAGCCAATTTATGTTGTGCACAGTTGCCAAGATGATGGTGGTAGTCTAGGTATTACTGCTCTTCCTCAGATGAAGGCAATTGAACTCAAAGTTCTGACAATGGAAATTAAGAGTGGATGATGACTGTCCTCTTCAGTTCCCGTGGCGGTTTCCCACAGCATTCGAGCCAGTGAAGATATGTCACTGGCTTTGCAGACCATGTAGATTTCATAGCAATCAAGAAATTTGTTTCTGGTATTTGATTTAGTCTTTGGAAATGCCTCAGCTGCCTGGTGACTCAGCAGATAGTTGTAAACAAACTGTAGGAGAAAACTAAGAGACTCAGCTGAGGACTGATGTTAACATTTAGCTTCTCTTTCAGCACTGAAAAACAAAGTAGGTTGTGCGATCCATAAGCAAACCAGTGAAACCCCTCTGGAGTTATCCAAGACACCTGTATGTGCCTTCTCTGAATTGTGATTCCACATGCTTTCATTTGCTTAAACACAGGAATTCAGGATGATCTCAGTCTCTTAAAATGACAGCCACAGAGACTGACTGTGCAAGACTGCCTCGTGCTCAACAGTTCTTGTTCCTTTGCATTCCCTGTTTCATTGGTCATTGTCATTCACTGACTTTTTTTCTTTCTCTGGTACTTCAGGTGTGGTAGCTTTATGAACATGAGATTGCTTCTAATCTGGTTCTTAACTGAGTTTTTTAATATATAAAAATGGTGTTCTGTATAATTGGAACTGGTTTAGGATCTAGTTAGTTTTCTGTTATGGGAGAGACCTGAAAGGGCATGGCTGTATTCCAGATACTAAAAAACATTGCCATAAATCTGTGTGGTTTTTACATTGTAGCAATGGGACTGTAGCTGTGGAGTTATAAGAGAAAAATACAAGTACTGGATAACACTGACTATTGTGAGAGTTTACCAGGAAAAATCCTTTGATCTGGCTATTTCCAAAGCATTATAGGAGTTTGCAAATGAATTTAGAAGCATGAGTGATGCATGCTGCATAGGGCTGTACCTCTGAGACCTTTGCCTTTATGGTTGATGGTGTCTTTGATTTTGATTGCCAGTAGGAGTTAGTGTCTTCATCCGCTCTTCCCTATACATTTGCCTTTGGCCACCAGTTGAAGTTGAGATGGTCTTTGGCTAGGATAAATATTGTTAGCATATGAGAATTGTCTTGTTTGTGCAGTTGGTGACTGAAAGGCTGTCATTTTTTTTCTTTTAGATTTTTTTCTGTGTAATGGTAAAATCTTTACTTATATGTTTGTTATCAGCAATGTACCATGTGGTAATAAACTGGGAATGATAACAAGATTTCTGTGAAGATGAGAGCTGGAGTTGGTGTTTTTTCAGAGTAATACACATTAACCAGAATTTTCTTATATTAGAGTGTGTTTGCTAGATTCCAACAGAGAATGCTCCTGAACTTTAGGATACCTCAAGTACTAGTTTTGCAATGGTCAAATTTCTTGCCACCAACATAACTTGTCAGATGTAGCCTATCTCAGTGTCTTTTTAGGATCAGTGTTGCTGCATTTTCCATGAGCAGGTCCACCTGCTTTTCTTAAATGTGTTGCTGCAGAACTCTGTGAGCTTTTTGCATAATGGACTTTCACTTGCCTTTCAATTTCAGCAGACAGTTGCTGCTCCTAGACCAAGAGTGTCTCTAAGTTATTCCTATTAGGAGGTGATGATGAAAGAAAATGTAGTTGCTTGGTGATCTAATTCTCACTCTCTAGAGTAAAGTAAGCTGTCTAGTCAACCATTTCACTTGTCTAGGAGACTTTCAAATGTTGAAATTAAGCAGTCAAATTTACTTTATTTTTCAATCTTCTTTGTGAAATACTTCTAGTGTCTTTGCACTTTGCTCTGGAACAGCAGCTGTTATTAGCTAGTAATGTGTATGATTAGAGTCTTTTGCCCTTATTTTCTCTAAATACTTCTTGACTAAACTGGTTTTCATCTCACTAGAGCTGGTGTTAATATCCTTTGATAGCTCGAGAACTTGTTTGTGCTGAAAACCAGAGTACTGGTCTGTACTACTTACATCTTGCTTTGAGACCCTTTCAATTATGCTTAATCCCAAAAGAGCAGATATTAGGTGTTGTATAACATCCTCTTAGCCTCTTACAAGTTAACTAGAATTAACAAACTATATGTCCATACAAATGGTTTCATGAGGCTGCTAGTGTGCACACTCGTACTAATTCTTAATGCTTTCTTTAAAAGAAACCCCAGACACCTTGCCACTCAAAAAAAATCTAACCCAACCCCACCTCCAATTTCATCTAGAACCATGTTATTATGAATGCTGGCAGTTTCTAAGTGGTTTGTGACCATGCAGAACATGAAGTTTTTTTATAGACTCAAATGTAGCTTGATTTTATTTGGAAATAATTTTTACTTGCTTTTAAAACATATAGTAAGCAGTGGTGTAGTGCCATACAGACTGAAATATGGTAAAGCTGAACAGCTCCTTTAACTTTGTATGCTTGTGCTAATTGTTATGTAGAAAGGAAAAATTTCCATCATTGGCTTTAAATATGCTATTGAAAATGTTTACATGTTGAAGCTAAATCAGCTTTAAAAGAGCTTTTTTTTTTACTTTTCCTGAAATTACATAGGCAGCATGAAGGATTTTGGAGGTTGTTTTTCTACTGTTCTTGTCCATGCTTACGTTTGTATGTGAACTCCCTTTGCTCTGTACGTCTGTACGTGACAGTTCAAAATGTTTTAGTTTGTCCTTCAAATAAATTTAAATAAAGCTTTCCCACTTGATGGTAGAGTTCTGACTAAGACGTAACTGACTGAGAAGAGGTTAAGAAAAATCTTTGCTTTAGGTTCATGTCTTGTTATGCCTAGGCCCATGAAAAGGTAATACTGCACTTTCCAGAGTTTGATAAAGCTGCTGTGGTTGGAAAGGGAGGAGAGGGGGAATAAATTGCAGCCTGTGATAAGAAAGGGGCTTATGAAACAGCTGGAAGCTCTGCAGACTACTGGAAAGAACTAAAAGTATCTCATAAACCAGGTTAAAGGTATATATCTTGTGACATTTGTAATGTGTAATTACCTGGTTAAAATCAAAGTTAGTTTTAAAATCTGGGTCCTTATATGTATCATCTAGATAATAACCTATTTTTATGTATAATATGTATATATATAATATATATAATCTTGCCCCTTATTTGAAACTGTCACCCTATTTTTAAGATTTATTTTTGTCTGTTTTTCTAAAGGAAGGTAAGAAAGCAAGAAGCTTGTTTTCACCTCAGTTAGTATTATGGCGCTGGTTTCATGGACATCCAAGCTGACATAGTTGGTTACATGTGAAAGAAGGACTTCTTGCTCCCCTTACCTTGTGGTGATTTTGCTAGTCTGCCATGATCTGGATCCACCCACTAATGCAGTAGAAAAGTACCTTCTTTCTAGGTTAGCTTTTCACTTAGGGGCTGAACCAGGTGATTTGGTCTTGTGGTTGTGCTTTCCACAGTCTGGAAGGAAGGAAACTGGATCTAGAAAGATTAGTGAGAGCAAGATATCAAAGGGAAGTAGGTATTCATCTCTGTGTGTGGTGGACTGATTGATCACCATCAAGTACAAGAAAAACAGTTCTGTGAGACTGTTGAATTAATCCAGAGTTTATATGCTGCCAAAACAGGTAGACCTTGTTACCACTTCTTGTCTCAGCTATGAGCTCTGCTACTTCTTAGCTCTCAGCATCACTTCTTGTGTCATCCTTCAAAGAGCCAGCTCAGCTCATGAAGATGATTTGAAAAACAAAACTAAACAAGTAGTAGGTATGCTTAAAAGAGTGCAAGAGCCCTTTTGGGTAAGGAGGTGGAGGTGTGTGGGAAGGAGTGAGTCTACTCACCACAGACAGCAGGCTGATTAACATAGATTTTTCTTTAGCATTCAGTTTTTATTCCATGGTTGAGAGGACTACTAGTGCAGTTCTTTTCCTCTGTCACCTTTCTGGGGCTATACTGGTGCCTAGGTGAGCAAGTAAGGAAACTCTTAACCTCCCCCTGCCCTCTTTCTTGACACATTTTTGGTTTTGAACTGGGTCAGCTTTTCAAGGCAAACATCACTGCAAGGAACATTGATGAGTTTTGTCTAGAGGTAAGAAAAGCCTAAAGCTTTTCTCATATTCAGTAGTACACACCTGACTCTGCAGCCAGTAATTGAACTTTCTTTGCCCTATTCACAGGGAATCAAAAAGGGGAGAAGGAAGCAAGTCAGCTCTCTTAGCCAAAGACTTGCTCAGCTGTACCATCACCTGTGCTGTGATTCCAGAGCTGCTTGCCTTTTTTTTAAGTGCTACAAGTGCAGCCTATTACTGAAAAGAATAACCATTCCCTTTGCTGTGTCTTCCGTAGCCCTAGTCTCATGCATGTACTGGTGTTTTGGATGAGTGTAGTACTGTGCTGGATCCGTTTCTTGTTGCATATGAGTGAGAAGGGTAGCTGTACTGCTGAGCTGTGAAATAAACACAAGTATATAAGGAAGGGCTGTGTTGAAGCTGGGCCAAAGTGGACAACAGCAAAGTTCTGGCAATGCTTTGTTTAAGGAAACTGACTGCAGAGTTGCACCCAGATTAAGAGGAAGGGGTTAAGGGAGGTAGAGGAATTTAGAGAATCAACTCAGTCTGCTGGTTCAGAATTTAGAGCTGGAGGGTAAAATTACTGTAGCACAAGTTCTACTCCTATCATTGTTTGAGTGCTAAGAAGCAATGAAGGGGTCCTAAAACAGGCACTTGCAAAGAAGCAAGCCTTCCCTCTGAGCACATAATGCATTGTTTTCATTTGTTCCTAAGCAAGAGCTTTTGTTTACTGTGGTTGTTGAAGTGTATCCAAGCTCTCTCATATGAAAACGCTAGATTTTTTTTTCTGGGGTGGTTTATCTGAAGCTATATTGAAATAATTGTGGCAGTAAAATGGAGAATGGGTTAATAAATAACTGAACCTATCCCTTTTACATTCTGCAATTGACTGTCATCAAGATGTTCTCAGCTACCTCTCACAGTGTCTGCCTCATTTCAGGTGTAATATTTACAGTGCTAAGTGAGCAAGATACCTGGTAAGCTGCCACTCTGTTCCTAGAGTTAACTGGTGTAGTTATTTTAAACCACCTGCATGCCATAGGATTAGCTGCCTGCAGCTGTTAACTGATCTTTGCAGCATCTGTTTATGTCACAAAGTGGTAAACTACTCAAGCATTCATATAGAGCTCCTGTCTCTCATACATGTTCCTGTCTATGATAGGGGAGTTAGCTCAAGCCTTGGAAGTGATTTGGGCTACAAACTATTTTCATAAGAACTTTTGTGATACAAATGTGCAATATCTGAAAACCATAAAATTAAAATGAAACCTCTCTTTCAGTCAACTTAGGGACTTTCAGTACAAAACTTAGGGACTTTCAGGTGGGGGTTTTTTTGTTGGAAGGTTCTGAACCAGCAGGAATGGCATTAAAGAGAAGCTAGTTATTTCTTCTGTTTCTCTGTGTGAGCCCATCAGTCTGCAGTCTGCTCCTAGAAGGACTGCTATGGAGGAGTGTCCAGAAGTGCAGTCATCTTGTGACTGCATGAAAGGGGCTGTGCTTGTCTGCTATCTTCACTCTGTTGAAGCTGGTGGTTGTATGCTCAATTCAACCGACTTGGTCACCAGCCTTAGAAGGAGAAGAAATATCAGATTGCCACTTGAGAACTAGTGCTGGAATACCTAATAAAATGTCATTTTGTTGATTAGATTTTGAAATACTGTTCCAACATTTGTGGGATTTGTGCAGGAATATTGGATTGGCTTAAGGTTTTAGTTTATCCATTGAAACTGAAATCACTTGGCAAGGTTAACGGCAAAAGCTATTTCTGATGTGACTTGCAGGTTTTTTGTAAGTGAGGTGGTGATTATGTTCTCCAATGGGGCATTTTTATTTAATTGGTGATATAAAAGTTATCTTTGTATATAAACACTGTTCACAGAGTGACCTAGGTTGGAAAAGACCTTTGAGATCATTAAGTCCAGCCTGTGACCTAACCTAACACCTCCTCATGAGCTAAACCATGGCACTGAGTCCTGCATCCAGTCTTTTTTTAGCACATCCAGGGATAGTGACTCCACCACCTCCCTGGGCAGACAATTCCATTGCCCAATCCCTCACTGAAGAATTTTTTTCAGATGTCTAACCTAAACTTCTCCTGATGCAGCTTAAGACTGTGTGCTGTCATTCTGTCACCGGTTGCCTGGAGAAAGAGACCAACCCCCACCTGACTACAAGCACCTTTCAGAATGTTGTTGAGAGTGATAAGGTCACCTCTGAGTCTCCTTTTCTCCAGGATGAACACCCCCAGCTCCCTCAGTGGTTCCTCACAGGGTTTGTGTTCCCAGCCCCTCACCAGCCTTGTTGCCTCCTCTGGACACACTCAAATTTCTCAACGTCCTTCCCAAACTGAGGGGCCAGAACTGGACACAGCACTCAAGGTGGGACCTCACCAGTGCCAAGTACAGGGGAAGAATGACCTCCCTGCTCCTGCTGACCACACTGTTCCTGATCCAGGCCAGGATGCCCTTGGCCTTCTTGGCCACCAGGGCACACTGCTGGCTCATATTCAGTGAGCTCTTGACCAGGACCCCCAGGTTCCTTTCTGCCTGGGCACTGTCCAGCCACACCATCCCCAGCCTGTAATGTTGCAGGGGGTTATTGTGGCCAAAATGCAGGACTCAGCACTTAGACTTGTTAAACTTCATCTTATTGGACTCTGCCCATCTATCCAACCATCCCAGGTCCCTTTGATGAGCCCTCCTACCCTCCAACAGATTGGCAAATGCTCCCAGCTTAGTGTTATTTGCAGATTTACTGATGTTGGACTCATTCCCTCATCCAGATCATCAGTGAAGATATTAAACAGGACTGGCTCTAGTACTGATCTCTGGGTACACTACTAATGACTGGCCACAGCACCATTCACCACCACTCTCTGGGCCCAGCCATCCAGCTAGTAGTTGACCCAGTGAAGAGAGCACCTGTCAGAGCTGTAGACTACCAGATTTTCCAGGAGGATACTGTGAGAGACAGTGTCAAAGGCCTTGCTGAAGTCCAGGTAGACAACACCTACAGCCTTTTGCACATCAACCAGGTGGGTCACCTGGTCATAGGAGATCAAGTTCATCAAGCACAACCTGCCCCTCCTAAATCCATGCTGGCTGGGTCTGATCCCCCAGCCATCCTGTAGGTGCTGTCTGGCACTCTGTCCCATAATCTTTCTGGGCACCGAGGTCATGCTGACTGGCCTGTGGTTTCCTAGATCCTCCTTTCCAGCCCTTCCTGTGGAAGGGCTTGCAGTCATCTGGGACCTCCCAGCTGAGCTAGGACTGATGGTAAATGATGGAGAGCAGCTCATGTGCCATTTCCCTCATCACCCTGGGATGGATCCCATCTGGTCCCATAGATCTGTGAGCATCTTAGTGGCTCAGCAGGTCTTTGACTGCTTTGTCATGGGTAATAGGGGGACTGTTCTGTTCCCTGATACCATGTACCAGCCTAGGAGGACAGTTGTCCTGAGGACAGCCTGTCTTTCTCTTGAAAACTGAGGCAAAGAAGGTGTTAAGTACCTCTTCCCTTTTGTCATCTTCAGTTACTAAATTCCGTCTCACATCTAATAGAGAATAGAGACTACCCTTGCCCTTCCTTTTGCCATTAGTGTATTTATAAAAATATTTTTTTATTATCCTTTAGAGAAGTGGCCAGATTGAGTTCTATCTGGACTTTTGCCTCCCTAATTTTTTTCCTACCTGACCTAGCAATTCCCTTAAGCATTTCCAGAGATACCTGACCCTCCTTCCAAAAGTGATGCAGCCTCTTTTTTTTCCTTAGTTTCTTCAAGAGCTCCTTACTAATACAGGCTGGTCATTTGCCTTGTTGGCTCATCCTTCAGCATACAGGGACAGAATGTTCCTGTGCCTTCAACATTTTTGTTTTGAAGCATGCCTGTCCTTCCCAGACTCCTTTCATTTTAAGGACTGCTTCCCAAGGAACTCTCTGAATAAGTCTCTTGACTAGGCCAAAATCTGCCCTCTGGAAGTCCATTGTGGAAGTTTTATTGATGCCCTTCCTTGTTTCACCAAATATTGAAAATACTATAATTTCACAATCACTGTGCTCCAGATGGCCTCCAGCCATCACATCTCCCACCAGCCGATCTCTGTTTGCAAACAGCAAATCTAGCATAGTCCCTCCTCTGGTAGGCTCACTCACCAGCTGTGACAAGAGCTGTTCTCTGAGTAGAATTATTAATATTTTAAAATTTATACAGTTTTGTGTTCTGTCCCTACAGCTCCCCATACTCTGCCTTTCTGTTTCTTTTTTGCTTTCTCCCACTCCTCCTCAACTTCTTATGTTAACTAATTTTTTAGGGACAGAATCTATACCTGCTTCAAAGCTGCTTGTGCTCTGACAGCTTGCCAGAAAGCATAAGAAAAGAAATCTCGTAAGGCAGATGCTGCAAATTTTGCCTTGGACTACAGTTCCATGCCACTCTTCTATTGATCTGCTGGCTGCTGCATTTCTTTTCCCTCATTTGAACTAACTCTTGGGCTTGTCTGACCCTGCATTAAGCTGTTTCTGTTTGCTTTGTCACTCCTCTTGTCAGATTAGCATGCTAACCCAGTGGATGACTGAAATTGCTTCAGAACTTATCTAAGCTGTGTGGAGAAATGGACAGGAGCATACTGAAGGTTAGAAAGTAGAGACAGCAGCACTAGCAATTGGCTTAGGCTGTTGGAATTGCTACCTTGTTTGGGATATTAATCTGAGTGCTGTCAGTCGGCCACAGCTCATTTTTTGACAAAACAAAATGCAGGTTTCCTGTTTCTTTTAGATTTGGTTGAAACTGACTACTGTTCTTAAAGTCCAAAATAAGATATGCAGCGATTATATTTGTGTAGGCTTTGTTTCCTCATTAAACCATACTAAAAAACTTTGCTGAATTTGGTACTAGAAAGACCAGTGTCGCTATATGCAAACCTCTGGTATGTGTATTTTTTGTCAGTAGTGTGGCTCTTTTCCTTATCTCTTTGTTTCCTATCTTTTATTACTAGATATGTCTCTTATGATGAGTTGCTGCTGACCTCTAGTATGTGGGTAGAATAGCTTTATCTTGCTGGGCAGATAAAACAAAGTACAGCAGGAACTTGGACGCTACAGTATAGTATGTTATGTGATTATAGCTCAGAGTTTAAACCAAAAATATTGCTGTCAAATTTTAAGGGCTGAAAAGATGAAGTTTGACTGCACAGAACAGGAAGAATAACCCCTCCAAGTAAAAGAAGGAAAAATTACCTGTAAAAAGTAGTATATTTACAAACCTAGGTAGTTTGAGTACTCCTGCTGACTGCATTAACTTCTACTTTTCTGTACTTTCACATACAGAAGAAATTGCCCATTTGCTGACCAGTGTCCATGTAATGGGAAATAGTTATGATGAGTTGTCTGAGGGGGTCGATGTTTGTGTTACCTGTCTGACTGTAATGTAAATTCAGCTGCTGCCAATTCTTGGAGTGCTTTTTGGCCTGTGGGGGACCAGTGGGCAGCAGCATATAGTGGTTGTAAGCAGCCACAGACCTTCTGTGGTTACCTCAGTGGATAAATACAGAGATAGTTGGGAGACTGATGCTATTGACGAAGTAGTTAGCTTGGAGAAAAGCTGAAAGTACTGAAGAAGAAGCAGATAAAGGATTGTGAGGAGTAGCAAGCCCTGTAGTTATTGAGGAGAGGGGATGTAAAATGGTACTTTGAAGGTCTGTTAGAAAACTTGTTTTCCACTTAATTTTAAAGCAGAACTACTTTTTCAAAAGAATAATTAATTTTTGTTCAATTTTTGAAAATAACTGCTTTGACTATAATGTTTCTAGAACTTTAAAAGCTGTAATTAAAAAGTTTAATACACTTCAAAGTGTGTGAAATCTAATACCTTCAGTTCTAGTAATTAATTTTAAGCAACGTGTAATATTTCCTTGAATTAATTTCTATTAGTCCTTCACAGACTTCTTTAAAAATTTGTTTAACACTTATTTCTTTTCTTTCTTTTAGGTGTTGGGAAATCATGTTTATTGTTACAGTTCACAGACAAGCGGTTTCAACCAGTCCACGATCTCACTATTGGTAGGTCCTTTTTGTGCTGCCCACTATTAGTAGTTAAGTGGTTGGGGTACCTCAACATGCATTTGTGAGTTTGTTCTGCTGCAGAAGTGTAGGATTTGTGCTGTATTAAGGTGGCAGTGAATCTCTAGCTAATGAGTATTTTTTAGCTCGTAAAGTCAGTTTGGGGTTTTTTATTGGGAGGATGCAATATGAAACAATTTAAAAAGTTCATAGCTGCAGTATCTAAACTGTTTCTTCAGAAAAGCATGCACAGAAGACTTGTACAAGCTTGAAATGCACTGCTGGTGATGGAAGTGGTATTTTTTCACTAGGGAACGTAATACTACCCTAAGGAGAAAACCTTGAAGACAAATTACGATAAATTGTAGCAAAGTTACCCTTACAGATGAATAAAAAAGTTTATTTGGGAAGACTAACTTTTTAATAGAGGGCTGAAGTGTGAATGTATTTGCTTTTGGAAGGGATAGGGATTTTCTTTCCCAACTCTTCAGCTGGATGTGGACCATTTGTGTTAGGTATGATTTGATACCGGGGAAATTGAATACATGTTGACCTATTGCCTCTGATCTAACTACAGTAAATAATACAAACTTTTATTTATCTTTCCATGCAAAATAAGAGGAATGATGTCGGAACTCAGGACATCTCTTTGGGAGTCCGGAGTTGCCGGGACCCCCGCCAGGGGCCTAAGAGACCCTGGCACACAGCCCAGAACACCATTGGGTTCGATTATGAACCGTGGAGCAAGTTGCCAGCTTTACATGAAAACCTAAAAGCCACAGCAATTTAAATAGTGTAATAATAAAGTTATCACAGGGTGTAAATGTAGGTTTTGGGATTTTTAATATAGGGGTTTTTGGGGACAAGATGGAGGGACCTGGGCGTGTCTAGCGTTTTTTCTCCTCCTTCTCTACCTCCCTCTTCAGCAGTGATGTTGAAACTATTAGATTGGTTTAGAGTAGAAGCTCACTGTCTGACATAGGTGATAGGTATTGGAAAATAATTGTAAACATGGTACACGTAGTTTTTAATATATAAAGATAACACTGCCCTGGGGGCAGGCAGAGTGCCTGGAACTGTCCTGCTGAGTGGACCTCGGCTGGGCAGGAGGAAAATTTTATAGATAAGATTAATAAACAACTCCAAGACTGAAAACTGAAGAGCTTCGACTCATCCTTTGAATGCGCGGGCTGAAGCAGAGACTTGTAACACATCTCGGGGTCGCAAAGCCCTGCGATCTTCCGAGAGAATTATGTAGTAAATTCTTCTGAGGGCAGGTTTCTTCTGCAGATCAGTTTTGCTGTTAAGCATAACAGATGCTAGTCTCAGAGGAGGTTGCAGAACCTTTCAACTTGTTCATGTTCTTTCAAGGAATCTATCAGCTTTAATCATGAGCCTTGCACAAAGTGTATCCTAGTCTCTATTTTTATAGTTTGTGCCCTGGAATAGGTAGGCTTCTTATGTTTGGGAGTACTGAAATAGCTGCTTGAAATATAAACAGATTTTCTTCATGTAACAGAATGTGTCAGGTGGTTTGATTATGAATTCTCTTTCTCTTGATAGTCCTTCCACACCTTGTGTGTGCCTGTTGTATAGTTCAAATTCTTTGGCTAACATGAGTTTTTAGATATTTGTGAGGTCTTGGCAGCAGATAGGCTGGCTGAATAAAGAGCCTGAGTACTTTAGGGAGGCATGACTTATTATCATATTTTCTTCTTTAGGCCTGCCAAATATATGACACCTTATATATCGCTCATACGTTTGGCAGCCCTGTCACCTCAGACTGATTGGCACTGGGGAGCAGCTTCACCTCAGCAGGGTGGTTGTAGTGCCAGTTCTTTGCTTGGCATACAGTTAGCTGAAATCTGGCAGCAGGGCAGAAATTGAAGCTAGTAAGATGAGGTGGTGAACCTAGAAGCAACATAATGAGGGATGTAGTAATAGAGCCTGTGATGCAGCTTGAAAAGGAGGGAAGAAGGATTTTAGCTTATATATTTTTCATGTATTTGTAATCCTGCAATTCTTTAGTGTGTAACTCTAAACTCTTACATAGAGTGTTAGCTACTGTGTTCAAATTTTGGTCAGACAAAACAATTCCTCTCTAGGTCTGGAAATCAAAGACACCTTACTGTCTCAGGCCCTGAAAATGTAAACACAGGTGATTTGGGGAGGGGAGCAAACTTGGGGTAAATGAGTTCATTACCTGAAGCTGTAATTGGAAGATTAACCCCCAATATGCAAATGGACCAAACTTAGAAAAGTATGAAAACCTGTGACTGGTCATCCACTTTTGGGTGTAGCCCCTGGGAGGGACATCATCTGCCCAAAATGTACCTAACGGCCCTTCCATAAATATAACTGCTTTTTATTTATTGATTTTGTCTGCCCTCTGTTTTTAGATAGTCCCTAAAGGCATCAGAAGAGACTGGAATTCCTCCTTAACTGTGGGGGCATGTGTGCATTTTGGTCATGTTCTCCCAATTACCCAAACAGATTTGGAAAGACAGATAAATAAAAAACATGAGTTCAAAGTCATATGAATACCCCTGTGGGGGAAATGGGGTGGGTTGAATTTAACTAATAAATGTCCTAATGGTTGTATTAAAAGTCCCGAAAATGGGTTGATTAAATAAACCATTGTAAACATTCTAGCTGTTTTGCCCGCTGCCTGTAGGACATGCCCTTATTGTAAACATGATCAGCTTCTATTCCTTCTTTGAGAACAAACTTGCTGTCAGACTGTTTGTGTTTTTTCAGATTCAGTATTTTTTCCTGGCATGTATTTTGATGGACTAAGATAAATATCTTTTTAATTTTTTATGGGGTTGTTTGCAGAAACTAAACATTTAAATGATCATTGGTTTTAAATCAGCAGCTCTATAGTCACATTTTGAGATCAGATAAAACCTTCAGTGTTTACATGTGTAGATGTGTAGTAGTCCAAGGACCTTCCCCTGGCTTTGGAGTGAACTTCGGGGAGAGCAGTGTCATTCACCTGTTTCCTCCTCGCTGCCTCTCCACCTCCATTCTTTCAATTTCTTTGCATACAGTTGCTGCAAATTATTTGGTTGCTGAAGAGCACAGTTGTCTTTGGCCAATGGCTTTTATTTGGCTCCAATATTCTGTTGGGGATCTCTGCCCCTTTCCCCAAAAGTCATTCCACAGGAAGCAACACTGCACCCTCAAATATTCTAAGCAATCTCTTGAAGAGCTATTTGGAATATTTCAACTCAGAGCTGCATAATTGAAAGTCTTGGGTCCACATCTAGACAATGACCAATTTTAGCGAAACTTCAGCTAGCAGATCAGTTGCTTTTTTTTAAAATAATGGTTATAGATTAATGGAAACTTGATAGTATTTAAATATGTCCACTATCTCTAGCCATTTTTTGGATTTTAACTGCTGCATAAATGGCCTCAATTAATACTTGATTTTGTTAATGCTCTCAGAAGTGCTTTAAAAAATGGTATAGAAGGCTGAATTTTTCACTGAAGAAGTTACTTTTTTTTATTTGGAACACACTTTTTTTTTCCTCAGTTATAAAACTTGATTTTTAACCAGCTAGAATTTTGGAAGCATTTTTTTTCATAGAGACAGGTGGATTTTAATTAATACAGTAATAAAATTTATCTGGTCAAAGGTGATCATTTTTATTGATAAGGAATGGTAGGTTGAATTTCTTCTAAACTGGCCCCAGCAATCTGTGGCTGGTACAGTGTTGAAATAACTGTGACTCTTCAATTTCCTGTTTACGTTCAAAGGGGTGTGTTTCTCCCTCTAATCTAGAGCTACTAAGTGGTTTGGAAAACTTTGTTGGAAATACCTCCCAGACACTTGGACAATAACAGTTACCTTTCTTCTAGAAAGCTCTTTCAAGCTGCTGGAAAATTAGCTAAAAGCAGGTTGTGAAAGAGATTATTTTCCTACAATGTTGACTGAACTTAAACTTATGTTCTTGCTTTTGTAGTACTTGACATTCTTCTTTCTGATATGTGCTAATAATGTAATGTTTTGTAAAATCTGTTCAGGTGTAGAATTTGGGGCTCGAATGATCACTATTGATGGAAAACAGATAAAGCTTCAGATATGGGATACGGTAAGTAATCATAAAAATTGTTTAAATATATTATTCCAATAACTTTTCACTTTTCCTTTATTCTGGCTAAGCTCTCTACTATCAGCATTCATAGACTATGTACTTTGTCTTGCGGCTTTCTTTGGTTTCTATGAAGTTAAAAATTTGCTAATATATCCCTTTCTTGTTGTGATGTATTGTTTGGCATTTGCACTGTAACTTCCTTAAGCTTTGTCAGATTTATAAGACTGGAATTCATACTGCATCACATATTAGGTGAAAGTCTTCTATATTACCAAGAACTTCCTTTTCTCTAAATCTTTTTTTAAACTTCCATTTCTCTAAATCTTTCTTTGTGCATTCATGCAAGATTTGGTAAAGACAAAATCCTGTTGTGAAATTGTTCTGTGTCTGCTACCTTTAATCAAGAGTTCTCTAGCGGAAATGTTTGCATTTCCAAGGCAGAAGAAAACACATGGCTCACTTTTCATAGAAAACTTAAAAACACAAGTTCAAGACAGTAAATATTTCAGTCAAGAAGGGACTGGTAAATGTTTTACGTTTTGGAGCACCTTCCAAAATTCAGACTTTGACTTTTGAGGGGGTTCAGGTTAAGAACATACATTGGCTATTCTTGTGTTGTCAGTCACTTCACTATAAAGCAGTCAGCATCGCTGTCTACACTTGTGATGAAGAAGGTTTAAGATGTGCATACCAGTAGCTATATCTTTTGAATGTATTTTACTCTTCCCTAAGACAGAGTTGCCTGTTTCCTTTTCTAAAACAATTTTAGGATACCTTTAGAAACTGACAGGTACATGATCCCTAGCCTCATGTATGTGCTTTTTTTTGGTACAGCAAATTAGTGGAGGGACATACATTCATATATGCATGCCTACATATGTGTATGTGTATATAAAAATGTAAATAAATTTAATATTTCAGTGAACTTCATAGGTAAGATCTTATTTTACTGGTTCTTCACTTGAAATGGCACTTAACACCTGTGCCTTGTTGGAAGTTCTAATAAAAAGGCATAGAAAGGTATGACCAGCTTGCTTTAGGCTTTTTCAGCTCTGGGCATTTTTACTATTATAATTGTGGATTGCAGATTACCAAGGTAGCTGAGTATTTTTAAGTTCAATAAGCAAGCAAATCTCTACATAGAAAAAAAACTTTATAATCAAACCCTTAGTATCTAGTGTGACCATGTGACTGCATACCTATATTAGTCCTTGTTTTCTAAAATTGAGGCAGATTGTCTGTAGGCAAAAATACTAATTTTAATACTGGCTTTGGAACTGATTCTGTTAATCTCCTTAGATAACGAATGAACTTCAAGTGTGTTTCAGTAGATCATGCTTTTACTGGTGCCTCTGACTCAGTGGCTCTTTGCAGTCTGGTTGTTGTTTTGAATGCATGCAAATTGTCCAGCCAAAATTGCAACCCAAATGCTTTTGACCATAGCTTATAAACTTTATTTGAGCAGGGAGTTTTTTCTGGCTAGCTTCTTAAGTATATCATATATAACTTAAAAAAATATTAATTGAAAGCTTTTATACACTGAGTACACTGTATGCCAATGTTGTACTTAATACTTTATAAATTGTATGCAGTGAATGACAGTATACTGGCCTTACTTAAAAGTTTAACTATATGCAGTGTGATTTCTAAAACACAGAATATTTCTGTTCTAATCCAGTCTTGGTTTGTCAGCATATCTGAATTCCGCTGTATCATTTCTGATCTTGGGTACAAAGGTGTTGAAGGAATAGCAAAAATAAGAAACATGATGAGGTAATTCTATGAGATATTTTACTTATGAGTGTTAAAGTACACAAATATCCATAATGAGTAAGGTTACTGTGTTCTATCTGCATTGAGCATTTTTTTGTTTTCAGTTAGCCAAAACTGGTAGGTGTTACTCATGCTATCTCTATATTTATTAAGCTGTAAAAACTTCTGTTTGATGAGAGAAGGTTCATTTTACACCTGTTGCTAAGGAAACACATGAACTATTTATGGTTTTAGTTGGTGATTACTGAGTCACAGCACTAGCCCTTCTCTTGTTTGGTGCTAGCCTTATACATCTGCTCTTAATCCATCACTGAATAGGATGCATCCTGAGCAGAGGCATAAGAAGTAGAAAACTCAATAAAATTTGTTTGGATTGTTTAACAATGAACTTGCTTGTTTAAGAGAATCAAACTCTAAAATTCAGGTTTTTCTGGCCAGATATTTCTGTGCAACAGTGTTCATTTTGTGTTGTCTTCAGCAGATCACTGCAGCCCCAAGGAAAGCCCTGTTGTAGTAATGGGAACACATGGAAGCTGCAGCATACGTCGCTGTGGGAGTAATGTTGCACCTTACAGGGACAGCTGCAGCTAACACTGTTGCGTGTCTGTGAGATCCGTTTGTGTGTCCTTCTTGTATGATAACTCAGTAATATTTTACTTCTTCATTATCATCCTAGTTTGGATTAGGAGCATGTTACAGAAGTTAATTCTATTTACTGCAGTCTGTTTTCCATGTGGGAGTGCACAAACTGAATTCCTTTTGAATGAGGCCAGACTGGAAGATATGCTTAAGGAATGCACGTGTGCCTGTTAAAAATTGTAGTCCAGTATTTGGTCCTGTGAGCTGGTAGTCTAGTAAAACTAGTCTGATGGAAAGACACACCTAGCCCCAGCCCCCTCCTCCCCCAAAAACCCCACAAACAAAAATCTGCATTCCATGAAAGATACTCAATGTGGCCTTTGCATTCTTAATGTTGTGTAGCAGTCTCAGCTCTACTGCTGTTCATGTCTGCACAAGCAAATAGTGTCCTGTTGTTCTCTCCCAGCTGCAGGCTGTTCTGGATCTCCCCAGTGCTGGGCTCTGCAAGCTTGCTGCTGTGTGTGCTGTGGCACGCCCAGGTGTTTAGTTCTGTGAGTCTTTGGGTTTCAATATTCTTTTTCAATGTTTTTAGGTCTGTAAAGGTGAGGTGTTGGACTAAATTGTTTGTTTGTGTGTCTTTAGATTATTTCTTCTCTTGCATCTTTAGTCTTAGTAATGGCTTCCAGTAGCTGGATGGACTGAGAAATACTTTTGTCCAAACTGCTTAGTTGGTAATTGCCTATTATGATAAGTTAAGCAACTCTTATGTGGAAGTGTGGTATTTGAGCTAGTGTCAGCTGCACATGTAACTTTTAGAGAACTAGAAGTGGTTTTACAGCAGCTAGTAAGGATTAAAATGACTGTTCTGGAAGCTCTTAAGCTATTTGAGTTTAAATAAGCTGTGTAGATAAGTGTGGTTGTCTTGTGGCAGCAGCATAACAGTGAGAAATATTAAAATTGCTTCTCCTCAGAAAAAGTTCATTGTTGTAGAAAGATAACTGGGCTTGTTACCAGGCTGAGTCAGTGGCCTTGGTTTTGTTGCTGAGTGGGATGTTCTGTATTGCATTGACTGTTACTAACAAGTCATTGTTGATGAGAAAAAATAAGCAGTAATTGAAAGAGGATATTTCTGTCAGACACTGCAGTAGGAAAAATCTGTGATGACACTAAGTAATGCTGATGTTCTCTAAATTGGTATGAATACAAACTTCTCCTGTGTACTTGAATACTATATTTTTAGTATCTATTTCAGCTTTATTTCATGGAAATTCATTATTTAAAAATGTTAATTCATGTGGTACCTTAGTCCTGCTTAGACAGACTAAATATCTGAAATAATTGGTTTTTATAAACCAATTTCAAGTAGTTTCATTATTTCCCTACAAGTGTACTTTCTAGTTGAATTGATAGGGTTTTTAGTGGTTGAGAGCTTTTATAAAAAAGCATGTTTGTGGAAGACTGGAGGCATAATTGTTAAAGGTGTATTTCCCTTTCAGGTATTCTGAATATACTAATTTTTCTTGGAAATCAAGATTTTTTTTCTTGCGTTTGCAATTGATTTGGATCTATTAGAATCAAATAAAGTTCTCTTTATTCATTAAATGAATATTCATCCTCGTGTCTCTGATAATTGCTACGATATAGGGTCCACACCCAAGAGTCTTTACTAGCTGTTGACTTCGTGATGTTTTCTACTTGCTTTAGTATTCAGAGCGTATTCATATGTTTGTGGGCAGTTGGTGTATTCTTTTACTACATTTTTACTAATTTGACTCTTTAACCATGCATGCATATTGCTGCATGTCATGGTACCTGCATGCATATTGCTGCATCTCATGGCCCTCTATTACACTACTGCTGTGAAGTTGCAGGAAGAACTTAGAATCTACTTTAGTTTCTGAACCTAGTCTGATCATCAGACTGTGTTTGCTGCCAGGTGGGAGGATTAACTTATTTCTGGATCCATGGATTGAAAGGTGAGGCAGGGAGATCTGTCTGTTTAATAGTTACTCCTGTTGCTGTTTGTTTAATATGACCATCATCTGAGCTTCAGTGCCAGTAGCTTAAGCTACTCTTCACACCCGTGATGTCACTTTAGGAAGCTGAGGCAACTTGATATGCTTTCTAGCTTAGTGTTCATAAACCTTTGTCATGCTTAAATGTATTTGGTTATTGAAATACTATAGTATTGGCATGTTATTTCTGAATTGTTTTTTGATATATCCATGCTTTCTACAATAATTACAAGATTTCTACAAGAGCAAGCTCTTGCTTAGGATAAGGCCTTAAATGGGAAGCACGTGAATCACTTTTTTGCACAGTAAAACTATTTTAGTGTGGGTTGCTACTTAAAACCTAAAGGTTTCAAATACAGTTTCTTTCAAGTTATAAGTGTATTTCTGATAATGGGAAGCTAAAGCTTTGTTTCTGTGATGTGTTGGGAATTGCTTTTGCTATCTAAGTGGCATTTATTCAACACCAACAGAAGACAAAGCAGATGTACAAGCTACCTGTATTTGGACATATGTACAGTGTAATCTTTGGAGATCTTTAGTCCTCTTGAAATTTCAGTTCTTACTGTATGCTTACAGGGCTATTCTCAAGCAACATGTAACTTGTCTAAAGCCATCACATAAATTCTGAGACTTTTATATATTACAATAGATTCATCTTCATAAGCATTTTTTAGTTCTGTTTTTGTTTGGGAATCTCTTTGCTGGAAACAGCAGGGGTTGTTTTTTATTTTTACACTGCTTCTATGTCTGTTTGTGCTACATGCTAGTAAATCACCTTAAAATTCTTTCTTTTCTGGATTGGAGACATGACTGCAAGAAAGATTAATGCATTTGTATAAACAAGTTGACATGTGACTTAGAGGCTGGTAATGTATTTATAACTTCCAAAACTATATTTAAAGGTATGTATTGCTCCTCTTTCTGGAACATTTTATTCTAGGGATCAACTTTGTGGAGTAGTTCCCAGCTGGCAGCTGTCACAGGTAGTGTGACACTTGCGAGTTGCTTATTTCTTAGATGTCTTTTTAGTCTTCTTTGTAACTAGGAAAGTGTAAACATGTAAATAATAATTCCCTACATGAATGGAATGTTCTATCACCAGTTTTGAACATACTGCATGTGTATGTCTGTTTTCAGTGCGGGAATCTAGAGCCACTAGCTAGGTGTGCTGTAGTTCTCATATTGCATGTGGATGTGTCCTGTAACATTCCCTGCTAATAAAAAACTGTTGGTCAGCTTGGGTGCTGAAGGCCTGCTGGGACGTTCTCAGATAACTTGGTCCTTGAAGAAACTTTGAGTTCTTCAGCATTGAGAATGGAGAATTCAGCAAAATTAATGAACTGTTTTCTAGGGAGATACTGTTGTGGGTGCTGGTTTTTTAGCTACTTTTTTGTCCTGCATTTTGGCTCTTTTCATTTTTCCCCTTACTTTATAGATTCAAAAGTATACAGTTAAGGCACTTGAAAGTAACTCTTTGAAAGCAAAGGCTTGCTTGTGTATTTTGCAACTGATGCAACTATACCACATACTTGGAAATGACACTGAGTTTTCCTGTGGGAATAGTAACACTTGGAGTATTTTTTTAAATATGCCAGAGATACTGTTGTCCATGATAACAGTTATGTAGCTTAAATGTTACTGAAAATTCTAGTATAGGTCCTAAATCTCCTTGTATCTTAGTGAGCTGAGGTGATTGATAATGCTTTGTGTTCTGCTTACATTGCTACTTACAAGTTATGTTTTGGTCTCTATACTGAAGTATACTTTGAAAAGCACATGGGATATATGTCTGTGCCATTGAAGCAGAGATGAAGATTTTTGTACTTGCTTGAAGACCTATGACTTCTAGAACTGTCTATATAGACAAGTCTCTGCTATCAGAAAGTTTGCTTGTTTCTGTGAACCATTGTGGTATAAATTGTAAAAGCTTACAGAGTAGAAAACAGCCAGAAAAGAATGTTATTTACTACTCACATTTCTTGTTTATCAGAGCCTCACGTTTTTTCATGATTTGTGCACTACTCATGTCAGACCTAGCACCTGTTTCTCTGAAGAGAGAGGATGCATGTTCTAGGTTCCTGCAGGCAGCCATGTCTGAGCTGGAGTTTCTGTGTGTGAAGTAGCTGTCAGGTCTGGCTGTTACCAGAAACATCCTCCATCTTCCCATTTCCACTGCAGTGTAACTGACAGTGGGTATATCCTGGAATTGTCATGGAGCAAAAGCTCGTGTCACCTGTACTGGATGTAATATGGCCTTGGCAAACACCCTGTTTAACATTTGTTTCCTGACTATTGCCCCTACTCTTCCTAACACCACAGCCCCCTGCCTCCCCCACCATCTGGATGTGGAAGTCAGCAATCTGCTTCAAATGGCCCTGCCTGAGCCAGGGAGGTTGGAATAGGGGACCTCCAGAGGTCCCTTTCCCACCTCAACTGTTGTGTGAGAAAAAACTTTTTAATATGAAAGAGAGATAAAAACAAGTAAGTGCTGGATTTTGCAGAAGGAGGGAGGGGATGGTAGTAACAAAATTATACTTAAGATAAAGGCCTCTTATCTGATGTTGAAGCTAATTTATACTGAGCTTCTATACTGCTGCTTCTATCTGTTGCTCCTTGTAACAAGCAGCTAAACTTGGGTAGGTCCTTCTTTGTAAGACTGATAAAGTATACCTATAGTACGCTTGTGGTTTTTTAAGTCAGTTTTGGCTATTAGCCTAGACTTTCTTTCAGTTGTGACTTCTTTTGACTTTTGAAATAGCTTGTCCCCCTTGGAAAGAAAGGGAAGTGGACAGAGAAAACTGTCAGATGAAGAAATAAAGTAACAATGATTCTTAAAAAAAAAAAAAAAAAGCTGTGGAATGTATGCTGCATGTCTAAGCCTATGTTTGACCTTCTATATTGACTCTATATTGACCTAGATCTCATTCAGAATGGTACTGTTAAAGCAGCCAGTAAATTTTATATATAAGGGGTTTCTATTATATAATACATTTTTATGTTGTAGATAAAACAAAAATTAGTATTATGGAGCTTCTGTCCAGAAACTCAGTTTTCTTTTGCCTAGAATGACAGGGAATTGAGTTTGTGTTGTCCATCAATATATGTAAGCATAAATTCTTTATTGCTATGTGGAAAATGTGATCCCTTCACCAAAGGAAGGTACCGTTTTCCACCCTTTCCTTAAGGAAGCAGTGATATTTAAATTTCACCATTGTCAAGTAAGACACAATTAAAATGATTACAGTAGTTGCAGTATTTATATACTGAACTTTTGTAAGTGATTCTTTTAATAATTCACTATTCATACATTTTTGTGAGATCTGCTAGAATCTCTGACAATGTTGCTTGATCATGATTAATTTACTCGGGGAGATGAACAATTCCACATGTCAGGATGGAATTTATGAAGGTGTAGCAGGCAGTCTTAATATGTCAGGTGAAGTCCAGGTCATGTGTAATTTTAGGCAATGTATGGAATACCCTGGTAACAGTAAGTTCTCTGTTCAGCAGGGAAATGTTTCATTTGTCTACCATCCACTTGAGTTACTCACAACACCAAAAAAAGGTGGTAAAGCTTACTTGAATTTTTATGTAGGAAACCAGGTTTCCTACACTAAAAAACTGTTGGTTATTTGTTTTTTACTATTTTTTGGTGTATTTTACTCATTGTCTGTGTTCTATTACCAAAGTTTACATGAAGGTGTACTTGGATTCTTGGCCAAGAGCATATGTGAGTGTATTCTAATGGTGTTGAAACTGTTGTGTTATACTGTATTTTATAACTGTTTCCACTGGAATGGCTAAGATAAAATGTTTTCTTAAATAGAAGTTATTATTTATTCTGGAAGAGAAGAATGCTTTCTGAAGACTGAACCCATCTAAACTTGTTTGAGCCACTGTTCTTGTTGAGTGACAGTGTCTAGATCAAATTCTCTTTGAATTTAAGAAGATGTAGTATTAAGAAAAGTACAGTAACTATGAGAAGAAAAAGTTATCCATATACTAATTCTGTAGGCATGCCTGAAGGGTTCCTTGTATTTGATAAATATTTCATTCTTGTGTTTAATGTTTTTAAATCAGGGCAATTTTCTATAGTTCTACAGATCTACTGCACGTAGAGTTTTTTACAGCATTAGTATTTCTTAAGCATGTTTTATGTTATCTTTGAATTATGCTAAAACATCTGTTATTGTTAAATATTAGAAGTAAATATTTCTTCTACCAAGTGTCAAGTGCTAGATAGCTCTTCTGGAAAACATGAGCCTGAAGAGCTCAAGATCTGCAACCATGAATATTTATTTTTCAGGACTGTATTCTTTTGAACACGTTCTTTTAGGTGCTCAGATTTTTACAGAATACTTCTCTGTGAGAACTATCTAATTTATGTAGACTCTGTGAAGTTTTTCACAGTGTATATGAAGATGACTCTTGCATCCTGTAGCTGCTTTGACAAGCATTATTTGTCAAGTACAGAGGAAATTGATTAGCTGTGGAGCAGAATAGTGTAAAATTGAATTCCCAACCATTTTCTGTTTTTTCTTAATAAAATGATTACTGAAAGAATTCCATCTGAAGACTGTTGAAAGCTGGCTGCAGTTTATGATATAACGGATAAAATCTGCATCCTTGGCCTTCCAACAACCTTTACACCAGCAGATGGTGGGCGTAAAGATGTCATTCATCATTTATTTACAATGGACTTTATTTATTCTAGTGTCAACAGCTGCCCCAGGGAGCGGGTTATTGAATTCAAATGTGAAGCTCTGGGTTATTTGCTTCCTTTCAAATTTGTCTTCGGAGCTTAGTTGCTAGGAGTCCATTCTGTGCTCTAATAATGATTCATGTATTGTGAAGCCATTCAGTAAATTGGGTTGTCAGGGATTGCCAAAAAAGGTTTAGAGGTCTTGTTCCGATTTTTTTTTTTTCTTTTTAACAGCACTGTGCTGTAGTTGGTGTCTTCTCCCTATGTGCCTTATCTTGCTGCTGTTGGTGACTTTGTCCTAGTTGTCTCCTTTCTGATTTCCCATCCATACTCTTCTTATCCCTTCTCTCAAAAGTAGAATTCTATGATCCTGTGATTCTAAGTTCATGGTTTTGAGGAACAAAAAATAAATATTAGATATGAAGTAATGAAACTTTGTGTTCTGCAGGCAGGGCAGGAGTCCTTCCGTTCCATCACAAGATCGTACTACAGAGGGGCTGCAGGGGCTTTGCTAGTGTATGACATTACAAGGTGAGAATACCAACTGGATTACAATGATATGTCTTTGTAGGATTGTGCTGTGGTGTACAGTAGTGCTAAGTGTCTCATCTAATTTGGCTTTTTTTATAGATACTGGTAATCTAACACTGTATCAACTTTCTTTAAGTGCTCTAAAAAGATACAGCATATGTAACCTATATACTTTCAGTTTTCTCTGTATGGTAGTTGAGAAAGCATGCATAAAATCTCAGAAAGAATGAAATAAAAGATTTTTATAACCTATTGACCATTAACCTCTGTCTTACCTTTATGGAATAATACCTGAAAATATTAATTCCTTTCTAGTATTTTATTATCATGAGGGATATTTTTTCTTTAATTATAGCAGATTACTTTTACTCAAGTTCTGTTCTACAAACGAATGAAATAGTAAAACATAGAAGTTTGGTTACATAAAGAATACCAAGAAACTTGTACCATTGCTGTGTTTATGAGGTTTGGAAAATACAGGTCTTAATCTGATACTTTTTTAGTAGGTAGAAGTTACTAAAGTTTCCCTGCTATATTAAATAAAGTACCTATATGCAGTTTATCTGTAAAACTGTGGGTACTCTGGCTGGTTTATAAAAATGTTCAGGCTCCAAAGTCCTATTAAGTTGTGTGCCTCCTTTTGTGGGTCTTGGCTGTTGTTGCCCCGAGCAACCACTTGTACTAGAGATTTCCTAGATATTTTTCCTTTCGTTCCCTTTTTACGTTTAAATATCAGGAAGCAACATATTTTTTCCTTTGGATTTCCAGTAAATTAATCTTTGATTAATAAATAAAATACAATATCTTAAAGCCACTCTACAAGCATGGGATTTATTACTTAGTTTACACCTTCTGTAAAAACTGTAATGTGTCACATCCACGTACCTCACTTTAAAAGATTTTACTGCTGAATTTATTATTCAGCTTTTAAACTCACATTAAAATTATCAACCATTTTCTGCTTTCAGTAAAACAAATATTACTATATGAGTATGTATTTATTTGTACTGTTGTTTGGCTTGGGTGAAGCTGATGGGTACTTTTAAAATTCTGTTCGATTTTTTAAATGTATATAAAATTACAGATTCTTACAACTCTAAGAATCCTCTTTACTCTTTGTAGCAAACATGTTTTCAATTACTTTTTAGGCAGAGTTCATTAACACTGCTTGTTTGCTAAATTTTTGTTTGCCCATTCTCCCTCTCACAAAGGGATTACTAGCTTTTATCCCTAGAGCATGTGCACTAATAAATGAGTTGGTTATTCAAGTAGAATAGTGGACTAACAGGGGAAAGATTTCTTAAAACACTGCTTTTAATGTTCATTCTCTTCTATACTTAGGAGGGACACTTTCAACCACTTGACAACTTGGTTAGAAGATGCTCGTCAGCATTCCAATTCCAACATGGTTATAATGCTTATTGGAAACAAAAGGTAAAATTTTATTAGCTGTTATTTTGTAAGAGGGAAATATTTCACTTCCCTATATTTCATCTTTTGAGTTTTCTAATTTGTAGGGAATATGTTAACTTCAAATTCCCTTCTGTCACTGTGCATAGTTTTGTGGTGAGCCTAAAATCTTTCTTATTCTACTTAGACTAATACAATGTGCGGCACATGATCAGCTACGTTATGTTCTGAATATCTATTTTAGAAGTAATTTTATTCCAAGGGATTGATTGCAAATGCTTGAAGCAATGGATTATAGGAGTTATTTTCTATTATGCTTTTTTGTTTCTGAAATCACCAGTCAGGAACACCTAGATCTCTTCCTTATAAAGAGAATATGATACCTAGTTTGAGGTGTTCTAAAGTGCTTTAGTTTTTGGTTAAGTATCACATCAGAGAAAATGTAATTTCAAAAACAAAAGCCCATAGTACAGGATTCAGATCAAAAACTTCTCTCAAATGTAAGAAGTGCATACCTCAATGATTGAGACATTTCTGATTTACAAGCCTCTTCCCTATTTGGTATCTTTTAGCTGGGGTCGGGGTCAGAGAATGTTTTCACTGTTTCCTGGCAAATTCACTTGGTCTTCTCATCAGCTACACTGTCTAAAATTATAAAATTATTCCCTGTTGATGCTGCAGCTTGGTAGTGAAAGTCTTATTAAAAACACATCATTGAATATATTATCAGTAATTCTTCTAGTTCTTGATCCAGCAAATTATAGCATCATATCTGGATTTATTTTTTTTTGCTGGAAGTAGACCTTTTTCAAAATATCAAAAGCATCAGCTCAGAATTTAATAATCCATTAATTATGGCCCCTTGTGTAATTGACTGGAACTTGTGTCCATGCCTCAGTAATTCTTGAAGGTAAAGGTGCCATTTGAAATAATAGTGTGTACACATGCCCCTGAAAATTTCACGAGCAGACACATCGTTTCTTAAAATACTACTGATAAGCAGCTTTGTGATAGTGAGTCTGGGTTTGCTGTTTGGGCCTGTTGAACTTTTATTCTTTTCTTCTTCCCCCTCTTGTCCCTTCTGTTTTCCCCCATTGCCCCACTACCCTCTACCTCCTCCTGAAAACCATGGTACATATTAAGTAATTGTGAAGTTTGTCAACTTCTTTTTACATCATCTGGTAAATGGCTAACAACTTTCTTTTTAATTGAGGAATGTGTCAAGCATAATCTTGACAAATTAATATAAAAAATGTAATCCTGTTTTATTAAATGAAGCTTTGGTAAACCCGTGATGGCCCTGACCAACTGTTTTTATTACTTGTGTGAGTAAAAATATGGCACTGAGAAAAACAGTAAAGTGTACTGTTTACTTGAGATAAGTTTGCATACTTAATTGACATCTGTAACTCCTTCTGATTATTCTTAGCTGTTAAACTAAATTTTCATGTCTTGTATTCTGTGGATACAGACTCATTTGCTATTTTCAGCTAACCCAGTAATTCCCAGTTACAACTAGGTTTTATTCAAACAATAAATATGCTTAAAATGTGCACTGTAAATTGTTACAGATTAAGGTGCCACATGAACTAAAAGTATTAAGAGTTAAGATTTTAAGCTTTTTAAAGGATATTGTTTTCAAGTAGGGCAGGAAGAAAACTCCTTCAATTTTATTGCATTATCCTGAAAGAGTTCTTATGGTAGTGCATACTGCTGGAGGTGGGTGGAAGGAAGAATGTGTATGCTAGCATAGTAGTTTTGAAGAAATAAATACTGCTCTTATGACTCCCAAAAGTGCACTTGACATAAGTTTGTACTACTGACTTATTGCTGGATTTGAAGAGTGTTGAGAGTTTAATTTGAAATATAATGGCTGTTTGTTGAAAACATTACAAATACTAGTGTTAAAACATTACAAATACTGTACTTAATCTTCTTTCCAGAACAAAGCATAGCTATATTGATCTAGTAAGACCAAATGCTTCGAATTATTGGAATGGAGAGAGGAAGACAACTGTGGTTAGTAGAAGCAGTTAAAGATCTTTAAGAATATGTTTAGGTATCAGTATTGAGTTTTGATTGGGCTGTCATTGCAGTTTTTGATACAACTGCATTATTTCAACTAAAAAGTTACTTGTTTATGTTCTGTCATGGAGATAACACTGGAGTGAATCAAGGTTTTAAATAAGGTGTTTTTGAGAGTAGCATGGTAGTAACAGATAATGACATTGCTCAGGTTGAAAAAGATAATGTCAGCTAATACTGGGAGTGCTTAAATACAATGAACATCAACTTCAAAATTGTTTTGAGAAGATATTCTTGTATCCTTATCTTCAAATTTTTTAAATATTTAAATAATGTGCTGAATTGTATTGACTCTGTAACTCATCTAAGCTAGCATTTAGTTAAAAATTAGAAAACCCTGCTTTGCTGCAAAATAGATGCCACAGTGAGTATTACATATTTTTACTATATGTGTAATTACAAAGTTGGCAAATACTGAAGTCTAGCATGATACATTATATTTGTATACTGCCTGCACATTAAATGTATCTATTTGTATGCTGTTTAGTTAAAAATTTGTATCTAAAACGATATTTATGCATGTACAACTTAGACGAAAATTCATTGAAATATATCTCTTACACTTATGCGTGAGTAATAAGTATATAATTTTTATTGCTCAAGATATAATATACTTGCAAAGAAGGACAAACTGTGAATTCCTTGTTAGTAAAGCAGCTTTAAAAAGTAAGGGTGAAACACTTGTGTCTGTATGACTTAGAGAAATTGATTTGTCTCTAGTTGTCAAGTCCAAGAGGGGATTTTTTTCCGCTTTTTGGAGTAATAATTTTGAATTAAATTGCTTGGAAAGCAGGAAGCAAGAACTTGTCTAACCGTCACTTCAATTTCTTTTGCTGTTGGAGGGCCAGGAGTTTCACAACCTAAGTGCTAACTTACTGGGAGAGAACAGCTAATGTAATTCAAAAGAACTTAATTCTGCTTTTAAGGGGTTTTTTATCAGAGAAGAAATTGACTGTATGAAGTTTTGCTACTGAATAGGAAAAAAAACCCTTTATATTTTAAATTATGTTTAATATAAATAACTCATTTGTAAAGCTCCTTTATCAGCTCAGCTTTATAGTATTGAATTGGTAGATAATAATATAATAGAAGAGAGTGATATATACTCAAAGTACAATGTCTAAAGTTCTTATTGAAGGAATACCTAGATAAATACACACTCATCCTGTAGAAAGTTATTTCATGAAGTCTTTGATAAGATTTTTGTCAGCTAGGGTTTATAGCTCAAGTGTCTTGCCTGTGACTATTCCATGTACTGTAAGTGCAGGACTTACTATAATTCTGCTTAATTTAAGGGCTTGACAAGTTATATACCCAGGTTCTCATGGGGGCTCTTGGCTTCTCAGGCTTATAAGCATGTCTGTGAAGAACAATCTTTATATGGACATGTTAGACCATGTAATTTAACTTATCTTTTTTCTTGTATCTTAGTGATTTAGAATCTAGACGAGAAGTTAAGAAAGAGGAGGGTGAAGCATTTGCACGAGAACATGGACTTATCTTTATGGAGACATCTGCCAAAACTGCTTCCAATGTAGAGGAGGTAACGTTGCTCAACGCTGTCTTTTTACTAAAACAGTTGATTTAAATTACACTTGTTTGTATAGATACTATTCCTCTAGATTTTGGTTTCCTTAACTTGAATTAGCTACTCTTTATATTATGAGAATAATATATATTATATATTATTCCATGTTGTAATTGATTACACAGCATTAATTATATTGTTGAGACTTCCTAATTAATGTACTTGTGGGTTTTTTTGAAGTATTTGATCAGAGAAATGGCCAACTTCTGTCTGCTATGAAATCTAAGAAGTAAGGCTAGAATAGATTTGCTAGTCCAAAGCAAGCCAAGCTATTGGTATTCTTGGCAGATGTCACTGTAACCTGTTCTAAAGGCTCTTGGTATATCACGAGTTCTTCACAGCAATCTCTTGCAGTGGGTTGCTATTTGTACTGTCATCATCTTTCCTGTATACTACTTAGTAGGAATCTACTTCAATTTGCACACAGCTTCTATTTTCTGTCCTCTACAGAGCTGCTGAAAGGATCATTGCCTTGGTTGGTTACTGTACTCTGCTCTGTATTTGAATAAGTTTTTCAGTTCTTGCTACTTTAAAGAAATCAGGTCTTTGAAGTTTGGCTTATAGTTCACATTTCTGGACACATGTGAGTTCTTGCATCTCTCACCTTGGTTTACTGCTTTCCTTTCTTGAAGGGTAGTCATGGTGGACTGAGCTCAGCTGCAACTCAGTACCCACCAAGTTGCTCATTCAGTGTTTCTGTCCAGCTGGATAGGGGAGAGAACCAGAAGAGCCAAGGCAAGATAAAACTCAGGGCCTGAGATAGTTTTAAATATTAAGCAAAGAGACAGACGAAGAGTGACAGAAAGGCAGTCACAAATTCCTACAAACAAATTGAATTTCAAATTGAATCTAATTTCTCTGAGAACCAATGACTTTGACTACCCTTTGGTTTTTATTCTTGAGCATTATATCATATAATATGAAATACCCCTTAGGCCAGTTCTGGTCAGCTGTCCTGGCTGGTTTATGTGCCCCCATGATTTTGCCTACCCTAAGCCTAATCACTATCAGGAGAGGGCAGTGTAAGAAATAGAAAACCTTGACACTCAGCTGTAGCTAAAACATCAGTGTGCTATCAACACTGTTTTAGTCATAAATCCAAAACACAGCACCATGCAGGCTGCTGTAAAGAAAACTAACTGTGTTGTAGCCAGACAAGTACAATGGTGGACCCAGAGCTCCAGCTGAGATGCTAGTGCTATATACAGCAGAAAGATTGCTTCACATGTCTTTAAAGCCCATACTGGGTTTATCCACACTGACCTTATAATGACATCGTTTCTTATACTACATAATCCATCCCTATTCATTTCCAAAACTATCCTAAGATCAAAATGGTGTGTGACCAATGAGGTATTCTTTTAGTGGTAGAGCCTTTTAGTTATAAAATATTTAAGTTTTTTGAAAAGTTGCAGTAAGCTACAGATGACTTTCACCTGATTCTAAAATTATCACCTCATTTTGCATCAAAAAATACATCCTAGTGAATAAATTGTCCAGTATCTAATGCATCTCTGATTATCAGGAGGCAAATGAGCATGAAGTTCTTTATCAAAAAGTCACCTAGAATCCTCTCCTTGTGTGAGTGATGTGTGTGTGTACTAACTTTCTAATTCTGGTGGAAAAGCTTCAGGATATAATCCTTTCCAGTGACAGTCAAGTGCATACCTTAAATGGTGCTCTCAGTAAACACAAAGTGGCATGATGTAGAATAGTTAACAGCTACAGAAGCAAAATGCTAACCAGTTTCTTTATATGAACAAATCAGCTTCTGTTGGTAATGTTTTTTTAAGCTGTTTCCCTTGTTCAATCCTGATTTCCACCACTGTCGAATACTTTAGTAAATCTGTAGGTGGAGCAGTAGACTGACCTTTTTGGTGCTTTGATCTTAAAAGAGTTTAAAATTGTTCATTATATTCTTCAGGATTTTGTCCCTTACCTATGTCTTGAATAGAAATGGATGATAAGGAGTGGAAAACATCCTGCTGGCTGTTTGTTTTGTGCAAGGCTGTTGGAGAAGTTTCCACCCTGTTTGCATAATAAGTAATAGATGGTAGTGAGTGGGAAGTAGATCCTTCATAGTTACTTTGGAGATTTCTAAGAATTCGCTGTGACCACATGGTTAAATCATCGTATTTCATGTGGAATGGGATCGTGTAAAAAGAGCATCTGCGTCACTGAGAAGATAGAATAGTTAGTGGAGGGAGGTTAGGCACAGGCTTATAATCTGACTGCAGTGCAAGGACAGTTGATGCTAGTCTCTTCAGCAGTATCATATTTATTTGAACAGGAGGTTGTTGTTGATTTCCTTTTAGCCTCTGTCTAAAGCTGTACAGGTAACCAGCTATCAAAATATTACTGACTTTTTGTGCTTCTCTTTTTTTCTCCTCAGTGATTTCTAAGGTGATTGCAGTTAGAGCAGTGTACACTTTGTCATGAATGGCTGTGGGCTTTCTCGTGGTAGAGTCTTGTTAACTTTTAGAATCTTGGTTAACATATTTGCTGTACTGTGGATGGGTGATGTGCACTCTGAAATTCTGTTTTCAGACTTCAGTGTTGCTTATTTACTTTTTCTAAGAAAACACTGTGATGTCCATTGGGAGGCTTTTTACTTGTACACACGTAAGTCTGAACCCCAGGCACGTTTGCGCTTGTTTTAATCATTGCTTTCGGACCTCTCATTAAACCAACACATAATACATAAGCATTTTTTTGTCTCATTTGCAAGAGAAATTAGCGATTTTATCACATTAGTTACTTTCATTGGTAGTTCAGCAGTAGATTGAACTGCAGGTTGCAGGTAAGAGCAGAATTAATTGTCACAGAGTTTGCTGAGAGCTTACTGCTTGGGCAAGGGCAGAGTAGAATTACCAGCATGACCTCAGGGTGACCACGAAGTCCCCTCCAGCACATGGTGTTTAACTCTTTGTCCCTGGCATATCAATGGTTTGAATCTATGTGCACTCATTCTCAAGAAGTAAGGATACCTAGCTGTATTTGGGAAGCTACAGTAACTTAGTGCATTATTTCATTCCAGACTGCTACTTTTAATAATGATTAATGATGTGACCAATCCTAAAGAAAGTTTTCTGGACGCTGGTCAAAGCAGTGCTGAACATCACTGTGCAGAAACTGTCTCACTTGAGTTGTGCCTGTGTATCACTGACTGTTGGTGTGGGAGTTGGTTTTAGTAAGTTGTTTCCCATATGGAGGGGTGCCTCTGCCAAACTTGAAAGCATTGTTTGTGTTATTCCAAGTTGTCTGTACATAAATAGAATGCAATAATGAATTCATTACTTAGGATTAAATCTGAATAGACTCATGGTTTTAACTGAGCAATGGAGCACTTCTGCTACATGGAGCTTGATGGTCATTCGGTGGTTCTGTTTCAGTTGTAACCTAATTTTCTCTTCAGGCTGCTTCTTTCATGCTTTTGCTTAAATGAATAACAAATATTAAAAGCTCCTGTAGTTTCAATAGTGGCACAGATAACCAAAAGGAGATGCCCTTTTGTAATAGTCTCTGAAGGGTGAAAGTGAAAGTCTCATGGAAAGATTAGACTCTTAGAAGCATCTAAAGTTGAACTGATTTTTAGAGTGTGGTTTATTTCCCTTCCAACCCTCCTTGAACACAACTAACAGCTGGGAAACAAACAGTTGTTTGACATGGTAATATAGTAAGCAGGAATTTAGTTAATAAAACTTAAAAATCGTAGGATGTTAATAATTTTTGTAGCAAGGTAATCTGAATAGGACTTGCAAAAGAGAAGGATTGCTAGGTCATGAGTCTTAAAAAAAAAACCAAAAAACACCCACCCAAAAGTTAGGTTTATCTTAATTTGTATCAAAACCAGTATTCCTTCAAGTTCCTGGAAATCAAAGTTCTGTCACCTTTCAGCTGTGTGAAGCTGACATTTTAGCCAGTTTCTCCCATGAGAAAATGGGGCTGAAGCTTCTGTCAGTTCAGCTGAGGAAGGAAGAAGGGGCAGGACACCTGGCTGTAATGAGGATACACAGCTTTTAGCTGCTTGTGGCAAATCCTTGGATTGTGCCCCAGCTTCACAGTAAGGAACACTAGATCTGCCTTGGTTCTTGGGGCTTTGGGGTGTCTCATGGTATGATGAGAATAAAAGGTCTCAGTTAACTGAGTGTTTCAGTCTTTATAGGAGAGCATGAAATATATGATACTGCCTGCCTGACCTATAGATTCCTGGAGAAATGGATTCTTAGTTCTGGGGGGAGGGTCTATCTTTTTTGTTTTCCCTCAAGTATTCTGTCCTGTGTAACTGTTCAACAACAGTTACAGGACTTTTTACATCTGTTTGAGCTTTAGTAATATGTATCAGCCCAATAAGTCTGTCAGAAAGCTTGTGCCTCAATGGGGTCATAAAGAAATTGCTGTGAACTTCTGGTTTGTGTCTTTGCACCTATACTTCAAATATAAGGTTACAGCTGTGTTGGGGTGCTTTTTGGGTGTGGGTTCATTATATAGCACCTTATTATGCATATTAACCCCTCTGCATCCCTTTTAGTGTGCTAGGCTTCTTCCTGAAAGATAATTTACCTGTAAAAAGCATTGCCTCACTGTGGGTGCATAAAAGAGCTGCTCAGAACTTTGGAATCTCACTTTATTAAGTGGCCATGCAGCACCACTTAGACCCTGAGATGGTGAATACTTTAGGCATAAATCCGTTTGTTGTCTACATTGTTACTGTTTCCAAATGCATTCTTAAAGAGTAATTTAACTGTATCATATCTTACTGCTAAAAGATAAGATAGGAAGTTGGAGAGGAGGAGAAAAATTCTAGGTGTTGGCTAGGTCATGCTTTAGAATTTGTGGTACATTTAACCTTTAAGCATTCCTCATGTAATTGTAAGAAAGAATCCAGGAAATAATGATTGTCCAATTTTTTATTTCCAGGCATTAAATTTAATTTTAACATTGCCACCAGAGGGCAGCATGTTCCACGAACTAGCAGTGCTGAACGGGATCTCGTACCGGTTTATAGGCAAAGATGAACTTGAAAAGTCTTGGGTTTTGAAACGTATGAGTGATTCATTTACAAGTTTTTTCCTGCTATGCTAAGCTTATAGCAAATCCTAAGATTTTTGTCCTGACAATAGCTTTCTGAGAATGACAAGTGACATTATTGACATCTGCAAGTAAAAACTAAATGTAGCTGCTCTACTACTCTGGTGCCCCTAGCTTATTATTACTCCTGCATACAGCTTCCATGAGACAGAGGTATCAGGAACTTACTCCCTTACCTGTTTCTTGCACTGTTTTTACCATTTACAGAATTAATTCTTCCTGGATTTGTCTCAAGGGTGGTAAAACTGTATTACTTGTTTATTTGTGTGATGATATGAATGTTGAAGTTGATTTCATTCTACATTTAGTATTTGTAGGATTAATTTACCTTAAATGCAGTCTCTGTAGTGTTTTGTAGTTGCTGTTTTGGGTTGTTTGGGGAGTTTTTTGGGGCAAGCTTTGTGAGACGTGACTTCTTGAGTCTCATTTTGCTATATAATCAGGGAAACTCCTTATACAAATAATCTCAAGTGATAATATACTGATACATTGTGATTTAAAGGCCTCTTTTGTTGGCTTTGGAGTAGGTGCAGGCATGACACAACAGGCAGATCACATCTTGCAAGACTCACTTTCCCACTTGTACAGTAATGCGCTTTTCCTCTAAGGGATATTGCTATTATTTGGAAACCTGGTGATAATGAGCACACAATTGGAAAACACATTACATTAAAAGAAGTCACTGAATAACTTGTATACAACCTTTTTTTAATGCTGTGGTACAATTGTATTCAGTGGTTTCATGCAAAAAGCATCAGTAAGTTGGGGTTTAGAAAATAAACAGAAGTAAACATTAAATGTAGATGTTTTCCTGAAGGTACATTGTTTTCTTGAATTTTCCCAAAATGTAGTCAAGGATTTTTATATTTGGAAGTCTAACATACTGATTTTGCAAAAGTCTCTACTTCCTTTTATGAGTAATAGAGGTACTATGTACTAGGGCATTGCCATCTTTCAGGTCATTATGTATAAATGCAGGGTGAGTCTGGTACTGCCTCCCTGCAGTGGTGAAAATGAGCCTGGACCTGATTTGGGATGGAAAAGCATGAGTATCTTTTGTCTAGGGTTTTAGTATCAGCAGCATTATAGGAACGTACAGTGCAACTGCAGTAGGCTTGGTAGGCAGCCAGCTGAGTCCTTGTGGGCTTGCTGGTGAGGTCTTCTCTGGAAGTGTCTAAACTGCACCTGGATCCAAGCTGGCGTGTGAGGTCTACAGCTGTATTCTTGCAGTCCCCTGCATGTGGTCTAATAAATCTAAACTGGATTTAAGGGGAAATCGTTCTGTCTTTCTGCATTTATGGCTCACTTAATCTGAAAATAGGATAAACTGCCCATAAATAATTAAGAGTTTATAGTATTCTGCATGTTCCAGATAAGAGTGAGAACATGCAGTATTAAAAGAGATTTTTGGAAGAAGTCAATTCTACCAAGTCCACCTTCTTGTCCTTGATAATTGGGGCACTAGCATGTAATGCCAAAATCTGATGAGATAATCTTAAAGCAGGGAGACTGCTGTTTTAGTGATGTTCTCAGGTGATTGAGTCTGCTTACACTTTGAATCATAAGTTAAGATATATGGATCTGAGAAATGAATGGAAGTATCAAGGGATTCAAGTCTCTTTTCAAGGGTGGTTAGTAGCAGTTTTTAAAAATACATACGAAGAGGAGAATGTGAGGTAGACTTTTATGTGCTATGTTCTTATAATTTGTTTTCAAATAGGAATTATTTCGGTGGCCCAGTGCAACCTGGCATTTTGCTATGCAAAGTAACAGTATGTGCTGTTTTAACACTGTTTGTCATGCACCAGAATCACTGATGGAATGGGGTAGTCAGATTATGACTTGAAGAGAATGGAAATGATAGAACTGAGATTATTGGAATATTTGATTTTTTCAGATCAGCAGTTTCTTGGCCAATATGTTTAATAATAAAATATACTGTACTGAACTCACTATGCTCTTTTGCTTTGTATGATACATGTGTAGTAACTGAAGTAATTTTATGTTTGTGCAATGCTTTTTTCCAGTGTGTTTTACTGGGTTTTGTGAGGATAGATGCATTGCGACAATGACTGCTCTTGAGTGTAGTATCCAAAAGTTAATTTATTCTCAGTTGTATCAGTTTGGAGTCTGTTAAAATTCTGGTTTGTTGCTCTAAAGCAATTTTTATAGATTTAATGTAATTCTCACGAAATTAATTCTAAGAGTCTTGGTGTACTTAGCCAACATCTTCTGGAAGAGTTAGAAGTGCCAATTGTTAAGTGCTTGTTTACATGAAGTTATCATAACACTTTTTTAAGACTTCAAGTTCTGTTTAATGTCCCACTGAAGTAGAAGTAAGGATCCTCACAGAATCCAGCTGTGTGAATTTTCAAAGTTGACTTACACCTTTCAGTGGGCACATGTATGAGGCCATTACAATAATTAGTATGTTATCAGAAGCAAAGATAAGTTTGAATTTTTTTCCTTACATAGAAAACTTCAGTTTCTGAGGTATTTGAATCAATTCATAGTTGGCCAAAAGCCAATTTTTCTTCTCAACTGTAACACGTGTTTGAAAAACGAACTCACTTCCTAAGTGCCTTGTGAATCTGCAATGATTAATTCTTCTCATTATTTTGCTGCAAATTCTCATGACCCTCTGTGATGATTCGATCACCCACTTAGAGTTTATGCATATTCATATCTCTCTGCTCCTGCTGCAGTCGTTCAAGTCTCCTTCACTGGCTGTGGTGTGTGCTTGGTGCAGTAATTGAGCTGCAGTAGATTGATTACTCTGGGGAGCTGTAAGGCCTTTAAAGGTGAAAACATATCAGTCCTGTTAATTAGGAAACAAAGCTCTGGTGGCAAGTTCAGCAGTCAAATGCTTCCAGTGTAGAAATGAGGAAAGGTATGATTTGTTCCTCTCCATGAATCCTGTTTACTTTTTTATATTTGAATTAGATCTGTATTTGCTGTAATAGGCTTGTGGAGAAGGTAGCATGTCTTGTATGATTGCAAGGTGTTGATATTTTAAAACAAAAAGAACTGTATGTTTATTGTAATTACGAGCTGCTTTTAATCACCTCCTAAATTATGCATTATTTTAGGTGTTACTTGACCTATAAAGCTAAATGAGAGATGAAAATGGAATCATTGATTGTAAACTTTAACCAAAAACATCTATATCACTTGTTCAGACCTGAGTGTCAAAGTATTTTCTCTGAATTAAAACAATAGATTTTTAGAAGTCATTACAAAACCTAGAGCCTCTCCTTTCTACTATTAAGATGTCTGTTACCCATTGTGTGCAAGATTAATTAAAGAGAATGCGTTCTTAAAATTAGGTGAATATTAAATGATAGCGTAAGGTTTCAGCCAGCAGACAGCATCCTTACATCATCATTGTAAGTACCCTGTGGTTTTATGTTGCTAAGCACTCTAATCTAGAGTGGCCTATTACAAAGATATTAAGGGTAGGGGAAACCATCTGCCACACAATCTATCCATAAGGGTCAGAAATAAATAATTTAAAAGTAATTTATATATCTTAAAAACCACTTTTTCCCTGTAATTACTGGACAACAGATTGTAGAATACAGATGTTATGAAAATGCCACTGTTTTTGTAAACAGCATGTGATCCATTGCTGCTTCAGGGTGGGTTATGGGATTCTGTTGTCATACCTGTTTCTGCAGAGGTCAGGAAGGAAAGTCTCACTGAAGCAACTGCACATGAGATTGAATTCCAATTAGTGCATCCTACACTGAAGGATATCACATTCATTGTGTCTGTGGTCTTTTTTCCTCTGTTTTAGGCATTTATTAACACTGCAAAGGAGATCTACGAGAAAATCCAGGAAGGAGTTTTTGACATTAATAATGAGGTAACTTTTAGTACTCTGTACACTCTCTGCTTTTTTAAAATACAGAGTTCACCTTCCCTAGAAAGCTGGACAGTAAAAGATTTGTCTGTTCCATTTGGCTGTAGAATTGTCGGCCATTGTGATAAAAATGGATTAAAATAAGTGACCCTATCCATCCATGAAGCATTGCAAAATAATATAAATCCCCAAAAGAGAAGAAAATCCACTTTCATCCACTTCTCCATATGGTGTCATCTGTTTTCAAAGATAATTTTCCACTATGTAAATGGAGGACCATGTTGATATGCCAGATGCACTCCATGAGCTGTCCAGTGTAGGGGAGGGATTGCTTTGAGAGTTACATAAAAGACTTTTGAAATGTTCCTGGTTTAGGTGGCTGGATGCTGTAGGGAATAAAAGATTAGCCATTTTGCTTATGCACATTAGTGAAATTAGAGATTATTAGGGCCTGTGCCTTTGCTTGTTTGGGGTAGGGGTGGAGAGCTGGAGAAAGGGGAACAAGAGCTAGAAAGATAGATAATGTCTCTCGAATTTTTGAAATGACCGTGCTGTTGAAAATTTTGCTTTGTAACCCTAGTATTATATAAGCTCTCTGTTAACAGTCTCATAAAAAATTTGACAATGTGACATGATCGGTCTTTTCTGAACATCAGGTTGGGTTTTTTATCCCACGTGTCCCTGAATATTGTTGCTGAGGTGCTTAGTGAAACCACACGTGAAAATCCACACCACCACTCTGTTCTGTTTGTGCTCTGTGGAGAGCCATGTCCAGACTGTCAGTGTGATGCTTCTCTTAAACATTACTGTCCTTGCAGGATTGTTCAGAGTAGGGAGGGAATTGGCAGGACTCAAATTAAGTAGCTTCATCTCTTTACACTCAATACATTTCAACATGAGAAAATTGAGCCTATTGAAAGTATTACTCATGACTTCAGAGAGAAAAAAAATCAGAAACTTCAGTAGTATGCAAAGTAATGCCTCAGGAAACTTGTAGCTAAATAAGACGTGAATAGTAATCCTCTAAACTAATTCTGACTGGAAAGTGTGTGCACATGTTGGTGAAACACTTCTTAAATTCGGTTCACTGATGAAAAATTTAAGATCATCTTTCACATCTTTCCTGAAGGAAATGCAGTTGGTAGTGCAATATAAATTGGAGAGCTGAGTGTCTGAAAAAGCATGCTTGTTGTATCTGTCGAGTTTCATATAGTAGCTGACTGCTTTACCGTGCCTTACCGAGCTTTGATTGCAATATGCTGTCAAGAGCCAACAGTCCGTGCTACTTATTTGGCTTTATGCCAGGTCTGGCTTCTTGATTCCTCAAGAAGTTGCTATCAGCCCAGAGGGGGCAAAACCAATGAGCCATAGGGCATGCTTTTTATTAAAGGGGAGTCAAAGAGCGAAAAGAAACCACATCAGCTGCTGTCAATACTAAGCGAGTGCCAGAAACCCGAAGGCTACCACTGCTGCAGAACAACTGCCAAGCACTATAAATCTGAGATTTGCTGTGACGCAAAGTTTCCTTAAGAGCTTAATTTCTGAAGCTACTGTATTACTTTTCTCAAAGTGGTGTATTTTTATGTAAAATCCACTTGAGGGAGTGAGGGTTAAGATATAAGTGTGATTTTGATGAATGAAAGAGCTACGCTGTGTGTGGGTTCTTGGCAAGTAGCCATGTCTTTTGGGATCACAGAAATTATTGATGACACAGAACACTCGTATGCCCTTAGCCTCTACAGCTGATTCAACACAGAAATGCTGTCTAGAGAGGAAAAGTTTTATATTAAACTATTAAACTAGTGGAGATTTTGGCAAGAGGGGAGAGGTTATACATTCTTAGCAAATGTTGTGTATTTTTAAGCTATATGCCAAGTAGTATTCAAATACAATTCTTGCTCTGTGTTTTTTGTTTTTTTTAATAGGAGTTTAAGCTACAGAGTGTAGCATGGAGATAAAATTTAAATGAGAAGGAAGGCATCTTACTTTAAATAATATTTAATTGCTAAGAACATGCTGGGAAAAATTACAAACTTTGATGTATTTATTGCATACATTAGGAAAAACTTGTTATATGATCTTGTAAATAGAAAAAGTAGCTTTTCAAGTGTATTCTGAAATATTTACACTGTGTATTAAACTTCATTTCAGGCAAATGGCATAAAAATTGGCCCTCAACATGCTGCCACCAATGCAACACTTGCAGGCAATCAGGGAGGACAACAAGCTGGAGGAGGCTGCTGTTGAGCCTGTTTTTACTTTCTAGCTGCCTGGATGAGGCCTACTTACTTGTTTGTTCACCCTTCCCTCCCCCTGCCCCGCTCGCCTCCACTTCAATTCAACTGAGACATGAAACTTGTAAGTTGGTTTCCTGTTGCAGAAGACTTTATCCTTCAAATTCTTGTATAACTTTGAATAAATGGTTAATGTTCACTTCAAGACAGATTTTGGAGATTGTATTCATATCTATTTACATTTGATTTCTAGGTCAATTGATGTGATTATTTTTGTTAAATGTTGTCTTGTGCCCTTGACTACGAACTGAATTGTATTAAACACTACAAAGTCATCTGAGTATTTTAATCAGTTTGTGTAGTTAGGTTTCCCAGCTCCTGAGGTTACCTAATGTTTAATATTGTAGAGCTGTCCTCAAGTTTTTTGTCAATTTTCAAGGCTATGAAGAGAAGCAGAAGGACTCTTTTAATTCTGTATTTATCACTTTCTGTATATATAGTTTAATAACCTGCTTGGGTGTACTTGCCAAGCTAGAATTCTTTAATGCATTTGCATAAAATCTATACTACTTAGAGCTTGAAAACTACAAAAGCATTAATAGGAATTGCTTGGATGCTAAATTTTAAGCCTTTTTGACATTGTTAGCATGTTCATGCTCCCCTGTCATTATCCTGAAGTCCAAGAGAGATGCTTAATGTATATTACTAGAGGCTACATATGTGCTATCTATTTTAATGCCAAATGTTTGCTGTTTATCCACAATTTCCACAACACCTCTTCAGAAATGGATTAGCTGTTTGCCTTAACAAATACTGTAGGTGAAAACAGAGTATGGATGAAAAGTAGAGGAGGAGTTGATAAATTTAAAATGGCACATTTTAAAAACGTTAATCTTCTCAATGGTTTTTTTCTTGTTTGCCACTTGATTTCTAGGTATATTTTTCATGCAAGGACAGTTTTTCAACCTAAATGTATAGTGGTCGTGTAAAGTTTTCTTTTAGTGACAACTTGTAATCCTAAATATATGGTAAGCATCTTGTCTATTGTGAAGAGGGTGTGAAAATAAAATCTGCCAGTTTGGAAATCTTGCTGAAAATCAAAACTACAAATGTTTTGTTACTTATTATGGTGATGGCTGGGGGGAGGGGGCATATTTTTCCTTAAATGAAAGGGTTGCAACACGGCAAAACAAAATCCTGTGTTTAAGTGTTTATTTGTTAAATACAGAATGTTCATGTCACCTTTCATACAAATGTGCAAACAACTGAGTTTCCATCTCATCCTATTTAAATAATTGCATATAAAAGGGTGATGCTAATGGTAGGCCATGCTTCATGTATTGGGGGAAATAAAGGGGTGGGGGCAGGCAATGACTGCAAAACTTTTGTCTTACTGGACCAATATTGACTGCAACACAACACTGGAGGAAAGGGATCCTCATGTCACCCATTCTAATTGTCAGAACTTGAACATCCAGAGTGAATAAATTTCAGCCTGACGGGTGTAACATAGCAGTGGTTCTGAGATTAAATAAAATTTGAAAAAATGGTGTGGAACCTTTTGTTGGAATCTCGGGGAAGGGGGAACCAGTATGGATTTATGTTAGTTGCTCACTTCTTTTACAACTTAGTAACGTTTTCAGCAATGTAATATAATTATTTTCAACTTTCAAATTATTAAGAAGTTACTCCATTTACATACTTTCAACTGTTACCTGTTTATTATACAGAGTTTCCACTTATAGTGCACACTTACTGTTTCAGTTGAAGTTTGAAAATTGCATTGCACGACAGTAAAACCATAGGACTGAACTGCGTGGATGACACAGGAAAACTGGCATGTCCTAACTAGCTGTTTACAAGAAGGAGTGAACAAACAAGACTATTAGCTTGGATTAACTACTTGAAGTTTTTTTCACTTGGCAGTGTTGTAGAATTCAGTTGCTTGAGATGAGAGAAAAATGTGCTCTTACATAGCAGCCTGAGTTTCATTACAAAGGGGAATAAAGTTAACCATAAAAACTGTCCATTAAGGGAGCGGGGGGGGGGGGGAGATTTGTACCCTGCCCTGAGGAGAAAAAAAGTTCATGCTGTTACAGCAGTGATGATTTAACAAACTGAAAGCTTCTGACAGTCTCATTTTGTGAAAACATGGAAGAGGTATAGAATTGCCCAGAAATCCAAGGCTACTATAGTAAAGAAACACCAGTGCTGCTTTTTGGGGGGTGAGAGGGGCAGGGGGAATATGTTGTGACTTACTAAAGTCATGTCTGCAATCAAATGCTGATCCTGCTGGTTTAGTCCTGGCTCACACGCCAGTCTTAGACTGTACATTATGCTAAGACCATGGTACTTTCAGAGTAGCTAGAACAAAACTGAAATTTCCATGCATTCTGGCTGGCTTTTTGGGCTTTTTGTCACAAACTTTATGTTGCTACAGTAAACTTTTTGTTGCTACAGAAATATCTGTATTTTTGTAGGGATTCTTTTTGAGAAGTCCTGATGCTATTTTATCCAATTAGCATTTGAAAATTTTATAGCACAGAACTTTGAAGGAGGGTTTACTTCTAAAACATTTTCTTTAACAAGATGATTCTTTCACAGGTTTCAGTTGTACATGAGTGACTGATAACTTGCTGAGATTCCATGTTGAATTCCAGTTGCTTTTGTTGGTTACATTTTCACAACCAAAAAACCAAAACATGTAATTGTTTCCCAGCAACTTGTACAGCTGTTACATGTAATGTGAAACCATCGATACAAAACAATCATACCAAGGTGCAATTTTTCCCTTAATCCCAATTTAGAATATGGTAGAAAGCATAGTTAATTTTAAAAAAAAGGCGGTGATTGGGGTGATAAGCCCTCCAAGCATGACTAAAAACTTGTCTCTCCCATTTCTACTAAAAATTAAATGCTCCAGGAATTTTGGCAGTCATTGAAGAAAGATTAACAACTCCCCCTCAGTCTTAGACCTGTGCGTCTCTCTTGGCTTCAGTCATTCTGATTTACTCTTGTGCAGATCAGACTCAGCAGTGAGTTAAGGTAAAACACCTGCCAAAACTCTTGCTGATAAACTAAAGTAGCAAGTGTCTGAAGCCCCTGGCAAGAAGTGAGAGCTCCATCCCCTGCTCCTTTCTTTCCTTTGTATCCTTTCTGCTGTGTTACACCTTTTGTGACACTTAGTTTCTTGTGGTGGCCTTTGAAGAGCCTTTAGCTGCAACATTTATATGTTGTTTGGTTTAGAGGGGCACGCACTACTTGATGAAAGTTTTTTCTGCCTGAAGAGTTTACCTGTGACTATGCTAGGGCGCTAAATCTGTTCTTGGGAAGAAATTGAAAGTTCTTTTCAGGCTCAAGAATACAGATAAACTGAATTGGAATTAAAAGTATATTAAACTAACTTGGAAATATCAGAAGACAATTTTTTTTTTTAAGCAGTCTTTCTTAAGAGGATACCCCAATGTGCCTGTATTTTTCTCTTAGTTGTTACCAGCAGGGTATTGCTTTTGTCAATGCTTAGGCCTGAGGTGGTGATTCCTCTTAACAGACTGCTCTTTTGATGCTGCTGTCCTACAACTTTCATCTTGGGTTTTTTTTTGGTTGATTTGTTTATTTTGGGTTTGGTTGGGTTTTGTTGTTTTTTTGGGGTTTTTTTGTTCTAAATCAAGTTTCTACTGTGTATTATCTCCTTTTTGTCTTTTCTGTTTTTGTATTATTTCGTTCAAACTAAATCCTGTGAGCAAAATGCTGCTCTCTGTCTTTACTTGCTCTACATCCGTAACTCCCACACTTACAGGAATTTGCCCAGTATGGGGCATTTGTTTTAGGGGTGGAAGGGTGGGGCAGAGGGAGAGAGGGATATGTGTGCTATCTGGCTGCATGATATAAAATCATGAAGGCAGTATTGCACAGGCTCTGTTACTTGTTACACCTACTGTGTGTACTGGTTTGCATGTGTGGGGGTATATAATTTGCCTAGTCCTCTTCCACTATTGCATGGGAGGAGATAGGGGAGACAGAGGAAGACTAACAGGTTTTATTTGGATATCTTAATAAATTTGTTTGCTGAGATCATATGTATGATTTGTGTATAGTTAATGTTCCTCCCCCTAGAATCTCTGGGTTCTCTTCTGCCACATTGCTGCAATATAGCTTTAACAGTATGCAGTGGTGATTTATTGTAATACACTACTGAAATCTCCATTTGTAAATAATCCAGGCTGCTGCTGTGTAAGTAGCTGATGAAATGTCTTTACTGGGTCTGCCGCCTATGAAAGAAACCACAACATTAGGCAATAAAAACTACTAACAGAATGTTACGAAACCAAGACCATGACAAAAAAAGCAGCATGTTGTGGATCTATCATTTTTATTCTTGGGACAGATTTTATTATTTTTGGAACTATTACAAGACTTATGTTAAATATTGTGGATGATAAGAGGAAACAGACTCTTGGCAAACATGGAAAACCAATTACGGCATATTACCCTATTCCCCTTCCAATAAAGGAGGGGCAAAGCTAAAAGTTTATTCTTGGCTTAGCAGCTGGGGTGGGGGGAATGTTGCTGCTTTAGCATTGGCTTGAGGAAAGAGATTGTTGCTGTAGCAATCTTACCACAGGCAATCTAAGGTGGAGAAGGCAAACCCAGTGTGCTCCACAGTCAGTTATACCCCAGCCCGAAAAAGCACACTGTTATGAGAGTGCTGAGTTAAGAAATGGCTATTCTGTGGCATCAGGTATACTGTTCAGTTAAAAATTTAAGAGCTTGTGTTTGGTTGCAAATCTCTGTTGTGGTGATAGGCATTCGACTCGACATATAAACTGGAACGCATTTGATATTTAGACATGGGGTTTAACTGCAACATCCCGTGCCTCTGTGACACAAAGGTGAAATAAGGTATAGGAAAAACCTACTTCAAAGTTTATTTAGAAGTCTGCACATCCATTTGTTCTCCTCTCCCAAATTACAGTCCTTGTAAAATTATCCATGGCAGCATGAATGTAGATGAATAGATGCATCAGTATGTTTGTTGGAGTTCCTCCCCACCTCCTCCCCCCAGCATAGTTATGATTTTTAGAATTCCTTCATTAAAGAGTCAGAGATATAAATGTTTATATTGGGCAGACTCTTGTTGATGGTTGAGTCTATGGTACATTTGCTGTAAATTACAGCAGGATCTAATTAGCTTTTCTTTAGTGAAGCCCAGTTCCATTACTTTTCCTAGATTTAGGTATAAAATACTAGGAGGGAGGAACATCTTATAGTGTGAGGACAGTTCAAAAGAGATCAATGTACTATGCTAACAGTTGTCAATTTAACATTGTCTGGGTTAAAACAGTCAAGTAAACACTGCATATTCTGATTTTGGCATGGGAAAACATTTTCAGATGCAGGAAATGTCTGAAAGAATGTGACTTTAAAACCAGTTTAAACAGCAAGGATACTTGGGAAAACAGAAGTCCACGGGGTTGCTTGCTCTCTGTCCAGATGAGGCAGGAAAGGCTGTCAGACTGAGGCATTGCCCAGCACCTGAGCGCTGACACCCACGCCTGGGCCAGTGCTGCTACGTGAGGACTGGAACAGCTGTGAGGAAGGAGCTTTTAAATATGGACATTGGTGAGAGGTGCACATTTAACAGCACTGAGACTGGAGCTGAGGCAGTGTCCAGAATTTGCAGGACACGCATGAATGAATGATTTTTAGGAGGAGGGACGGGTACAGAGACAACAGCAGAGATGGGCAAATTTACTTGTCAGCTCTTCGCTCAAAAAAAGCCCTGAATCAATGTACAACACCTCTCCATCTCTCTGTGATTGTTTTATACAAATGCAGCAAAGCTTTGTCTTGAATGTAGTTAGAAACAGATTGTCCTTATGGGTTTTTTAAAATCCATTTTAATTTATGGGGATGACTAGACCCTGGGTTGCTGGTTAATGTCATGTCTAAAGTACTTAAGACAGAGAATATCAGAACACAAAAGAATTCCTGTGTCTGGTGCCCTTGAGAGTCAATTCAGCCACTTCTAAGCAAAAGGTGACTGAGTGACCTAAGCAAACTGGTCACTGATGAAGGTCTGTCAGCCATCAGTGGTGCCCAAAAATCAGTGGATGGGCTCTGCTACTCCTCCTTGCCCAGTGTTTTTCAACTTTCAGAAGTAAAACGTTCCTGCAGAGGAACAAAAGCACATATGGCATCTCCCATAGTTACTGCTATGAAGCAGAAATTAAGTTTGTGAACTCGTGTGCAATGTTGTAATTCTGCCTGGGAAGTTTTTCTAAAAAGCAACATAACTCCAGAGAAAGAGGCATCCTCATGTGCAGGACTGACCACTGTGCATCATAAATTAAGTGCTTTGGCTTTTCCCTGCATTCCTATCCAAGTCCAATTCTATTTTCTTTCCAGTTTATTTCTCTTCCTTTTTGTTACTTCTCCTACCTTTTTTCTTTTCCTTCTTGGAGTTAGGGTGTCTGTTTAAAGGAAATGATTCAAGAAAAAGTAGCATACTTACAGTTCCCTATTCTTCTGGAAGACCTGTTTTAACTATCACTGGTAAAACAAAACACTTTCATCTGCTTAGGATGAAGTGATGATTGCTTTTAACGATGTCACTCTGTAAATTTAGAGACATAGTTGGTCACAGACCCACCTATTTAACTGCTAAATCCCAGCTCCTGGACCATCCACCAGTAGTAGAAGGCTTCAGTAGGATCACAGAAGAAAAATGCAGTTGCCTGTTAATCCTGTTTTTGGCCAAGCACCATCTGAATGGTGGAGTTTTGTTTGGTTTGGGCTTTGTTTTGAAGGTGTGTGTAACTTCATTTCGTTCTGGCTTTCCAGTTTAATTCAATTGCTATGCGAGTTGAAAAGCAGCTTTCCTTCAATGAGCTCTGAAATTCTGAAGTTGTGGGGTTGTTGCTCAACCAATCGAAAAGAGGATCCATGAGAGGAGAAGCCTCCACTGAAACTGCTGCTTTGTGAGCCAAGGCATCGGCTTGCTTGTTGCAGGAAGGAGGAGACGGCTCATTATCTGGGTGCTGGGAGCCAGTGTGTTGGAGTCTCCTCTTCCTGCTCCACAAGGACTGAGGCGTCTCTGAGGTAAGCAAAGCAGCAATGCGATACTCCCTAGGCTTATCAACCACTATCAGCTGGATCTCCTGTTTGCTCCAGACTCCACCTTTACTTGGAAAGTGCTTGCAATTCCATGAGGTAATTCCTCCTCCCAGCGCTGCGGCTTGTTAACACGACCATGTGCTCCTAGCGTGAGCCAGGACAGAAAATGAAAAAAGCTACCCCGACGTCCCTGTGCCGTAACTTCCTCTTTCTCCATCCTGCCGGGCACGGCTGTTGAGCTTCGCGGGCTTCGGCTCTGACCATCGCGGCAGCTGTCGGTCGGTCCGGCCGGGAAGGGAGGGAGGGGGGGCAAAGCAGAGCTGGCCCGGCAGAGCCATCGCCCTCCCAGCTGCCCCGGGCACCGTAGGCGGTCGCTCCCCGGCCGCCTCACCGCCGGCTTAGCCACAGGTGCGAGGTAGCACCTGCTCGGTTGGCACCGGGGCCGGTATAAATCTGCGTTATTTTGATTAAGCTCGGATTGATTAGGAACAGGTCCGGGCTAACATACCATAAACACCTATTAAACCGAAATAAATACGTCTACAGGGGGCTTAGCTTAAACGGGTGCAGCTTTGCCTGCACGGAGGGCGCGGAGCTGGCGGCGGGCGCCGCACACGGCGGCCCCGACGGGTCTGGGCACACGGCCCCGGTGCGGGTGCCCGGGCGGTGACCGGTGGCCGTGACCGATGGCGGCGGGCGGGCGCCGCCGGGGCAGGAAAGCCGGTCCGGGCTGACGTCGCTGCGCGGGGGCGGCCGCGCTGTCGCCGCGGGAGGGGGCGGGACGGGGTTCCCCATGGGAGGCGGGAGAGAAGCGCGCCGTGCCCGTGGCTCCCGCGGAGCCCTGTCCCGGGGGATGGTGTTGATCCGTCTCCACGGCAACTCCGACCCGCTGGGGGAGGGGGCGCAGGTAGAGGGCGGCGGTGGCAGGGTCGGTCCCGCCATCCCCGCGGGGCTCCCCCCATCGCCCCGGGAGGCGCCCGGCTTATCTTCCCTGCGAGGCAGCCCTGCGAGGGGGGCACGCCTCTGGGCCCCTCCCCATCCCGGCCGCGATCCTGAGGCGGTGTCCCGGGGCTCCCTGCGAGTCCCTGGGGACGCGCAAGGGCGGGATGCGAGCTTGTCGGGAGGGAGGGGGCACAGTGCTCCCGCCCCGCTGTGGCCCGGGGATCAGAGCCGCAAAGCAGCGGGACCTTTCAAAGGAGCGAAGCCCTCCCGAAGCGGGAGCGCGCACAGGCGCGGGGAGCCCGCCCCGCCCGGCGGACAGGGGCGCGGGATACGCGGCGTCCCGTTCCCGGAAAGAACAATGGCCGTGCGGAAGCCAGGCCGCTTCTCCAGCCCTCCCGGGGCTTCCCTCCGGGATGCGTTTGCCTGCTCGACCTACGCCCTTGCAGGCGGCCGCGTCCTCCCCTCGCCGCCCGCGTGTGGAGCCGCACCATTGTGCGACTGCACGGAAGCGTGGGAGGGGTGAGCGCATGAGGAAAATCATTCCCTGCGACCAGGCAATGGGTTTCTGTGTCACTCCAAGGGCAACCCGGCCTGTCGCGCCTCCCTGACCTGGCAGAAGCTGCCTGGAGCCCGTCCCCGAGTTCCTCCTCTGACCCAGCTCCAGCGGCGGCGGTGATGACCCGCGTGTTGCGGTACCGGGCCGGCTCTGAGCCCGGTTCATAACTGTAAACACAGAACAGGACTGTTCTGCTTAGAAAAATACTAGGAAAACTGATGGGTTTTACTTCTTTCACTGTATATTATTATTTTGTAGTGCTATCCAAAATAATTCCAACTTTTACATTAAAAAGTTACTGGAGTGGAGGAAGAATAAATTCACTTTATTTTCATACTTGGCAAAATGAAGGTGAGAAAAAAAGCAATGAAAGTAAATATTTTGATCTTTAAGTGGTTTGACAATAGAATTTTTATGTTGGTAAATATTTTTTACAACATGAGCAACAAATCAATATTTTCCCTGTCACCTGTTTTACTTGCAAATGCAGCAGAAATCTCTCTGGATTCTGTGCCCCTGTGCATTCCTACTGTACAGGCACGGGGTTTCATTTTAGTATAAGTCAGACTGGCTTCATGTAGAGAAAATGGAAATTCCTTATAAAGTCAGCTTTTCCTTAACTGAAGTTTTCTGAGGACAATTTAGTACTGAATGTAATGATTAGACAGAAAATTTTATTGTGCAAAGGCAAAACAATTTGTTTTGGTTTTTTTCCTCTAAATCTTACAACTCAACAAAATGCTTAAAAGCTGACAGCGGGCATAGCTGTTATTCACCTCATTGAATGCTTCAGCTTTAATTTGCTTTTTGGACAGGTAAGAGTACACCACAGACACGCCTGGACATTTGGCCCTTCTGAGCAGTTTGTCATTGAGGAGGCAGATAACTAAACTGTAAATGCCAAAAGAACAATTTCAACACTCACAGAAGAAAACTTCTTCCTTTTTGACATCCGTAGTTTAGGTGGGTTTAAATAAATGGAGAAACACATTTTATGCAATGCATGCTTTTATGTACATACTAATAGAAAGTATACATTGAAATACTATTTAATAGAAAGACAAGCAGCATCTGAAAAGCACATAAGCCTAATTGATTCCAGACACAACCGGCCTGGATTTTGTTTCCTCTTATTCCAACTTTCTGACCTTGTAAAAATTATCTTGATTGTGTTATACTAAAACAAGGCCATGATCTTGCAAAAACTACCATGTGTGCTGGAGCTGAGAGGTGCCCAGCAAAGCGCTGCGTTCAGAACGAATGCTGACAGCGTTAGGCCCCAGCACTGCCTGGTTTGTTTCCCCTTGCTTATATCTAATCATGGCAAAGCAATAGTCTCACTTCTGCTGAAAGCTGGATCTGGGTTTTCATTTTTAAAGGCGGTGAAAAATGTGTAGTGAAACTTACGATTTGTGGTGAATGATAGGTTTAAAATTCTCAGAGCAGTTTAAGCTACTGGGATTTTATGGCATTTAGACCAGGGGAAAGAACAGGGAGGGTTTAAAAACATGCATTGCCTATAATTTTTTTTCAGTTGTGTGTCTGCATGCGTGGTGGTATCTCTGTTTTTCAGAAGATTGTTTCTAGGGATTGGTAGGAGGGTTGAAGGACTTGCTGGCTTTGATGATAACCCTTACAATACCGTTGTGCTTTTGTATAAACATGCACAGAAGACCCAGGACAGCAAAGTGTTCGATGTGCTGCTGTCTTTGGCGCTGGAGAACTTCTAATAATATTTTCTGCTTGAAAAAATCCAAGGCCTGGGTACACTGATCCTTTTATTACAATAACTGCTGTTGCTCCTTCTATTTGGGAATCTGTGTCTTACTAGCCTTAAATCTCTGTGGAGGGTAGTGACAAAGACAGGTCTTTCCAGCTTATTGAACTGATGATCCCTTTCCTTATTTCTCTGAAGGCTCTCCTTTTGGTTTTTTCCTGGATCAAGAATAAACTGTGTATTTGGGCCTTTGTCAGCAAGGTTCCCATGGGACAATCATTGTAAGCACTGGGATTGCCTGTTTAGTAGCAGGGAGGCTTATAAAAAGCAACTCCAGGTGGAAGTGGGCCTTTTCCTGCTCCTCCCTTCATCCTGCTGCCATTCCCTTTCATCCAAGCCCTGAGACCTGCCTGCCATTCAGACTAAGGTACAAAACTAAGACAGGCATACTCCCTTGACTGAGATATTAAGAGTGTCTATCTTCAGTTATGTTGATTTGTTAATGTCCTGGGGAGTTTTGTTGTATACAATGTACTGTGTCAACTTCTGGTGGTTGTACAACAGCAAATACAACTCAAAAAGCTAAGCCTACCTCTGAAGAAAGCAAGCAGCTTTTATACATCATGAAACTTGGTTTTCAAGAAGTTGGCATCAACATGACTGCCATCACACTTGGGATTTTTTTTCTCCCATGTCAACGTTTCTTATTTCCCAACAGATTGCAAGGTGGACATGGTGTGGGGTATGTTACTTATTTAATAAAAAAGCCCGAGAGCATGTGCAGTGTTCTGACTCAAAAGTCATGCAAGTAACCTGCTGCACCAAAGATTAATGTTCAGGCCAGCACTGCATCTGTTATCTTTATCTTTTAGCAACTACTTTACAGCTTTTCTGTTAAGTTATAGACAAGCTCCAGGTAAAAACCTGCTGCCTTGGAAGCTGTGATACAATCTGTGCGCTCAGTGCGGAATATTTGGCGTGTTCTGACTTGTGTTTTTTAAGAGAGAAAACAATTGGTCCATTGCTGCTGAGCTGTGCTGTTCTGTGCAGCACTGCCAAAGTGGGCACTGGGGAGTGGGACCTGTGGCATTAAGATGTGCCTCAAATCCCCTCCCTTCTCGGCCACCACTGGATGAAGACACGAGATCTTCCTGCCTTAACTGAAACAAGGTTCTGTTCTGTTCATCAGAGTGTACCAGCAAATACAACGAACCAGCAAATACAATGATTGTGTAAGTTGCTTGTCATACCCAAAGTATAAACAAACCTGTGCACAGGAGTGGTGATTTTCTGGACAGCTTTCAGGGGAGTTCCCTCAGTGCTGCAAAGCCAAGGTGTTCCTCTTAAAGGATAAAGCAAATTTTAGATATTTAGGCAAAACAGAAACAGAGAACATGCAGAATGGTGCTTTAAACACTGAGTTGTAGCTCCAGCTTTATTTCTTCATGTTTGGCACATCAGAGAACATCTCTGCTTTCAAATCATGTCAGCATGAGTGATGAGTATGCAGCACCTCATGGAATCAGACCTTACATGTCTCCTATGAAGTGAGGTACTCCTTTACATGTGAGTTTGTATTGCCAGAGTACCTTTTTCTTAAAGCTTCAATTAATGGTGTGTTCTATTAAATGCTTCACTGATTAGAAGGTTCTTTTTACAATGAAGGTGGTGAAGTACTGGCACATGTTGCCCAGAGGTGGTCAATGCCCCATCCCTGGAAATATTCAAGGTCAGGTTGGATTGGGCACTGAACAACCTGACTGAGTTGAAGATGTCCCTGGACATTGCAGGATGGTTGGACCAGATGGCTCTTAGAGGTCCCTTCTGACACAAACTGTTCATTGGTTCTGTGATCAAACTCTGTCTAGGCAATCAGTCATTTCCCTTCTTGCAGTGAAGTGCTCCGCAAAGGATACATGCTAGCCTGGACTGTGAGCAACTGTGAAGATTGTACAAGCAAGTTTAAGTCCTTACACACTTGCTGAATATATCTCACACTTTCTAAATGTCCCTATACCCACAATAATTAATAATAAGTGCGGGGGCGTTCTCCTTTTCCTCCAAATTGTGCTGTTTTCATAACTAAGTATTGATTCATATTTAAATTTTCTTCCCTTAAACTGTTTTGTGTCAGTGAAATGAAGACCCCAGCTGGCATCTTTGCTACTCTGTAACAGAAAAACATTTCCATAAGCTTTATACTTAGCTATGTATGAGACTGTTTCATCAACTTCACCGTGTATGAGACTGATGTCTCAGAGCTAGGTCTGAAATAGCAGAAGGAGAAATTTATTATACTTTTTTTCCCTATATAAACATACAATGACTTTATTTATGTCCCTATATCCTTCTGAAACCAAATTTTCCATGCATGCCATTCTAGAGAGAGAAAGGAGAAGGCAGAGAAGGAAAGAGACAGGAGAGATGTCGCAAATTACTCTGCTGTTAGGCACCAGCATAGTCCCATGATAAAGCCAGTGTACAAAAAGACAAAGGATAAACTGAACTGGTGTAATGCAGAGTGTGTTTGTGAAATGTCTCAATTGCACCAAGCTAGGAAGACAGCGACCACTGTAGATGATCAGTACAGAAATCAAAATGAACTTCATATAGGAAAAATAAATCATCAATTTCATGGAGAAGTCAGGGTAGATGGTTATTGGGAGTTTGTAGAGCATCACTAACAAAATTGCAGTGGACAATGCAGTGCTCCTGCAAAATGCTCTCTTAGGATTTATCAATAGGTGGCATATGTAAGTCATCAAGAACAATATCAAGATGACTCCACTGAGTGCCAGTAAGTTCCCAACTGGCACAATGTCCTTGGTTTCATGGTGCTGAAAAATAAAGTACAGAACAGGGAGAGAAAGCCAATAAGATATGTAGAATCCACAAGGAAGTGGTGAAAGAAGGAAGGATATTGTGCCTTAAAAAAAACTTTTAGAGGGAATCAGATAAATTTTCCAATGTGTAAAAGGTTAAGAGAGGTTTGATCAATTGTTTTTGTATGCTGGTGAAATACCAGAACAGGCTGCCTAGGAAGTTCGGGTCTCTGCTCCGCGGAGGGTTTCTAAGAACAGGTTAGACAAACATCTGTTGGGGATTGTCTGGGGCTACTTTATCCTATCTTTGTGCAGCCTGGGGGGACCAGATGGTCTCTTCAGATCCCTCTCAGCCCCCTTCCTATAAGTTTACCAAGTGGGGAGGGGAGTAGACCTGAGTTTAATGAGAAAACAGTATCATCCTATTAGTTGATCCTCTTTCAGAATAGAAGAAGAATCAGAAAGAAACCACATTTAACTTATAAGAAACCACATTTAACTATATAAGTAAATGGATTTTTTAATTGTTGTGGACTTGCAGTTTTATGAAGTATCTAGGAAAATAAACACATGGTTATAGAAAAAAGTTTTTAAAAAGTTATAAAATTGAACAATTTTAAATGCATCTTTTTGTCAATGAACATAAGTAGGAAAAATAGTTTATAAGCATTTTTCAAGGATAGTTTGTAAATATTTTTTGAGGACATTGTGTGTGTTTGGCCATAGGTTTTACATTGCTTCCCATTTCAAAACAAGCTATGACAACATCCGTAGTTGCATCTGAGGACGTCACACCTAGGTGCTCCTTGCATATGCAAACCCAGGAAATAATGGTGAGAAATCACTCTTGCTCCCCAGTCCACAGAAGGAACAAGTTATTCAGTACCTGCTCTGAAAAATCTGTCTGGCAGGACAGACGAATGGAAATGTGAAAGTCAGTGCCTTGCCTCCTCGGCAGGTGAACTCCGTGACTGCGGCAGCGTTTCCTCCCTCCCTCTCTCCCTGCCTGTGTGTTGGGAAGTTCCAGTGAAATACTGCTGCTGTGGAAAGTCCTGTTCACAGCGAGGAGACGTGACCTCTCAGCGAGTCAGATCCAATTTTACGGGCGGCTCTGAGTCAGGGTGGAGCCCGCGCACTGAACTTTGTATTTCAGGAGGAAGTGATGTTGGTGGCAGCCCGTGTTGCTAAGCAGATGAGTTGCAGTGTTTTTATTTCAGCTGATACTTTTGGCGGGGGTGTGACTTCATTCTTAGATATGATGCCTTCCATTTATTAAGGACAAAGGTCAGGAATTGCCAGTGCTGCGATAGCTGTGGCTCTCCATATAAGAAGAGGCATGTTCTGCTGAGCCCTCAAAGATGGAAATGGGAGTCCTTAACGCTGCTCCTGCACGGTGAAAACAAAACCGACCGTGAAGCTGTCGGTTCATGTCACGGACCAAGAGCAAACGTCCTCACCGGCAGGGATGATGTGGAGTAGGTCAGTTCTGTGGCATTGCTCCATTTTTATAAGAACTCACTACTGTTCGTGATTAAAGAGGTGGCCTGGTCTTGTCTCCAGTAGTAGTGGGAGCCAGGAGCCTGAGGTGAGCAGCCATGCACTGGCCTGTTAAATCAGAATTTAGATGGAAAGCAAGGTGATCCTGCCTCATACGCCAGCGAACTAAGGGATGAGTCTGTTTGGGAGGGACAGCGAGTTGTCACCTCTGTGCCGCTGGCACTTGGCTGGGTGCTGCCTTCCAGCCGTCCAGATCATCAAAAGTAAGTGGCAGTACCTGGGCAGCATTTTGGAGAGATTGAGTGGGACAGTGCAAACAGGCTGGGGACAGCTGCCCACAGCTGCGTGTGCACCCACGCCACCCACAGTGACGTGTCACAGCGTGCTGTGTCAGACAGCCTTTTCACCTATTCCCCCCTAAAAGTCTTTGGTTACGCCCTTCAGTTCGCCTTGAGAGAGCTCTTTGTTGTTATGTGAGAGATACTGCTGTATCAGAACCCTTCCACATAAAAGAATAAATTTTGGGAGTATTTCCCTCTTGTTGCTGGATTCCCAAGGATGAGGCATCAGGGAATGCTGATGCCCCTGGGAGAGCTCTGCCCCTGAGAGGCCTGACAGGTGAGTGGCATGTGGGCAAGAGCTGCTGGAGCTCGCTGCCCCTCTGCTTTTCTGGTTCAGTTGCTCGGTTAAAGAGTTCCCTGCCACAGAAGTGGCTCTTTGGGCCAGTTCCAGCTTTTGTCACTATGGCTGGCTTGAGTTTCAAAAAAAAAAAACCCGACCAACCCACACAAGTGTCTACCCTGGCTTGCCCTCTGTTCCTTTAGCTTGCTGGTGCCACAGGGTGGCTCCTTGTAGCACTTATATTTCCAGCACTTTTAGCTCTTCAGCTGAAGTTGTTCTTTCTGATATGAGTCTGTTGCTTCCTGGTACCTGCCAAAATCCACGTGCTCTTGGTATTTCAACATGATATGGGTTAGTCAACGACTTCTTCTGAAAAAATATTGTTTTCCTTCAGCTTATGGCATATCACTATCACCTGTGCTCTGTTGGCCACTACACACTCTGTCTCATGTGCTTCCATTGCTCTGTAAATTTTAAGAAACTTTGAGTAAAACTTTCACTTGCGAAAGAAAAAGAAACCATTTGACTTTTTTCACTTCATTTGACTGAAACAATGTTCAAATATTAATAAAACATAAGTGTGTGTCACGGCTGTGTGACGTTGGAGCGACTTCCCAGCAACCACAGGACAGAACACGATGCCTTTGCTGGTCTGAGGCTCTGAAATGGCATCCTGAATGCTGAGCCCGAAGTGCTCAGAAGGCAGATACTCCAAGCACAAGCTTGGGCTCACTGTATGGTTTCACATCTCTCCTCGCATGAATAAAAGTAAAAGCAAGCCTGTGAGAGGAGAAGTTTTTGAGTTTTGGGTACATCTGTACAGAATTTCCTCGGGAGATGCAACTTCCTTCACCAAAGCAAAAAAGCTTTTTAGAGGAAGCCACCTGGAGGGCATGGCAGCAGCACAAGTACTTTCTGTCGGAACTGATGCATGGCTTGGACCTTCACAGTGCTGAGCAGGTGAGGAACCAGATGTGCCTAACAGAGCTGTTCTCCAGCAGGGAGGGCTGCTCTGAGCCCTGTGCACAGCCCTCAGCAGCTCTCAAACAAGCTCAATACCTGGACTGGGTTGTCAGGAATAAGGCACAGACTGCTTGGCCCTTGTAGCCTGAAGGCCTCCCTGTGCCCAGCCTGTCTGGGGACTCAGGACTTTGTGAGGTGTCATCTGCTACCTGCAGAAGTGACAATGTCTAGATCTTAAGATCACATTTTGCTGTACATGGCTGTTAAAACAGATGCTGGTTCTTCAAAGTCTACTGAATAAGTAACCTGCCTTTGTATTTTCATGTGATGCTAAATCATTTGCATTTTGTAATTCTGATATTTTAAAACAGGTTTAAATGCTGCCTAGTAATCTCAGTGCTCTACTTCTTAGGGAGTACATTAACTTATCTCTGCACAGCTATGCCTGTCATACACAGTGACTTGCTCAGCTTGGTACAAACTATCCCCACGAACTTGAGAGTTTACCTGGTTAGGTAAAGTGTAGCAATTCGCTGGGGTTCTGTTGGTACACATACCCTTGCTCTGCAACTGCTGTTGAAATTCTCAGCCATTAATGCAAATTCTTTCTAATCTGTGAGCCAAATGGCTGCCTACATCAGCTGGATTACTTCTTCCCAACAGCACACAAAGGGCTGGGTGGCTGGCTACAAGTGAATTTTCATCCCTGTCATCTCTTGGGTATTTTAATAAGCTGTTACCAATAAGGTTAATCATGAAGATGCTGTGTTGCTGTTTCCTTACTCTCCTGTGAAGCTGCCTCGTTGGTAACTCACGGAGTTACAGCTTTCTCTTTGGGGACTGGCTGAAGCACAAGTTAAGGTTTCAAAAACCTTTCCTCTGTAGCAGCTGCACAGTGATGTATTTTGTCCACGTCTGATACTACCACTGAGTGTGTTTGTGTATGAACTTGTGCCACACTGTGACAGTGTCCCACCCTGGAGCGGTGAAACCACTGCAGCACTTTTCCTTACTCTCTATTTCCTGTTATTGAGGAGTTAGAGAATGGCTGTAATTCTCCCCCTTCTGTGAAAGTGCTATTTGCAGATTCTGTTTCTTCTGATGTTGGAAAGCGTTGGGACACTCTCTGCACATTTTTATGACCCGAGCACTAAGCCAGCTGATTCCATAGGCCACGGCCTGAGGAGGATTTATGGCACCTGAGGAGCTGGTTCTGTGCCTTCTACAAGACACAGTCGAGACTGGGGCATTTGTTTTCCCGTGGAACAAACATTTAACCGAGTACCTGTCCATGCCCCCCCCTCACTGCTCCTGCCATGCTCATATATTTCTTTTTTGAAAGAAGTTCAGCATTTCTTTGATTGGCTCACCCTGGCACCACGATATGCTTTGAACACTTTTCATGCTTGGTAGCTTCTCGCTCTGATTTCTGCTCAACGAGAAACTGAAACAAGTTCTAGAGGGAGCACTGAGACTGCTGGCAGTTGGTCTCAGAATGAGTTTCTCGCGCCCCTAAATCTTGGAGAACTTAAATCTTTGAAAGCAAGGGGAGTTCCAGGCAGGCTTATGCTACACCAGGGTGCTTGGCCGTCAGACTAGGGGCACACTTAAATGATGCACGCAGAAAAACAGACTTGGGGTAAATGTTTCTGAGCTGTTTTCTCTCTGGTCTGTCAAAATACTGCAAGAGAAAGCTGAAACCGATCACATTTAGTAACTTGCGAAAATACCTCTGTGTAGGTTTGTTGTTTTGTCATTTGTTTTTTTCAAAGGGTACAGAATTGCAAATAAAAATAGAATGATGGTAAACTGGGCAAATTTAGTGAAGGTATACTTGGGGCGTGTGCTGCTTCAAAGCGTTTTGTTTTTAAATACTATTTCCACTTGCTATTTTTAACTTCACAGAAGACCTTGGCGAAGAACAGGGAGTGTATTCTACTGCACCATCACGTGCTATCAGCTTTTCACTGCATTTTTCAGCTGAAAACCTGGGAGAGCAACACCACCCCAGCTGCTGGCCCCTTTCTGGGTGATTGCACGGGCCCAGCTGCACGGAAGATGGTGATGCCTCTCAAAGTGCTAACCTCCCCTTCTCCCAAAAGGTGCCTTCCCCTAAACCCAAGAGAGACTGAGTAGGCCAGACACGAATGACACAATGTGGAAGAGTGTCATACTTCCTCTGGAGGAGCCTGAAATATTTTTGCAGCTTAGTGCCCCTCATGGCTGTGGAATCAACATGGACACCTGGACTGAGGGAGCCAACAACCAGAGGAGCTTTTGACATTCACGTTGTCTGGATCCAGCTCCCAGCTGACTAACTGTGTGTTAAAAGAGCGTAGAGGAAAAGCTGTGTGAGATCCTGCGAGGACAGGACGCCTTCTCTCTCTCTCCCACGGAAAAGATACGAGGGTGGGTGCAGCGAACAGCCCCCTAAAAGGAGCGGCAGGAGCTGGAGGGGGAGGGTGTCCCTGCTCAGGAGTACATGACTGTTTTTCCTTCTCCAGCCTGCCACTAACAATGATGGTAAAAAGTTATCTCGTCAAATGACTCGCTGAAAATTCCTGTAATGCCGAGTATCTTTGCACTGGGTTTACGCTTTAATCTCTTTATACTTTTAAGACGCTTATTTAGTTTCCAGAGCAGTGCGAGGAGGACCGCTAAGCGCGCTACTGGTAATCACTATTGGGTGGGATTTGTCTAATTTACTTACGGAATGAGTTTGTTTCGCTTTGTATCACGAATTCGAATGCACCCCTTACAAACTCGGCAGCGGAGGAGCCGGAGCCGGTGCCGGTGCGGTGCCGGGGGAGCGCGGCCCCGCCGGGACGGGGGCGCTGCCGCCAGCGGGCGGGCGGGCAGCGCTTAATGGCCGCTTGCCTTTGAAAGCCCGACCCGCTCGGGACAAAGTCCACCCTAAACCGCGGTCTCGGGCGATCCTACCCGCGCCCCGCCCCACCCCGCCTCGGTGGCCGGGATGAGAGAGGCGGGCGGGGGTGCGGTGCCCGCTGCCCGTCCGGGGGCAGAGGCCGGGGCCGGGGCAGGCGGCGGGGGGCCGGGCAGCCTCCCGGGACGCCTCTCGGTTTCGTTTCGCCGCCGCGGTTGGGAAGTTTGAAGAGCGGCAGTGACACAGTGACACCTCACACACAACACACCCCCCGGGCTTCACCGGGAGTTTCCCGGGACGGGAAGCGCCAGAGCGGGCGGGCGGGCGCGGCGCTGACCCCGAGGTGCGGAGCGGTGCGGAGCGGCCCCCCCTTCGGCCCGGTCAGTGCGGCGGGGCGGAGCGGAGTGGCGGGGAGCGCACGGAAGACGCCGCGCCCCGCCGTGCCCCGCGGCAGCGCACCCTCGGCCGGCGGGCGGCCGGAGCCCCGGCGGGGCGCTGGCGGGCCGCGCGCAGGCAGGTTAGTGACCCCCGCCCTTCCCCCGCCCGGGGCGCGGGGGGGGTTTCCTATTTTTTTTTTTTCCCCTCCTCTTTTTTTTTTTTTTTTTTTTTTCTTCCTTTTTCCCCCTTCTCTCCTCGTTGCATAAATTATGCCGGGCGGGGCGGTGACGTCGCGGGGGCGGGGCGCGCGGCGGCGCTCGCCCCCGGGGAGGGGGCGGTGTCGGGGGCGCGCCTTGTGGCGGCGGAGGGAGGGAGGAAGGAGGGAGGGAGGCGGCGGGGGCGGGCGGGCGCAGGGGGCGGCAGCCGCCTGGCTGGCTGGTGTCGCGCTCGGCTCGGCTCCGGCGGGCGCGCTCGCTCGCTCGGGAACTATCGGATTAAACTTGAATCGAGTGAAATTACACAAAGGAGCGAAGCGGAGCCGGCGGAGACCCCGAAACTACCCGAGACCCGCGCTGACCCTTCCTCTCCCTCCCCTCCCTTCCACCCCTCCTTCGCCTGCCCGCCCCGGTCAGGGATCCCCCTCCTCCCCTCTTAGCCCAGCCCCGGTGCGAGCGAGCAACTCCGTGCGTGTGTGTTGTGTGCGTGTGTGTTGTGTGCGAGACCCGCACCCCGCCTTGCCCCCCCCGGCCGACGGCACCAACTCCGGAGCGTGTCCCCTCCTCCTCCCCGGCCCTTCGGCGGAGGGCAGCGAGGGAGCGAGCGGGGGACACCGGTCCCCGACGGCCACGCACCGGCCCGGTGAGTGACCCCGCACCTCACTGGGCGCGGACGGAGGGAGGGAGAGAGGGAGGGCGGGCGCCGGCCATGGAGCAGGGGACCCGCGGCAGGTCTCTGTCCCCGGCTGAGCGGAGCGGCGCGGGGGTGCTCGCTGCCGGCGGCGGTCCGGGGGGGTGGGGGATGCTGAGCCCTGCCGCGGCTCCGGGCGAGGCGGGGCGGGGGGGGTGTGTGTGTTGAGGGGGGTGTCTCAGCGGGGCACTTCCCCGGGTGTAAATGGCTTTTTGTTGTGCTGCGGCCGGCCGGCCGGCCGCCTGCCTCGCCTCGGGGGAGGGGAGGGCACCGGGGAGCCAGAGCGCCGGCGCCCCTTCCCCTTCCCTTCTTCTCTCCTCTGCGCTCCTCTCCGCAAGTTTGGAGGGTGACTAAAAATCCGGGAAAAGTTGAGCGAAACTGCGCGGCGGGGGCGGCGGGGCCCAGCGCCGGCCGGGATGGCCGCGGGAGCGCTTCCCCCGCTGACCACGCTGACGGCTCCCGGCGGCCGCGTCGGCACAACAAGCGCTAACAAAGTGAGGGCGCTTCCCTGCCGTGCACGGCCCGGCCCGGCTCGGCCCGGCACCGCCCCGCTCCGCGCAGGCACATGGGTCGCCGGGGCCGGGGCCCGGGCCGCAGCGGGGGCACCCCCAGCGGAGGCCGGGCGGTGGGTGGCGGCGGGCGGCAGGAAGGCGGGCGGGGAGGGAGGAGAAGGAGGAGGGAGGCGGGAGCACGAGGTGCCGCTCCGGCCGCCGGTGCGCGCGGCGGGGGGATCGTCCTGCCCCGGCGACACCGGGAGGGGGCAGGGGGCGGCCGGCGCTCCCCGGCGGCCGGAGAAGAAAGGGGAGCGGGGGAAAGAGGGAGGGGACGGGAAGAGAAGGGAGAACGCTACCCGAGGCAGCCGGAGCGGTGCCGGCGGACGCCGCATAATAGGGGTTTCACCCCGCCGAGTACCTTCGCTCCGCCGGCGCGGAGCCGGGGCGGGCGGGAGGCGCTGCCGCCGCCGCCGCGCACATGGGGTCGGGGCCGGGGCGCTCCCCTCGTCGCTCTTTCCCCCACCCCGTTCCGGGCCATTTTGAGGGTGAGCGGAAAAAGGTGGTTTGAGGCCAAAGCGGTCAGGGCGCGGAGCGAGGGGGGGCCCAGCCGCGCTCGGTCCGCGGGGCGCGGTGGGGAGCGGAGCGGAGCGGGGCCGGCGGCGGGCGCTGCGTGCGGGGCGGCGGGGAGCGGGCAGCGCCTGTGCGTGTGCGCGGGTGTGTGTGAGAGAGCGGTGGCGGGGGGAGGGGGGCAGGGTTGTTAGTGAGTCTCAGGGAGAAGGCGCTGCAGGCAATGAGCAGCCATCATTACGTTGCCTTCATTTATCCCGGTAGCGCTAAATCAGGGGACGCGCTCCCACGCCGGGGGAGCCCCTCCGGGCGCGCCCCGCGCTGCCGGGCCGGTCTTCGCGGGTGGGTGTCCGGGGGGGCGGGTCGGGGTGCTGGGGAAGGGGGTGGCCGTGGGCACGGGCTGGAAATGGAGCCGGTTTCCCCGGCTCCCCCCGACAGCCCGCTCACGCCCGGGTTTAAAGTAGTTGTTTTTTAAACAGACAATGGACAAAAGGAAAGTAGCGATGGATGCCCGGGAGCTCCCTGTCCGCTGCGGGGCCGCGCGGCGCCGCGCAACTCTCCCGCACTTACCCACTTTCTGCCTTTGTTTTCGTTTGGGAAGGGGCCGAGCGTGCCTCCCCACTACAGAAAAGGGCGATTTTTTTCATTCGCGAGAAGCCTTTTATTTTTTTTATTTATTTTTTTTTTTTTTTTAATTTCCCGTGTCACTTGGGCTTCCGCGGATGTTTGGCTTGGGGAATATCAGAATAACCTCGGTGGGATAAGTTTGTTTCTGTGTCGATGTTCGTCTCGATTTTTACTCTCATCAAAGCAGATCGCGGGCAGTGTTTATCCTGGAAGATGGCTTTCGGGAGAATGTGTTAGCCTTTTTTTTTTTTTTTTCCCCTTTTCCTTTTTTTATTTTCTCGTGTTATACGGGACTTGCGGAGGTACAAACAAGCAAGTTGAACAAAAAATGTTTCTGTTCATTTCCTCACAGATCATCCATTCTAACGACGGCAAAAAAAATCTTAATGACTATGACCTTAGCAGCATGGGTAGCTGATTTTTCCCAATTATAAATCCCGTTAGTTTGCGGTAATGTGTGAGTATCAATATATAATTCATATTAAAAAGCATGATCCATAATTATTATTCTTTTTGTTTTTTGTTTTTTTTTTTTTTTATAAAAGTTGAAATCTATCATTTTCCAATGAGAGTGCTGCATCTGTCGCTTGGAGTGTTTTTGTCTCGCTGTTGCACAACAGAGGCTCTCCAGTCTTTAACCTAAAATGGCAGCTTTAATTTGACTGGGGCCCATTCATTGACAATGATAATAAAAAGGCTGAAAGCTAAATGTAGCTGGATGCTTGGGGCACGTATGCAGAACACTTTCCTCTCCATTGCTGGGCACTGCTAAGAGAGGAACTTCCAAGCTCTCTAGTTTCCACCGTGAAAGTTTCCAACACTTTTTTTTTCTTATTAACAAAATAAAGATAATAATAAAAAACCCACATTGCTCAGCATAGACCATATTTTAGATGTCCAGGTTGCTTACAAACTTAACGGTGAGGTGACAGTTAGAGAGAGCTCCTTTGAAGAGGTCTGCTTTTATAACACCAGCAGAAAAATTCTAGTAATCACTGCTAAAATAAGATGCAGTCTGGGGGAAAATTAACCATTTCTTTCTAAGGTTTGTAACAGGTGATCAGAACAATTACATTCTGTATATTTTCCTATCTCCAGTTACCAAAAGTGGGGAGTATGGCTTGTTTCTTCTTTTTTGGTGTTGTAAATGTGCTCAGGGTTTTGCAGAGATCCTTATGATATTGTACTATTTTCCTCTAGGTTCAAACCACAGCTGCTTAGAAAAAGTAATTATTTTTGGTCTTAGACATAATATGAAGTTTGAAACAGTTTTACAAAACAAAATTTCCCCTACTAAAGTAATGGTGAATGCCAGAGATTCACGCATCTTGTCCTGTATTTCTGTTAACCTGAACTGCTTATTTTCAATCTCTTTTGAGCTGTTTTACAAACTTTATAAAGATCATTATTAAAGCCATTACGCAGGCTCTTCTAAGAGTATTAAATACTTGTGATTGCAAGTGTAACTGAATTACTAATTCACTGATACTAATTGGATAATCATATTTGACCAAATATCTTACTAAATATTTAACAATGTGATGACATTTCTGTTATTGCTTGTAAATCATGGTTAAGTTATTTAAACAGGAGGAAAAGCCTCATATTTGCAACCCAAAATTATTTTATCGCCTCTTCAGTAATGAAGGAAAGTTTCAATAACAGGCAAGGATCACACAGTCCTTTTAGGAAAATAAAAATTTCTAGGGATTTTGCACTGTAACAATGTTAGTAAAAATGAGGTTTAGTGGAACACTTTCTATTGCAATCAAAACTCTGTGCAGTGATGGGAGATTTCAGTTGTGACCAGTTCCTTTTGGGTTTGGTTAATGCAGAAGCCTGAGGATTTTGTCAAAGGAGCACTGTAAAGGTTTCCCTGTCCGTGTAGAGGGGTCAGTTAACCGGTTTGTAGTTTCTTTCCCACGCGAGTTATTTGCTGTTTTGAACTGAAAAGCTTCTGATGAATGCTCACAGTATTTCCCAGTAACACTCAAATAATATTAGGACTTTTATAAGACGTAAAACGAGTTGTTGGCGAGTCCAGGTGGGTCAGGCCGATAGCAAAGCTGCAAGCAGGTACTGAAGAAGGAACTGCTGCTCAGTCTGGACTTGGCATGGGTGGGTGTCGTGCTCAGTGGGCCTGTCCTGCCCAGGCACACAGAGAGGCTCCGTGCCAGGTCTGTGCCCCATGGATGGCGGCTCTGCGAGCAGGTGAACCTGCAGTGTGAGGATACAGCAAAACCTAAACAAAGGCAACCCAGACATGATTTTCTGTCAAGCTGGAAAGGCCTGAGTAATAGAGGCTTCTCAGGTTTTCTCAGAGCTGCTGAAGTGTGGCAGTGAGGCTGCGCTTTGCCATGGCCAAGGCATGCTATAGCAGCTGGCTGTTTGGGGTTTGGTTTTGTTTGTAGCCTATGGTGTGATAGGTAGAGGTTGCTAAGGTGGGAAGAGGTGGAAGAAAGTAACCAGAAAGAAGGAAGGTGGAAATAAATGCAATTGTCTCCCTGAATCCTCTGCCTTACCTCCATCCCTTATTTCCCATTCATTTTTACATTAAGTTTCAGATGGATAGCCTTTAGAATGTGCTGGTCGGTATTTGCTCTTGTGAATCTGGTGTAATTCAAAGAAATGTGTGTGACTACCAAGGGTACAGGCAACTGTGAGACAAGTGGTGTGTGTGTCTGAAGGTCTTCCTTCCCCCAGTTCCCTTAAATCCTTACTTCCAAACCCTTATGTATTTGTCTGCTGGGAGCAAATCACTAACTGCTCAGATTTATGAGCTGGTTAACTGATGCCCATAAGTAACACGGGTGATACTTTTATGTTACTTTAATGTTCCCTCTATACAAGAGAAAACTGGGAATTTTAGTAAATAATTAAACTGTCTTTCTGACAAATGACTCTTTTGTGTGTAGGTGAGGCTTTTGCCTTCACTTTTCCAACAGAAAAGTTACTGTATTAATTTAGCTTCAACATTTAGCTTCATCATTAAGACAGACATTAACTCCATCGTTTCTCATCATTTATATTTCCATGAATGGCTTTTTAGCACAAATACTACTGGATTTTAATGCAAGAAAGTTTTAAATACTGTCTCTATTGTAGCAGTGATAAAAAGGCAAAGGGAAACTCCAACTATGATTTAATTTTTAAAACTCTTCCAGAGGAAGGAGTGAGGTATAATATGCAGAAACATCCCATGTTTTTATTAGGGTGCTGATGAGATACTGAAACCTGATGGAAGATTTCCTCCTGATTTCTTTCTGCGCGCACAATCTGACTAACTTTCAGTGATTCGTATCTTAGCCAAGATCAGCAGTCATGGAAATGCCACGTCATAATTGTGCACTAAAATCTGTCTTGGAAAATGAGGTTGGAAGGCACGATGCAAAAAATAAAAAAGGAGGTTATGACCTAAAGGACACATTCCAAGAGCCCAAATATGACAACAAAGCTCTTAAGGGTATTCTTAAGTATATAAAAGCTGATTAGCTCTTAGCTTCCAACATTGTGACTTTTCTGAGATGTAAACATGCACCTAGAAGAAGCCAAGCCAAAACCAAGGATCTTTGTGCTGCCGCTTGGGTTCTTCTCTGGATGCTGTTCCATAGCTGTTTCTAAGCACTCTGGTTGTTTTGCTGCCCTCATGCTAAATGCATTCTCCTTAAAAAAAAAAAAGGGAGCATTTTCTTTTAAAAGTTGGGATTCAATAAAAGAGTGCTAGTTACCATGTAAGCTACTGTTTTAGTAGAACATTGTAACACATGACTTTGAAAGCTTATTGGCATGTGGGAACTAACCAGAAGCCCTTGCTGGCATGATGTAGGGCTCGCTTTGCTCTGTAGTGACCTATATAGCTATTTTGGGTGTGGTTTTGCTTGGCTTTCATGGGAGCTGAGTCCAACCTTCCTCTGACATAGACAATTGCTGTGACGAGAGGGCCTTGAGGGGAATGGTGGGGAATAAATAACTTTGGGAATCAATTGTCTGGAAAAAGTCATTGCAGCCAAAATGTCTGCCCTCTTCCTAATGGTTCTGAGGGGAAAATAAAATTTCACTTATATGCTCCTGATCCTAGAGGTTATTCTGTTCAGGTTTCATTTAAATATGAACTTGTGTTTGGCGAGAGCAATGCAGCAACTTACCTGCCTGGGAGTAGCTGACATATGGCAAATCCAGTGCTGGATCGTTTTGCAAGCACTTTATTTTGATGTCCTTGAGCCACTTTTTAAGCTGTTCAGCTGAGCTTTCTGCTTACTGCTAGAACTTCAACAGGTAGCTGGTTTTAACATTTCTTGGTGATTTTGAAAGCAATTGACCTCCCCACAGTTTATTTTGATCTCTATCTACAAAGCAAGTGTCACTTAAAACATTTTGTGGAGGTGTACATCAGATGTACAAAGTAGGATTCCTTCTGTGCAGCAGAGGCAGTCCTGCTCTGAAAACAAAACTTTCTTTTCTCCTTCCTGCCCTTTCTACTCCCCTCCCCCCAGCTTTCCCATAGATTTTGTTCCTCTTCAAGTTCCTTTCCTGTTGGGTTTTTAATCTTTTTTCCAATTCATGCTGCTTTCTGTTTGCTTAATGGAGTTTTGTTTTCTTGCCAGCCCTAGATAATGAGGATATGTGGCAAAATAAACACGCATTTCAGCTCCTAATAATGCTGCTTTCTACCAAAACCTAAGGAGAATGCCTAAGCTGGTGTGGGGAGGGCTGGCTGGCTGCACCAAAGCTTGATGAAGTCTCATGTTAGCCCCTGGATGCTGGCATGGCAAGGGGATGGGTGGCAGCAGACAGCCAGAGCAGGGGGCTGCTGCAGTGTCCTGGCAGCTTCCCAAAGGTTCTTCATGACCCTTTGAAGAGGAAAATCCTCTTGTTTCAAGTTTTGTTTTCATGAAAGTGACATTCCCCCGTCTTTTAATAGTGGATAGATAGAGCTGTAGTGGTTTCTCTTGCTCTGTACTCTTAAGTAGCTGTGAATCGGGAGGGTCTAGTCCCATGACAATTCTGAAATGGACATAGCCATTGTGGGCTATCCTTTGCCAAGCAGAGAAGTTTGGGGTGTGGGGAGGAGCTCCTGATGGGATTGTGATATTTCTGAAAGAAATAGGAGAGCTTTGGAGACCAGGAACTATGTGACCAGTGGTAAAGCAGATCAGAACATGGAGCAAGGCCAAGGAAGACTTTAATAAAGGCACTTTTGTCCTCGATCTTAAAATAGGAAGCCTATGGATTTATTTACAGGGTAAACAGGATTTGTTAAGCGGGTAGTCGCTATGTGAGAAGGAGTACTGGTCATTCTTTGTGAAAGAATTCAGGTGAAGACTAAAGCTGAGCTGAAAACTGGAATTTTTGAAGTTTAGACACCAGTAGACAAAACATGGAGAAAGTCTTCATCACAGAAAGCATTGAGGTAGGTAGTGCTGTTCTGGGAGAAATGTGAAACAAGCTCTTACGTAATAGAAACTGAGAAACTCAGTTCAAGTCTTTGGTATTAACTTGGATGAGCTAGTAAGTGGGAAGTCTGAGTTGATGACAAGTTATGAGAAAATATTCTTTGCTTCAAAGAGGATCCATCAATGTAGCTGTTGAGATTGAAATCCAAAGCTGAAATGCTACTTGGTAAAGGGTCTTGCAGGAAAGCACGTGTCAGTCTGTACTGTAGAGAAAGGCAGTTTAGTATTTCTTCAAGTTGAAGATTAACAGCCAGAAAGGCAATACAACTGACCTGGTTTGTAATGCTCAATAGAAGGAGGATTGAGAGAAGGAGAGTAATGATGAGGCTAGCAGATGTTCAAAAATAATTCTGATAAGGCTGAGATAAAAGTGCATGACAGTGAGAGACTGGTGAATTTCAAGGATGCATCTTAATTACTTATTCAGGGTATAACAAATGTTTTCAAAACCTTACCTGTTCCTGGACAGGAGAGCCTATCTGAAATCCAGGAATCAAGCATCCCAAGTATCCTGCTGCTTGAAGTTCTGTATTTGAATGTGTATTGTTTTCTCATGTGGGATAAGAAATACTGAAACAACCATAACTGCAGTTGCTGTCTCGACAAGAGATCTAAGATGATGATTTTATATTTTTGGCTCAACTGTCTGGTATATATCTAGGCAAGCCCTGTGGATTTTTGAGAATGAGCTCTGGTTTTTGCAGCTTCTGGACTGAAGTAGCTGCTTGTTGGATTTGGTGGTTTATTGCAAGGCAAAAAGCAGACAGCTCATCATCTCCAGTTCTTAGTTTGAAAGGTTCCGGGACTGTGTTGCTAGTTCCTGGAAAGACCAGACAGCTGCACAGGGTGGTGTAGTTGTGTCAGGATGGCTTAAAGGAAGGCCCTCTGATGTAGTAGCCAGTGCCTGTGTGAGTTCAGATTCCTTTAAACTCTGATGAGGGGACTCTCACTAAGAGTATAATTCTTGCCTTGAGTTGTTTTAAGAAGAATTAAACTGAGAGTTTATAGTGAGCAGTTTACTATCTCTCTTGATTTAGGAAGGAATCATTCAGAAAGTGAGTTAAATAGGGATTTCTGGACTGCCTCAGGATGTTAGTCTGGTAGAGAACTGCTAAGTAATTCAGTTTATTTATCAGTAACATTGTGAGGTGTCTGCTGTGCTTTGCATTCACTCTGCTCTGTAAGTGGAGTACAGCCTCACTCATCTTTAATCATCACTGTTTCATTGGGGGGAAGTGAATAAGCAGGCTTCAGCTTCACTTTCCTCTTATTTCTGTATTGATCTCTACAAAGGTACATTGTCATTTTCATTTTTTGTTCTTTTTTTGTACAGAAGTAAGTGAAATGTGCTACTTTATTTCTGTTGTAATCTTTACAGAGGTTACTGAAAAAAATTTGCCTGTGTCACCTGCATTTCTCCTTACTACAGTTCTGCAGTATTCCCCAAGCCCTTACTGTTTTCTCTCACAGAAGTGATTCTTAGTGAACATACTTTCACAGTTCAAACAGGATTTGAACCTCGTGGCAGCCATGCTGAAGGAAGGGGTTGTTTTGTAGAAATGGCACGGCTGTTGGAAGAATCAGCTTGTTACAGGCAGCACTAGGACAGAAACATGGCTTACAGCTTGGGTCCGGGAATCTTTGTACTACATGGTAGTCTTAGACGTTGAGCATATTAGATGATGCACTGAAACTATTAAAAAAAAAAAAAGAAAAATGGAAGGAGGGTGTTTGTGTGGCTTTGCTGTGGTTAAGGTGACTGAAGTCTTGAACGGTGAGTTCTCAGGGAAGCAAGTTAAGGCCTCGCATCCCCTTGCTACCCCCTGCCCCAACCATGACTACTTAATTTTGTAATAAAGTTAATAAAACCTTGGCTACAGAAAAGATGGCAGGTGAAAGCAATTGTTTCCATAGCTCTTCTCATAAGAAATTTCCCTAACGGTGTGATTTAAAAGATTAATCTCCTTATCTCTTTCTCTTCTTCACCTTCCTCTGTCTCCTCTCTCAAAAGAAACCAGGATGCTTACCTTTCTGCCTGCCTCTCGGGGTGGACAGCCTCTGGCTTGTCACTGGCTCACACGTGACTTCCCTGAGATTGTCGCGTGACCAGTGGCACAGCTGGACTGTGCAGTAGGGGCTGGTTGGGCAACGCAGGTTTTGGCTGTCTGAGCAACTGGACTAGGAGGGGTTCTTAGAGGTGGATATTGGTGTCAGCTGGGATGCAGGCTGTGGGCCTGAACTTGTCCCCTGGTGGGGCTTCTGGGATCTGCTGCTGTTTTCCTGTGTGTGCCTGTGTGTCACTTGGAGTTTGGTGGTGTGTTCTGTGGCTGCCCAACATTAAGACTTTTGGTGGGAAGCTGGTAGGGTCAGGAAAGCTAAAAACCCCTTCTGTAATTTGACAAGGTGTGACAATGGTGGTGTTTTGGGGCAGGGTGCCTTTTCTCTTCAGCATGTGCTGAAAGCAGCTGTGTCTGTGTTGAGGAGCGTCCAGGCAGGCAATGAACTCGGAATAGCGAGATCGATTCAATGTGGCTGTGGGAGTGATACCTTTGATACACCTTGACTTCTCTCTTCTGGAGTGAAACAGCACATCTGCAGGAGGCAGTCCATCCTAATGAGGCAGATTGATCCATGGACAGAAATTTCTGGGCAGAAAACCTGGGGACTAGGCAGCTGTAGCACCTGCTTCCACCATGTTGGCTTGACTGCCTCCTTTCCTCAAGGTGCTTTCTCTTAGGTGCATAAGCTGTCCTCTGGTAGGTTTATTTTGGATACTGGGGACAAAATTTTTTGCTCTTTTCTGATTATCCAAAATACTTGTTTCTCCATCATAGTGTTTATTGAGATGGGTGGCTATTCCCAGGGTTTTTTTGGTTTTTGATTTTTGTTTGTTCATTTTTTTAAATTAAAAAACTAGAGTGAAATCTGCCAAGCTTTCTTTGCCCTCCTTGTCTAGGGTATCCTTGTCTTGATATTATGTTTGTAAAAACTTTTTTTCTTCTGATAGAGTAGTATACTTAAATCTGTGTAAGAGTACTTTTTTCAGTATGATAAATTTTTTGTAGCTCTGAAGATAGCTGGAAGCTGTTGAATGTTGTCCTGTGGTCCCTCTAATCATTTGTAAGCCAGGGTATGGTTTGAGAAATGCAGTGAGCTAATTTAACCAGACATTGTTCTGAAAGGAGAAGTTTCCTCTCTGCCTTTGTCCCCCTGCACCCCAACGCACAACCACATGGCTCCGCTACTTTTTTCTGGCAGCAGTGCTTGTCAGGTCCTTCTGTGAGCCACTTTAGTTCACCAAAATGGCAGAAAAATAACTCTGTAAAATGGAGAGCATTTTGCTGTTGTAATGAATCAAACTAGCTCATAAAAGGATCTGATGAACACCAGAGCTGGTACTAAGGACGAGGGGGGCCGCTGGCTTGGAGAGCAGCAAGCCCTTTTCATCTTTTCATTTTGGTGGCAGTGAGCAAGTGGATTGGATCAGTTGCCTGGGAACCTTCATGGGAGAAAGAGAAATAGAGTAATCATCTGTGAAGCAAAGGACACAGAAAGAAAAATGTGCTGGCCTGAGTTAAAATGGATATTAAAATTTGTTTATTCCATTGATGCTATGGATTGTATGCTATAAATTGGTTAGAATTAATAATCCACTGACCAGAAATCAGTTTTCATTTTCAGGTAGGAAAACAAAAGCCTAAAAGATTTACTAATGTATAAATAACCTGTTTGCTCTTTTAAATGTGAAGTATTTAATCTTTGAAACAATTTATTCACAAGAAAGAGGGGGCTGTTGGTTTTAGGTTGGTTTTTTTTTGTTTGTTTGTTTGTTTGGTGTTTTTTGTTTGTTTTTGGTTTTTTTTTTTTTCAAGATTGAAATCCTCCATTAGGTTCATCAGCTTTGAGTCAATTTGTCTGTCTCAAATTTTATCAAGTCAGTGTTGTTTCAGTGTCATCAAGTTTCATCAGTCAGTAATTCAGCAGATTCCATTATTCAGAGTATTCCCAAGTATTTACATTTTCCTGCTGGTTTGAGGTGGAATGAGTGCTTGGTCCTAGTAGGTGGCTGAGGCTGTTAGCTGTTACTTCCTATCATAGTCTTAGGCTTTCTGATAGTGAAATGAATGCACTCCTCCTTGTTAAAATTGGTGAAAAAAAGTACATTGCAAGTCAAATAACAAGCTGCTTAGTCACTTCTGTAATACTGTGCTCTTGCTGCTCTCCAGAGAGAGAAACGGGCAGTTTACATTGTGTGGCTTAGCAAAAGAATGAACACTTTACGAAAAGTCAGGGATTCTGACTGCAGCTTCTGCTCAATCCACCTGTCAGCTTGAGGTGACTCTTTCAGCATAGCAGCAATGTGCCACTAGAAGCTGCTTGCTTTCTGAAGAGCCCTGGCTTTTTTGTGTATATTGCCTGCAGTGGGACAGAAAGGGACTTCTTGGCAGGTGGAAGAGTGGAAGCTTATGCTGTCCTTCCTGTTTTTCTCAAGATTTGGTCAATTGTATGCGTGTTAATAGAAGGTAAATTCTTGCCATAGTTGCAAAAAACCCAAACCTTCACGTAGTGCACCTTCTAGATCCCTTTCCTTGGGTTTTACATCTAAAAAATTCTTTTTCAGTGTCTACAGGGGATGGCAGGAGGCGCAGGAGAGGGGATTTACAGATTCTATTTTATGGGCATTGTAAGCTGCATTTGGTGCAAACTGTGAGGAGCGGTGGCCCTGACTAGCGTTGTGTGTGTTCAGAGTGAATATAGTAGTTACTAAAAGCAGCTTGTTTACATTAGGAATTGTATGTGCTAGCTCTAATGGGCTTTAGGAAGCCCAAAGCACAGCTGTAAAACATCTGTCTCTGGGACCAGATCTTGTCTGTCTGATGAGTTGTTGTCCTTCATTTCATGTTCAGATTTACACAAGAAATAAAACTTTTTTTTTTTTTAATGGAAAAGTTCTTCAGCCACCCTGCTTGAAGACTGGTTTGTACTTGAAGGGCTATCATGCTGTTGTCTTGAACACAGAACTTAAAATAGTGACTCAGTATTAACTTAACTCCACTTCCTCTTTAATCCGATCATCTTGTTGCTATATGACCTTACAACACCTTAATTTAAAGGCTGCTTATTCCAGTGGATTACATTTGGAGGTGTCTGGTGTGGTAGGCATTGCTACAGGAAGGGCTTAAAAGGAACTTAAGCGTTGCCTCAGAAAAAAAACAACCCAAGGTGTTGGAATAGGAGCAGGGAGGGTATTTTTCCACTTTGGGATGCTTGCTGTTGCTGGTATATGGACAAGGCTTGCTCTGAAAGAGTGGGAGAAATTTTGGGCATATAGTTCTGCTGTACCATGAGAAAAAGTACATTCACTTCCAGTGAATGTGATGCTCCCTGTCTTGATTACACATGGAAGCGTTAGAAGGCAAAATATCTGTTTAGTTCATGCATTTCTGAGTGCTTGGATGGTTTTTCTTCCTTTCAAGGCCAGTGACCTGAGCCAGGTGGTTGGAAGGCAGGACCCCAAGTGCTGCTCCAAACTGGTGTGCCAGGTTCATAGTGATTTGCTTGTGTCTGCCATATTGGGATGTGTAATAGTTGCTGATTACCAAGCAGCACTCTGCAGAGGATCTTGGTTCTTTACCAAGTGTTAATTCTGTCTTGCTACTGCTCTTGTGAAGTAGATAAATGCCATCCTTAAAAGGAGAGTTGGTCTGACATTCAGCACTTAAAAAAAAAAAAAAGAAAAATCTGTCCTAAGTGTTTAGAGTCTGTGTTTGAACAGCCTGCTATTTTTCAGAATTTATCTTCTTCCTTTAAATATTTTTCTTAGGGGTAAATTCTAAATAATTTTTTTTTTGTATTGAGTTTAGGGACCATAAGCTTCCTCCTTGTCCTATACAGTTTCTTAAACTCTGCAAAATAGTTTGCCATAATGTCTTGAGCTTTGGCTTAGCAGTAGAAGAGTTCAGAGAGTGTACTGTCTACTCTGTGCTAGTAGCCATTTTGACTCACATTTTCTGTCAGGTTTTTCTTCCATATCAAGTCAGGTATTTAACCTGACTGAACTAAACTGAAGCCAAGCAGATTATCTGTTGGCTGTGATCTGGGGGTTATGGGGAGTTTTACTGTACCTGTGAAAACGAATAATTTAGAGTCCTTGAAAATAAACCACTGGCATGTTCTGCTCTGTCTCTGACAGAGGTCTAGCAGAAGGTCTGTTCTACATTGGGAATATGCTGCTGCCTCCAAGCTTGGGCTGTGCTCAGCACAGAATGGCAGCAGCACCTTCCATGGGCTGGAGGGAGCAGGGGTAGGCTGGAAGGTACAGAGAGACTGGGTTCTTCCATTGTTTACAGAAGCAATTGCTCTGCCTTCTGTATTTGCAGAGGGAAAATTCTGTGCCCCCGGTTCAGGAGATGGGCATGGTCCCCACTTTATAGGTAATAGAGAGGGCTTGATTTCAGCAGCTAAGATGTTGCACAATGACTTGTGGATTGGAACCAAGGATTGAATTCAGTCTTCCAGTAATTCCTTTAAGTGCTTAACCTAAATATGTTGTAGTTATTTTAAGTACCTTTTTATAACAGTTGTAAAGCTTCAGGCCAGTGCTTTGAGCTGATATTATCTTTTACAACTGCTGTTTAAATCAGGAAAAGTATGAATATCTTAATTTTTTCACCACTTAGTGCTGTTTTTGAGTCTTTTTCCTTCAAACATGAAAAGATTGTTGTAATCAATGTTCAGTATTCCTAATATTTCAGTGTATAGCACAACTTTGATTTATTAAAATCACACCTTTTTCAATTGTTAAAAAAATGAACTTAAAATCCACTGTAGGTACTGAGTACGTCCAGAGATGTACTGTATGTGCTACAGTATTTTGTATTATCAGTTTCTGTTTCTTTTTTTTACTCCTTTAAGGGGTTACAACCAGATCATATACTCTCTCTAAATTTCCTGTTATTGGAATAGGGATAATCTTTTATATAGGATCAGTAGAATTTCAGCAGATTCTAATACAGTTTTGGGCGTCCTTGTCTCTCTCGTGTTGTGGTCCTCTAAAGTGTTGTAATCTCACTTACATTCTTGAAGTACTGGTAACATGGACTGAAACACAGTATCTTCATGAAAGGAGGTGAAATGTTATACTGGAAATGGTGTATTATTGAAGTAGCATAGTTGTCAGCACCTATTAAAACCATGTTGTGAATATCATCTTTCTTTTATAGTACCAGAGGTCTGAATCCTATTTCAAAGTGACCAGGGTGGAGGCTATCCAGAAACAGAGCAAACCCCTTAGCCTCCACAGCTCTGCTGCTCAGAATTGTCTTGGAAAAAGTGATAGGTAATGCTTAATGAATTACTCTTGCATGAATTCATCTAGTTTTCTCTTGGTCTGTGTAAACTCTTGGCTTCCATTGGGACTGTGGCAGAGTTCTGCAGCTTAAGTACACATTGTATGAAGAACTGCTTCCTTCTATTTGTTTTATTTTGAACCTACCAGCTGCTAGTTTTGTTTGTTCTCTAGTTTCCTTGTTAAAAGAGGAGAACAGTGGTTCACTGTGTACCTGTTCCATGCTGCTTGATTTAGTATACATTTTTATTCTCTCCCTGGTTGGTCCTTCTTGAGGCTGGAGATTCTGAAGGGTATTCTAATCCATCAGTAATTTTAATTTTGAAGTGGAGGTGAGAAGAGCAAACATGGTCACTATAAGCTCCTCACAGACTTAGGCATCCCATTTCTTGTGCAATTCTGTGCTGCTTTTTTTTTTCCTCATCTCTTTTTCTTTAAACATTCTTAGTGTTCTGTTTACTCTCCTTACAAATCTTGTTTTCCTAGACTATTTATTCTAGCTTCCAAATCATGTCAGGGCTCAGTAAAATGTATATAAAACAGTCAGATTGTATTTTCTCATGTGTATTGCTATCTATTTCCTTTCACTGCATCTCCTCTGCAGTTTATTACACCTTCAGTGGGTGTGATGAAGGTCTGCTGCTTCCTGCATAGTTGATTTCAATTTTTAGCAAAATGAACTTGTTATTACAATTAGCAAACTCACTTCAAAGTTCACCTGTTTCTAGATCTTTTATGTGCATACTGTCAGTGCAGGTCTGGAAAAGGGCTGGGTAATGTTTTCCAATGTTCATTTCCTGATTTGAACTAGTTACTTTCATCCATGTGAGGATCTTCCCTCCTTTGCTGTTGTAGCTTAGGTTCCTTAGGAACCACTGCTGGAAGACCTTTGTTCAGCAGCTGGCTTGTGTTTTGGTCATCCAGATTAGCTCAGGCTTTGGCCACTTATCAATTGCTTCAGTGAAATCTCCTGTACTGGTGAGACAGGACTTTGCTGTGGGAAAGCATCAGTGTCCCTTTGCAGCCTGTACTTTGGTATGTGCCTGTGTTTCTTCTATTTTCAACTTACTTGCCCTGCTGGGACATAGACTTGCTGGTTTGAGTTCTGGGCAGGCTAAAGGTATGACCACCTTTCAAAACTGATGTTGGAACCAGAGATATTAAATGGCATAGTGGACAGATAGGCTATTTTATCCTTCAGCTTGGTGAATGCCATCCAGCTGTTGGTGAGTACATTGGTGGCTGCTGCTGTTTGCTTTGGCTTGACCAAAACTGCCTCTGAAGATTAATGTGCCAAAAAAGATGAAAGCTTGCCTTAGCTTCTTCAATGACAGCAGATGTAGAAAACTTGTCATTTTTATTTTCTTGGAATAATTCTTTCCTATCTTGGGTACATGTTAGTCTAGTGAATTCTCTAGGAGGATCCCTATACCGGGCATTTGCGAAAGGACCTTTTATGACTTTGCTCCTCTAGGAACAGATCTTTGTTTGCAATTTTTTGCTAGTTCCTTTGGTCCCCTCTTCTTGAGAAATGTTCTGATAGCCTTCCCAGCTTGAGGTTTAACTTTGATGCATTTTTTTCCTTATCTCTGCATTTTCAATATAGTATTTTTTGTCTGTTGTCTGTAAACGTTTTGACAAACTCCCTGATTTTGTTTCTCTTACCAAGCTCTTCCTCATTTTAATGCTTTTTTCTCTTTGAAAGTAAGCACTCCAATGATGCATTTTTGTTTATTCCTGTTTTAGGAATGCTGAGCTTAAATATACTTAATGGATTTCATTAGCAGTAGCCATGAATCATGATAAAGTTAAGTCAAATATGACAGGAACAAATCTGAATCATAATCAAATTTTGTGGATATTTAAATAGTCCATGTTCTAGTTAAAATGTGGCAGTGTTGCCCTGTGTGCTTCAATGTAACTTCATATAAATACTTTGATACATACAGTTTAAATGCTTTTATACTGTAAATTCTTCTTGCCAGCAAACCAGTCACCTTACCAAGTTGTACAAATGGGATGGAAATTTATTCTGAATGCCACTGATTTATTTAGGAGTGAGACAAAGTATGTGACTGTGTCCTTCAGTTATAATTCCCCATCAATTGTAAATTGATGCATTTGTTCAAATATACAGTGTAAAACAGTATTACAATCAAGCTGCAGTTATCATGGGAGCCATAACTTCTACTTTTCTTTTTCTTGGCTCTCTGTGTAAAAAACTGTACTGTAGTATATTATTTAATTGTTTAGTACTAAGGTTTCTCTGTTTTATCATAGTTTTATCATATGCTACAGTACCACCCTGTATAAAAGCCTTTGGTGCTTGAAGCAGTGGTAGAACAGTAAGAGTTTATTCATGTCTTCATGTATAGATGTGTGAGCACCATATTTAGAAGAACTTTTGCACAAATAATATCCACTTCGTACTGCAAGATTTTTGAGAATTTTGTTGCTTTGCTTAGCTGAGAATGACTTGGAAAGACATTAAGTCTGTAAATCCGAAGCCATGGGCATCGCTGTTACTTCTGTGTTTCTTTTCATTCTTGTGTTAGGGAAGAGCCTCTCCTGAAAGTTACTTGCTCTTTCAAAGTAGTTTGTAACATGCACTCACACAGTATTTTAGCACAAGCGACTGAAATTTGAGGAATTTTATACTAAAGTAATGGGGAAAATTGTTTGCTGTATTAAGAACATGAAATGTTTAAGAATTCATGGTCATGAAAGTAGGCAAACTGGTTTTATAGAGAAGCAGCAGTTACATTTTCAAAATAGATGCTCTGAAGGGTGCCAAGTATGAGTTCATAAGATGAAGAAATAAACAGAATTTTAAAAGAGATCTTAGAAAATTAATTTTTTCTTTAACAGGAATGCAGGTGTCATGAAAGGCATGTGCCTTTTCAATTGTTGAGGAGTCATGATCCTGCTTTGCTAAGTTAATATTTAAGCTTTCTCATGAAACCTACTACAGCTTCTAGATAGCATGCCATATGTACAAAACAAATTAATCAGTTGTTTTGTTATCTACTTAAAAGTTAAATTGCGATCAATGTCTTTACAGGTAAATTTGCTGAGGGTAACAGGAAAAGGAACTGTGCAAAAATACAGGGCTTGTTTTAAGAAAAAACTTAGAGGAATTTTAGGATGTGGTCATTTCTTAGTTCAACTAATACAAGCAAAGGACCTCAAAGAAGGTGGAGAGGTGGTTTTCTGTTGCATAGAAAAGGTTGGTAACAGAATTTGAAGTAACAAGAGTTGAAACTAATCCAGCCTAGTTAAAAGCAGCATGTTCTGGCATGGTAAATTCTCTTATGTGGTGTTTAGTGAATGGCTGCTCTTGCCATTCATTTTTGTATCTCTTCCCTACTAATATATTTTGAATTTTGCCTCCTAAGTAACTGTAATGAAGAATAGAGGGAAAATCCAGAATTTGTGTAAAAGCTGAGTAGTTGTGCAATAGTAGGATGTATCTCTGCTATTGGAAGATCACAAGCTATCAGTCATTCAGCACTGAGTTTTAAATGGAATAGGTGCTTTTATAGGCTGATTTATTAGAATGCATTGCTTATAGGCTTGTTGAAAAATGTCACTAGCAAATTTGATGTGAAAAAATGGTATGAGCACTGTTGGGGATTTTGTCATGGGCTTTGAATAGCTGATAAGCAAAATGAGGTGCTGTAATGCTGTTGTTTTCTCTCTTAACCTCCTTGTCTCTTATCCTTCCCCACACACAGGGTTTTGAAAGTGGCACTGGGAAGTGGAAGAAGGTCTTAATCTAGTAGCATGAACAGAGCTATGGATCTTGATTTTTTGCCCCTATTTCTTTGATCCTTCTCAAAGGCATATATCACTTGTGTTCCCTCTACCCCCAGTAATAAGGCAGTATCATCTTTTGGGGGCTTTTGAAATGCCACCTTTCTGTTCACCAAATGCATCTTTCAAATAAGCTTCGTGTTGATGTTGGTGATGTTGATATTTTAGTACTACCTTCATTTTAATCAAAAGGATGGATGTGCTGATGAGTGGCATGAGATGAAATCATGTGCTTTGTTTTAGAGGACTGGAACTAAATGATCTTTAAGGTCCCTTTCAACCCAAACTATTCTATGGTTCTGTGATCTGTGAAACAGTTATGCCTTGGCAGAATAGAGTTGCAATGTAGGGTTTTTTGTAGGATGAAATTATTTACTCTTTGACAGAAAGTTGTCAGTTTTCCTTTTCTTTCCTTTTGCTTTTTTAAAGGCCTGGATACATATTTGTCATTCTGCTCTACCCTTAAGTTTAACTACAGTAGCAAACTCTTGGAAATTTTATGTGGAAAATACTTTAAAATGTTCATAAAGATGGACAATCCTACCATGGGTCTGATGACTCCTTTTCACCTTCTCTATGGGATTATTGATCTGAATCAGACATTTGCCCATCACTTGGCCACATGTTCTTAGTAATGAGATAGGTAAGGATAAGAAGTAGGAATTAAATTGCCTGTTTCTGTGTAAGCACGGTTTCTATATGGTCATGAATGATGATTTTTCTTTCCTCCAGTCTCCTTTTACCCATGTATGTCTAGAAAAGAAATAGCCAAACTACTAATTTAATGGTTTTCATAGAGAAGTAGAAGAATAATCTGGGTGTTTAATGTATTTGGCATAAAATAAAAATGATTATCTGAATATTCAGGTAGATTCTAATGTAATACAGAGAAGTTGTATGTTGGAGTAACTTCTGAAAAGCATATAACTGCAAGGAAAAGAAAAAGGCAACAAAACAGTATGGCAAATTTGAGTGGGTAAGCAAGTTGGGGCCTTAAGGTGAAGGGCCTGGAAAATTTCAGAATATGTGGACAGGATTAATGGAGGCATGTTTAGAATTGGTAACACTGTTGACACCAGTGCTACAAACACTGCATTTTTATAGACTGGAATCCCATCCATCATCTCTAGCCATTTCCAAAAATCAAGAGATCTGAATTCTCTTACCAGATAAATTTGTGATAAATTTGATTAAATCTAGCTATTCTTCTAGTCTTGGGACATCATTACCCTGTGAGATTACAAAGTCGCTGTGCATTACCTAATGGAATCCATAATATGTTTAAATACATACACAGCTGGCATTTTGCTTGTCAAAACCTGACAACTTCATATTAGATTCTCTCATGTCTTGTAATATCTCTTTAAAATGTTTGTGGAATTAGTACCTTGGATCTTTGGTGTAATTAACAGCATCCATAAAAGTGATCTGTGAAGGCAAGATCATTGGTTGGGGTTTTGTTGGTTTTTTTTTTTTTTTGAGATGAACAAAATATAAAGTAATACATGTTGCGAAACTTAGTCCAAGTCAAGGTTTCTTTAATATGAAATGTCATTCACTGGAATTAAACTGATTACGTACTCAAGCTTCTGTTTTAAGATATAGGTATTTTCAACAGTGGAAGGTTAAAAATGGTATCTTGAAATATGCTTCTGTTATCTTGAAATATGTCTTGAGTCAGCAGCTAAGTCAAGTTCTGGTTTTGAAACCTGATAGATCCCAGCCTCTGGTATTCCTTCAAATAAAACTGTCTTTTGCTTAGAGAGTGGACATTTGGAGTTAGTCATAGATGTGAGCTTTGTGAAGTTGCAAAAGTGAGGCTCGGGTTACAGAGCCAGAAATCACTCTGTTAGAAGTTTAATTTGTTCGTTCAAGAGATTTGGCATAGTTGAGGGTAGAAACCTGTTCTCCAGAATAGCATTCACTTTCCCTAAATCCGTGTGTATATTTCACTTTTTCCTGGCTAGATAACTGACTGCAGCAAAGTGATTATGTGAGGGAAAGCTGAAAAATTACAAAAGAAAAATTGCCCACTTGCACTAATTTTTGTATATTAATTACAGGTTATTCTTCATTTATGACCTTTAAAATCCATATTTCCTGCTAGAGAACTAATAACTCTTTAGCAGATCAAACCTTTCTCTCTGGTCTGTTATAAATATGGCTTATGTTGTAGATACTTGCTGTAAGCTTTAGAATCAGATTTCTCTCAGTCTACAAATTTTTAATTTTCTTATACTATTTGTTGAATATAATTATGAGTTAGTTGATGATCACTGAATAATTGCACTTGATAGACTGAGTGAATCCACTGTATCTAACTTTTGGTAAAAGATCATCTATGTAGTGATGCTCAATGATAAAGACATTCTAATGCTAATTTATTTTCCTTCAGGAATAGTATTGCAATCCAGTCAAATTACACTTGCTATCCCTTTAAAACAGCCTCTAAATTGTTGGAGAAGCATCCTGTGTGATAGCTCTCGTATTCAATGAGTTCTTGGATGTTTCTGAAAGATTTATAGTGAAGTCCAAAGCATTTCAAGGCCAGCTATAGCACTCTTGTCAGATGCAGCTTTACAGCCTAGTGACTTATAATGAGAGTAGAATGTAATTAGAAATTGTCCGTGTCTTTACCGGGTACTGATGAAAACTATGGCTCAAAGGTTAATTCAAATAATAATTAATATTGGTTTCTGTCAGAACAGGGTGGTAATGAAATCTCTGTCGTACAATGACTCTGATTTTAAGAAGAGGGTGCATAAGAAATAGAAGCTAGAGTTTACCTTTTCTGATTATATTCACTTATCTTACAATCAGCATGATGGCTTGATAAAGCATAATTTGAGAGCAATTTAAACATACTCAAAAATATTACAACCTACAGTGAAAATCATCTAATGTGTTGCGTCTGTTTATGGAGATAGATTTATGGCTAGATTGCTGAAGTAGATGGATTTACTACAAATGATCCTTAAGGACTGCATATGAATATTTTGTTGTTGATAATTGATCAATACCATGTGTTTGTGGAAAGTCTTCCTGGTAAGATTTGCTAGCATGAGAAATGTGGGATGTTACATTGATGTTTGTTTAAATTGGACTAGTTTCAAGGAAAGCGATAGACCAGGTTTTGCTGGCAACCAAAACAAATTCTGTTCAGTTTCTTTTCCCAAGTTGAAACTTTGTATTGGAAAAAAATAAATGCTGTTAGCTCTGCTGAAGCTGAACCCATAATTTTTCAGTTGCCAGTAGTCAGTGAGCTACTAGGCCTGTTATTTTGAGAAGCATTTAATGAATACTTTGCTGTCACCTGGTTTTCCTGTATCTGGTCTGATCTTGTTCTTAAAATTTGCCTACCAAAAAGCTTCTCCAGAAAGTTGCAGCTATAGCTTGGGTTTATGGGTCACATAGTTCTGCATAACGTGCCTTTCTCACACCTTCTATTCTGTCTGCTTGCCTTAAATGTTACTGCATTGCCTCCCACAATTTTAAATTTGCTGTAATTTTAGGGCTGTTTCCTCTATTGCCAAAAAGCAACTCTAAATGCCTCTAAATTGGATCTGACAAAGATCAGGTATTTTCATCCTTATGCATGTGAAAGTGATCTCAAGACTGATTTTTTTCACTCATCTGGATAATGCTTTCCATACAAACTGCTTCAGTTTTTGGGAAGCAGAGACAGTCCACAGTCAAGATCGGACTTCTCTGGAGCAGTGGCACCCAGTAGGGCATGAGCTACATGGCAGGGATGGGAGCTGAGAAAGGGGATGTGCATGTGTGTGAGGGGTGTTTTGAACTGTGGAGATGAGAGGTAATGAAACATTACATTGGTTTCTTGGAGCTATCCTGCTGTTCTGTCTTCTTTCTTCATACATTTTCTCAAAAGCCAGGATAAGAGAGTTCTGTGCTACACTGACTGTGCTATGCTGAAATTTCCACTAGATGAGGTAGGAAAATAACCCCACAAATTTTTATGGTAGCACTGGAGAAAAGCTCACAGTGCAAATTAGATGCTTAAATTTCCTCTCTCTTGTTATAAGCAAGGAAAGGCTTGGGAACTGAGCTGCACTTAAGAGTTTGAGACGTCTGCAACAATGAAAACTCTACTGAACAAACTTGACCAGGATATGGAGATCTTTTATCTAAAATGATCTCCATGCAAATTTTTGAAAATTAATAAAAGAAGAATCCAAGGGGTGGCTATGAAACCCTTCTTAGTGAATCCAAGTTGCATGTTTTTGCTTAAGATTTAAGAAAATCGTTGTCTGTGGAGTTGATCTGGCATCTGTAGAAGGTCAGCTGTAATGGTAGCAGAAAAAAAAGTATTTCTAAATTTTTAGTACTGTGAGATTTACAGAAATGTAAACTCCTAATAAAAACAAGTTTCATTTGTAACAAGACCTAAATGTGCTGAAATTTTTGCTAGTACTCAAAGGTGCTGAAACACAAATGTGAATATGAATAGATAGAAATTTAGAGAGAGGTGCTTGGTTGAACATTAGAAAAATGTATTTTTCTTTTGTTTCCATATATTCCTCCAAACATTCTGAGCCACATTAGGTCATTCTTCCAGTTCCTTTCCGTGACAGATCTCTGTGCTGATGTGGAGGTGTCAATTGAGACCAGTACGTGGTTTAACTAGAGATGCAAGTGCTGGTGTAAATACACCATCTCCAAATACCAGTGAGACTACATGGTGGGGAGGGGGGGATGGGAAAAGGAGGGTGGTTATTTCAGTTCATCTTTTTTAATAGTGGAAGTGGCAAAGTTCCTGGGTTTAGGTCTGCTTGAAATATTCCCTAGACTGTCCTGCAGATTGTTTTCTCCAACCACTCAGAATTTTTGGGGAAGGGAATCTTCCAGAGGATTGTATGTGTGCTGTGGAATAAACAGTTGTCGTGTGAAACTGATGTGAGCCTTAGTTTTACTCTGCCTCCACTAAAATACACTTTTACGGTAGTTTGTGCAGGATCAGCACAGAGGAGTACAAAGAGGGAGCTTTTCAGTACAAAGGCTGCCTGTTTGGCCTGCCCAAACCACCGTGAATGTGTTTAAAGGGGACTTTTATTACCATGGAAACTCTCAGACAGGAAGGAATTTGTCCTGCCATATCTAGAAAATAGTCTGTAATGGTCAGCTCTTGGAACAAAAGTGTTTCAAATAGTGGGATATATTTAAAAATTCTTGTGGTGAATATGTTTTAAAACCCCCCTGAATATGTAAAATCCAATCTTATGCTAATGGACTTCTAGTATGGGGATTTAGGAAAGACTGCAGACAAGTACAATGTGAGCAAGAGAAGTGTAATGAAAAATCTAAGAAAGTTTTACCTCTCTGTCCAGAAGGCTTCTTAGGTGTTGAATGGATGTCAATGAAATATTCTTCCTTTAAGTAGTGTGTTTATCCATCATAGCCATTCACTGAGGGACTGTGTGTGTGCTTGGCTTGAACTGCTGGAGACTGTCCTCTGAGCACCCATGGATTAATTGCTTTTGGATGTCTTAACTAAAACCCGTTATTTGACTCTCTTGACAAATATCCTTAGTATTCACAAATGGCCTTTATTTTTGTAAATCACAACGAGATACAACATTTTTTGTCTAAAAGAAATTCTAATGCCAGATCCCAGAGCATTTGCACATCCTCCACTGGAGTTGTACATTGGTATAATAGCTCTAAAGTCAGCAGTCTTCCAGTCAGCAGGAGTAGCTAGAGGTAACTGCAAGGTTTCCCATACTTTGTGTAGTCTTCGGTGTTGATTTGTGTGTTTCATCAGTTGGATGAAAAATATTTTTTCACATATTTGACCACATTGGAATTCCTTTTTTTTTCCTGCAAGTCATATCAGCAGATACTGTTTTCTCCTATCTTTCTGTATAGCAAATGTCTGGCTCTTTTTACTGCTGTGCTTTTCAGTTTAAGTTGTTGAACCACCTGGCTGTGGCCTGAAGGCAGTTTGAATGCATGGTATAGTAATAAGCTGATCCAATGGGTTGTGATGCTTGAAATCAGCCGTACCACTCTTGCTTCTTCCCTTGTGCTGTCATTGCTGTTCAGCTACCCCTGTGGTAATGATCTTCTGATGGCAGCTAATGGTTAGATCAGCTTACCTCTGGTGCCAGACTGCACCTGAACAGTTTCTTGTCTGGGGTAATAGTAGAACAAAAGCATCATGCTTGTGGTTAGGAAGAGGAATAACTAAGGAGGAAAAATCGTCATGAAAACTTTCCACTGCCCTGTCAATTTTGCAGTTGCTCACAGCTGCTGGAAATCAATGTTCAAAGTCTAATTCTACGTGGCAGGCCAGGTAACGAACAGTTTTATATGTGTGTATAAATATAATGGAGTATTTCTGTGTGCCTTTTACAAGCGTTGACTGACCTTGTTTGTGTTATCTGGGTTAACGCTCTAATCTCCAGCTCTAATATGAGGACTTCCGTCTTACAAGTTGATCAGTTTAGTTTCTTGTCTCCTGACTTGAGGAACCAAAAGGATTGCAGAAGGTAGTTCCAACCAAAATTAAAAGAAACAAAGAAAGAAGAAAAAAATCCCACCTCACTCATCCTGTTTATAATAAACTATCCCTGCTTAATGGCTGGGTTTCCCTCACAAGGCTTGGTCCCTTTCCCTCCCTCATCTGAGAACTGGGGGTAGGCTGCTTTCCAAACTGTGTCAGGGGATGGGCATCTTAATAATGGACAGTCATTTGTCTTTCCGAAAGTATAGAAACCCCTGTTAGATGTATTTCCCTAATAGTTAACCAAGTTGAGAAAGAAAGGAAATACTGGTGACATCATGTATGACTTAATATGGTTATTAACTGTGCAGGTGTTGTAAAGCTGTGAATCTAAACTGTAGTGGAATAATTGTACCATATGGCAGGAGCTTTATCTTCAATTCTTCCACATTTACCATGTTTTTTCCTCCATAAAAATATATCTCTGTGCCATTTTGGTAATACCTCTTACTTAAAAAAGATCCCTCAAACCTTGACAGGTTTGGATATCACTGTTTCCTTACTCATTTCTCCAGTATGCATTTGTAGTTTTGTTTCCTTCCTTACTGCTCCAGTTCTAGGCTTTCTCCAGCTGGCAGTTCTTCATCTGCTGTGCTTTCCATGAAGAAGGCAAATGCTCAGCTTGCTCTTTTCCACTATCTCCTGCATCACTGAGGGGCTCACACCCAGTGCTTGCGCCCTGTGTTCATGGCTCAATGCTGCTCTCCCGATGGGAAGTCTGGGAAGCACTAAATCATCCAGCCACATACTGCTTCCTTCAACTTTCTCCCCAGCAGATCCGTGGGCTGAGTTTGCAGTAGGGCGTGATGGCTGTACGCAGCTTTAAAGCTCGGGAGTGGGGATGGGCTTTCTGCCCCCACCCCCTCACCCGCACAGACATTTCCCTGCTCTCCAGCTGCTCTGGTTTCCATCTGTTACAGGGCCTTCTGGTGCGACTGTTTCCTCATCTGCTGAGCCGAGTGCAATGTTGAGGGACCAGACACTGCGCTGACCTGGGGAATTAAGGGGTTGTGGTTTTGGAGAAAATGGCTTGCATACTTATTTTCCTTTTTTCTCGGAAACCTGGCATGCAACACATGCACATTTAATATTTTGAAAAACTTTGTTAGGTGCATTTTCATTTTTTTGTAGCAAATATGTTTGCTCATCTTAGTTGTGTATGTGATGCTGTAGATCTGCCCGACATGGCAGCTGCCCCCTGCCCTGGGAGGGTCACTGTGCTTCTGTCTGCTGGGCTCACAATGTCCAGCAATGGTAAATGTTAACTTGCAGCACACAGACAAGAGAAATAGCAGAAGCTTTATTTGTGAAGACAAAAATATGCAACTAGTGAGAAGTAGCAGGGAGCCAAGGGAGGTGTTAAGAAACCTTGGAGTGGCCATCACCTTCTTGGCCCAGGAGCTGGGGAACTTTACCCTCTGAGGTGTTTTGCTTTTGGCAGGCAGATGCCTGCTGCCCATCCTCAGACTGCTATTTTAGGCTGCTTTTGTCTTTAGCACTTCCATTTTGCAGTAGCTTAGATTATGCTTTCCACAGATCGCTGGGGTTGCTCTCCTGTGAGTGACACTAGTGAGTTACCAACATCAGCAGAGAGTGAGTGGCAATGCAAGCCTGCAACAGAGTATTTCTGTAAAGCAAAATAGATGGATTACAAAATGTCCATTTCATAACTGAAGAACTGTAGCCACTTTCTGACTTGCTAGTATGCAGAAACCCTACAAAACTTCATTAATTATCCCTGCCAAAGTATATGAAACTGTCAGAGAGTAGTCCCTTGCTAGTCAAGTTGTACTGGTGGGTGAACGTAGCTTCCCTTTTTCTGACTACTGCATCATCTTATTTTTGGAAGTAGCTGTTCTTGGCTTTTAAAATCTGTTTAGACATCACCAAATTGATTTGGATTTCAAAATTATATGTGTAAATGAGACGTGTACCTAGCACCCACTTTAGTAATTGAACAAAGCTTTTATTTCCAGAACCTGACTACTACTCAGTGTGTGGGAAAAGTGTGCTCTGACAACTTGGGTTGTTTTTTGAGGACTTCTGTGATCTCACTGAAGGGTTTTAATATTAATTCATTGCTAGTGTTATGGTTATGTTTTGATGATAGTCACTTAGGAGATGGGTGTTAGGCAACCAGTTGGAAATTACTGTAAAGTGATTTTTTTAAAGTGGTTCAGACATTCAACTTGAAATCCCAGAGCACATTAAAAGTGCTAATTTTCATTCTCCTGAAAGCCAGGTTCTATGTATTTCTCAAATTAGCCCCCCCTCTGCCCCCCACATCCTGGCTAATACAGTATATTTAACTTAACCACTGATTTCTAACTAGGGATCATGCATTTATTAGCTTCATGTTGGCAGAAACTGATATTGAAGAAATAAAATATTATAGAGTTGCTGATAGAAGCAAATGTTTGCATTTTGGGATGATAGATGTATTGCATTAACAGAAGTGTAATATACTTCTGGATGGTTTTCTGTGCAAGTGCAGCTGCCACACATTGGCAGAGTGAGAACAGAAGCTCCCTGAGAAGCTCTATGCTCATGAGATGTGTTGCTGTCTTGAAAAACATGGAACAGATGAAACACTGACCAAGAAGGGGAGGACTTGGTGAGAAGAAGTGTTTTTATTGATTTGCACAATATTTGCACAACTCAGTGTCTCAGCTGTGCTCGGTCATGAGCAGTTACCATGTTAATAGTTTGGAAGTTCAGCTGAACAGTAAGAGTTTGTATGGAGAAGTCAGGGAAAAGGCTCTGCAGTGTTTTGGAGAGAATCTTCCCCACCCTGTGTTCTGCACTTGGAGCATTACTAGGAAAGACACAAGGTCAGGGTCAAGGGGAATCCAGCTTGTGATTTCTGAAGTTTGGAAACAACAAACAGTGGAGTGAATATCTACAGATGGTTCAAGGAGTTTGGTTATTTGGTATGCTAGTCTGTCTGGCTATAAGGCTCTCAGATTAAGTAGCTACAGTATGGTGCAGCAGAAATAGGAAATGAATTTAAATGGATGCTTTAGTAGTGATCTGGGTTTTAATTCATTCAAAACAGCAGATGCCTAGGTCAGAAAAGTAGGGGAAACTGGCTGGATGGTCTCTGGCTCCTGTGAAATTTGAAGTTTGTGATAAATGCTGAAATCTTCTATCTAGTTCTCAAAACTGTAAAAAGATTTCAGTGTGTTCTATAGCACAGTTTAATTTGTATCAGTTACCTTAAAAGGCGACATGTCTCTGGTGAAATAAGATGGACACTGCTTTTCCAACAAAGTATAAATGATTGGACAGTATTGCCATCACAGGTTTGAAATAGAGGCGCTCCACAGATGTCTGTCTTGTAGATGTTCCTTGCATCACTGCTTTGTTGATGTATACTTTCTCCTTGCCTCTCAAATGAAACTTTGGTTTAAACTTGTTTTAGATGGCTCCAACTCTGCAGAAAAAGACTTTTTTGGTACTCCTCTGGACCTTACTGTAAATCTACACCAGCTTTAATGCTGGTACCTCATTCAGTGTTTTAGAAGGTGTGAGAGAGAGCTCAGTTTTGTCCTTGTTGTGAAGAAGACATAGGGCATAGGTGTGAGACATGAAAAATTGACTGTTGATCCTCAGGTAAAGTAGCATGTCATGGCCATGGCAACAATCTCAAATTCTCAGATTATCAACAAGGGCTATTGGTGGACCAGGCTGATACTGTGGAGCTGACTCCTCTGGTTTAAATGAACTAAATTGAATTACATGTTTATTGCAGACAGAAAAAGTGATTTCGCCTGTTTCTTTGTAGAGCATCATGATGTTGTGAAAAATGTAATAATCCTTCCTGTATGCGATGCTGTTTACAATCTTGAGATTCCCTAAAGAATAGGGGAATTTTTCCTTTTAAGCACACAGATGTTGAAGTGGTTTGGTTTGGGTTTTCTTGATGATTTTTCTTTTTACCTAATGCTTCAATTACTGATTACTGAAAAGGTTATAAATACACAGTAATTCTTCTTTCATAGCATCTTCCATTCATTCTAAAGAATCCATTTAATATGGAGGCATCAGGAGGAGTTACTAGAATACATACACCATTTAGCATTTAGTGTTACTAACACCTAACCAGTGCACTTATAAATGCAGGTGCCTAAAAATGTAGCTATTAAATAATCAGAAAAAGGTCTGCTGCCATTTATTGTTTTGCATATAAGTATAGATACTCTCTTTGTTGATAAGAGACTGTCAATATTGTCAAGTCTAAAGCTTACAATTTGTTCAATAAAACCTTCACTTAGCCTGCTCCTAGAAAGTTAATTTATAAGCAGCCACAAATCGAACACAAATGCAGCCTTCCCCAGAGAAAAGAAAAAGACACACAGACACAAAGAAGTCCTAATTTTAAATAAATACTTCTAGTTTTTGTTAGCAACAGGTTTTGAATAGGATCACAGTGCAGCCTGTTGTGTAACTGTGATGCTGTGAGAGGCTTGGCTGACTAGTGAGGAGTGCATGTGAAAGGGAAGGTGGCAGCTGGCTTACCTGGATGCTCAGAAGGAGGCTGGAACTCCTGACAATCCTGATGAGCAAATCTTGTTGACAGCTGTTGCTATTGCTACTGCCTTGTAGACATCTCAATGAAGCTGGTTCCAGTACCTTTTGCTTGACTCTTCACTTTTGGTTTTTGAGCTGTGCAGAATGTATTGAGTGCTGTGGAGATAAGATAGGTGCAGTTGGTGTTGATGTCCATTGCTCTGGGAAGTAAGACCTGGCTTTGAGGGAAATGTAGGCAAAAGAGCCTCTTTTACAGTTCATATAAAGACCAAGTGGTAGAAGATCAGTCTATTAAGTCTTCATTTATTTGTGAGTGTTAAGCACTGAAGTTTCTCAAATAGCATTTTCTTCCTGAACAATTTATTCCTGTCCAAGCTGGGCACACTGGTATACAGTGTCCAGAGGAGCCTGATTCTGATCAGGCTGTTAGGTCTGGCTGTTACTGAGGTGTGCTGGTTCATTGCTTGCTTTGCTTTGAAGCTGCAGTCTCACTTGAGGACATAACATGGGCTTCTCTGAGGTGATCTCTCTTGCTTCTATTTCATCTCTAAACTTCGGAATAGCTGTTGTCTGAAAACACAGGTATGTGGATTTCAGGTGCTGAGCAGGATAGGAAAGGAAGAATCATGCTTTTATATGTTTCAGATTTTTGGATGATGCTTTGGGATCAGATACAGTAATTTAAAAGGTACTGTAAAATGTTGGTGAGGAAAGCTCATTGTGTAGTGGCAGCAAGGCAGTTCATCCTTCCTTTCAAGTAGCCTTATGTACTTCTACTTTCATAACTAGTTTTATATAGTAAATTTAATTGGAGGGACAAGGAGCTAGATTTTATTGCTTTGCAAGCATAATTAATTAAACAGTTACTGGAGTCTCAGCTGTAGATCCAAATAATATTTGCTAATACAGCGTAAGTATTTAATCTGCCACTAATTCCTGTGACTTCTAAATCAATTGATCTCTAGCAGAGCCTCATCCATGCTTTTTCTTCAGCTGTGCACTTGATTATTGGGTTCAGATCTAAGTCTATACTACAATAATGCCATTTATAAAGCTTAAGTAAAATGTAGTATAATCTTTCAGTCTTTTGGTGTCTATCTTATTCTGGATGAGGCTTTTTTTTTTTGTAGAGCTAAAGTAACTTTGGAAATGTTTACCACTGTTAATTCAGAGTTCTTTGTACCTGTTCTAATTGTCCTCATTACATAGTTGATAAGCAAAGAAATACACTTTTAGGTGTTGGAGTTTATTCACCTTTAACTACAGGTTTTTTACTCTTGATAGAAAAAGCTTTTCCTAGTAGTGTTACAAAAATCTGTATTGTAGTAGCCTTCATGTAGTACTTGGTAAAGAGTCCTCAATTCTCTTTTTTCTGGGATCCTTGTTACTTAACTGGGTTTGCTTGGATTTTTTTTAATGAGCCATTTTCTTGGTCATACTTTCACTTTTCCAGGTATTTACAAACAGGAACGAAATTGCTAGTTAAGCAAAGTTTGCAATCAAACTCTTCCAAAATTATCAAAATAAGCCTTCCTATTTACTATGCTTGTAAAATAATACTCTAATCTTTTAGGCAGCCTGCCCACTCCTTTAATTTTCTTGCTTTTCCTACTTCAAAAACCACAACAAAAGCAAAGACAATAACAAAAAAAAACCCCCACAAAATAGCACAAAACACACAAAACCCCCCCAGCCCTCTGCCCTAAATTTTAACCTCCGTTTTTTCTGAGTTGAAATAAATTTTTTGGTTTGTTGAAGGAATGACAATGTGGCAAGTTTTGGTTTGGGTTTGTTTGTTTGGGTTTTGGGGGCTTTAGGTTTTTTTAAAGTTTATTTTAACTGAAAAGGGTGGGGAAAGTTCTAATTCTCTGCAGATGCTGCAGTAAAATTGATAAGCTTAACAGGTAATTTATAGGCTGTGAATCATTAGGAACAGTGAAGATAGTGCTTTCTATTCAAAAATTAAGTTTAGCCCTGCTTTTTGAGAGAAGGTTTCTAAGTTCAGTTCTAGATGAGTAAAAATTTCCTTTCACATCTAATCTGTGAATGCAGCATTGATCTCATATGTTCATAATTTATCTCTGCAGAGCTTGTGGGGAGTTGAAGATAGCTCAAGAACTTCCCTGTTGGGTGTAAAAAAATGTGGTAGATGAATGTCAGCTGCTCCTGTTGGTTGCAGTAGTTTGAATGACTGGCTCTGGGTTCTGGGTCAGCAGTCTGCACATCAAAAGACGGTTACTTCCAAGTTCTTCAAAATCTTGATGAGAAGGGAGTGAAATTGCATACTTCTAGAATTTCACATGACAAATTTTCCCCGGAAGGCTCTTTTTTTCATTTGAACTTAACTATCCTGCAATAATTTTAGAACTGCAAATTGATTAAGCAAAATGCTTGAAGACACCCCAGTTGGTTTTCTTCTGTGTGAAGAAAAAACTGATGTCTCATTAAAGTTTTGCACAAGAAAATTTGGTTGTCTTCCCTTTGAACCTGCTTTTATAGAGGAGAAACATTGAGCTCAGTCCTGCTTGGACAGAAGGGCCACACTGCACAAGGGTTACACTCAACTGACAGTCCCCAGTGCAATTTTTAAATTTCTGGCACTATTGTTTATGCTGTCTGGGCACCCCTTTTCCCTGTCCAAGTGAACTTGAGCTTACTCTGAAGTATCTTAGTCTTATGCACTAGAAGCTGTTGAGAGCTCCTCCTTTGGCATTGTCCACTGGGGAGAACAGCTTGGTATAGCTGTTTATGTTGTGGTTTAAATACTGATGATCACTGTGAGCCAGGTGTTATATTAAAAAAAAAAAACAAACCAAAAAAACCCAAAAAAACACACACACACACACACAAAAAATATTTCAGACTTCATTTGTATGTGCAAGAGCCTGCTTCCATTGCACTGACCAAGAAGAAACCTCTTTTTTTGACATATCCTTTTCCAAAAAACCAATAGAATGTTCAAGGTGCATATGTTGATTTTGTTAAAACAAACAAACCTCTCAAATTTAAGTAGTAGTCCAATTAAAAGTAGTTGTAAAAGTTAATTTGGGTATCTGTCCTGTATCTCAGCTGTCCCCTGTATTCTGTGGGACACTACTGGACCCACCTATGAAGGTTTCTGAAATCCATTTACTCCATGTACTGTATTCTGTCTTCACACCCTCCCTCCCCAAACCTTTTTCTTTGTGGCTGATTTTAGGTTAGTGAAATAATTTAACATTTCTTTAAAATAGTCTATAGCATATGATAAACTACACGATTAGTTTGATGCTACAGGTCTTTTTTGTAACTTAGGTTAAAATCTGTAAAAAAAAAAAAAAATTAAATTTGTAAAATCCAGTGTTTGCATCTTGGGATGGTCTCTAAGGTCCCTTCCAACCCAAGCCATTCACTGTGTGATTTCATTTAAAAGACATTAGGAAATGCTGATGTTATCTTTTTCTAAAAGAGACAATTTGTAATATTTTCCTGGTGTAGTACGTAATAATTTTTTTCTTTGCTGAAAGGGTCAAGACAGTATGCTTAAGTGTATGAGGAAAAAAGGATCATCAATACTGGAAGTTGAGTGAGAGCTTAAATTCAGATGTAGGATGATTCATCTTGCCACATGTAAAGAGAATGTAAGGGGGGAACTACCATTTTGTTCCTGAGTCCTGAAGTGTGTTCTCCTCAGTCATGTGAAAACTGGCCTTTCACTTTGGGTGCACAGGGTGTATTTATCTTCACAGAAATGAGTGTGGATATGTGGTTCCCGTACGAGCGCAGACTGCGATCTACCACTATTTATGAAGAACACATGTACAGGAAAATGACTCTTAAGTACAAGTCATAAATTGAAATGATTATAGAATATACGTGGACAAATATACCATGTGTGGTATCGGTAGACTGTAATTTCATCAAGTGGTTTTTCAGACTTCATAAACTATGAATGAAACATGATTGTATTGGCCTTGTAACAGGTAAAGTAAAATATAGGGTCTGGCTACTTTAAAGCGCTCATAATTCTATGGCTGGAAATAGCCTTTTGGGATACGATTAAGTCTTAAAACCTGACTGTGATTAAAAAAATACATTTCGGTGAAAATCACATGTTCAGAAACTCTGGGAAACATCTGAGTCTCCACCTCATGAATTTTTACAGTTCCCAACTTTCTGGGTGTAAACACCACGAGCTGCTTTCGGCGAAAGGAGCGGGGAAAGGCCCCGTGTTGCTCACAGCTCCGTCACCCCTCCGGTTATTCCGTTGTTTTCAGCGGTTTTTTCCGGTTTTGGTGGCTCGGGCTTTGTTTACTCCGGGGCCGTGCCCGGCCAGGCCCGGCCCGGCGCTGTGGTGCGGCGGCCATGCCGCCCTGCCCTGCCCTGCGCAAACCCTCCCGCTCGCCGCGGCGACCTCTGCCCTTTTGTATCCTGTGACACTCAGCCTGTCTTTGTGCTCAAGTTTATCCGTGATGGATACGTTTCCCTCCCAATCGCATATGCCGGGAGCCCGGCGGAGCGAGCAGATAAATTATTTTCAGCTGCAGGCCCTGGCTGGGGGAGGAGGGCAGGAGGGTGGCGGGGCCCCTCCGCGCCCTGGCCCAGCAGGACGGGGCGCAGCCTCCCACTCTCCCGGGAATATGCAAGGGGATGACTCTCGGGCCTCTCAGATCCTTTTTAAATGCAAAAGAATGTAGGAAATTGCCAGATCAGTTGGTTAATCAGTGACAACTGCAGTAGGTGCACAAAAAGCCCGGAGCCATCGCTTGCACGGGGTGTTTTTTCAGCGCCCCAGCGGGGTCGCCGCTGGCCCCACCTCTTGAACACCCGGGCCGGTTTAGTGTCAGCTTGAGAAGGGAATGTAATTGCGGGGAGATTTCTGGGTGACTGATGGCGACAATATAGGTCTTCTCCGTGACACCGCCGCCCCGCTGGCCCTGCTGGCGCTTTGTGTTCGCCTGGCCATCGCACGGCCGCGGAGCGCTGAGCTCAGCCTCCCCAGCCCACCGAAATAAGGCAGCCGTGCAGCCCATACAATTTTCCTTTTTTTGTTTTTTTTTTTTTTTTTTTTTTAATGTTGGCTATACTGCTGCCTTGTCATGGTCAAACCTCATTAAGGGCTCACGATAAGCGTGTTACTGCTCCCCTTTATGGAGTTATTTGTGAGGTTAGCACCTCTGTCAAATGTTTTAAAGAGTATTCCTGAAATATTTTTGTGACCGCAATTGTTTCTGTTACTTATCTGGGACTATTTTTGGATGAACCGTCTCACATCTGTGTTTTAAAGTTAGCTTGGGAGAGAGGGTGGTCATGCAGTGAAAAAGGCCTCTTAAAATTCCAGGTTACGTAACGCTAGAAGTGAAGTATTTCTAGATTAGGCTTGTTCCCTCTTTGCTCACCTCGTGTTTGTAATGTACTTAAATGTAAAAAAATGCTGTTCTTTTTTCTTTTTTCTTTTTTTTGTTTAAAATTTTTTTTTGTAATTTAATTTAATTTTTCTTTTTTTATTCCTCTGGTTACCTCATTGAAGGTCTCCAAGTACATCCTCTAATAAATGGCTCTAAACTTTCCTCTTTTTCTTCTTATCAGGAAAGAAAAGACATGCTGGAGCTTCTTCTGTGATATTATAGGGGCTGGCTCGAAATTACCAGTGCTCCCATGTTAGGGTGAAGAGTTTGCTGCCCAACTGGTGTGGCGAATGCCTTCGTGTGATGTAACAGCAAGGCTCAGTGGGTTTGCATCAGAGTCCTCCTAAGTGACGCTTTTGTGGTCTCCTATCAGAGCTCCTGTGAACTTGAATGACGTAGGATATTGTTTCCAAATGTGTGGCACAGGCTGAACTCTGGGCTGGTCATTCCTGCATCAGCTGCTTGACAGCAGCAAGCTGCCAAATATTCGAAGGCTGTAGTGCCCTCAGTTGCCTCGGTGAAAGCCTGTTTTTGCCAACGAACATCATACATTAGGGAAATAAAATCCAATCTGGCTTTTGCGGAATGATTTTATGAGAAATGTAGGATTTTGTGGATTTCTTGGCAAAAAAATGTTACTGAATATAATTCATGGCATTTGAGCTGATTGCACTTTGGCAAAACCTGTGACCTTTGAGGAAAGGCACCTAAGGTTTTCTCTCCCCCCTCCCTTCCCCCTTTTCTTTATTTAACAAGAGACATTGACAGCCTTTAATTTGCTACTGCAAATTCTTGTAAGGATGTATTTCTGTGAAGAACTAATGCAATTCTACGAAGATACAGGTGAAACCAAACTTTTAAGAAATGCTTAAGTAATATTTGCTGATGCTTCCCACTAAGTCAGAATACTCCTGAAGTGCATCAGGTCATTCTTTTCATCTTTGCAAGTCCTGTCTTCCTTTCCTGGGACAAGGGGTAACGAGATTCCTGCCATCCTTTGATGTCTGAACTGTACGAACTTAATTTTTAACACAGCTGTGCTGTGTGAAGTGCATAGTAGGAAAGCATTCTAAGTGAATTAAAAAAAAAAAAAGGTCTTCAGGCATTCAGGAAACCAAGTTTCTTTGGAGCCTGCAGTCAGAAATGATGTTGCAATCACTTTACAGGTCTGGTCTTATATTTTGGCTAATCTATATGCAGAAGGAACGTACCATGCGTGGCATCTGTGACAGCAATGAATAGTAAGCATTAAGCACGTAGGAGACGAGGCATGCTTCCCACAGACATGGTCAGGCACTTGCATAACTGTCCTGGCATCAGCAGTGCTGTGTGCTCAGTAGGTGAATGAGGTGAAATGTAGAAGCCTCACCAGCCGTCTTGCTCAATTTGAATGTCTTGTTGTGACTTTTTCTATGTTGTCATGGTGTTACATGTGTTTATGAAGTTTTTAGTGAATGTTTTCCTTCAACTTTGTGAGTAAAATAAGAATGTGACTTTCATTGCTGTCATTTATGTCATGTCCTTCCATGCGGCAAATGCTTAAATTACTACCCCTAACAGCCAGCAGGAGCTTAGCAGTTTTGAAAAGCAGTTTAAATGTGCAATGTTTAAATGCAGATTTAGTAGCCTAACGTTTAATCCTACATTTTGAGGCTCTGGTCTCAAAATGACCTTTGGCATGGTGTTTTTTTTAGCAGGAGAGGTCTTTTTAGCCTAGTTCTTCAAAATAGCATGGTATTTGTGGTGTTTATTGCATTGTATGTAAGGGCATACTTCCATTATGTGAGTAGCTGGTTTGTTTGTGTCTGTCAAGTACTTCAGAGTTTTGTCAGAGATATCAACTAATAGCTGTAAAAATATAACTCTGCATGACATATGTCATTTCAAGCTTGGAGCAGTCAGTATTAGTTGCCTTCTCACCTTCTGTTTATTCAGTTTATTTGCTGCACAGACAAATGCTGCTGAATTTTTTCTGTAGAAGGGTTTATAGCTGAATCAAGAAACCTGTTGATTTACAAAATGTTCTTTTGAACAGCAGAATGTGAGGATGGTGTGGAGGGCATGGGCATCTGTGTGCTGCCCTTGCTGCTTCCTGGTCTTGACTGCCTGGATCTGCTGCTTTGGGAGCAAAACTAATGAAGTTCAGGTTTTTAGTGTCTGCAGCCCTAGATAAGTTATGTGTATACAGCAGCCAGTTCAGTTCAACTTATAAAAGTGGGAAGCTGCTGAAGACAACCGAGTGCGTGCAGTTTTGGAATATTAAGCTGGACAATGGTTAACTACTACTTAAATTTGAGATTTAGCTGTTTAAGACTGGAATGTTGCAAACTGGAGTAAATGTAAGCTTTGTCTGTTGAGACAACAGGGGTTGTTAAGCAATTGTCTGTGTCCTGGTGGTTGGGATCACACCACTGCTTTGAACAGAAATAGGCTGCCTAGGCAGCCTTAACAAAACATATTCATTGACTCTTTAGGTCAGTCTTCTTGGAGCCATCTTTCATGTTCAGGAACAGAAAAGTGATAGAATTTTATAGCAGAACCTGTATAGTTTAAGATGGTAATAAAAAAAATTCACTGTCTTTTCATACATTCATACTTTGTTTCAGCTATCCACCTTTCTAAGGGTTTAGATACTCTTCACTTTGTACCCAACAAACACTGCTTCTGTGTATGTTGATTTTAAATTGCAGGAATGTAGAGAAGGTGCACCATCCCTTATTTTAAACTATTTAATAAAAAAAAAAGACTATAAGCTGAGTTTATCACTGTTAGTCTTTCTGTTATTATATCTGCCTTTATGGGGAGGGGAAGTGAACAGTGGTGCTGAATGAGTATTTTAACTAGAATTATTGCTTGATGCAGGTTCTACTTTTATTTACGTGTTGGCATTCTTTTGTTTTGAAAGAAGCAGACATAGTTGCAACTTAAAATAAGGCTGTGGCTCTTGTGACTTGCTTAACTACCTAAATGTCTACCCTGTTGGAATAGAAGGTTGAGAGGTTAGTAGGTAATTCCAGTATTGACTATTTCCTTATCAAAACATTGGTTAATTTATTTTGATCAGGCTGTAGCTGCTACTGTCTTTCATGCTTCAACAGCTGCTGTTAGCCATATATCACATCAGAGGTGTGACTTTTATTGGGGAAAGTAGAATAAGGTTTGGTGAGAGCACAACTGACTGTTAAGGGCTGTGGTCGTTAAATTTGAGGCTGGACTTAAATCTGAAGAAATACTTCTAAACTCTAAGAGTTCTTTACCATGGACTTACACTGTGTTTCAGACATAGTAACTTTAGCATCCAGAGCTCAAACGTGAAGTTGATTCATGCCTCAGATAAAAATGCAGATCTAAAATCACGTAATGGCAAGCAGTGTTTTGCTCTTAATTTAGATGATGGATTTGTTTGTTTACAAGCTGCATCATAAACTTAAAGGTTACTTTTCTTTTGAAAGAGTGTGTGCTCAGGAAGCAGGGGAAGTGCTAGGTTCCCTAGCACATCGCCTGCATTGTGAGGGACAGTAGTACAAACCTGCAAATTGGAATGATTTGAGTTGAGCAAAGTGTGTTTAGTAAAGCAAAACCCTTACCCTATTTTAATTTGGTTCTCTGGATATAATAGCAGATCCAAGCTACTGTGAGCTGATGTTGACAGTTATCCGTGGCTGATGTGCCTGAATTTTATTGGACGCTTGTCAGCTGAAAAACAGTAAACAAAGCCGGTTCAAACGCCTGCTTGATGCTTGTAACCTTGTTTCTGGAGATACTCTGTCATAAAGTTTCATTAGTGCTTCAGGAGAGTAGAGCCGCCTTGTCTTAAAAAATGGTTCTTTTAGCAGGCATGATTTATATAATAAAATGAGTGGAAATTCATACATGTTCATAACTGTGTGGCTGTTTCTAGTGGATGCATGAGACTGACTCGGCTCCAGTTTGATATTGCCCAGATTACATCAGTGCTTGGGAGGTAACAGTATCTGTGTGCTCTGCTTTTTAGCATTTCCAGGCAAAGAGACTGTTCTGTTGGAGACTGTCAGTATACACTGAAGTCCAGCTTTAACAGCTCCTGATGGCAGTGAGCATCAGTAGTCGCAGTGCCAGACGTCCTTGAGCCATCAGGGATCTTCACCATGACTGCAGTCTGCTCTGGAGCAGTCTAATAGCAAAAGCTTCTTTTGGTGAAGGGGGTTCCTTCTCACCTTGTTGAAACTTCCTTATGTTGTGCTCTAATAAACTGAATGAGGTGGTAAATATTACAGATGGCTTCTGCCTAATAACTGAAATTAAATAAAACCAAATAGATATTAGAGATATGAAGACGGCTCATAGGAGTTTACCTCCAAGTGATTTAGGAAGTGTTAATATCCCAGCCGAGCACTAAAGAGATTTAAGTGTGTGGTTTTAAAGGTGACATTCAAATGCTATTTTAAGAGAAGTGATAAATGCTTGTGCCTTTCCTCTTGCCCTCTGCTTCATGCTGTAGAAGGTCCTCTTGACAGTGGCTACAAGAAGGGTTATAAATGTGCTGATATTTTTCTCCCTAAAACTTGTTTGGGACAAATCACCTTCAGTCAAACAGTCTGGCCTGGCATTTTGTGTCCAAAGTGACTGAAAACATCTCTCCTCCACAAAAGAATGCAAGATGTGAAAGCATAAACTTGTAAATCTTCTTTACTTTGGTTGCTGGTTAAGGGCAGTTGGTGTCTGCAAGCAGAGTGGCCACTGAATTACAACCAAGATATAAAAATAGTTTTACTTGCTAAGTGTATGGGCTCCCCTGACCATTGTCTTAAAGTTTATTTTGCATGTAATACACAGTGTTCAAAATTTTGATTTTTAAGAAGAAAAAGACAGCATTAGACTACCTTTGCTCATAAAGAATGGATCCAAACAAATCTTTGGAGTTCTTGTGGGAAGAGGATAGGGGATGCATTTCAGAATAGATCAGTCTTCCCTGTGGAAAACCTGAATGAGAACTTTTCTGAATCTGTTGTTACTGTGAATAAAAAGCTTTCTGCTTTTTATTCCCCAAGTCCAAATGTGTACCTTGTTAAGCTAGCTTTTTGTTAAGTCATTTTGCCATTACTGATTCTCTTGAGTGTGTATTCAAGTTCTGGAGACAACAGAACTTCAGTGTGGTCTTGCAAAGTGCTGTAGTTGCAGTAGTAGCACGATAACCTGAAGATGAGTAATGAACTTCATTGATACTATTCTGTGTAACCATCTTAAAGGAAATTAGGAGAAGGATTGAGAAATCCACACTATCATATGATGAAGCTTGTAAATTTGATTTTCTTACGCAAATTGAGCATATAGCTTTGCAGAAAGGGGGAGAAATATTGTGTCCTTCAGTGTACAAATTCATTAAATTAGACTAAACTGCGTGTTTAAAAAAAAATTTAAAAAATCCCTTCTTAAAGGCTAAGTCTTGGAGTTTGGTCTGTGTTTAGTGAGTCATCTCTGTATGCATTTGAAAAATCTGTTGTGTGTATAACTAACTTCATCGTAGGACCTGGTGCTTCTGCTTGCTCATCTGATTACGCAGCTCAGGGGAATAAGGTTAAGGACATGCTGTTGGTAACTAGAGCGTTTTCAGGGCTTTAGTTCAGCAGATGGGCTGCTCAGCTATATTCATACATCTGCCTACCTGCTGTGGCAGCTGCTGCTGCGTGTTGTGTTCTTTTGTTCTGTTCCACCCAAGAAAGGAGCACTAGGAAGTGTAGTGAATGGATTAATTTAAGGTTAAGACTAGTGTTTTGCTTGCTTCCTAACTCTCTATCATAATAAAGCTTTGGATAAAGCTAATGAGTCCTTCGTAATGTGAAATAGATTTTTAAGATGTATTTCAGGGGGCTGAAAGTAGCTAGCATTTAAAAAACAGTCAAGTATGTTTTCTCTATGTTGCCCGATGCTATTTATTTTAATATTTTCTTCTCTTTCTCCCCCTTCCCCTACTTTTTCTAGGAGCAGTAACCAGACTTTGCCTGACACTGCGTGGTCCAAAAGAATTAAGGAAATATGGAATGACATGAAGGAGATTAGTTGAGGATTAAAGGCTTTGAGGACAAAACACCTCACCGAGGTGAAGCACAGACTAACATTCTGGTTGTAGCTCCAAGGAGCTGTGTGCTGAAAAAAGATGGCAGATCCAGGAATGATGAGTCTGTTTGGAGAAGATGGGAATATTTTCAGTGAAGGGTTGGAAGGTCTTGGAGAATGTGGATATCCTGAAAATACAGTAAATCCTATGGGTCAGCAAATGCCCATGGATCAAGGATTTCCCGCTTTACAGTCATCTCTTCATCATCCTCCTGCAAATCAAAACCAAGCCAAGTTGACCCATTTTGATCACTATAATCAATACGAACAGCAGAAAATGCACCTGATGGATCAGCCGAACAGGATGATAAGCAATGCCCCTGGGAATGGTATAGCGTCTCCTCATTCGCAGTATCACAACCCTCCAGTTCCTCAGGTTCCTCACAGCAGTGGTGCTGGTGGTCAGATGGGAGTCTATCCCGGCATGCAGAATGAAAGACACGGCCAACCCTTCGTAGACAGTGGCTCCATGTGGGGACCACGGGCAGTCCAAGTGCCAGACCAGATAAGAGCACCATACCAGCAGCAACAGCAGCAGCAGCAGCCGCAACCCACGCAGCCGCCACAGGCACCCTCCGGACCCCCTGGGCAGGGCCATCCTCAGCACATGCAGCAGATGGGAAACTACATGGCTCGTGGTGATTTTTCAATGCAGCAGCACGGTCAGCCGCAGCAGCAGAGGATGAACCAGTTTTCTCAAGGCCAAGAAGGCCTCAATCAGGGAAACCCTTTCATTGCCACCTCAGGACCTGGCCACTTGTCTCATGTGCCCCAGCAGAATCCCAGTATGGCACCTTCTTTGCGACACTCAGTCCAGCAATTTCACCACCATCCCCCTACTGCTCTCCATGGGGAATCAGTAGCCCACAGTCCCAGATTCTCCCCTAATCCTCCCCAGCAGGGTGCTGTTAGGCCGCAAACACTTAATTTTAGTTCTCGGAGCCAGACGGTACCCTCACCTACTATAAACAACTCAGGGCAGTATTCTCGATATCCTTACAGTAACCTTAATCAGGGATTAGTTAATAATACAGGGATGAATCAGAATTTAGGCCTTACAAATAACACTCCAATGAATCAATCTGTACCAAGATACCCAAATGCTGTCGGATTTCCATCAAACAGTGGTCAAGGACTAATGCACCAGCAGCCCATCCACCCTAGTGGCTCACTTAACCAAATGAACACGCAAACTATGCACCCTTCACAGCCTCAGGGAACTTATGCCTCTCCACCTCCCATGTCACCTATGAAAGCAATGAGTAATCCAGCAGGTACACCTCCTCCACAGGTTAGACCCGGTAGCGCTGGAATACCAATGGAAGTTGGCAGTTACCCAAATATACCCCATCCTCAGCCGTCACACCAGCCCCCTGGTGCCATGGGAATTGGACAAAGGAATATGGGCCCCAGAAACATGCAACAGAATCGTCCGTTTATGGGTATGTCTTCAACACCACGGGAGATGGGTGGGCACATGAGACCAAATGGTTGTCCAGGTGTTGGCCTTGCAGATCCACAAGCAATACAAGAGCGACTAATATCTGGCCAGCAGCTTCCTAGTCAACAGCAGTCTTTTCAACAGCAAATGCCAACCTGTCCTCCCATGCAGCCTCACCCAGGGATACATCACCAGTCTTCACCACCCCCACATCCTCATCATCAGCCTTGGGCACAGCTTCACCAGTCACCACAAAACACACCACAAAAAGTGCCTGTCCTTCAGGTAAGCTACTTCCAATTAGTAGAAAATGTTTTAAATGACTGTAAATGCCTTTCAGGATACACAAGAACTATGGTTTCAAAACTGTAGCCCCTGTTCAACTCCCTTGTTTGTTGTTGGTTATATGGCTTTTTTGGTGTACAGAGGCTGAAGGTAAAATGATGTTCAGGTATCTTTCTAATATCCTCATGGTAGTTGTTATAGGATAACATTGTGGATAGACCAAAATGTGATACAACAACAGGACAAGCAGAATACGTACTATTTTTTTCGTGTTGGTTCCTTTGGGGAGAAGATGGAAAGCATGTGTGAGAATTGTCATTTAATTATTCAATTTTTGTATTTGCAACTTGGAGGAAGATGCGTGTGTTATAATGTGTTTGTTTTGGCCAAACCAAGATCTTTTTTTTAAATCCTAAGGGAATGTTCTGTGGTTTTAAATTAAAGCTTAAATTGTTACACGTGAAAAAAAATTCTGGCATGAACTTCTTTAGCACCAAGTAATGAAACAGAGAAGTGATGGGGAAACAGTTTATACAAGGAGAAGACAACAATGTGAATCAGTCTGAAATTAAATCTTCTGAGGCTCAAATGAAATGTTAAATAGAACACAAGTTTTATTTTACTGAGGCTTTGATCTGCCAGGTTTCGATGACCATGTATTGCTTCTATGTCGTTTTTCAATTAAAAGCTAAAAACAGTAAAACATCTTGATCCTCTGTAGCTTAACAGGTTTGGCTACATGCTAGTATGTTAAGCTTCAGCCGAAAAAAAGCTTTTTAAAATCTTCACATTTGCCGTTGTTTGCCTTTGACTAAGTCAGTCAGAATTCAAGAGGTTTTGGTACCAGATGAATTAGTGGTCAAGATATCAAAGATTTACTAATTTTATTTTATTTTTTTCCTATCAGTCAGTAGTTAATGCCAAGTAGCTCTGCCCATAAATATTTGGAGACAATTGTTGGAATGCGACACGATGGTACAATGTGCTCAATAAATCATAAACCCAGCTGTCCTGGGCAGTGTCCCGGCCCTGTGCGCAGAGCAGCTGCTCGGCCGTCCCCTCCGCCGCTGCCTGCCGGCTGCTCCCGTTCGCTGCTCCGCACAGCGTGAGCCGGCGCTGGGAGTCAGATGCATGCTCTGCGGAGAGGCAGCTGACAAGGAGTGGTAGATGGAGCAGCTCAGCAGCTGGGACAGGCTTCCACATTCCCCGTGGAAGAGAGGAGGTGCGGGGGGCTAAGCTGGGCAAGGGGAAAAGTGCACTGTCTTTCTCTTGAGGGAGGAGGAGGCTTTCTTGAAGAGGCAAAGTTTATCTTCAAGACCATCTTTCTCTTCCCTGCCTACCTCAAAGTTAGTTTGAAGTTTTAGATGCCTGTGTTGGCCCTTCCTCTCTCTGCATCTCCACACACAGACTTTGTTTGGAGAACTTAAATTATAGTTCTTGTATGCACGTGGAGTTGTGTGTTCCTGTCTGAGACAGCAGCTCTTGCCAATATTGGCCTCCTGTTACCAACTGTGTGGGGAAGCAGGATGAAAAGGCGAGAGCTCAAGACTATAGGGAAAAAAATTAAAAAATGAGTGACTATTTGGGAAGGGGAAATGACAGCACAGAAAAATCAGTACAGAAAGGGTAGGAATGAGAGAAAGAAGCATAAGACACATTTTTTACTCTAAAGATAAAAGCTGAAGCATCTAGTAGAAAAAACTTGAAAGAAAATTATAGAAGTAGTAATGTAAGACTTTTAAGGCAGTAAAGGAACAAAAACCAGTGTCACTAGGATCTTTCATAACCCATGATGGTGGAGATGTGGGAGGAAATACTTGAGGTGGACTGTACCCTAAAGCAGTGGTATTCTTCACCAGCATGAATTCCTTATTTTCATCTGCCCATCCAGTAAGCCTATTTTTGGCATTAAAAGGTGGTTTGGGAGAAGAAAGTTTACTTGAAAAATGTACAAGCTTGTTAAATGTTCTTGGGACATTTTTTTCCCTTTAATCAGTGAAAGGTTAAACACAGACAGCTCAACCCTTAAATAAGCTAAGCAACCTATTACAGAATGCTGAACTGCAAATGAATAGCTTGAAGAAAGGTAAGTGCTGAAATGAAATAATTAGAGGAAAACCACATGATAACTCCAGTTATTTGATTAAAATCAGTAATTCAGACAGTTGTAGCAAGCCAAGTAACTTCCCTGTTAGCTTATTTCTGTGAAGTTTTTATCTGGTAAAAGTTACTGTTCATGTACCTTCCCATTAAGTAATTAGTCTGAGCCCTGACTGTAGTAATGAAACTCTTAACAGGCAGGCGTTTCCCCCTTGAAAACTGGATGAAATGAGTGTTGTTCAAATCAATGAAAACTGAACCCCTCCCCACCCCCTGGGGAAAAAATGCAGATGTGTGAAACCCCTGCTCTTAAGCCTGAATACAGAGTTGGTAGCTCTCATGTGTCATGGTTTTCCTTTCATGTCGGTAGGCAGAAAACTGTTCACTGAAGAGCAGTTATTTAAATGACTGGTTTGTTTTTATAAAATGAATCTTGTATAAAATGAATCAACAAAATTAATATAGTCAGTGAAAATGGAAATCACTATGTACTTTAAAATCAACTGAAGTCATGTTGGTAATTATTTTTCAGTGATTTGAAGCTAGACTTATCATGGGAAGGCTGTAATACTTGTGGTTAACCAAATTACTCTTTTGTAGTTAGATATGTTGGAAGGAAAGTGAAGTTCTTTTGCTTTTAAGTTGAAAGAAATTGCTGTGTTGATTCCAAGGCTTGTTATTTCTTTTTTTGTGTGGAAAACTGCAAATTATTTTGGCTGTGAGATGGAGCTGGTGATTGACAATTCATCTGGTTTTGATTAATAGCTGAAAACTAGACATGGTTATTAGGAGTGTGTTAGCAGTGGGTTGCTGGCTTCAGTGGAGTTTGATAGACCCATAAGAACCACTGCAGTGTTGGGATGTTCAGTCAGTGTGCTTGGTTTGTCAGGCACTCCTTTGAAACACTTTTCACTAAAGGTTTTTGGAAGAGCCTGGTGGCCATGGGTTGGGAAGGCTGGTTCTGCTTTGGCAGAGCCATCCACCAAGGGGCAAATCAGGGATCAGGAGTAGCTTGCCTGTTTTCACAGTGGAGGCATCTGTGTGGGGCTTGTGAGCTTGTGTTCTCCATAATACTCATAAATGATCTGGAGAAGAGTGAAAAGTCAGATGGCAAAATTTGCTGCTGCTGTTGATGTACCCAAAGCAGAGTACCAAATGCAGATGTGGTGAAGAACCTAATAAGAATGAAATAAAATGATTAGAAATATAATAGAAGAGTCAAGTACTTGGCCACTAACAAGACATGGCCGAGGAGGTTTAGATTGGATATTAGGAACATTTTTGTCACAGAAGGGGTTATCAAGCACTGAAACAGGCTGCCCAGGGAAGGTATAAAGTTGCCATTTGTGAAGGTATTTAAAAGATGTATAAATGTGGTGCCTGCCCGTGTGGACATGCTTAAGAACATGCTGTAGTGGTGGACCTGACAGTGCTGGGTTTACAGTCGGACTTTTTGATCTTAAAGGTCATTTCCAACCTAAATGATTTTATGGTTCTGTGGTGCTTGAGCAGTGAAATGGCAGGCAAAACCATCTTTTTAGGAGCAGGTCTTGGTGTTAAATGGCTGTCTGAAAATGAGCTATAACAGTTAAAGAAATAAATCAGTAGGAATTGTAATGAAAGTAGTAGAGAACAAAACAAAGATTATTACCTGTGTGTATGGTATGCTGGTGAGGCAAATGCTGTGAAATTCTGTGTTTCTTCCTCTGACCTCAGAAAATACAGCAGCGCTTGAAAAAGCCGGTGGGGAAGGGGGGGTTGCACACAGGCTGGGGGTGTTTTAGTGGGGGAAGGAAGGAGAGAGATGGTGAGAGCCTCTAAATTGTCAGTGATACAGGTGCGTGAAGAGGATGAATGTAAAGTAAGGGTTGTTTGTCACCTGTTTTGTCTCCTTGAATTCTTTTTAGGTATTCAGCAAGTTGTCCAGTGGTGAGTTCAGAACTGAACAATAAGATGCTGATCTCTGAGATGTTTCACAGAAAAATGCATTATCATTTGATAAACACAAAGGCCCCACATTTGGCTCAGCAGATCTGTGCCATGCATAAGTGACTGAGAATTTATTACTGGGTTGCATCTCCTGTATGCATGTCTGGTTCTCGTCCTCTTCCACACACTTTATCAGAGGTGATATCAGGTTAGACAGGCCTTTGGAGGCCTAATGCTATGCAGTTGTTCTTACATATCGTTATTTTCAGAGCATTTTATTGGTGATAGAGGAAGTGTAGGAGTTTTCTTTGCCAAGAATAGGCTGTCCTGGGTGTGTTGTTACACACAACTTATTTACCCACAGCTACTGTGTGGGCTGAAGTTTCGAGTCGTGTTCATTAATCATGTTCCACAAATGCAATCTACATTATTTATAGTCAAACACAGGAGTATTTAAATGACAAACAAGTATGGTATAGCCTCCATGCCCGACTAAATGGGAGAGCTCCACAATGGGCACAAACAGTGTTGAAGGATTCTGGGTTGCAGTATCCAGATTCTGGTGGAGAAGGAACTAATTTTGTGTGTGTTACCGGTTCACTGCCAGGTTTGTTCTGCTGGCCTTATTATCTGTGGGCATGTGACTTTGCTTTAAATCATAACTCATAGCTGTGTTTGGTATGAACACATTCTTTTGAAATTTCCTGCCCTCCCTTGCAGGGGAGGAGGCAGGGAAAGTCCTGCTGAGTCACCAGCTGGGTCACCCCTTTCACAGGCCCTTCCTGCAATTTCAAACTCTGTGTTGCTGCCTCAGTTTAATTTATACTTGGATATACCTGAATGGAAAGGGATGTTAGTGAAAACTATAATCAGCTGTATTGGTTTAATGCAATATTCTAACCTGGCAGAAAGTAGAGGTTAAATCAGTTTCTGCTAGCACACTAAAATGAAGTTGATTCTCTCCTGGGTTTTTGTTTTAATGGCTATGAGTAATAAGAAGTGATTGACTCCTTACTGTCTTCCCATGAATTATCTTTCAGTGTTTCCTGTAACTTTATGTAGTAACAAATGATGCCACTTGAATAGTTAGGATTATTCCCATAAATATATTCATAAGCAATTTCCCACATCTCCAGAGAGAGTTACTGGCTTTTTAATCCCTCGAGTATTTAACTTTTGAATTATTTTCCTGTTGATAAGTAGAACAAATCAAATTTCTTTTAAAAAACCCCTAGAAATGCTACTGGGTACTTTTTGTTTTGATGCAGAGGCTATTTCACATGACTGCTAGCTGGTCTTTTGGGGTACTGTGTATGCTGCATGTTCAGCAAAGTCTCGTGGTTGCCTGCCCCTGGAAATTCTAGTTTCCTTTTTCAAGTATTCACAGACCAGCAAAACAGTGTATGTTGGCAAGATTTTTGAGACTGCCAGACTAAATGGAATTAAGAACCCACTAATACTGAACTTTTATTAGCTACAATTGTATATTAAGTTTTTGTATAGATAAGCATGAGTGTGTGTGTATTTCTATAATATATATGGAGAAAATGTAGGCAAAATAAGAGGTTTTTGATAGTAATGGGAGAGAAAAAGGGAAGAAAATCCATAGTATTCATATTAAAGGTTGATAGCAGTATTTTTGTCTTAAAAGTTTACTGGCTGTATTTTGTTGGGGCTCTGAAGAATTCTTGTATTTTAGCTATGTAAGCAATGTAATTAACTAAAATTTTCCAACTAAAAGAAAAACAGACCGTAAAATCTACCTTTGGTCAGAAGTGTTGAAGTTATTTCACCCCTGTGGAGTAGAATTTTCTGTTACACTGATAACTTGATCCATCTGTGAGTAAGTTTCCATGCAGGTCTCTCAAAGGATATAATATTATGAAGTACTGTGTCGAACAAAAGTTCATATTCTAAAACTTTGCAGTTGTGTTCCAATCTAAGTTACTATTAACATATCCAAAGGCTTATTTCTTCCTCACCCTTGAAAAGGCTGTTTGTGCTTTCTTAATAAAGTGCTTGCAGTGATTTTTCAGTGAATAGGCCTTTGGGCCAAAGATTTGTATTTTTGAGGTGGTTTTGCTATGAACTTATTGGTCTTTTTTTTACTGTCGAGGAGGCACAAGTTACTTCAAGAATACTTCTTCCCTCAGGTGCCATGATTTGACTGTGATGAAAATAATTTGTGCCATTAAATTGTCTTCTCTGAAGTTTTGGGTAAAGCCAGTTTGAAGCATTAACATGAAAAGTCTGAATCAGAATAGTGATTTGTAGGTTTAAGAGTTACCCAACTTGTTCTTCAGCGTGGGTATTTTGAAAGTTTCTGTGAGATGTAGATGACCTGAATGTATTGTTTCCTGAAATCATTAGCATTTTCTGAGGAATCACCCAACTAGAAAAGTTTTTAAATTTATGCTGCTTGTTCAGTACTTCAGTATTGTGTTCTTATCTGCTGCTGATAGTCACTTCCAGTGGGACTTGACAGCTGTCTTGCTTTCCCATGGTTGAAGATGTTTTCCTACTTTATATTTCTTTGAACAAATTTAAATCTGTTGTTTCAGAGAAACTTTTTTTCATGATTGAAAGCTGATAGTCTAATAAAAAATCAGGGCAAATGAAAAGAAAATGCTTAATTTTTTTTTTTTTTAATTTCATTAAATACAGCAGCAGCCTTAATAAGGAACAAGTTGCAGGTGAAGAAATAATTTCCTATATTTTTACTGTGGATCCTTGTTGTGGGATTCTGTCCTGCCCTTTCTCATGGAATCTGAGGCATCCATTTATTTTAAGCTATCCTGTCCTTGCTTGTATCTTGAATGAAAGTGTCACAAACTTGCAGAAGTGTTCTTATTTCCTCTGTGGAGTAAATTGACACTGTGGAGTGTCAATTCCCGCTATGATGGGACACCATCACTTTGAAGTGTAATTTGTAACTTTTGTCTGTAGAAGTTGTTTTCTCTCTCAGTTCAGTAAGCCAGCGCTTTTCACTTTGGAGTTTTAAGTTTTCAGCTCTTTTTAACTGTATGATGATACATGTATTTTACTGGTGATAATGTAGTCTGGATTTGGGGAAAAAACCTCAAAACAAAACTCTTGTTTGGTTTTTTTTAGAGAAGCTATCTGTAAATATTTATAGACTTCTCAAAAGAGTTGTAAAGTGTGGTAGCTAAAGAGCAAGGTTTTGACACCCGTGAGTGGTTAAATCTATTTGTACATCTGTTCTTTTTAAATATTCTCAAATTTGCCAGTGTGGTTTAAAGATTGTGAAGCTGCTTCTTGGGAGCAGAGTAGGAAGTCATGGCAGGAAGCAATGATCAGGGAAGGGGCAGGGAAAGGCTGAGCTGATCTGACAGAGCAGTGCTGAACAGTAGGAGTGGCGAGGAAATGGCCAATGTCTGTGTTAAAATGGGGCCAGAGAAGTTGAGGGAGTCACTCCACCTCTCTCTGCTTGAGTCACCTGCCTCTTGAGCCCTTGCCAGAGGCAGCCATTTGGTACAGTGGTGCCTGGTACTGCTCTTCTCACTGCTTCAGGGTGTACCTTTGTGTCACCCTGCTGTGGGCACGCAGCCCACTGACAGCTTCCCAGCATAGCTGCGTGAGCTCAGTAACTCCCAGTATCTAATCTGCTTTAGGAAAAAACCCCAAAAATGTGCAGATGAAGGTGGCTATGGTCTGGGATACAGAACCTTTGTTGCTTCCTTGCACCTGCCTGATCATCTGGTGAATGGGCTTATCTGGCCAGGTCACGTTCCTGGCAGCAATCCATTGTGTGACCACGGGATCACCCAAGTAGGTGGTGTAGGAGTGGAAATGCTTGCTGGGGCAGAATTGGGACTGCCCCTTCCTCTGGCAGTGAGCTTTCAGGCCCTTTAATACCTTTACACAGCTTGGTTTTTTTAATAGTACCTGCCCTCAGTAACCAGTCCTTGAGTCCTCCCTCATATTTTGATAAATGAAAACTTTCATTAGAAGTCTTAGAAAGCTTTATCTTTATTGAATTAGTGACAAACAGGCCACATTCCAGCTTCTCCCAACTTCCCTCTTACTCCACACAAATATTAATGACTAATTTGATTTCAGGAGTGTTTTCTTTTTTAGAAAAGTGGGGCTGTTTTCCAACTAAAGTATTTGCAACTGTTTTGTTGTTGAAGAGGTGAAAGAATATCCCCTTTCTACCAAAGAGCTTGGCACAATTTCATTTGCTGTGTTTTATATTGAGGATACTTCCAGTGCCAGTTAGTGAATTGTCTTCTTTGAGTACTGAATGGGATTTTTTTTTCCTAGCATACAGAATTGTTTAAAAGCATGGCAAGTTAGCAATAAAACTCAGATTAATTTTTTTAGTCATCTTTATGAGGAAACAGAACTGAGAGATTCAATGACTAAGTGATCTGAATATGTGTTTGCTCTTTCCAGAGTTTATAAATCATTCTTTTTGATTTTACTGTACTTTATATATTACCTACTTAGTTAGAATCTTCTCTCTTCCTGGCAAGATTGGTGTAGCCAATAGTGTTGCCTCTGTTTATGAAGAGGAACATAGAGATGATGGCTTTAAATTTTGTTATTTATTCAAAACTAAAATTCATAAAACCCCCAATTTAAATTCTTACTCAGGTACCTGTTACTCTGAAATGTGCCACCTCTTTGCTCTCTGTCACTCCTTCCAGTATTACTCTTGCATTAGAGTGCAGCTCAAGAAGACTGAGACCAGTCTTGACAGTTAAAAGCAGAAAATCCCACTTCTTGTGTAGGAATTTGGTAGTTGTAGAGGTTAATGTGAGAGTAGTGCAGTTATAAAAGATGTGGAAGAAAAATGTGGATCTCTGATTTTTCACTGTTGGGCTGGGAGGAATCTTGGTTCGTTTGCTTTTGTGGTTCCTCAGTACCAAGGATTGGGATGCAGCTCTTTCCTGTACTCCTCCTCAGTCATTTTACTGTGTTAGCCAAGCTTAGGATAGAGCAGCTCTTGTGTTAGGCTGAGCAAGCAAAGTATTAAGAACTTCTGGGAATGGGTTCATGGTTTGCTGCTGTAGAAATTAAATGTTAAGAAATCGCAGGCTGATAGAATGACTTCCATTGGAAGTGACCTTAAAGAGAATCTAGTTCCAACCACCCCACCACAAGGAGGGATGCTGGAGTAGGTTAACCCTGGGTGGATGCCACCCACTGGATCAGGTTCCTCAGGTCCCCATCCAAACTGGCCTTGAATGTTTCTGTGGGTGGGGCATGCACAAGTTCTCTGTGCAACCTGTTCAGTGTCTCTGTACTGTCTTGAGGAAAGAATTTCTTCTTAACATCTAATCTAAATCCTCTCTTATAGTTAAAACAATTCCTCTTTGCCCTGTCCCTATCTGCCTATCTAAAAAGTTGCTCTTCTGCTTTTTTTATAAGCCCCTTTTAAGTACTGAAAGTCCTTAATCTCACCTTTCTAAAGTCATGATTTCTGAATCTTGGCAGGTTTCTATGGCATATTATTAATCTTTTCATTTTGGAAAACTGCAATTATTTGTCTTCATGAATGTAACACTTATTCTATAGTATGCAAAACCAAATGTGCCACTGATATATTGTTATAACATTGTAGGAAGTGCCAAACATTTATTTAGGTTTCAACTTCCACTTTTTTAATATTTATATTAAAATATGAATTTGTTTATATTTTCTTAAATGTAATCTCTTGTTATTGTAGTTGTAGAGGAAATTTTCATGTTATACTTGAGTTCCCAATGTATGCCCACTTAAAGTAGACTTTTCTTACAACAGACTGAATAATTTAATTGGTTGAATCAGAAAAAAATGTTAATTGTGCTAGTTAAATTGTGTTCTGTTATGTCTCTGTAACTCCCACAAACAAAATAACATGACTACAGTAACTGAGTAGTTAATAGTTCCACAGATTTTTGGATGTAATATTCCTGGAAGAGGAGAGAGGACTCATAACAAGCTTCATAACAAACTTTCTAACGTCTAGTAGTCAATATGAACTCTTGTTTTTTCCACTCTGCTTTTACATCTCCTTTCTCTCCAGATGGCCCTCCATCCACTTGCATTCTGGTACTTGGTATCTTTTTTGGCCCTGCAAGATGCTGATAAGTTTGATAATACTGTAATTTTCCTTACATGTGAGCACTGGATGATATGATGTCCTTAATTTTATTTTTGGAAGAAATCTTTCTATACCAGCCAATTGTTGCTAAATATAGTGAGAGGCTTATAATACACAGTGCATGTTGGAATTTAAAGCAACACCTTACCCTAAAAAGTTGACATCACAGTTTACTTGTGCAGCTGTGTATGAAATACAGAGTCATTAAAACTGGTCTAAAACTTTTGGACATTGTGGTGGTTATTTGTGTCTGTTTGTTAATGGGATCTTGCAGATGTCCACTGGGGCAAGCGTTGTCAGAGATGGATGTAGGGACACATGCCTCCAACCCTGGAATACTGCTTGGCTGTGTTTCTCTCTGTAGGCCTCCTTTGAAATACTTCAGGGAAACTTGTTGAAAACTAAATAATGCTGTACCTAGGGTATTAGATTGGGACTGGAAGAATTTTTGTTGACTGACACAGGTTGGTTGTTTGGTGTCAGTATTTCAGTGTTCCTGGTGGGTGTGCTTGAGGTGCCCTTCAGCAGTGGTGAGTTTCTGCAGTTCCTGCTGCTCTGTACAGCAGCACCCAAAAATGTAACTCAGACACTCTTATGGCAGCCAGGGGTAAGTTAAAAGTGTTGCTTTAGACCCAACTCTGAAACTGTAATATAACATTATGATATAACCCCAAATCCAGATGTGGTATTGCTGTAGGCATGTCTGATTTAAGATCTGCCTATAGGGATTTCTACATTTTACTATAGGTATAGGTTGTGTTAAGAATGTCTGGAGCAAAGATACTAAAGATATTTGCACTAAAGATAAGGTGTCTTATAGAACAATGTTAATCAAACTGGTTGGAGAATCTAAATTAAGAGTTACCTTGGTAAATGAAGTAGGTGTTTGTCCACAGAAAATGAAGTGTGGGATTTTTTGCGATTTTTTTTTTCTTGTTTTATTTATTTTGTGTGTGTGTGTTTGGGGGGGGTGTGTTTGGTTTTTTGTTTGGAATTTTTGTTTGTTTTTTATTTTGCACTTTGTTTTCCATCCTCCCCATCTTCCCTCCAGTTCTGATTTGTCAGTTTAGTTCAGTTACTAGAGGAGTTGGGGGAAAGGCCTACCTTTGACATGCCATAGCTAACATATTCAAAGGCTATTTTCATTTGTTGCTGTGACTATAGAGTCTGAGAAATATCTTGGGCTCTTTGACATAAATGGCTCTTAGCAGCAAATATAACATCAGTGGATTTTTAGCAAGTCTGTGATTTCAAGTCCATTTTGTCATATTGAAGTTAGTGAAATACTGCAATGAAAAGGCCATATGGAGAACTGCTGTCTTCCCACCACAAAAGCAAAATAGAATTGATTACTGCTGGTTACTTCTGGTTTTGTGTCACATGTGTATCTGTTAAGATTTTTTTAAGTTGATATTTCCAAACCATGGTCTGTTATACCTTTGAAGTCACTTGCAGACTATTTTTATGTGGCCTGGGAAAGTTGATTAAGGAGAGCAGGTTTATATGATAAGCAGCAATATACATGTGGGAAGTTTATTAGGAGAATTACATGTCCACTACTAGAAGCTTGCAGATTTTGGCAACAAAAAAAAAAAAAAAAAAAAAAAAAGGGGGAAGAGGGAAAGACAGAACAGAATTCTATGGTGCAACATAAATCACACTTCTGATGGGATCTGCTCAGGCTGGTGTCTGAAATGACAATGGTTGCATCTCAGTGTAAAGCAAAGTGCAGAGGCCACCTGTCCCAGAAAGTGTTTTGTGACCAGTACTGCTCAATGCCTTCACCAATGACTCTGACAGGGAGATCAAGTGCAACCTCCCCAAGTTTGTAGATGACACCAGGCGGGGTGTGGAGGTTGATGTACCTGAGGTCCAGGATGCTGTCCAGAGAGAACTGGACAAGCCAGAGGAGTGGATCAGTGTGAACCTCCTGAGGTTCAGCAAGTCCAAGTGTGAGCTGTTACACTTCCATCAGGGTATCAATTACAGACTGAGGGTTCAAGGGATGGAGAGCAGCCCTGCTGAGAAGGACTTGAAGGTGCTGGTGGGTGAAAGACTGCACGTGACCTGCCAAAATGTGCTGGCACCACAGAAAGCCAATCGTATCCTGGGCTGCACCAAAAGCCATGAGGCCAGCAGGTCAAGGGAGGTGATTCTGTTGTTCTGCTTTGCTCTTGTGAGACCCCACCTGGAGTGCAGCATCCAGCTCTGGGGTCTGCAGCATAGGGGAGGCATAGATCTCTTGGAGTGAGTTCAGAGAAGAGCACGAAGATTATCAGAGGTCTGGAATTCCTCTCCTATGAGGAGAAGCTGAGAGAGTTGGGGTTGTTCAGCCCAGAGAAGAGAAGGCTCTGTAGAGATGTTATTGCAGTCTTTCTGTACCTAAGGAGGGGCTTATAAGAAAGATGGGTACAGACATTTTAGGAGGTCTTGTTGTGATAGGACAAGGGGTAATGATTTTAAACTGAAAGAGGACTGGTCTAGATTAGATATAAGAGACTTTTTTTCATGGTAAGGGTGATGAAGCAATGTAACAGGTTCCCCAGAGAGGTGGTAGGTGCCCTGTCCCTGGAAACGTTCAATGTCAGGTTGAATGGGCAACCTGATTGAGTTGAAGATGTCCCTGCTTATTGCAGGGGGATTGGACTAGATTGCCTTTAAGGTCTTTTCTGATCTGAACCATTCTATTATCTCTCCAGGAGGGTGTTCCCCCTTGGCTCCTGATGGTGTATCCACACCTCACCTGAAAATTATGGATTGCGTAGTGCCGCTGTTTTTGGAAAGGCCATGAAAGGACCAGTGTTATATTTGTTATGTGTTGTATTTGCCTTTCACTTTGAAGGGATCTGGACATAGCTGAGCCTTTTCTGGGCAATTGTAAGATTTGTAGTGGGAAGTGTCAGCATGAAACCAAAGTTACCTGAGTTTGACAGGTCAGTATTAGTAAGCTACCTAGAAAAACATGGCTTTAGCCTGTGATATATACCCTCCATATCTGTTAACTTCTTCCATCAGATAACCTTTGTGTAACTTGAATCAGAGAGAATTTGTTGGTAGGTCACACAAACACGATCACTGTTTCCATTTCAAAGGGTGGAACTATGTAGATGGTAACATGCCTGGGGTTATGGAGGTGACCACAAACCTCCTCTGTCTTCCACCCCCACCATCCTGGGTGAGGTCCTCCACGTCTGCCTGGAGCTCTGCTCTGAGGGGTGCCTGCCTCAGAAGCCCTACCTTGAGTTAGCACTGCTTGTTTGTCAGCTCCTGCACACTTTCTCAAATGTCAGCTTGACTTCTCCTGTGGATTTACAAGTTCTCAAAAAAGCCTTTGGGTGTCTTCTGTGTTACTTTGTCTTCTAATAGATCTAGAATATAACCTCTGCAGCTTCAGTATGTGACTTCCTGCATTTAAAGGGTTTTTACTGACTATGTCTAATCGGATAATCAAAAATTCTCATGCAGAAACTGTGGCGACTGGTACAGAAAAAACATACTAGCAGTGCATGTGAAAATGCCTACCTTGCTTCAGTGCTAGAAAACCACCTGTTTATTTCTTGCAAGTTAAAAACACAGAATTACTTAAATCTTGATCAGCGTCTTTTCCTTTTAACTCAGAAATATGGTCTGTGAGTTGTAGCTACTGAAGAGGCAGATGCTTGTATTCATAAGTGAAGCAAAGAAAACATTGTGGGGCAGAAAATAAATATCTAAGAAAACTTGGCTTGTAAGTAGTTGAAGTATCATCTGCAGGTTGTCATGCTTTTTCAGTTATCAACTGTGTAAGACTTACTAATAGGTGTAAAAGATGGAAGTTTTTGCTCCTCTCTGTCTCTTCTAAGTGTATCTATGTCGGTTTGTATCAAACTTAGCCTAAAACAACACAGTTCTATAAACCACTCAATTCCCCAATGGGTGGGGATAGAAGAAGGGTTTTTAGATTATTGATTAACTAGTCTGGAGAGCCCTCAAAACAGGCCGTGGACTTCTGGGCTGGGAGCTATGGGGTAATTTCTATGGAAAAAATTCCTCTTTTTCTGAGGGAAGAATTTGTTCTACCTTCATTTATCCTCATTGATTCTGATCTCTTGTATTAGGGATGTGTGTAGGAAGCTCTTGAGGAAAAACAAGTTTTCCAAGATAGCATTAGAAAGAGATGAAATCCTCTCAGGAGTCTTTTTAGTTGCAAAATTCTGGTTGGCAGGTTAAGACACAGGCCCAGCAATTGGATACTGGCTCCCTCCTGCAGTAACCCACTCCTTACAAGTACATCCCTAATACTGAAATGATGTAACTGCGTAAATGAACAAATGATGGGTGACCAGTAATTTAATAAATTGCGTACTTCTGCTTTTCTCAAGTCTCTGTTATCTGGAGTACTTGAAAATAAAAATGACTTCTGCAACATTTGGGGAAAATTGTCGAAACCAGGGAATAGAAAAGTTATTGCAAAAGAACACTGGTACTGTGGCATCTTTATTTAATAAGCAGCCCTTTATATTTTAAACACCATTGTTGCAATGTTGCATATAATAGTCATGATACATTGACAATTACTTGCCAAAGAAAAAATTTTATAAAAACAGACGTTTGAAATTGCAGAGATTTTCTTTGGGGTGTCTGAGCAGTCACATTCATGGCTGTGACGACTTAAGGAGGATGTGTGTGATATAAGGCTTATAAAATAGATAATACTGCAGGGTTTTTTCTGACTGTTTTGGCAGTGTAGTTAGAAAAGCTTTTTGGATAGCCAACCCCTTTTCTCAGGTTTGAAGATAAAATTCCTGTGAGCAGGAGCTTGTTTTACCAGCCCTATTAGTCTGCTTAATACATGCTTTCTTTAAAGAAAATTAAACATAAATGTTATTTCTAAGCATATTTAACTCTTTTCTAGTTAAATATTCTAACTTACAAGCATGTTTGATGTTTGTCATATTCCAAATTGGGTTTGTTAAAATGTATTTATTTTTAAATGTAAACAAGATTTTGATGTTGATTTTTACTGTTCCCAGTCATTAGAAACAAAGTACTTGTAAAGGCTGGCTGTCTGGGCCACTGAGTTGAGCTTCTGGTTGTCACATCTGCCATCTTATGAACTAGCTTTCTAAACCTTATTAAGTTCAAAGAGCACTTGGCTTTTGCTTCCAGTATTCTTGCTTTTTGAAATTCTTACCTAGATCAGTTTGAATGTTGTAACAGAAATCTGACTGTCCGAAATTTATTAGATGCCGGTTTCATACTGAATTTGCTCTGGTGTCGATTTTACCCATCTTAATAATTTTCATTTACTGTATTAGGATCTGTCAGTGTTTTGATAAATAGCAATCTATCAAAAGTAAGTTAAATTCCCCTTGGACTCCTTCAGGATAATCTGTAGTTGTACCTGAGGTGTGATTGTTGTTGATGTGGATGATCAGAATTTTGTGCAATGTTGTACTCTGGCACAAATACTTCCCTAGGTTTACTGGAAGCAATCTTAAAAGGCAGTTGAACATTTTAATTTTCTTTTCCTCATTCTACATCATGCCAGTTGTTTACAGACAATCTTATGGTTTAAGTACAAACTATTTTGGTCTTTAGCTATGCCGTCTTACATTGTTTTATGTAAGGATATATGGATTTTAAAAAATCAGGGGTAATAGAATGGCACAAAAATTACAAGTACTAAAATACTTCAAATTTGAAAATATATATGAAATACTGATTAAATTTGAGAGGGCTCTGCACTGATGGGCTTAATTTCTGTGCTAGTGTTTTGAAGGGAGTCCTGAGCTTCTCACTTAATACTAGGATGGTGAGTAAGCACAAGCTGCTCTACTGCTAGGAGAGACATTCAGCTGTGTAATGCTTAAAGGACACCTTCCTTGGCAATAACATTTAAAAATACTAATTCTCTTACTCATCTGTAATCCTCTTCCAGCAGCTTGAGTTCAGGACTATAATGGAACCTATTATGGGGAAAAGGTCTATGACTCAGCCATTGAGCCATGCAAACTCTTGGCTTCTTTAATTGGCACCATTAAATCTTTAGTGGTTTTTCTCTCATAATATATAGGTGTCATTGGTATAAAATGCATCACTGCTGAAGATATATTGTACCTTTTGCTCTTTGATTTCTGTGACTTGATCAAGCATAGGTTGGTTAATCAGACTTTTTTAGAATTACTGCTTAACTATTTGGGAGTGTATTGAAAACAAAATGTAAGAGAGCCATTGCCCAAATAGTTACTTTCCAGGTTATTTTCCTTTTCTGTTTAGACACAGGAGAGGAAAAAGGAAAAACCTGTCTTTGCATTGTGTTTTATCCTCATAGAAGTTATTTAACTTGAAGACTGGGTATCTTCTACGTGACAAGATAGGAGAATTTAATTCTTGACCAGGGGAGAACTGGCTTGATGTAGTTGATTTTTTTCCCCTGTTGCAGGCTGCTTTTGGGGTTGCTTTGGCAGGTTTTTGATTGTGTGTTGTTTTTTTGTACTATATTGGAAAGTGAATGTGGAAACAGCTGTAATTTGGGAAGGGAGTCAGACATAATGAGAAACAATTTAAACACTAAAAGTTAAATGTTTGAATACATATTTATGTTTTAGTAAATGCCTGTATACGAGGAACAATGCAGCTTTTAACTCTTCTTTTGTTTTTTCTTTTCTCCAAATACTAAATATGGGACACTTAAAACTTTTCAGTATTTATGTTGGTGTAAGAATTAGTGCCTCTGAAAGAGGTGTGTGATGAGGGCTCTGGAAAACTGTAATTGTTTCTTACATCTGAGGAGTCTGCCTTGTTGTATCTCCAGTTGGCAAGATGGTTTGCTTGTAACATTTATGTATGCTTTTTGAAAGTAAGTATCAAGTAAGTGACAGAAAATGTTTAACTATGTTACTTAACACAAAATTTACCTGATTGTGTTTACAGAGTGAGGGCAAGCTGCTAAGCTGTAGTTAAAAAAGATCTGAAGTAGGACTGACACTACATGTTCCTCATGCCTATAAAATAGAATGTAATCTGTGTATGTAACTTTCTGTGATAGAACTAGCTTTTTAATGACTTTGGTTTTATTGTTTGAGGTATGGCTTGATAATTTGTTGACTGTATATTATCCAGTAAACCCCATCATGAATATCACTGAATCCCTTGAACCAGGCAGACTCTTCCTACATACAGTGCCTCTCTTTATATCTTTGTAAAAATAGCTAAAGTGATGCCTCAGGTTTTAGCTTTTATATTTTTCACATTCTGTACTGCTTTAGTGTGTAGTTCTGAGCTTCATATCAGGGGGGATAGTAAGCTGTCTTCACAGAGTAGGTAGACAAAACAATTCCTTCTCTAGCTTGGGACCAAGGACAAATGATGCAAATTTCAGGCCCAAGAGTATAAACAACAGTGGACTGAAGAGAGAAAAACAAGAAGGATGGGACTTCATAATCTAAAGCTATAATTGGACAATTAAGTCCAATATGCGAATGGACCGGAACTTATAAAAGCGTGAAACCCCATGACCAGTCATCCATTTTGAGACCATTTTGGGTTCATCTTGGGTGTAGCCCTGGCTGGGCTCTTGTACTGCCCAAGGTGTATCCATTAAAGCCTTCTAATAAATACTTACTTTATTCTTTAACTCTCCCCAGCCTCTGTTCTAGGTCAGCCTTCACGCAGCATCAAAACTTCACCAACCACTGATTCATTCATCATATTAAGTCCTCCATAGAGTGTATTCTCCATTTTACATATGAGTAAACCAGTACAGAGGAATAGGGAATTGCCTGAGGCAAGAGTGATAGTAATGGGATTTGGGGCTTCTTTGTGTGTGTTATGCTGGGCTGTATTGCCCTGAAGCTGAAGTAGGTGCTTTCTTGCAGTCATCACTGAGCAGTTTTCAAGAAGACCCATTGCAAGTTCTTTGCTGGAAAACCCTCTTAGTAAGAAATGAGTATGTAATTTAAAAGAAAAGGAAAAAACAAAACCCAACAAAACAAAAGCCCATCTAGGGGAAAAAAATAAAAGTATTGCAATGAGTTGAGGCTGGTAGGAAGAAGTAACTTATCTTTCCTGATGTTCACTGCTTTCATCACTCCTTGTAGTCCTTCCTAAGGTAACATGATTCTTGTCTTCAGGTTAATCATTTAGATCTGATTTAATCTAGAAGTCTCATCCATCCTGTGATCTGCATGAGGCAGCAGTTGTAGAGTAAACTAGGGAAGACACGCTGTAGGTTAGAGTTATTCTTGTAGAAAGTTAAGCAATAGGGCATAAAAATCCATTTAGTAACAACAGTTATTCTTTGTTTTCTAATATCTGAACTATTTTAATGATTAAGATTGTAATTTAAAAAAATAACAATATGTTTATAATTTACAGTGTGTTTTCTTAGGGTTACAATGAACTTTAAGTAATCTTTTCAAGACAGCATTGCATGTTTGCTGTTTCATTCGCAGGTTGATTCATTGGTCAGTGCCTGAAAAAAAGGTTTTGAATTTTTGCTGGACAAGAACAGTTTAATATTGGATAAAAAAGGGTTAGCAAAGTAATTCCAAATTATTTGAGACATCTAATAGAAGTAAAAGTGATGGTGGCAGTGGGATTTTGGAGTTTCTTTTTCTCTCATGATGTGGTATTTCTTTGTGATTAAGGAAATGGCATTTAGAATGTCAAAACAGAAAGCTACAGTTTTAAATTATGAATATCCTAGTACTAAATGTGCTCACCTTTACTATGAGATTGAAACAGCAGCAATTAAACACTTTGAGATTTGGAGTAGACATAAACAGTAGAGACAGCTTGATTGGAATACTTTGGATGTAATCTTATGGTATCAGAAAACATTTATCAAATATGGTCTTTTGGGAGAAAATTCTGAGATGAGGCTCTTTTAATCAGAGCAAGTTAGCAAATGTAAAGATTAGAATCATTAAATAATAATAATAATTGGTTTAGAATGGTTTAACTTTCTTTCTTTTGTGGTACCTTAGTATTTTACAGTATTAGAGGTCCATGTGATCAGAGAATTCTGTGTGCTTTTTAAAATATGTAGCAGAAAAGACTTGAGTGCAAGTTACAGTTAAAAAAAAAAAAAAAGGGCACCAGCACAAGTAATGAATGAAAAGGATTTCATCTTTTGCTTGTGGATACTGTAGAACTTCACCTTGCAGAGAGGGAAGATGGCAAGGGAAGAAAAAGAGTATTGCATTATTTGCCTAGTGGGTCTCTTCCAGTCATCCAGATAAAATATCGTTGAAGTGAACGTTTGTCAGCTCCAAACTGAAACCAAAGTGTGGACCATCAAAACCTCCAACCAAACCAAACCATCTGTGCTAGTAGTGTTTCTTCTAACGTTTCAGCTAATTTTTCTTGATCTGGTACACTCTTAACTGTAAGATATCTTGTGAAATTATAAAAATACCTTATTGCGAACCACAGAACATTGAGTACTCTGATTTAATAAAAATACTTAGGGGTAGTATTGTGGAAGTATCTTGGGACTTCAGTAGACTACTCCTTTCTATGGTCAGGAGTAAAAACTCAGGAGTTCTAGTCCTTTTTAAATCAGTTGAAATCTTTAACATCTAACCCCATTGGCCTTTCCTTGAACATGCCATACATATTTATACCTTTGGGGAAAACTTGTTATTTCTTGGGGTGTGCAGATAGGGGAAGTGATAAAGTTCTTAGTAAAGACTCTCTATGAATTGCATCCTCTTTTCACCAGCCTTGTCATCTGATGCATGTTTGTCATTAAATTATGACTGGTATGGTTTTTTATACATGCAGTCTTCTTAAACATGGATCTTTAACAAGAAGCTGATGGTAGGGAACTCTAAAAAGAAAATTGCTGGGCTTTTGTTTTCCTAAGTATATAAGGAAGGAGGTAGGAAAGTGATAGAGAAGTTATATCTATTCCTACTCTATTGGAACAAACATCGTACGATAATAAATGTAATGGCCTAAAAATACATTTGAAAGCATTTTACTGGTGGTTGCTGTATCTTACTGTTTATGAATGTTTGGTGTTGTGCTCTTCAGTTGCTGAAGAGCAGCTCAGTCACGTCTGTGAGTGAGGACTTATTGGGCAGCTGTGGTCCCTAGGCTGTCTCTGGGATGGCTTTCTCAGAGGTGGGCTAGTCCTGTTGAAGACCCTTGCATTAGAGTGCCCTCAGAGGTGTGAGAGGTTGCCCTAGGGCAGGTAAGAATGGCAAAACAGAGTGTGAATTACATCAGAAAAGCTGAAAGGACTGGCTGTGACTGGTGTCTTTCTAAAACTTCCCAAGACTGGAAGCCCAGAAGAAAGGCCACTCAGGTGTGCATACACAAGCTGGGTGCAAGGAGGACACCCTGAAGGTCGAGTTTGAGGACTTCCTGGTGCAGGCATATTGTAATAAAGTACAGAGGCATGTAGTGATGCCAAGTAATCAGATTGGGGCAGTATGCAGTTGTAGCCACATGATGCCCATCTGCTCCTAGTGGTTTTCCTTGCATTCTATTGCAGTTTGGTCCTTTTGCAGTCTATAACTTCCTCATGAAGGGAAGTGTAGGGAGGGGCACTCACCAATCCTCTCCTCCCTGGTGGCCGATAGGAGAACTTGAGGGAAAGGTATGAAGTTGTGTCAGGAAAGGTTTGGTTTGGAAAAAGGTTTTTCCCCAGAGGTGGTTGGGCACTGGAACAGGCTCCCCAGAGAAGTGGTCACAGCTGCAAGCCTGACAGAGAAGCATTTGGATGTTTTCAGGGACATGATGTGACTCTTGGGGTGTCCTGTGTAGGGTCGAGAGTTGGATTTTGGTGATCCTTGTGGGTCTCCTGCAAGAATCACTGAATCACTATGATTCAGTGATTCACTGTTAAAAAGAATTAGTATTGTCCTTACAAGTAATGAACTGGAGCTCACAGGATGTTTGTCAGACAGGTGGACATTTCTCTCTTTTGTATTTACTTATCCTTAAGTGCTGCAGAGGAGGCAGGAGAAAAATGTTTCCTGGCCTGCAAGTCTTCATCTTAAGCTAATGAAAAAACCCATCCCAAACATACTGCCCTTCTCTCTATAGTTGTTCTCCTTTCCTTAGACTAAAATAAACTTTTTTATTATAAATGACAAAAAGATGAAGTGTACTTATTCTGAATTCAGATAGAGAATACTTTATTAGATCTTTGGCAAATCAAAAAAGAGGTATTGCTTCTGACTTAACACATACACCTTGTATTGTAAGTTTTTTAATAGTATGTATTTATCAAGTAAACATACAATATAGTATCTTATTACCCATCACCTTATATTTTTTACATTTATAGCCTGTTAAGTAAGATTTTCTGTAACTCTTGGGTGTTAGAAGGGGTGGGGGAAAAAAGTACCAGAATAGAAACGCTCTTCATGTTGTGGTAATGCTATTACTGCTACTATTACTTGCAGCAGTGAAAGCACAGATGGAACTTTTTCAGTTTTCTGTGGTCAGAAGACCAGCACTTGTGCCATGTATGCTTGTCTTTGATTTTCTCCTAAACCTGGTGCCGTGTGCTGCATGTCACTGTGATGTAAACTTGATAACAGAAAGATTATTGATATGATATGAAAGATTATTGATATGAGTAGATATGATCTGTTTAAGGTCCCTCTGAACATGGTTCTCTGAGCAACTTTAGTCTTCTGCAGAAAAAGCTAAGTTTTAGAGGGCATTTATTGCTTTTATTACTGTGGGCAGGCCCTAAGTGTTTAATATACCAAGTCAGCCAGGACTGTTTTGTTGCATTTTCTTTTTCTGGGTGTTTAGTGGTGTATAGGGTGTTTAGTGGTGAACATGAGCTATGGTGATGGCAATACAATGTGATGTATGAGCAGGTTGCCCTTCAGAGAGGATGCATCTCCATGCATTTGACGTTCAGTAGCTGAATGGAGAGAATTCTGCTGGTGGAGGGAGAGGAGGCTCCATGTACAGGGCAGTACAGTTTTGTCTCTCCCCTCAGGACCTGGAATTCCAAGGCATGGCTGTGCCCAAGAGGAGGGTGTTTGCATTTGTCTGTTTTGGAGGAGCTGTTTTGCCTCTACAGTGAAGCAAAGCGGCTGTGGGGAACATGGATGCAAGCCCAAGAGCAACAATTCGGCCTGTATAGAGGCTAAAATGTTGGGGTAGTCTTTTGTAATGCTAATTTATTTAATCATAAGAGTTTCATTATTACTGTTTTGGTTGAGTATGTGCAGATGTTTCTTCCCCTTTACTGGAGAAGTTGAAGTATTGTACTATATTCTCTGGAGACTCTTTCATCCTGACACATTCTTACTTTACTGTGTGACTTCCCTATCTTGCCTGGTGATGAGCAGTCTTGTCTTAGAGGGGTTGGAAAAGACTAATGGTAAATCTCCTGGATATTCTCTAATCCAAGGAATTCTCTAGTAAGCACTAGAGAATCGTAAGCACTTGATAGCTGTGCCTGGGAATAACTTCACAGACACAACTTCACAAAGAGAATACACACATTTTTTAGTACAAATGTTACATGGCAGAATCAAAGAACCATTAAGGTTGGAAAACTTCTGTGGTAAAACACGTTGGCATGTTCTGGCATGTCTTCTGCTCGATAATGGAGCACGCGCAAAGTGAAGTCCCCTTTTGCTGGGGCCATACGCAGAGGGCAGGCTTGAGGTGGACAGGCTGTCAACATGAGCAATAAGCTTTCACCAGTAGAATTCAGTACCTAATTGTCCCACCCTTTTTATATGTCTCTGCAACTAGAGCTAGTAAAAACTTGCCGAAATCATGAGTCCTCAACCAGTCTACATAGTGATGATGGAGAGCAGAGAGTCAGGCTGCTGTTGTGTAATACTTAGGACCTGCCCTGCTTGCATTAGGGGTAACTTTATACTGCTAAGTCAGTCAATATTGCAAAGCAATCCCTAGCAAAAAAAGTATTAATAAAACATTTGTCTTGTTGACTATCATATCACCAGTTACATACAATCCTTGTGGTAGCTGTTGCAATGTCTTACATGTAAAGCCAATTTGGAGCATGCATGCTTCTTTACTGTAGGGATGGCAGTTGTCTGAGATTGCCTGGTCAACACTGATTCTGATCAATTCTGATCAATGGACAGCAACTTAGGATATCTCTTATGGGACAAGTTAGTTGTTTCTTGAGCTGTGAACAAACTGTCAGCACTCATTGTGCTGGCTGATATTTCATAGCTTAGTAATGGGTCTCACTTTTTCTGTGAGCACAAAACACTACATATAATTGCTGTAGAATTATAATGGGATGTTTGCTTTTTGGATGGCCACATTAGTATCATTTGTCTTTTTTAATCTGTGTTTCTTCACAGAGTACATGACCAGTAAATAAATAATTCTATTACTGTAGCAGTGCTGAGACTCGATTAAGAAACTCTGTACTTTGCATAACATGATTTTATTCCTCCAAATAGTGTAATTGGGTGATATTTTCAGCTCCACCAAATTAGAAATTATAGCAGTTTTACAGTGGTAGCAGAGGGCACTAATATTGGGTTTAATCACTTCCACTCAACTGTTAGGATGCTATTGGCATCAGATTTATTTTTTTTTTTAAACCAGAGTTTTAAAAAAAATCTGAATCAGCAAGTTATAACTTGTTTGTAATCGTACTGTTTTTAACAGGTTCCCAGGAGCAGTAAGAGAGTGGGATGACTTAGAATAGTCTTAGATTATTCTGTTTTCTCCTAAGACTTGATTAAGAAATGGTATTGCAGCAGCACTTTGTTAAAACATTAACTCTTTTAATGCACAGTAGTTTTGTGTTTCTAGAAAGGTATTACTAGAACTTCTGTTTTCTGTACACTTTCATCTGTGTCCTGAAGAGGTATGTCAAGAAATTTAAATTCCTTTCAAGCCTATTTGCAAAATAGACTTTCACTCTCATGTGGGGTGATGTCTTTCCCTTTTTATTGCAGAGATCACTGACAGCACTTGTTGGTTTATAAATCCCAGTTGTCACTTTGGAACTACAATTTTCTTAGGAGGGTTTCTGAATTACTGAGTTACTGGTTGTTTCTAAGCAGAATCATTTTTACCAAAATATTTTAAGTTTAATATTAAGTATTTTCATATAGTACAGTAAAAGAAACGTACACATCTTCAAGGTAGTAGTTTCACAGAAAAGGGGAGGGATCATCATTCACAATAAAGGAGAAGAAACTGATCAGTAAAACATATTTTTGAAACAAGGTGCAAATGTAGTCTTGAGGATCTTTCTGAACTTCACCTAGTATAGAAAAAATACTGTACAGCTTTTGCTGAATGCAGGTACTGGCATTTGGCTGGAGTTTTGGTGGTGGTGTTGATTTCTGTTTACTCTAAGGTTTTTACTGATATGTGAGCTCTGCATATGGACAATGTCAGGAAAGTATTTATGGAGGTCTAGAAAGGGTGACACATGTTTCACACTGAGGTGGCACTAAGAGAGGCCTAATTCTGAAAGTATTCATGAGACGAGTTGAGAATTGCAGGGCCAAAGCAGTGTATAGAGGCATGACTCAGAAACTTTCCAAATTAGTCAAGATGAGTAGTTCATTCTAAATAATCCAGAGAGAGGATGAATCCTATCATTAACCTTTGAAAGGAAGAATCCCGGAGCAGTTTGGTTATGTGATGGCTTTTAACACCTTTTGGGCTGTCCCATGAGGAGGGATACAAATTCAAAATGAATGATCTGTGTGGCACTAGGTAGAGCTGATGCTGGAAGCATCCTGTAGTGTGTGTTAGGTTTTCAAAGAATTTGTACAGATTGCTATTTTAACTTCTGCAAAGTGAAGGTGGTAATTGAACAGGCTTGCAGTTGAGAATGTTCTGCAATGATTTACCTAAAGTGAAATTATCCGTTGCATGGAGAGCATACCACAGTGGTTTGTATTATGAAGTCAGTACTGACTGAGCACTTGCTTTACTGTTAGACAACTTAGTAAACCAACATTCAAGAAAATTTAAATGAAGTGTTGTTGTTGTAGATCTTTATTTAAATATGGAAAAGACCATGGAATCTGGAAATAATACTTAAAAGGGAAATGAAAGTGTAGTCCTAGTAAAAAGTTGGGGTTTTAAAAAATTGTTTGTTGTTTGGGGCTGATGTTTAAGTTTCACAAAGTTAGCTGAGTCACATCACATACTTTGCTGCTCTTGCTTCATGCTTTGTAAAGCTCAATGTTGGCTCAAGCTGCTGCTCTGTTAGGGAAGTGACACTCAGCTGCTTTCAGTACAGTTGATTGTGGTTCAGTCCTTGTTCAAGCATCAGAAAGACTCCTCCTTAACCTCCCTCCCTGCCACTCACCCTCATTGGACTAATCCTACGTCTTGTCCATCTTGTAACAGGCCTGGTTTGAGACAGCTCTCTGTGCTTTGGGCTGGGGAAAATGAGCTCTAAAAATGTAAGCAGCTGTGAAACACAGGCAAATTTGTTTTAATTTTTCAAGTCTTGGTGATACCTGTTTGGAAGCTCAAAAATAGATTTGAATTCCAGAAATTTTGGAGTCTAGAATCAGACAATTCTATTTCTCTAATAGTGTTTTCATTTTTAATTTCCTTGGGTGTTGTTGGCTCTTACTGATAATGCTGTATAGCCTGTTGTGCCACAAATTGTTTTAACACTTTGGAGTTCTTGAAGAATCTCTGTTTTTCTCTAATAAGCTGCAATCTTTAGGAGTGTCCTGCATTGTGATATTGCATGTTAATAGCATTGATTAACTGTCGAGCAGTGGGAATTGATGAGAAAATGTCCATTGTAAAATTAAATGGAATTACTGAAGACTGTGCCATGCTGCTGGTTAGGGAGGTGACTAGCCCCAGTAGTCGCTGGTAGGAGTATTAATGTGAGCTCCAGGTTTTTTCACATGATTAAAACAGGCCATCTGTTCTTTGTTAAATGTTTACAAAAACAGCTTTTCTCTAAAAGATTTAAAGAGATGTGGGTCTAGTAAACACACCAATATTTTTGAGCACCTTTTTCACCTTATTTCAAATAATACCAAAAATAATTCTGCCGCAATATCAAATAGGATGAATAGCTATTTGTGTTTAATCTCCACTGGTTTCTTTCCCATGGAAGATTAAATTCTGTACTAACATTGTAAATTATGGCTTTGTTACTACTAAAAGCAGCAGGAGAAGCAATTTCTGTGAAGTATGCAGATAATTTTTTTCCATCTTTTGATAAAAAATTTGTAATATACATATTTTTAAAAATATAAATATATAAATGGAAAATGGGGTTCTTTCATTAGAAATTGTGACCCTGTAACTAGAGCTAATCCTTTCTAGATTTAAAGAAGTAGAACTATTTGAAATAATTCCCTGTGGTAGGCTTAATCTAATATTTATAGCGAAAGCCTGTTGTTCGTCCTTTTCTCCCTACTTAAGAAAGAGCAGACAACTGGTTTGGGGTAAGAAAATGCATCTTTCAAGCTGCTTCCAGTCTCTTGTCAGTAGATTTGTGCTGCTTCTACACAGCTTCACACTAGGGAGCAATGTGGGGTTGTCAGTTAGGGATAAACGGTTTTAGCATATTGCAGGCGTACAGCCACAGACTTCCTAGAAAAATAAAAGTATTCACAGCTCTTTCTTTGAAAGTGCTATAATTTAGAAAATCATGTGTAAGTGGATTACAAAACCTGCCAAACTGCAAGGGGAGTGGCACGTGGCAAAAGTAATATATTTTCAACTAATAGCAAATACAGCCTACAAAGCCTAATTAGGGCAGAATTGTCTTTTTGTAGCTGCAATTCCAGCAATGTAGCTGTAGTTCCAGACATTCTGAATTATATGAACCAAAACCATAGTATTTTTATGCTTGGTAATGCACATAACTTGATCCTTTAAATAAAAGGCAGTAAGCTTGGGGTTTTTTTAGTATTTGTTTCAGGCATAATGTTTTAGTCTAATGTATAGTTGTTCTAGAGCCTGAGGATGACTCTTGTGGATAAGGTTTCTGAAAAGTAAGAATCTGAAATTTCACGGGGTACTACAGTGGGGCAGCAATTGCTGCCATTCTCAGGGCCTTGCATTCTGGCCAGACCTTACCTTAAAGTTGGAAATGTCAAGTCATGAAAAGCTGACACTGCTGTTGTGGAGATTGGAAAGATTTGCTTTTGACTCTGCTGAAAGTTGTTGATCAGACTTAAACAAACAAAAACAACCCACACGTCTTTCAAAGGCAGCAAGGATTTATTTTTTTGAATACTGAAGCATTTATAAAATATAATATTGATTCAGTGATGGTCATACCACTAATGAAGTTGCAATGTTGAAAATTTTGTAAAATTAAATGTACACGGCATTACTGGATTTCTTGTGGTTTTTAATATTTGTTGGCTTGGCTGTTTTGTATGCATAAGAGGAAGAAAATAAAACTACTGATTCTGACCTGTTCTAGGAAGTTGTGCCTTATACATAAGCTTCTAGGTAATTGTAAAAGTCTCTGTTAATATGGCAAACTAATAAGGTAGTGCCAAATTCAACGTATTTGCTCAATACAAAATCTACAAATAAGGGAAAGAAAACTCTGGAGTTGTTGTATGTTATATATAGCAGGTGAGTAGTATTTTAAAACAGGATTGAGTATGGTAGGGGACAGATCAGTGAAAAAATTGGTGAAACTTGCCCTTGGAATTTCTGCAAAATGTAGGATGCATGAGATACAAGATAGCAGGTAATGCAGAAATATATTGACTATCTTTCAAAAAGAGAGGTTTAAAGTACTGCTCTGAAAACTCAGAGATGAGAAGTATTTACAGATGATCTCAGTAATATTCCTGTGTTTTCCTACCTAAAAATTATGGTTAGTGCAAGCACATAACAGTCTGAGGTACAGAGAAGACAGTTTTATTCTGTGTCATATAACAAATCTGACACACTTAATTCAGTCAACCAAATTCACAACCAATCAGAACATTTTAAAAGGTTTCCATTTCATGTAATTGCGTAATTGGACTGCAAAACTCATTGTTACCACTGACTTTGTGGGGTAGTGTTTTCTATATAGATACCCAGTTTTTGTCAACTTTCCAGCACAGAGCTGTACGTGCCAGTGGTGACTGCAGATTTCTAGAACAGGTCTTGATTGATACCTCACGATGCCTATAGCATGTGGTGGTCTTGAAGTGGGGCTGACAGATGCAGTGCTAATGCAATGAATGCATGGGGTTTTCATTAGACCTGGATTTCCATTGCAACTTAAGCCCTTTTGCTCTAAAAAGGATCTTAATATACACGTGGAGGACGGAAACATGCAGAAGTCACCCTTGGAAGTCCTTGGTTAAGCCAAGAGACACAGACCGTCAGTCTGTGACTCAGGCCTTCCCTCTTGTTCTGTCTCTTCCATGAAGAACTGTAGTGTGTAGCATGTACCATTCAGACCTCTCAGACAGCAGAAAAAATTCCTGTCGTACCTTCCTGATAACCTTGCTCCTTTTGCTTCTGAGTATTTGCGTGTGCTCAGTGCACAGTGGGTTTACGTTATTGTGAAGAAATGGCAGAAGTAGTTGGGACTGCACTGGTTCAGTTTGTTTACATTCAGAAAATTGTATTAATATATTTGGAAATATACACATGCATTCACTTTCTCATGTAATATTGTCAAGAATTTTGTTTCCTAAATCTTAAGTGCATTTTTATTTAGTTCTAGATGGCTGAAGTTGATTATCAGTGTATGCCAATCAGTTCTCCTCATGCTTAGGGATTGGTTTTGTAGTCATTAATTTGCACGCTTGCCACTTTTTGGTAAGTGCCATTGGAAAAAAAAAAGTGGAGAAAAGGAAATGCAAAAAACATTGCAGCTACACTGGCACTGCTTTTCATAGAAATAAAATTCTTATGTTATTAACTTTTCTTCTCCGCAGTTCAGCAGATCAAATATCTCAAATGACTGTCCTTTTATACCATGATTAATCCACCTAGAGTCATCCTGACTTAATTTTTAGGGAACAGAAAAGTAGGAGAAACAGAGAGAGAAAGAGGGTGGGTAAAATGATCTGACCATATATGTAGATGCAAGAAAGGCATCAGTACAGTGTCATGCTATTACTTTTCTTCTAGAAAAGCACTGTCGTCCTGCATTTATAACCATGGGCAGGCAGAGAGAAGCAGGTCAGAGCTTTGATAGGCTGCAAAGTCATGGTGGAGCTTAGATATCTTTTGACTGCAGACTCATGGATCTTTGTGTAGAACAGAACCATTGAAGTCAAAATAGTTGTCAATATATCCAATATATTTTAGTGTAGGTATTTAACATTTGTGTAATTACACGTAGGTTTTCCTGTAGTTTGTAAGTTTGGTATAAACCTGATATGCACTTATTGTAGTTCTCTGTCCAGTCTGGAGCAGGAGCAAATCTGTTTTGAGTACAAGCTGGAAGCAGTGGATCTTTGATATAAAACTTAACCTTGTATTACATTTTCAAGTGGCTTAATCCTTCACTTGCTGATCAAAATACCTCCTGTCACGGATGAACCAATGTAAATTGCCTTAATTAATTTTTTGTCAATATAGCCTGTGAATACACTTTTATTCTCCTTCAAATGTCTAGAAACAAAGTTTAACAATTTTCTCCCCAAAGGACAAAATTCCAGTGTAGCTTGATAATTTTTAATAAGTTAATAATTCTACTAACAACTATTTTGAAATGTCTGAAACAACAATTGCTTTAATTTTTGCATTGACATGTTAAAGACTAAATATTTTCTATATTTCCACGTTATACAAGCTTTAGAATATTTTTAGCCTTGATATATCAAGAATCTCCGGTCATTTTGCTACTGTTCTGACTGCAAAAAGCATTTTTCTTTACTGTAATTCTGCACAGTGTTTCAGATATGCTGACTCTTGCTAATAGGTTAATCTTGTGCTTAATATTTTCTCCCTCTGTTACCTCATGCTCCAAAAGAGCAAAGTTTTAGAAATCAAAGTTGCAGATCTCCAATTTTTATTTCTATTTATCTCTCTCAGCATTCTCCGTCGGAACCCTTTTTAGAGAAACCAGTGCCGGATATGACTCAGGTTAGTGGACCGAATACCCAGCTAGTGAAAAGCGATGATTATCTGCCGTCAATTGAGCCGCAGCCACAGCAAAAGAAAAAGAAAAAGAAAAACAATCACATTGCTGCAGAAGGTCCCAGTAAAGGTTTTGGTAAGGAAGACTTTCCTGGGGGACTTGACAGCCAGAATCTAAGCAGAAACTCAGTGGATTGCTCCCAAGAAGACAAGAAGAAAAAGAAAAAGCCCAAGGCAAAAAAAGAACCGAAGGATCCTAAAGAACCCAAGGAAAAGAAGGAACCCAAGACCCCCAAAGTCCCTAAGACCCCTAAAGAGCCAAAGGAAAAGAAAGCAAAAAATACCACGCCAAAACCCAAGACCAGCAAAAAGGCTAGGTAAGTCAGGAAACTTGTATATGCAGTAAGAGATAAACAGTGTGTTTGTGGGATTTCTAGAGCATCTGTGCTAAATGGCGTGGGTGGAGAGGAAATCTTGTTTTGTCGTTTGCCTTATACCATCTACAACATCATGTTTTTGAGAAGCTTGGGCACATTTCTCTTGTTTGACTTTCCTGTTTATGGCTTCGCAGTTATTTTAAGCAAGCTGGAAAGGCAGAAGGTTAGTTTTTCCTTTCAAGGCAGAAAAGTTTCTGGATGTGTTAGATTTCAAAAGTAACTCTTTCTCCTCTAATGCTCATCTCTCTTTGTGTGTGGTGGAATTTTTGTGTTGAGGAATTAAACCGCTTCAATATTAGGGTTTCAGTAGGGTTTCAGAGATGAAGGCTGAGAGCAAAATGGTTTGATTCTATTTTTCCCTAAACAAAGAAGTTAGGTACTTCACATTGTTGTACACTGTACAACCCTTACAGACACTGTTTTATACTAACACAACTCATGGGCTCTAAGCTCTGCTGTTAAAAAGGCATTTTTATACGGATATTGATGTGTCCTCACCTTAAGGATGATATTAATTTTCCTGTTTCACGTAAAATCTTTGTGGTTAGACCAGATGGTTCAACCATGTTTCTTAACTGGGTTTCTTAACTTGCCATTCAGCATCGTGTACCTTTATCAGGATAGGCTTAAAATGTTCCAGAGTAGTACGAGAAAGCATAAACTGTCATTACACATGAGTAAATATGTCATAGGTAATAACACAGATTCTTTCCTTGTCCCTCAAGTCCCTAAACACCGTCGTTATAAATGCCTACTTGGAAGAAAACTGAGACCACAAAGACATTAAAGCTCAATATTTTTTTTTCATTTGTACTTAGAATTTCTTACAACTGTTCTGAATTTGTTCCAAACATCTGAATCTGTTTTTCAAGATGTGGCTAGAGTTATAAAATATAACTTCCAGATGGAAGCACAGCCAGACTTGGTTAATCCAAATCAGTTTGCAAAATCCATTTGTATTAGGGTTTAAAAATTGCACTTAATGAATCAGCTTTGCATATATTCTGCAAGACTATTTATTGGTTAGGTTTGATACAGCTCTGTAGCTAAATGAGGATGGACAGTAAGATGTCATTTGATGCTTTAACAAAATAAAAAAGTTTCTGTACTAGCAGAGATGATGTTTCCTGAAGAATTTATAAACATTGGATGGTAAAATCAAGTGTTGTTGTGTACAGGTTATATTAACTGATCAGTAAATTACAGTTGATCAGCATATCCCTATTGCTGCATTTACTTTGGCTGTGTACCAGACTGTCCTAAGGATTGGATTTTACATACACAGCAGCAATTCACAGCTTAGAAAATCTCTTAAGTTATATATCATCCAACGTGTCTTTTTTGAAATGGAAGTACTGTATCCGCTAAAATAGCCTTTTGATAGAATCACAAAATGGTTGGGGTTGAAAGGGGCCCCTGGAGATCATGTAGTTCAATGCCCTTGCTAAAGCAGGCTAACCTATAGCCAGTTACGTGAGGTCCATCCAGGACCAGGTTTTTAGTATCTCCAGGGAAGGAGACTCCACAGCCCCCGTGGGTAGCCTGTTCCAGTGCTCTGTCACCCTCTGTGTAAAGGTTTTCTTTTTAGACAGATGGAACTTCCTGTGTTTCAGTTTGTACCCACTGTCCCACGTCCTGTCAGTGAACACCTCTGAGCAGTGTCTGGCCCCACTGTTTCCACACCCATCCTTAAGACACTTGTATGCATTGGTAAGATTTCTTCCCAGTCATCTCCAGGCTTAACAGGCAAAGCTTCTTCAGACTTTCCTGTAAAGATAGGTACTCCAGTTCCCTAGAGTCACAGGTTTAAAGGCTGACCAGGCTACATCATAAATGTTATCAGATTTTTGCTGCCAAAAAGTAAAAACTGTTTACTGCAGGACTTTACAATTGACTGCATTGAAACCTTGTTTGATAAACCATAGTTAGAAGGAGTCTGCCTCAAAAACACCCTGATGGTCTGGACATCAGAGCTCAGAGCTGCTCTGTCCTGTCCACTCAATCCTGATACCTCTATGCACATCTTCTCTAAATCTTGGGACACGCAGTGCAGATTAAAGGAGCAGTGTTTCCTCTGAAGGAACTAAACACTGCTTGCTTAATTGTGTTTGTAGGCGAGTCTTTATCTGCTTTCCCATGCAATGACTCTTGTCCCTGGCTGGCTGGGTGACTTAATGTATTCTAGTAAGTAGTAAGCTCTGTTCTTTTACCTGTGAGAGAAACACATTTGGAACAACAGCAAGAGCATTGGGTGTTCCTTGTGCTTGCTCAGGGATGTGGACCAAGTCCTACTTTTGCCTACTTTTGTAATGGGTTTGTGTCTCTTGTTACCAAATGCTCTCCTGAAAACAAGGTTGTTCTCATTTTGTGGTCTTGTTGGCTTCAGTATTAAGCTTCTTTAAAGAACGCAGAGACTGTGTGGGGAAACTTGCTTACTTTAGCAACAACAAAGACTTGAGAACCTGCCCAGTGACAGATCACTGAATCAAGTTTTTTAAATAAATCAACAGTGTAAGTCACAGTATTTCAGCAGCACTAACTCCAGAAAGGAGATATTACAGTAGCTTAGATGAGTGAGATTAATGCATGTTAATACAGATTATAGATGATTATGTAAAGTAAAATATTTTTATAAAGTTAGTGTCGGGCATGTCTTTACTGTTGCTGCTTATAATGCTCAGTATTTTGCTTCTAAGCATTGAAAGGAATAGGTGTGGTTTAGAAATATAAAAATGCTGTGTGTAACTAATGGTCCTCATTCCTGAGTAAGATCAGCTTCAATAGAAGAGTTTTGCAATTGAGTAGAATTAAGGTAAATAAAGTTAGATATTTATTGAAGAGCAATATTTTTTGGATAGAGCATAATGAGTCCTTAATAGTTAAGTTTGGCACAGGCTGTATGAGAGCATACACATGGATGAAAAAATCTGATGTTTAATTATCTTAACCATTTGGTAATTTAATATAGCTCATAACCCTATTATTTTAGTTCCAATTTCAACTAAAAGTATAATCCTTTTATGTAACAAATAAAAACAAAACCCCAGAAACTCTATCCTTCACGTCTGTGTTATCTTTGGTGCAAGTTGCAACAAAATGAGCGGCCTGCCTCACTGAAATGCACCTTCATGTGAGGGACAAGTCAGATTGGAAAACAGAAGAACCTGATTGGTTTAATGGTGGTTTGAATTGTGTCATGGGATCTCAAAAAGAAAGAAAATGCCCAAATTTTCTGCTAGTATGTTACACTGCTTAGTGAAAGAAAGATCACACATTAATATTGCACTAGTAACATTTAATGGATATTTGCCCAATCCTACCAATACTGAAAGACAAATACAATGGTCGCTAAAAAAAATAACACTGGCAAAACAAATCTCTTGTGGACCAAACTAGTCAAGGTTGAAAGCAAACTAGGATCACGAGTGAAGTGTTTTCATTAAATTGAGTGGGTACTGAGTATTATGTGGGCTCTAAACTTTATGAAGCCAGCTTCAGGCACATGCAAAGCAGGCAGATTTTTCCAAAAGTAGAGGGACAGGGAAAGGCAAGTAATCCTACTGAATTGCAAAGTCATGGCTCAGATGTCTGTCCTCCTGTGCCTGTCCCTGGAGGAGATGAGGACCACCTGTTTGAGAAGATCACGCTGCAGCACAGCTGATATCTCTCCTGCCGCTTCCTATGAAACCCTAGAGACTGGCCACTGATTATGGTGGCAGGAGCAGTAACTATTTGCAAGGGCCAAATGGCAGCTATTTGCAGGAGCTCTTGCCTCGTCCCATCTCCTCAAAGCAGTGTGCTGTGCTCTGCAAGGCTGCTCATATCTGCTTCCTCCCCTCCCTGTGGCAGGGAAAGCTTCATCTTCCCCACAGACTGAGCAGCAGCCTGGGACACAGTGTAGGGCAAGTGGGTTGTTGCTCACAAGGGGAGTGCTAAACATGAGCATAATTAAAGTTTTTAGAGGGAGGTGGAGAAAAGCTTTTTTGGCACATGGTTTGGCTGTTTGTTGTATCGGAAAGGGGATGGCTCCTGGCCACGGAAGTGGGAAGAGGCTGCTGCATGGGGGAGCGGTGCGGACAGCAGGACACAGCACCCTGGGGAGCTGTAGGACAGGAAGAGAGGTCCTGAGGCAGTGGTGGTAGATTCCACTCCCAAGGTCAGATCATCCTGAGCGAGGCAGGAAGGGGCTGCCTTTGGGAGAGAACAGGAAATTGTGCGAGATTTCCATGCATGTGTCTGCTGAGGCTGTTCCTGTTCACACCTGTCCTCATCTCCCTTTTGAACCAGCCCAGCTGCCTGATATTTACCTTTGCTTGTGCTGCAGGGCAGGCCTTGTAGGCTTCACTGTTATCAAAGCCTTTTAGTAATTTGGCTGACTTTTCAGGCTGGAAAAAACCTTGTTGTGTATTGTTTTTCCTACTTTTGTGATGTGTAAAAATTGATTTTAAAAGAAGTTTTGATTACACTAGGAGCTTTAAAAAATAATTGTTTTCCTTGGGTAAGGCAGTGAAGTATAAGTCTCACGTCTTTGGTTTTCAATGTTTTTATGCTCCACAGTGAATGTATAAAGTCTGTCTAAGCTAGGTTCCAGTCATGAATCTGTTACAGGACAATGTTCCCAAATGGTAAAATAAAAATCAGTAATGCATCTGACTTTCTTTAGATCATAGAATTATAGAAAAAAAACATCATCCAAGTCATGATAGTTGTCAGAAATTATACTAATAAACAGATCTATCAGTTACTCAGATCAGGTGAAGTAGTTACACAGGTTAAACATATGGGCTAATTCCCCCCTTAATCCTGCAAAGCATGTTGTGATTTTGGGGTCATTTTTGAGTCAGATGGGATGGTTTGCCCTTGTAAGTTTCTGGAGTTTCATTTAGCTCTCTTGGGGGCTGCTGAGCTGATATAATACACTTTGCTGGAGTTTGGATATCTTTCTCAAATTGTAAATCTAGCTCTTGATTTAGTTGTCCTACTTACTGTTTTCCTATTCAGCCTCTTTTTCTTCATGTTGTCTGTGTGTTTGACCTTCTGCAGGTTGTATTCTTACTGATCCTTTTTGGTCAGTATGATGCACAGTCCTTGCGGGTAAGAGAATGAAACCAGAAAGTGATATTGGACAGCAAGATTGTAAAACATGTAATCTGAAATGTCTGTATTTATATAACTTGAATTGAGGGATGAACTGATGGTTTTTAAATACTTCAAAGTTTTGTGTGTGGCAAATACTGCTCCAGTTTGTCCTAGATTTATAGTTCTTGTTTTGAGACTGGACGCTTTGTCTCTAGTGGGCCTTGGCTAAAATTTGCATTCATGCATGTGTAAAACAAGTATGAGAGATAGTTGTCTAAATGTGTATGTTACAGTTTACATTCCTTGTTGCCAGACTTGAAAAGTACTAATCGTGTGTACCCAGTGTTGACCACTCACAGGGAGTCCTAATTGAGAACAATCTCTGAGTACTTGCCTGCTCTTCATGTGTAAAGGTAATTCTGTTCCAGGCTATTGCTGAGTGTGATCTGCTGGAAAGTGCAAAGGCTGAGTCAAAAGTGGGTACATTCAGTCAGGAGCAAATCACACTGGCTCCGTGGGAAGAGGAAGAACAGTTGCTGGCAGTGCAAGGAAGCTGATGCTTTCACTGGCCAGATGAAGCTCCTGCATGTGTGATGCACTGGGAAGCAGTGTGTCCCTGCGTTTAGAGGGGTGGTGCTGTTCTATTTCTACTTCTTTTTTTTTCCCCTTTCTTTCCCTTTCCCTTTCCTTCAAAGAAGTTGTAGCTGTGCATTTAAAAAGAGCAGTTCTGTTGCTGAATTTAGAACTTAAAATTCCCGGTGGGGCTGCTCAAGGGCTTTGTTCTCTGCAAGCTGGTCGCTCTTTCACGTTTGTGTTTATAAGTGGTCTGGAAAGGGAAGTGATTTGAAACTTTGTCCGAATCGCTTCGACCGCGTCTCCGTTGCCGCGGGTGCCTGTGTACACCGAGGCGCTCGGCTCGGGGGTAGATATAGGTCATGAAGTAGTCATGGCTCGGAGAGAGAAAGCTCTCTCAGAGGCCACAGCGGAACCCGTGTCGGGGCGGACCTGCCCGCAGCGCCGGGCTCTTTGTCTGCGCCCGGCCGGCCGGGAGCGCAGCGCGGTCGGCGAGTCGGCGGGCCCTCGTTAGCGCTGCCCGGCCTTTCAGCAGGCTGGTGTTTTATCCCGCCTAGCCCACGCTATTCTTCCCGGCTTTAAGCCTGTTATTCACAGGCGGCCGTGCACCGGGGGCACGGCACGACGGCTGAGCTTTAATTGCGCGCCCCGCTCCGATTTACGGGGGTCGGGGGGAAAAGCTCCGGGCTGTCAGCGCGCTTCACCTGGCGGCGATCGTCACCTTCCATTTAAACAAGTTCGAGAAATGCGTATAGCGGCGTTTTGTGTTTGTTTTGCTTTGTCGCTGTTTGGTGTTCAGTTTTGAGTCGGTGTTTTTGGAAGCGGTTTGGCGGTGATTTGCTGGAAGCCGGTGTGTGTGCGGCGGGGGTTCCCGTGCCGCGGCCGCGCAGGTGCCGGGAGCGGGCGGGCGCTGATTGAGGGAAGCAGATGGCAGCGCTCGGTGGCCGCCGGCCAGCGGAGCAGGTGCTGGTCACGTGGCCGCGGGTTGCCGGGGCGACGCCAGCGCTCTCGGCGTGCGGATGAAAAGGCGAAGGGGGCCCCGCTTCAGCTGCGGCTTTTTGTGCCATTGGTGGCAGCCAGAGCGGAAACAAGCGCCGGCGGGGAGGGAGGGGAGCCCGCCGGGCACCGAGCGACGAAGGGAGGGAGGGAGGGACGCGCGCTGCCCGGCTCCGCCGCCTCTCGGGGCTCGCCCTCTGCCCGCGCTCCTCCCGCCGTGCCAAACTCTGCCCCCGCTGCTCTTTGCGCCGTGTCGAACTCTTCCCCCCACATCCCCTTTCATTTTTAATTCTTTTTTAAAATTGTCGCAGTTTAAGGTAGGCTTTTATGAGCTGTGTCGTGTCCTATTAACTTCACAGGATTGTTAGGGTTGGAAGGCACCTCTGGAGATCATCTTATCCAAGACCCCTGCCAAGTAAAGGTCAGCTAGAGCAGGTGACACAGGAAGGTGTCCAGGTGGATTTTGAATGTCTTCAGAGGAGGAGACTCCACAACCTCCCTGGGCAGCCTGTTTCAGTGCTCTGCCACCCTCAATGTAAGGAAGTTCTTCCTCATGTTGAGGTGGAACTTCTGTTTTTGTTTCTGGCCATTGCTCCTTGTCCTGTCACTGTGCACCACTGAAGAGAATCTGGCACCATCCTCTTGACACCTGCTATTGAGATACTTAGATGCATTAATGAATGACAGAATTGTTAGGAATGGAAGCCACCTCTGTAGATCATCTAGTCTCAGTCTTCTCTTTAGATAGGCCCAGCTCCCACAGTCTCTCCTCTTAAGAGAGATGCTCCAGACCAGTAATCATCACTGTGCCCCTCTTCTGTATCCTATTCACTAGCTCCTTGTCTTTGTTTCACCGAGGAGTCCAGAACTGGACACAGTACTTCAGATATGGCCTCAGTCAGGCTAAGTAGAGTCAATTTTGCAAATAATACAAATCCATGTTCAAAACTCAGTCTTTTCATATGTGAATTTTTTAATTTTTTTTTTTCAACTTGGTAATCAGTGCTAGTTTACACATAGGCTGCAAGGAGAAAATAACGCTGTAGAAGAGTTGTCGGAGTCCTGAAGAGAAATGTGACTGTATTGGAAAATTTTAAATTACACCTCCAAAATACACTGTTGGTGGGCTAATGTGCTGATCAAAATGAACAAACTTAAACCTGATGTTTAAATGAGAAATTACAAATGTGAGGATCATGAAGAAAAAACAAACCCCGGGCAGTTTCCCAGGTATGGAAGTAAAGTGATGAGAATGTAGAAGCCATGTAAAAGTGTCTTATATAGTGCTTGGTGAGCTCTGCTTGCCATGTGTCAGGTACCAGCACACAGCTCTGCTCTGCTGTCAGCCATCTCAGCAACTTCCCATAGTAAGCCCCTCACATTGGGAATGGGCTGCTGGGAGCTGACCACAAAAATCTAGTAAAAATCTGCCTCAGATGCAAAGGCTAGATGTGCTTTAAAATACTACCTTCTACCACTGATTTTTTGTTGCAATATAAAAATTTCCCCCCCACCATGCTGCAGATCATCTCAGTTTGTGATTTGGTGACGGTGTATTTAAAGCTGTATTTTAATACATATGTCTTCACCCATTTTCAAGCCACTGAGTGCAGCTGGAGACAGTCCCAGCTCTTCAGGTGATGAACGTTTTCATGGGGGAGGAAGGGAAGGAACGACCCTCCAGACATCATTGTCAGTGGATATAGCTTTCTGGTATTGTGTTGATGCTGAGATGCTAGTATGGTGTTTTTTCCCCCTGTACAAGCTGCAATTGCATGTATTGAAGCTGTTTGGGTGCCCTCAGCATTGACACTAAAGTGCATTTCCTGCTTGGAAATAGCAGGGATTGTAGAAGCAGATGAATTCAGTCCTTTGTTTTGATAACGCTTGCTCTGGTTCTGCTTACCTGGGCTGCATGGTTAATACAAGACAAGCACATGTGTAATCCTGTTTCTCTTCTCATGTGTCAGGTTGTCCAAACACTGCTTTCAGAAAGTGCAGGTTCTGAGGAGAGCAGCTCTTCCTTTCCCATCTCATTTTTAGTTTCTTGTTGAGTACACATCGAGTGTCGCTGTCTAAGGTCTTGAAGGAAAGAAGCGAGGTGTCTGTTGTTAAGGCATGTGTAGTGATGACCTGTGCATCACTGATTTTGCAGTTACTTTGAAATACTTAAGAAAGGCAGTTGAAAATAATGAAGTCACTCAAAACAAGCATCTCATGGATCAACTGTTTTTTCAGCACCTCTTGCTTATATTTTTCTACAAATACTGATTAAAAATACCTCTGTTTCAGTAGCAAGAAGCAAGATTCTGAAGCCAGTGCTGCAAAGAAAAAGGTTAACAAGGGAAAGGAAGGTTCTGAAAACTCAGATTTGGAAAAAACTCCACCACCATCACCTCATCCTGAAGATGAAGATGATCCAGGGGTTCAGGTAATGCTATTGTTGAAGTTCATTGTGGGCTTTGACGACTTAGAAGCATAAAACAATAGTTCTTATGGTCTTGGTTACAGAGATACAGGTATTTGGATAATTTCTGTGTTGTTTACAAATAAGGTGGGAAATGAAAATCACTGTGGTGAATATTTTACAAAAACAAGTATTTTTCATCATAATTTTGTTTCAGAGTCTTGTTGCTTGCAGATATGTGTATGGTGCAGCTGAGTTTTCACACATTTTCTTTGATTGCTGTTGCAGTTATGATGCTGAATGTTCTGTTCTCTAGACTTAATGCACTATTACAAAGTCTTGCTTATAAGCTTGGTGTTTATTCTTGCATTGGGTTTGCAAACTTTCTGAAACCAAGAACAAGACATGACAGGGCGGAGTATTGGCAACATGCATGTCAAGCACTTGTAGCTATACTGCTTTAGTGGATGAAGGGCTTTTTTTGCAGAGTTCACATTGATTAATTTCTCTTGACCACTGCATACCTATCACCTTCTGTCCAAGCTTTGTTTCACGTAAAGCTAATATGAAAATAGAGTAGTACAAGTTCTGTGTGCTCTGTCATTTGACATGTTAAGAAGTGGTCAGCTCCTGGCTTGCTTTTGCTGGCAGTGTTTAGAGTGGGCACTAAAAATAAGAATCCCCTCATGAAGAGGTAGGGGCAAATTGTGATGGGGAAAGTATGAGACTCCTATTCAGTCATACCAGTGTACATGAAATCCACTGCATTTGTCCTTTGCACATCAGGTTGTGGATGGGTTGCTTCTGGTTATGAGAGATGTTCAGACCAATGATCAATTGGGAATGGTCAAAGTAGCCTGGTGAAGACTTTGGCAAACAGTTGTCCTACAAAAGCATGGTTTATGCTCTTACTTCCACTATTTTCAAGAAAAATATAGTAAATAATGAAATGTGAATGATCTAGTATATTGTAGTTAAAAACAGAAGCAGCAGTATGAGAGTGTGTTCTTCCTGACTTCTTCAGACTCTGTATTCTGAACTAGAGAAGATGAATTAAACCATGCAGATATTAAAGTGTTTGAAGGATTAAGTTTTCTGTTCTGTGCTGCAAATCTCTGCCAGCCTGATTGATGACACTGGCAAAAGATGAAGAAACTTCAGGGCTTCAGATGGGATTTTTTGGGTTAGTTTGTAGGTGATTATATTCAATTTACAGTTCAACATTTCTGCATGGTTTGCTTGTTTTCAAAAAAACTTTTGTTTTGTCAAACACAATTGGGTGATAAACGTTATGTTTTATTTTTAATATTTTTTTCTTTTTTTGGGGGAATAGAAGTGCTAGGGCACTTGCATCACTTTTTAATTAAATGTAGCAAAGTATTTCAGGAAATTTTCTGTTTTCTTAATACTATCTTGCACTGTGCATGCTATAATGAACTTCTTTGCATGAACTTAGGAAAGGATTCCAACCATGTTTCCTGGGACAGCTGCAGTTAATAAACTTGTTATGTATTTCTCAACTGAAATTGATGTTACTCAGTTGTCTGAGACACAGTTGCATTCTTAGTGTTAAATCCTGAGCCTTCTGTAGAGATATTATGTAGTAATGCACAGTGATGCATTGTTTTCTTTAAAGAGCAGAACTATTTGTGTGTTATGCAGGTTTTTAATATTCCATTATCAAACCTATTACTCACCTTCCTACCTGTAGATCAGTTAATGAGTTAAAGATAATCTGGTGCAGGTAAATACGCGCACAGTTTCTGTAAACAGCACATAACAATTGCAAAACCACATATGAATGTAAGAGGAAATAGGAAATTCATCAAGTCAAAAAATATCAAATAAAGGCTACCATTATGTTTTAGTATTCTTTCTGTTAGGGAAATGGAAGAAAAGATTTTTTGCACCAAAAATTATGGTAAGACTTACCTACAGAGTCAGAAGAAAATTGGTCTTTTCCCATCAGTGATCATGTAAATCAAGATGCAAATTTGTCAAGTGTTACTATTTTGAAGTATAAAAATATTGTTTTCTGGAAAACCCCATGAGTTACTGCATTAAAGGTAGAAGTCACATCACCATTATTTAAAAGGGTGATGTAAGTTTAACCTTTGCTCAAAATTTTCATTTTCAGTTAAATAAAGAATTTCTATTTTTGTGAAGTGCGCCAAGTATTTATGCTTTAGAAAGAATGATTAGCTATCTAAAAGTAAATATTTGACTTTGTCTATGTATATTGAGAGACTCAGGTGTGTAAGTCTGTTAAACAAGCTACATAAGTATTTGCATGTATCAGTGAAGATGTGCAGTGGCTGAGAAAGATGTAAAATATAAAAACTGTAAAATATATAAATAAATAGTGTATCAAGTAATTTAGGTGGGGGTTTTTTAACATTTGATAGTCAACATAATTTTAATGTATACATTACTCCATTAAGATATTTGAAGCTCAGTTGACAGTTTTGTTCAGCAACATATGCTTACAGCTTTTCAAATATATAACCTGATGCAGACTATCTTGGAAGTTGAATTTTATTGTTGTAAAAACAATACCCAGCACTGAACATCAAGTTGCAAATTCTGTCAAATGCATGCTTCCGTATTTTACAGGTTGTTTTGTGCAATACTGCTGAAGTTTTATCTCATCCTGGTGGTGAGGCTACGGGAGCACAGAAATCATGTTTTCAATTTGGGGTGGTTCAAGTTTTCCATTCTCCTCTATTAGTTTGGGGTCTTTTCCCATGCTGTGCTGCAGGATGCCTTTCTGAACAGTGCTGGGTCAGTGAAGTGAGGAAATCGTATTTCATTGTGTTTCCCCTACAAGATAATCCCGGTACAACCGGGTGGATGGGGAGAGGAAGAAAGTGTGTTGTCACTGCTTAGCAACAAGTGGGCCATGCTGTGGAAAGGTGGTGTTTGGCTCCTTCATTGGCCATCTGTCAAAGTTTGTTACAGACGTGAATGGAGAGGTGCAGCTTCTTGGGTTTTAATTGCTTTCTGAGATAGACTTCCTAATTTTTTAAGGTTGTTTTAGTAATGTTAAAAAAGTGAAAAAATTCCACCCTACTTTCCCACTTGGAACAAGCATAAAGTCAATTTTTTATTTGTGGTTGGTTTTTTGTTTCATTTTAGGTTTCTGTTGTTTTTTGCTTCCAGAATTTAAGAATGGCTAACAGGCAGGATTCAGAATAGTAGTGCCCTGAGTCCACTCTTTCAGCCAGGGTGTTGTAGAAATTATAGCATTTACTGCACACTAATGTATTTGAGACACACAGAGAAGTTTTCTTGGTTATTCTGCTTCTCATCAGTTTTGTTTCTCATGAAAAATATGAATGCTTTCTGTGCAGAAACGACGCTCCAGCAGGCAGGTGAAGAGGAAGCGTTATACTGAAGACCTGGAGTTCAAGATTTCAGATGAGGAGGCTGATGATGCTGATGCTGCTGGAAGAGACTCTCCTTCAAATACTTCTCAGTCAGAGCAACAGGTCAGATATGAACAGGCTGGAAAGGTGGCCATAACTGCAGCATTCAGAGATCAAATATGGGCCCTTTTCCTGAATGGTATTCATATGTGATTGATAGAATGTGCCAGAAGGCATTAGTTTTTACATTCTTAAAGAATATCTCAACTCATGGCTTTGTTTGCAAGCTAATGATATATAGCTTGAAAGTTCAAGCTGAGTTCTTTGAAATTAGTGGTCCCTAGCTAAAGGAAACCTAAACTGTACTGCTAGAAATCTAGAATGTACTTGTGAATGCAGTGGTCTGGCTTCTGTGACTTTAATAAACCACTCAAGCTTGTCCCCTGCTGCTAGGCACCATAAGAACTCCTTTATGAAATTACTGCCTTGTAGTACCCAGCAGGGTACACTTTATTCTCTGTGCAATGTAAATGATGGATAAAATAGTTTGAATAAGATGAGGGGTAATACTGTAGGAATGACTGTTGTAACAATCTCATTGTTTTGTAGTGCTTTTTCAAAGAACTACTTCATTTAACTGATGACCTATTGGAGAATATATCCATGTTCTTTGGTATTTCATTTGGCAATTTGTTAAGCCTTGTGAAATATTGTATGTGATCTCCATTGTTAATTGTGTCTTATCAGAAGGACAGTTGGGATGGTTTGCCTCCCGTTGTAATAGTGAATTAACGTAATAGAGAGTTGAAGGCAGTTTTGAGAGCGATCGTGTCCACACCTGCACTGCCAACTAGAGCTTCTGAACATCATCTGCTGTTTAGACTGTATGGTGCTGAAAGCATGTATTATTTTAGGACAGGGGAACTGCTCATGTTATATCTGTTTATCTGTGCACGTCAGCCTTCTTAACTGAGAGAGCTGGAGTTGCACTAAGTCTTAAAAATGGGCTTAAACAAGTATCCTTCAATCGTTTTCTATTGTATTAAATGTCTTTGAAACCTCAAAGTTCTTATGCTAGAGGGAGAATGTCCTCTTGGTATTAAACTTCTGTTACAAAAAATTACTTGAAAGTTTTGTAATAAAGTCTTTAACAGAGATGCACTCCCATAACTCTTGTATGCTATTTATGATGTAGGAATCTGCTGATGCTGAAGGTCCTATTGTGGAGAAAATCATGAGTAGCCGTTTAGTCAAGAAAAAGGTAAAACCAATCCCCTTCCCCCCCTATTTTGAATAGGCTAAGCATATTTCTGCTGAAGCCCTTACTGAGTTCTTAAAATGCCTTGGATATTCCAAATCAAAAAACTTTTCTGTTGAACAGAGGAGGTACCCTGAAAGTGTATTCAAATGGTATGCAACATGTTTTTCAATAGACATACACAAAACAGGTTGTGTAATCTTTTACTCATTTCTTGCTTTTTTTGGATGAAAAATTTGATTTTTGCAAATATACATGCTTGAATGAAATCTGTGGCGCTCTTCACTTCAGAGTGATATTCCATAGGAGTCTGAGGAATGAGAGAACTCAAAAACCCTTGCCCATAATTTTTGCATCTTTTGATGGCAGTTGTGCTTAGCAACTGAAACAAATTTACGTGTGACCAAGTATGATGTATACACAGGTGATGAATATTTTCCTTGTCACTGTGCTAAGAAATACACAAAGAAATACACAAGTTCAGTGTGGTTTCCTTATAATTCTGCCCTGCCTTGTAGTTAAGCTCTTATTTTGCTTACAGATTTTTCTTATCTGCTTCTCAGCTTGATTGGCCTTTGCACCTATTAGAACTCTGAGAAGGAAGTAGAAAAGAACTTATTCCAAAAAGAGCATGATTATATTTATAGACCCTTTTGTGGAGCTAATTCTCTGACTTGTACTACAATTGGACAGAAAACTGTTTGACTTACACCGATACAGGATCATGTTCATCTTTGTTAACCTGCAATTCGTCTTTGCCTCAGTGTTAATTTTCAAATTGGAGAAAAGAAATTTTCCGTTATTAATGGATTTTTTTTTCAATGTTCTTGTGGTTTGTTTTTGGGTTTTTGTTTGTTTTTCTTGGACAGGGTGGGGTATGTGTGTTCAATTTTATTACTACTGTCCTAACATCATTAACAATTTTGTAAACCTACATTCATTTAATGTCATGCATTCCTGTGATTCAATCTGACCTGTTTATGCCTCTTACAGCATAAACTTCTAAGGCTTTTTGAACTGTTTTTTCTCTTAGTTTTTTCTTTTTTTTTTTTTTTTAGTCTAGAGCTGTATTTTGTGTTTCAAATCATAGGCTTATTTTTCAGATAAACTTGAGGCAATATAAAGTGAGTATTTACTTGTCCTGATGGTCTTCTAGGCAGGAGAGGAGGATGTGGTCCTTTCATAAATGTCTTTACAGGGGAAGCTGTTTTTCACCAATTATTCTTCCCTTCTTCCTCTCCCCTGCAAACAAAGGTGTGATTACTCATGGGGAGTGTGTATTTTGCTGCAGTTTGTGGGAAGTAGTTGGTCTGCTGCCTACATGTCTTTGATTGCAAGCTCTGCTGGAGGCAAGCTCTATTTTGAGCTTTTTCTTTAATGTTTTTTATGGATTGTATTTGCAGGTTTGAGGGGTGTCTCTTCTTTCCCTGCTCTTCTCCCCAACCCTCTTCTCCAAATAAAAAAAAAAAAAAAAAAAGATTTCAGGATGTTAATATTTAACATCTGAAGTATCCAACTGTGCTTTTATTAAAGGTCTTTTACACTCTTACGAACGTCATCAAAACCCTGGTTGTTAGATTACTAATCAAAGTGAAATTGCTGCGATCAGGACCAGTGCATAAAATAAACACGAGTTGAGGCTTCACTAGGAAACCTTTCAGTGGATTAGGTTGTAACAAAGATGTTGCATTCAAGTAAAGGACATTAGATAATGAGTACGCTTTTGGAGCAGTATTCTTATCATAAAATCATGCTGGTTTTCTGAGAAATAGCCTTAGTCTAGCTCTGGAGTTACCAGATAGGATGCAGCACTCTTCCTGCAGCCATTTTTGAAACGTACAGAGTAAAAGGTAGAACTGAGTTCCTGTTTGAAGTAAAAAAGATGGTGTTTTTCACAGGTCCTCCTAATGTGGAATGTTGAATTGCCTTGAATACTCTTTCTTCTTGCAGAAAGCATGAAGTATGTGTATCACTCTCTTTCCAAACCTGATGAGTTTGGATGTTGAAATTTTTCATTCAGTCCCCTTTGAATTCCTGCTTCTTAACTTTGAAAAGGAATAGCTAGAACTGATTATGCTATCCAGCAGAAATAGCACATATTTTGGAAAGACAGGGAGTTTGCAGAACCCTATACCTGCATGTTAGGCATGTGAATGTCTCTTTTTGCCTACTAGTACGTGTAAGAATTAGAACTAATTGGGATGTGTATGATACCTACATCTCTTCCTCAAATCAGTTTACAATTTTGGGCTGTGTATCAATTGAAATGGTTGGGTTTTGTGTGTTGCTTTGCATCTGTTATTAATGAGTGCTATCTGCTATTTTTCTGGTAGTTGATAGTTGTGGTGGTTTGGGGTTTTTCATGGTTTGTTTTTTCTTAGGTTTTGTTGGTTGATTGGTTGGTTGGTTGTTTTTTTGGCTTTTTTTCCCTCTTTTTGTCTCTATACCTGAGTGGCTTATGCACCATTTTTGCATTAGCAGTGTTACCGTATCACCTCTGTGGCAATGGCATGCAAGATTATGTGCTTTTAAGTATTTGCTTGACTGAAGGGGTCATTTATTTCTTCAATTATCTGCAGAGACTGTGACTCCGATCCTGGCCACACCTGGAAATGATAATTTGAAGTGTCCTGCATTCCCCAAGTCTGTCATGTATTATTTTAGGATGTCTGTGTAATCAGTTTGGGGAGAATTTTGCATAAATGTTCTATCTCACCTCTTTGCCTGGTTAATATATGCATACAGGTATTGAGGAGTGCACAGTGACATCAGAGGCATAAGCTGCTGTCTCATATACCCTAAAGTTGTTAACCTCTGCTTGGGTGCTGACAGTTTTAATTTGATTAAATTTTTGGAGGAGGGCGTAAGTGCTGAATGGCAGACCTAGATTTTAAAAATATTTTTTCTGAAGTACTCTTTGCTTAGGTGAATCTTCTATGCACTCTCATGGAACTCTAATAACATAGACCAGTTATTACCTATTAGACAATACAAAATTGTGTTTTACTCATGAGAGTTACAGGATTTATCAAGATGTGCATTGTAAATTATTGTTATTAAGTTGGCAGCTGACAGAAAATATGTTTGACTGAAATGCTACTGAGGGGAGTGAAGTTGGTTAATATGAAACCTCTGTATAAAGGTGTTTAATGATGTTGTCATTGTAATACTGATGGATCTCAAAGGATTCTGGTTTAAGAGTAATCAAAGAGACTTGGCTGTAATACATTTTAGATAATAAAAGAAGTTAATGTCTTAAAATTAGGGTTGACTTCTTAAAGACTGGTTTTTGCCTCAGGGCGGTGAATAGGTTCCAATAATGTGATCTCCAGCTTCTTTTTTCAATGCAGTTTTGATCTCTAAATATTAGTATCATCTTGAGAGAGACTCTTCTGAATTTTTTTGTTTTAAAAAGAATTTTGGTGATCTTCAGATTCCTTTCCTTTGATAGCGTCTTTGTGAGTGTCAGAGAATTTCTCCCCTGTGTTTGGGTTTAAAGGACGGTTTGGAGAGTGTATCTTCTTTGATGGAAGATTCAAGATCAAGAAGTAGCACCAGGAATCTTCTTCCATTTCTTTAGGGAGAAATAGGCAGAATCTGGTATATTGTTTCTCTCTCTAGGAAGGAATACAAACAGACTGTACTGGAGTGATGTAAATGCTAAACTGAAACTCCCTTGCTACTCAGGAAGTAAAGGAATACTGTGTGAATCAGGGACTGGGAATGCATGAACTTCACTGTGCTAGAACACAGTTTAATGCAGCTGCTACTGTTGTTCTTTAATTGCACTGCTGTGGAGGTGAAATCTAGCCAGCAACTAAAAATGACAATTCAAGTTTTAGAGTAGTCCCTCTTGTGTGTGTGTGTGTGTTTGTATTTTTTAAATATATATAGAAAAATGCAAAAGTTGTTGATTTCTACAGCAGTCAACAGTTTTGCCTGTTTAATGCTGCATATACAGTATTTATTACAGATTATATTGTCCCTGATGAAATGTTTGAACCAGAAAATGCTGCTCTGTTTAAAATTTTCCTAAAGTTCATTAGTAAAAACAAACAGTTAATGTTGTGACATAATCTGAATTCTAAATGTGTGCCTGGTGCACTGTCCTTAGTTTGTCCTATGGCTGGGTTAAGGAGTAATTCAACAAAGTATTACATGCCATATGTTATGCAATACTTTGGCACCAGGGATAAGTTAAGGGTAGCTCAACTCTTAGCACTGAATGCCCTTGGTTTTGCTGGTTTATGTCACAACTTTAACCTTGCTTTAAATGTAGTTTTTGGGTGTTAATTTAATTTGGCTGCTCTGTATGTGAGACATCTTGCCTGAGTGAATTTAATTGCACCATTGAGTAAAACTAAAGCCATGAACACTGATGCACTACAATTCTAGCAGAGGTATAAGGTTTAGTTTTATATGGCTTCTTGTTTGGAGTTATTAACTATATGGAGGAATAAACCCCCTTTAAAACTCTTTTTTAAAACATTACAAAACCCACAATGTAAAGTTGCCATGAGCCAGCCAAAAATAATACATATGGCATTCAGGAGTGCAGTTGCTAATTGGCTGCTGCCTGAGAAAATGGTACACTTGGCTTCTACTTAACACTGTGGGTTTGGCAGAAAGCCAGATTTGGGGTGAGGTTGTGAATGAAGCTGCATGTGGTTAGGGAGGAGTTCAAATGATTCATGTCTTGGAAGTTGTAGTAAGCAGTGCAGTATGTACTTGGGTAAGCAGCTGGAGGAAACTCCTCACCCATGTCCTCCCCCACAAACCTTTTCCTACACTTCCACTTGTGTCTCTGTGCGGGGACCATAGTCCATATCTCAGATAGTTTTTAAATTGTTTACTAATTTGGGCTGTTTAGAGATTTAACTCATGTTTCAACATTTCTTTTCTTTTAGATGGAGAATGGAGAGGAAGTAGAAGTAGAGGAATTCTATGTAAAGTACAAAAATTTGTAAGTAAAGTTATGGGTTTGATTGCTCTTCTTAAGTTCATATAACTTCCAAATAGCATTCAAAACTGGTTTTGTAACTGATACAAATTATTATCAAACTTTACACATATCTAATGTTTAATCCAAAACAGTGACAGATAAACAGGGGAATACCTTACATTTGTGGTACAGGGGTTGCCAGTGTTGTTTTAATTTGTGTTCTCTCCAAAATTAAATCCATAGGTAAAATTGCTTTGTTATTAAATACTTTAGGACTCATTATGCATGCAAGCTCATGAGCTCACACCTCTGTTGTATAGGTCTAACTGTAACTGTAGAGTGTGTGCAAGCTACTCAAAAATAACCCTTGATGTTGTATCAAAATCAAGATTTATGTTGAACAAAAAGTCTAAGATAACAAACAAATGAGATGGCTTTCAGTATTCCAGCAGATCGTTACCCCTTCATGAGAGGAATGTAATCTTGGTGAGAGCAGGATGTTGTTTCACTTCTGGATTCTGACACTGCAATACAATCAGTATTTAAAATAAAACACTTCATAGCTGGATAAGTTCACTTTTCTTGTAGGAAAATAGCACACCTTGTGTATTTTTACCAAATTTTCTTCCTGAGAGACAAAAATGTGCTTTAAGGGCGCTCATGGCAGCTAACTGCACGTAGTTGACTTCACTTTAAATATGCTGTCATTTTTGTATCCTTTGCACTATATTGTTTATTGTATAATGTTTCACTGCTTAATTGTGATTTGCTTAGTTCTGCTACATAGACATCATTTTTGTGTTAACTGTGCTGTCTAAGCACTAGAGCTTTTGACGGACTAAATTTACGGAGTGGGACGAGTCACTGTGGTAGAGATACTGTGTCATCTTCTATATTGTTACTGTGCAACTGCATTTACAAGGGGGTTTTCTTTTCTCTCTGTCAGTCTTCAAAGACTCACAAGTAATTTTGAGTTACAATGCTGTTCTCACAAAAAAAATTATATAGGATGGTAATACTTAAAATATTTACATCCTTTGATTAACGTATGAAAATCCTACTCTTTGCTAGAATATGGTATTAAATAGTGACTTTACTATAAGTGTCTTGTATAGTAATTATGTTTTAAGTATGTCTAATAAAAATCATCCTAGTTTTGTTCCAAACTAAGTATAGAGGGTATGTATTCAAATTTTGACTTTCTATTTCCTGACAAGTTTCTCTATTAGTAAGTACAATTTGAGTAAAGATGATTGGTTAATAACCTGTATGGTAAAGAAATAGTGTCAAGTTCCAAGCATAGCGCCATGCCGTGCTGGAAAATCTAGTTATACTAGTGGATTAAATCAGGAGTGCAATGGAAGCAGAGTTTTGAGTAAGATTTTTGTTTCATCTTCTAGTTCTTACCTTCACTGTCAGTGGGCGTCTGTGGAAGAGCTGGACAAAGACAAGAGAATTCAGCAGAAGATTAAGCGGTTTAAGGCAAAACAGGGCCAGAATAAATTCCTTTCTGAAGTAAGATTTTTTTTGTTTGTTTGTTTCTTTTGGGTGTTTAAGGAATATTCTTAGGAATTCTTGTTCTGTATGCAAGAAGAATATTTTGAATAACTCTGTGATATATCAGTACCACCTATTCTGGTATAAAGCATAAAGCATTCTGGATGCAAGTCTTTCAAGTTTATGAAAGTCATCTATCCTGACTGTATATGCTTTTTCCTATAATTTTGGTTGGTTTTTTTTTTTTTTAATTTTTCCTTGAAGTGAGTGGCTAGTTATTAGCCTTGTAAGCCTGACTGAATCAGTACCCATGTCTTTTTTCTCAGGAGCTGATTATCCCAAAAGAAATGCATGCTTTTTTTCTATGTTATGGACTGCTGCTCACTAGGGATTCAAAGCTTTTTATCATCAATTTAATTTCACTTAGAGCCATAAGCAGTAATGTAGCAGGGGTCCTGTCAATAAAAGACCAGATCTGCTGATTTGTGTCTCTGAAAGATTACCTTTTAGAAAAATGCTGTCTTTTAAGAAAAAAAAAATTGTCTTCATGAGCTACTGTGTTTATTTATTTATATTTATTTTTACTATATCATTCAAGCTGAAACAAAAAACCTGTTGCAAATTGAAAATTTCACCTGTTCTAAGTGAAGATAGCTGGAATTGTTTCCATTTTCTCTTTTTAGTATGTTTCCAAGGGGATCACAAGTTACTGTAAATACTTGGAATTTGTCATTGTTTCAGGAAAAGCTTTTAAAATATACGGTCTTTAGTCCTTTTGGCTGTGTCTTCGGTTGAAGTGGATCTTAAAACTATAAAATGAAATGCAATGCATTAGTATGGAAGAGAATCCGTTAAGTTAAGGCATTGGAACGAACCTGACAAATTATGACTTTTAGAGAAACTGTGTATGCATGCATTCTGTTTTCTCTGCTTTTGAAATAATAATCTTTAAATCTTGCTTGTAAAGTGTTAGACAATTTCTGTAGTTAAAATAATCCAAAGGCACTTAGTGTACAAGGCTCTAATTTCTTTATTGCAAGCTGTAGTTTTCAAGAATGCTAAATGCATTGCATACCATAAGCCTTTTCGATTGCTCATTAGTGAATTGTAATTTCACACTTCATTTAAAATATTCTTAAACATTCTCTCACAGTAAAAGGTTTCACACAGTAATTAAGAGGCCCAGTTAACAAAGTCTGAGAAGTCTGATTCCCTCACGGGGAATGATCTTGCTGAATTGTAGCATTTCAATTAACATGTTGAAGTTTGCCAAATATAAATTCTGTGTCACCGTGACCCAAAATATTATTGCCTTGTGAAATATATAATCATTTTTCCTCTCAGGAAGGGCTAATAGAGATATCTTTTATATTTTTGCCTCTCTCCTTGAACAGATTGATGATGAGCTTTTTAATCCAGATTATGTGGAAGTTGATAGAATCATGGATTTTTCACGTAGCACAGATGATAATGGAGAGGTAAACAAAACTTTGTCTAGTGCATGTCTAGTCATACAGACATTGTGTTTAGAATTTATTGTTTAGAAATGTATTAATTAGAATATATTAATCATTTACAGAAACTACCACGGTGTATGTGTGTAAAAAATAGGAACATGTTAGAGAAAACATTGACTAACATAGCAGTTTCCCTTAAATAAAGGGGGTTAATTGAGAATTCCAAACTATTTTTATGTTACCTATTTTTTAAAAAAGCACAAAACAACCAACCAAAAGGCAACAACAATGAAGTGATACTTAATATTGTAGAAATATGGTGTTCATGCTTGTAATGCAGAATTTAAATGAAAATTGCAAGAAAGAGTCTCAGCTAAATGTCGTAATGGTTTAGACTACCTGTTACAGAAGAAGTCCTGAACTCACTGTTTCTTCATTTTTAATGACTTATTCTGCAAAGAAGATGATTTTGTCTTCCAGGAGATACCTTTTTGGTCCTGGGACAATAGGAAGCTTCACTGGCAGTGTCACTGTTTCCATGTTGCTCTGTCAGTGAATGGTGATGGTTGACTTGTCTGTAATGAAGTTTCTGATGATGCTGATAAAAGTCAAATTTTAAATATGTAGTAAAGCATAGAATTGTAAGGGCTGAAATGGGAATATTGTTTTGCTTCTAAATTTTAGTCTAACCTTACTGATTTCAAATGTGTTATGCTCATTTTGGTGGTAAGCCTGCATTCTCCAGGTTCTCATCTTACTTGGTTAGGTTGTCAAGGTGTCAGCCAGCTGTTTGCTTATCCTTCTGGCTGAGTCAGGCATTCAGGTCTGATCAAGCTTTTTGAATTTCATCTAGCCTGCAGATCTTTAGGAAAGGGTACACTTTTATTCTTTCTGTATTGTGAGATAATGTAATTTTTGTCTTAACAAAGCCTGTCACACATTATCTGGTGAAGTGGTGTTCGCTTCCTTACGAAGACAGCACTTGGGAGCTCAAGCAAGACATCGACCAAGCCAAGATCGAAGAATTTGAGAAACTGATGTCTAGGGAGCCAGAAATGGAGCGTGTGGTAAGAATTGGCTCTATATAGAGGATTTTATTTGAAAATAGTAAAGTAATGTGGTCTTTTAGAAACCACTAATGGGATTTGCTGTATTTGAAACAGGAGCGACCTCCTGCCGATGACTGGAAGAAATCGGAGAGTTCCAGGGAGTATAAAAACAATAACAAACTCAGGGAATACCAGTTGGAGGGAGTAAACTGGCTTCTTTTCAATTGGTACAACACGTACGTAAAACATAGCTTACTGCTGAATCCTGCTTTGGAAAAGCTTTTATGGCTTATTTAAAATAGCAGCCTTTTACAGTAACCTGCTAAAGTGAGATTTTAGAATCATTTACGTGGCTCATTTTTTGCTAACTAATTTGGGGTGGAACATGAATATTTCAGATAGATTCTTGTGGCAAGTGCTTTGGGTTCATGCATGCCTCTGCTACTCCTTCCCCTTGGGTACTTGAGAGGTAGATAGAAGGGATATATCCATGCTGACTGCATCACAAATTATAACATTTATTTAAGATGCAAAATGTTATGATGCCTTTTCATTCTAGAAATATCTGGTTTATTCAGATTGTTGCCTTACTGATTTTCTATGTTTTAAGTTGGGAATAAATCATTCAGCCTATTTTTATTCTTGTTTTCAGACGAAACTGCATTTTAGCAGATGAAATGGGGTTGGGAAAGACTATCCAGTCCATTACGTTTCTCTATGAGATATATTTGAAAGGAATCCATGGTCCTTTCTTGGTTATTGCACCATTGTCCACAATTCCCAACTGGGAAAGGGAGTTCCGCACCTGGACAGAGTTGAATGTGGTTGTGTATCATGGGAGTCAGGCGAGTCGGCGGACCATTCAGTTGTATGAAATGTATTTCAAAGATCCACAGGTAAAAGCTCCTCACTTTTCTTTTTCTCTTTTTTTGTATATGCTTTACAGTTGTTTATTAACTTAAGCATCAAGTAGTTTTTCAGTACTGGTATGTTAGGTTTCGGTTAGAAATACAGATACATGTATTAAGAATGTTTTTTAATAGTGGCCAGTATCTCTCTGGGAATAAAGGGGCACCATGAAATGGTGCAACTGTTGTTTAGAGTTTATTCTTTCATGCAAGGTTTTTGTCATTTTGTGTTTCTGAGGGGAGCTGGCAGAAGAGATACTTAATGGAGAAACTCCTTTAAGTGGAACTAAGCTTAAAAATCAATCTTTGCCTATCATTCCAGGAAAGACCTGCTTGCAGAAATTAAACTTTTCAATGCCTCTTTATCAAATTTTGTAAGTCAGATATATTTTGAATGTGTGTTACTGCGCTTAGGTTGAATAGTTTTGAGTGAAGGAAAGCAGAAATCACTAGGGGTAGAAACAAAAAACTATTTGGGAAGCAGAAGCTAAGAAGAGCAGCAGATCCCTACTCCTAAGTGCATGGCTTTTCCCAGAGTTAACAGAATTGGGGGAAATAAAATGTTCATACATTGAACAATAAATACAATACAATAAAATACAATAAAATCTGCCTCGCATAAGAGAGAAAAAGGGTAGAAGTTCAACCTATGGAGTACTATTTTCAACTGAGCTTTAAAAAGTGATAGTGGTGAATTCATACATTCAGATTTTCTTTAAAGCATTTTATTTTACACCACTGGACATTTTGATTAATAAACTAGAAGGATATAAAATCAATATGGCACACATTAAGTGGATTTAAAACTGGCTAGCTGATATTTCTTGATGTAATTGTTAATGAGAAGTGATTTGCATTTCCAGCATAGTTCTTCAGGGATCGGTTCGTGTCCATGAGCTATATAACTTAGCAATGACCTGAAAGAAAACATAAAATCATTACTGAGGAAGTTTTCAAATGACACAAAGATGTGGAGAGTAGTAAATGATTAAGACAGTTCATGGATACAGAGTAAGCTGTATTAGTTAATAAATTGGATCCAATCTAGCAACACTCAGAATAGCTAAATACAGGGCTGTCTGTGGACAGGAAGGAAGATGATTCTTACCATAGGGAGAGCTCAGCTCTGGGAAGGCTGTAAGACAGAAGCAGATCTTTTTTTATCATGGCATATGACCAGTTAAACCACTGTGACACAGTGGTTAAAGAGGCTAGTGTAGTGGAAGTGCATGGGAGGAAACAAATCTTTAGTGTGAAGATGAGAAAAGCATTCTCCTCTTTGTCAGTGATGTGATGAGTGGTCCAGTTCTGCTTAGTTCTCACTTCATGTCCTCAAAGCACGTTGAAAAACCAGAGTCTTAGAGCAAAGCTATGAGAGAGATTGCAAGATAGAAAATATGCTCTCACAGGTAAAAAACTGATTAAAAACTGTTTTGAAGGTGATGACTGTGGCACAACTTGACATGCCATTAGGGCAAATGGAAAGAACTGTGTATTTAAACATAGTAGAGAAACACATAGTAATTTATATTAGTTAGAAGTTACAGCTGTGTGGTCTAGAAAATTACTGTTTTCTCAGCAATTTATCAAAGAAACTTTTAAATGAAAATCATATCTGTGTTTGTTGAAGATTTATTTGAATAACAGTTGCTTTATTGAGGTCTGGTGGGCCAGAGAAGTTGTGTATGTCCCAGTCCACAACAGGAGTGGTGGAGCTAGATGATCTTTAAGGTCCCAATCCAGGCCATTCTGTTAATCTCTAATATTCTTTATAATAATTCTCACATTTAGCTTCTTACCTAGATGTATAATACACAAATGAAGTGGGATTGAAATCAGTTTTTCTGATTTTAAAATAATTTCTTAGCAGAGGTTGGTATTTTATATAATTTAAAAATTTGGGTTTATACGAATACTGTCTCTGCTGAATTGTTTCCTATGTTAAAAATCATATTTGTTTGCTATTTGAGTGGTGCTTGTTCTCAGCATGTTCTTTCCCTTAGCAGTTACTTAGCATGAAGCCTGAAGGAATGTCATCTTAAAAATCCCACTTACTGTGCAGATTCTTAGTTATTTTGGCAATGTTGTTTCATTGATTTAAAGGTAACTAAAGGGATCTACAGTAAGATGCAGCAGAGAGTTTTGTTCCCCCATTGCCATATTCTTAAATCAGTTCTTGCCGTGAGCATGGCAGTCATTTTACCCCATAGCGAGTAATGACAAAGCACTCATGGCACAGTAAAACGAATGATTTTCTGCTGGCTTTGCTTCCTGAACTGTCTTAAGAGTTGAATCAGACAATTACTGCATTTAGGGATAAAGGAGAAATGGAAAAAACTCATCCTTCTGGTGGCAGCTAGCTTAGATGTATCACAAAGTCACCTTCTGTGTTCCATTCTTTCTAAGAGTGTCAGCTGTGAAACACGTGGTAGAAACCAAAAACAGGGAAAAAAAATCTCTTCATGTTCTGGAAAAGAGTCCCCATGTAGTGTTCACTCTGTCATTCTCTGAAGTACCATCACTGGGAATAGGATGGGAGACAAAAAGGGGGCGAAAGTAGACATGATTTAGCAGCATAATTTCTAGTTCCCTTGCCAGACACGTCAACCCAGACATCAGGCATCTCTGGCTTTTTAGGTCTTAATATGAAAAGAGGCTTCTCAATCTGAGCCATTTCTCAAATAGACAATTGAACATTGAGAGTGTGTGAGCAGCTTTTGAAGGGCAGTAACAACAGAGAAGGTGCATAAGAAGCACCTACCCCATCTGCAGTTGTGTGATTTTTCAGGGTCAGTCCGAGTTACCAGAGTCAAGTTGTTGTGAAATGCTAAAGTGTAGTCAGTAATAAAATTCTGCAGTGGTGTGACTTCAACAGTAAGGACCTGGTGTTATCAGAGACGTTCTGCTGCGAGGTTCACATAGAGAAGCTTGTTCTGGTGTTCTTGAGCAATATAACTGAAAGGTCTTCCTAGGGGCCCTTCCCTGGTTGGAATATCAAACAAACCATGTGTTTTACTGTATTGTCCCACCTCTGAGAAGGAGTTCTGCTTTAAGATTACAAAACCTGTATGTGCCAAATACAGCTAATGATGGAGACTTGGAAAAGAGCTGACTTGGTTTGTGGTGGAAATTTACTTGGCTCATGAAATGGTAACAGCATTTCAGTTTGCTGGCTTTCAAAGCTGCCCACTTAGTGTATCTTCATCTGCTGTTTGTTAAGTAACAGCTTTTTTTGCCCCTAACAAGATAAATATTTCTGGACTATGCCACGAGAAAGCATTGTTGAGCAGGTCATTACTCTCTCTGAAATGTTCTTGATTTGAGTAGGCAGATTTAATGCTGAGTTCAGGATATCATGTTTTCCATCATTTCATTGGGTCAGTAGCCACTTCTGATCCCCATGGTTTGGAGAGGATTATAGGCAGGTCGCTTATAAAAGGATTCAGTCTTGCACAGGTCTAAGGGAAGATATGGTCACCTTACTGTAAAATATGTGTTTCTTTTGAAATGTATTCAATATACAACCCATGACAGAGTCCTTTGAAAATGTGGAATAGCTTTGAACTTGTGTAATGCTCATCCTTACAGAGACAGTTTTTCTGCACAGACCCAGTGACACTGGAGGTACCAAATTACATTTTTCTTTGAACAGCATTGGCAAGAAGCATAGCATAGTGTCAGAAAGATGCTCATTTCATGCTCCTGAATAAAGTTTATTCAGGGCTTTTTTTTAAACGGTCTTTATATCAGTGCTGAAAATAAGACTGAACTAATGAACCAGTGAATATGGTGTCAGACATCAGGTTAATTGTCCTGTTGAACTTTTCTTAACACAGACTTACAAAAATATTATGGAATTGTATGCAGATACACATTCTGCATTTAAAAGCTCAGATATTTGCTTCTGCCAAAGCTGTTCACTAGAGCTGTTGTAGATTCCCCATCCCTGGAAGTGTTCAAGGCCAGATGGAACAGAGCTTTAAGCAACCTGGTCTAGTGGAAGGCATCCCTGCTCATGGCAGGGGTGTTGGAACTAGATGGTCTTCAAGGTCCTTTCCAACCCAAGCCGTTCTATGAACTGTCAGTGTTTTGAATCCTGGGTGTCTATTGGGGAAAAAAAAATAAGTCAGCACAATATTCAAATAGTCATAAAAAGAAAACCTTAATGCACTTTTGCTGTATTTGGATTGTTTGGGAGGACCTTCACGTACCTTCAATTCAAGTAAAAAGAGAATTCTCTTGATGGAGTCTGAAAACCTTATTTCAGTATTGCAGCAATACATTAATGCCTCGAGGCATTAGTATAATCCATATGAATTACAACTGAAATACTTGTATAACTTCTTGGTAATCAATGTGCAGTGATTCTGTGGGTCTATTTACAGGATTAAAAACAGCTATCATGAAGCCAGTAGCAAGCTTAGAGAATTGTATTTCCCCATTTAGTCAGGAACAATGACTTAATTTGCTTTAAATGTCTTTTCCATTTCTACTGTTTTGTATTTTTAAAAAAACAAAATTTGAAGGTGAAACAAATTGCTTCCTTTCTTTGCCAGAGAGTTTATTTTTAACATTTGCTGTTCTTTTTAGGGTCGTGTGATAAAGGGGTCCTACAAGTTCCATGCCATTATCACAACATTTGAAATGATCTTGACTGACTGCCCAGAGCTGCGTAACATTCCATGGCGTTGCGTGGTCATTGATGAGGCCCACAGGCTGAAAAACAGGAACTGTAAGCTTTTGGAAGGACTCAAGATGATGGATCTGGTCAGTGTGAATCTCTCTTATCTTTGAGTCTTCTGTAGTTTTATTACTTCTGATTTACGGTTTAATCAAAAAGCAAACTAAAAGGGTTTTTTCTCAAGTAAATCATCAGGTGTTAAGAACAATAAGAGAATGCAGATGAGAAAGTATAAAATACCTGGAAGCATATGCATACCTTCAGTTTTGGAGTGCTGATTTAATAAGATTTTTCATTGATTTAGATGTAGAATAATGTAGAATAATGTAGAATATTGTCCTAAGACAATAAAAATAAACTTATTCTTTCCTTTCTCTTCCTTCATGTGAGTTAATCTATAGTCACTTCTTCATATAGACATTTATTTAAAAGTGTAATGTGGTCAGGTGGCCCAGTTTGGCCATGAGAATTAAACGGTTCTGCATTAATATCAGCTCTAATGTTAATTTGTTGTGTGGCCATGAGGATATTCTTTCATATTGACTAAGGAAGGGCAAGTGAGTTGGTTTCTGATGCTTTCATAAATATGTATTATGTTATGTGTACAAAATAGGTGCATTAAACTCATAAAGAAAAATAAGACAATGTGAAGATATTTACCATTTAAAACACACAATAATTACTTTGTTTTAGACAGAATATTCTTTTAAAATGTGAGAACAATGCAGTCATGCTAAACTAAACTGTAATTTGGTTTTTAAAAATGCGTTTTACTTATTGTGGTTGCTGTTAGAGGAAAGCAGAGCTTATAGTCTTACAGACTACAGATAGAGATATGGGACTTTTCACATTAGTTCTTGTTACACTGCTAAATTTATGTTTGGCTCTGGGCTAGTTGCTGAACCTGTCTGGGCTCCTTCTCTAAAGCATTATGCTACTTTAGTCTCTGCCACTCTCATGCTCTTTAGCATGTGGTAGGAAGGTAGAAATCTGCTTCAGGTTTCCTGTTAGATCCTGTGTTGATCTCCTGGCCTGAGATCAGTGCTCTGAGGTCATTTGGAGGTGTGGTAAATAAATGAATTTTTACTGGAAATTATGGATTAGGTTCAACTGTTTACCATCTAAAGCTCATCGTACTTGTGAAAGGGATGGGACATTGTGGACCAGTAAAATCTGTTCTTGTATCTTGGAGGACTTTTGAAGCAGCTTAAGTAGAGAAGTGTTTTTCTGGGCTATCACTGAAGGAACACCAGAGTGCCAGTTAGAAATGTCCTGAGAACAGTGTTATGTAAGTAGCTAGGGAAGGGGAAAGGAAGCAAAGGTGAGACAGACATATGGTGACAAGGGGAAAGAATTTTGTGTATTTTTCCATTGGAAATTAAAGTGATGGATTCCTAGGCAACTGTTTCTTGACCTTTCAGGAGCATAAAGTGCTGCTTACTGGAACCCCTTTGCAAAACACAGTAGAAGAGCTGTTTAGTTTGCTTCACTTCTTGGAACCAGGTCGCTTTCCATCAGAAACCACATTCATGCAAGAATTTGGGGATCTTAAAACTGAAGAGCAGGTAAACTTATCTTGCACACTTACTTTTCTATTTAGATATTGTGAATTTATCCATTTTGTTGTATATGAACTTCATTATTTGCTTTTTAAAATAATACCTATTTTTTTTCTGGAATGCCATAATGGGTTTATCCTTTTTTTTTTTTCTTTGTTTATTTTCATTTAGTTGAGGGTTTTTTGCTTTTGGTGAAAAAAACCTTTTCACTGTTCTGGGGGTTTTTTTTTGTGGTTTTTTTTTTAGTCCTTTGTCCATTGGTCTTGCAGAAACAGGAAGACATTCCCTTTATTAAAATGTAGTGTTTAAAAATAGAGGTGGGGTGTCTTGTAATGGTTTCTGGATAAAAATACTTCTATGAGAATTAACTTGTCAATTGACATTCTTCCTTAAGCATCAGAGTGAAGGGACTCTCCCTGTAACTTCTGTGGAATTAATATCTGAGAGTTTTCTCAGCGACTTAAGTGCAAACAGGAACATACCAGAAACCCAGTTTAATAAGAGGTAACCAAATGGATAGAGGTGTTTTTTTAACTCAGAAATAGATTTCTCGAGCTGTCCAAGAGAAGAAATGCATAAATCCATACAAAATGAAAGACCCTAGGTGCAACATGTTTTATATCTCAAATGTAAAAGGTTTCTTTGTATGTATCAAAATGTTTTAAAAGGCCAAACCACCTTAATATTAGGAGTTAACTGAAGCATGGCATCTTAATTTGGCCCTTTGCTTCCTGTGGTAATAACTGCATGTATTTTTGTGTGTAACTTTGTTGGCTTTGTCTGAAAATGCAATTTTTGATATCTTTCAACTTTTGACCGCTTGAATTTGTTGACTTTCTTTGAGAACAACTCTTTCACACATCACAGTCTAAATTACAAAATAGCTCTTCCTCTAGCCCCTGGCCTCCTGGCAAAATAGGATATGTTTCCATAGGTTGTGCATGCTATTACATGTCAGTCAGAATGGACACTGACCTGACTGAAAGGGAGCCAGCTCTGATGCAGAAGCCATATTGTCCTGTTAATGAAGTGTTTGAACTTCAGCTAATATATCCTAACTCCCAACATAGCTTTTGTATGGCCAGCCCAAAATGACTGGAAGCTTTTGAATCCATACATGGAACTATTACTAAAATAATGCCAATAGCAGATGAGAATTGGATTGGTTCAACAAGTTCAGGAGAACTTCTTTATCTGTTGACACTCTGATGTTTTGGAATTGGGTTTAAGTGGTGGGACAGGTTATGTGTTAATGGCTTGGGGTTTCCTCTCCATTCCTTGCAGTTGTATTCCATATATTTTCGCAATTGTTCATTCCTCTCTGCTAATGACCTTTTCTGTTCTGAAGTTGGTTTATTACTAAGGGAATTATGTAAATTCAGGAGAAAGTGTTTTTTGTTCATATTTCTGCTGTGCAGCTCTGCATCAGGAGATGATGACCAGTTTCAGGGTGAATTATTAGCTCTTCAGCACTGAGATGGTTTGTACTTTGAAGCATGGCCTAAAACAATCTAAATGCCAGGTGTTTTGGGTTTTTTTTTAATATGGAATACATTTGAGCTTTTTGTGTAAGAGACTTTACAAAAACTTAAACTTAGCTTTTTTTTTTTTGGTAAAACTGACATTTTCTTCTTTGCCCCTCCTACCCTTTAGGATGTGTCTTAACAAATATTCCACAAAACCTGGGGACACTAAAAATTATCAGTGTCATAAGTGGTAACAGAAATACAATATTTTCATTTTTAGACCAGTCCTAAATAGTATTCTACTTCAATGGATGTCAAAACTAGGGAAATAAGAAAATAATTAGAAGCAGATACATAAAGTGGGAAAATAGCATTAAATACTGATTAGTAATTAGAACTGAACTGCAAAAGTTATCTTAAAAGTGTCAGATTTGCTAATTTAATGAAGGGTTACTCTGTATGATTTGTGTGCAGTACTGTCCATGTCTAGAATGACAGTTCTGAGTGAGATCTATTTAATAACAGACATCACTAAACAGAAGAGCTACACACCAAAAATAGACTTTAGAAATGTGTATGTCACTGAGTTAACAAGGAGAACTTGCTGCTGAGTCACTGACGAAAGATTTTTTTTTTTTTTAACAATGCTCTCTACTTGGCTTTTGAGGTAGAAAACAAGGTTTTTAGAATTAAGGAAATTGAAAAATGCATATTTGATTTCTAGCAGTTTTAATTCAGTTATTTTATTAAACATCTGTTTTCCAGGTGCAAAAACTGCAAGCTATTTTGAAGCCGATGATGCTGAGACGTCTCAAGGAGGATGTAGAAAAGAACCTGGCCCCCAAAGAGGAAACCATCATTGAGGTTGAGCTGACAAATATTCAGAAGAAATACTATCGTGCTATTCTTGAAAAGAATTTCACATTTCTTTCCAAGGGCGGAGGTCAGGCAAATGTACCTAATCTTTTGAACACTATGATGGAACTAAGAAAATGCTGCAATCATCCATACCTTATTAATGGTAGGCTGCCTACTTTTCTCCTCATTTGAAAAATGGTTATGAAAATGTTCACTAGGTATAAATTCTATTTTAGTGTGTCTTTTTATTTATTCATTTATTTTAAGTAGAAAAGTGAGATAACCTTTTAGATTCTCACAGGTATGGATATCTACTAGGCAGGACAGTGCTGCTGTTGCAGCTGCTTTTTTCTGTGCTGCTTTTTTCTAAGGCTTCCTGACAGACTTAGCCCTGACTGAGTTACTGTTGATATTATAAAGTTTTCCTTTATCGTAGTTGTGAAAAACAAGACTTCAGTTATCATGCAGGTTGTTGGATGCTAGCATGAATATGGTAATTTTTTCTTCACTTATAGTTAGCTGCTACTTACTTTCTTGCTGTCAGACATCATAAGGTAGTAACTTAAATTTTCTGAATAAAAATTGTGGAGTAAGAAATCGTGATCAAGCCTCATTTTATGACCACCTGTTGTCAGTTACTTTACTTAATTTGACTAGTAAGAGAAAGATTAGGGTGAATGTCATACTAGACTTCAGAGGCTTTTTCTGTGTGATAGTATTGGGTTTAGATCAGAATTATCTTTGGCAGGTAGTATGGAATCATAAAATATCTGAAGTTGAAAGGGAGCTGTAGGGATTATTCAGTCCAACTCTCTGCTCCTCAGAGAACTACCCAAAACTAAATCATATCACTTAAGGGCCAGATAGTTCTTGAACTCTACTTGTGGTGCCATGACCACTTCCCTGGGGAGGCTGTTACAGTGACCAACCCTGTGATGAGCCAGCCAGTTCTGTCTGAAATATGCTAAACTTGTATGTGCTGGTCAGTTCTTCCCTTTGAGGGTGTAAAACAAGCCTCCATACAGGGTTGCATTCTACTGTTTTTTTGTTTCCCAGCTCCTGTTTCTTACTAGATATGATTTATGGTTGGTTTATTCTGGTTATAGGCTTCATGATGAAAGACTGTTTTGTTCCAGAGCCATATGTGTTTTCAGGTTTTTTATTGTATGACTTCCATATTGCAGTACTTAAGGTTTTTTTTCCTTGACACTTTTTGTTTAAATGGGGGGGGGGGGAATGCTTAAACTGATTGATGAAATTACATCTAATTACATTTCATGCACAAGTAATTATTCCAAAGACATAATATAGGCTTACTCCAAAGTACTTGAGCTTGTCCATGCTGGTGGCTATTGAGTTTCTAAACTCATATGACATACAGTAAAGTAGTTTTGTGGTTCTGGTGCAGGGTTTGTTGGGGTTTTTTACTTGATTTTTTTTTTGCTTAAGTTAATCCATTGTATAAATGAGTTTATCAGAATAGTTTAGGCTGTTCAGGTTATGGGTGTCTGTCTGAATTGATGCTTCTTGGCTTTCAGCTGGTTTTTAACCTTGCTATTATTTTTCCTTCATATTTGTTGAAAGAAAAAAAGAGAATATTTTGTTGCTGCTTTATTTTGTCAAATAGAGTTTATGAGCAGCGATTGCAGCATTGCCTGCAGTGGTTTTTTTCCTCAGAAGTCTTGTATCATTTAATATAATTAAGAGACTAATAAAGTTCAGGTGTTAATTTAGAAAACCTCAAATATTTTTGATTACTGTATCTTAATCTTAATAAAGAGAGGTGGGTTTGTCTCTCAAATACATTTGCCTTTATCAAACATTTTTGTGATGTTTGGAACCTTTGGACTTGCTTGGTATCATTCAGCAACATGTCAGGTGGGTTGAACCTTCAGATTTGACAGGAAAAAGAAATCCTGATGTGTTAGTGTGGAGATGGAACTAAACAAATACATCCTTTGTAATTCTAGGACAGAAAATACTCCTACGTGCTGTTGTCATCTGAGCCCAAGGTTTTATTTTGCTGATTGATATTTAACAACTTTGTAGTTAGTGTAATGGCACAAGTTTATTTTATTTCTGCTCAGAGTTTTTGCAGTGCAAGTACTTAAGGTTGCCTAGTATTCTCCTGATGAATAATTTCTTGCAGTAACAAGTTCTGTTTTCTAACCTTAACTGCTTTTATAAAAGTGTCTCTGAATCCTCATTTTCTTCCCAGTTTGTGGGGTTTGTGAGCAAGCATTTTTATTTGAACATTTGAATCTGTTTTGTGTAAGATTTGCAAACAAGTCTTCTATACAACTTCAGTTAAGGCTATATGATGGAAGTAGTATGGTAGGAGTTGAATGTAAAGTGGAGCTTTTGTTTCTTTCTTGGTTGATAGATGTGTTATGCTGAGACTAGGAGTAGGCTTCTAGTGGTAGTTACAGCATGTTGGGTATTCCCCAGTCAGTTTTGGGTAAAACACTGTCTGTCATTTTTCTTAGGGCTGGACTCCTTGTTTTCTCCATAGCAACCATTCTCAAGTATTTGTACATCGTTCCTCTCTCTATCTCCAAGAACCAGCAGTGGGGAATGCCTCTATAGTTACACATCTTAGCGCTGACCACCAGAAAGGCTCCTTACTCTGTTTGTTGTGCCCTCTTGAGCCCTGGAAGCCTCTCCTAATGAAGAGTAGAAGTGGAGGTTTCCCTGATTGACCAACCCCACATTCAAATACCTTCCTTTCATCCCCTGCTAAATATCAGCTAGAATAGGAAGTAATTTTACAAAGCAGCAAGTACTGCATCAAGTAACTTTTGGGTAACAGGCTGCTCAGTGGACATGACGTAATTGCAATTGAAGTAGGAGTTAAAAAAAAAAGGTTGATCCTTCTACAGGATTTAGCTAGGACAGAGTTATTGAAAGAACAGATTTTTGGAGTTATCTGTACTGGATTTGGGTCTTGATGAGACCAAGCTCTGATACTGTAAATTCACCCTTCAATAGACCAGACTGTGGGTTTGTTGTGGTGTGGTTTGCTTTTGCAGATGCTGTTGCATATTGGGTTGCTTCACAGTAGTGAAACTTAAATCTGGATATTGCAGTTGAGTCAGAAATAATTGCTGTAACCTGGAAAGATGACTGAAATTACTGTATAGGAACTGCTTGACAGCCTGCTGTATTCTGGAATTGCCAAAGTTCAGTACAGAATCGGAGATGTACTGCCCAAAATTCTGCCTGTTTTACAAAGACGGGCGGTGATATGATTGAAGGGAACTTTGAGTGTCTGCTTACACTCATTTCATTTGGGCTTACTTTCCTTATGTGCAAACCATTAAGATGATCCAGGGAGTCCGGATCAGGAAAATCCAGGGACGTAAAACTATCATGAAATGCGGTCACATCTTGAGCCCGTGGGGCTCTGTAAAAGCGAGCAGTGTGAGCGCATGGAGCAGCACGGAGCTGTCAGGCAGCCTGCCCCGGGTGGGATCTGCTGCAGGCACGGCGTTACAGCAGGCACTGAACCAGCCAGCGCTCAGGGAGGGCGCGTTCCGTGTTTGTTTACAGGCATCTCCTTAGAGCTGGGATTTGAGAGAGGGATGCTCAGCAGAAGCCTGGCAGTAAGCTGTTCTTCCCCCTCCCCCAACCCTTCCATCTTGCCTTGCGCTATTCAAAAGCAGTATTGGAGCTGAATATAAGACAAATTAGAAATATTTTTTAAAATGACATTTTGTTGCAAAAAAAAAATGCAGAGGGGAAAATAAGATGGCTCAAAAAAAGGGCTTCTTTGGAAGTAAAATAAGCTTAGAACAAAGATTCCTAACATTTTACATGCCAAGATTGGCAATCTGATAGTTCTTGGAATTGCCCGCTTTGTAGAAGTCACGTAAAAATGGAATAAAAGCATAGGAGAGGTTGAAGAGAAAGCTTGAACTTGGTCTGTAGTCTTCCAATAGTAAGCAGAACAAGAAAATAGTTGCTGCTGTGCATATCATTCATAAGCGAAGCAAGTAGCAAGAGAGAACTTTTGACTAATGCTGGAAGGAATAAATATGTTGGATAGCTTCATCAAACTGAAGCAAAAAAAATACATTCAGTGAGAAAAAACTAAATAGAAGGTAAAATAATTTCATAGCTGCTTCTCCCCTGTTTTTTGTTTGGATTTTTATTTTAGAATTAATAATGAAAGGAGCAGGTTCAGGTAATGTGGCTGTTTAAAGCTGATTTTAGAGGCAGATATTAAATGTGATTTTTGTCCCTTGTATTTTCCAGTAGAAACAAGATAATGCTTTCTTTCATGTTACATTTTTAAAAGGAAAAAAATCCATTTTATCAGTTGAAATATGTTTAATTTTTTTCACCTTTTTTCATTTTTTAAAAATTGAATTATGTGTCAATAGTTCTATGAATTTATTTAGGAAAGAGTTTAGTGTTGCTCAAAAGAGGAAAAAAAGAATGTATTCTCAGAGCTATTTTTTATTTGTGCTGTATTTGTGTAGATGTTTGCTTCAAATTTAAGCTTAATATTTTTTATAAATGTTTATTTTTTTTATAAATGTTTGTTCACATGGTGCTTAAAACATTCCTGCAGTTTCTATAGGGTATTGAAGGCGAGCTCATTGTTTATTAATAAAACCCTTTGCAGTGTTCATGTATTGCTGTCCAATCTTTGCAGGTGCTGAAGAGAAAATTTTGGAAGAGTTTAAAGAAACACACAATGCCGACTCTCCAGATTTTCAGCTCCAGGCAATGATCCAGGCTGCTGGCAAGCTCGTACTGATTGACAAGCTGCTGCCAAAACTGAAGGCTGGTGGCCACAGGGTGCTTATCTTTTCCCAGATGGTGCGCTGCTTGGACATACTGGAAGACTACCTCATTCAAAGACGGTGAGAGCAACAATATAATACAATTATAAATAAACTGTGCCTTCCTCAATGACCACTGCATTTAACCTGTGAGTAATCCATACAGAAAGGAAAGAAATTAAAACAGTGTTTTCTATAGTGATCTGACTTACGGGAAAAGGCAAACCTGGAGGTTGCAAGTACTGAGCCCTTTCTTTTGAGTGAATACAAAATGACCTCATATGGAGAGCTTTAAACCTCTCAGTTAAATGTTTTGGTGGCTCTAGAGTTTTTTAGTTCAGGCCTAAATTTTTATTGAATTCCTTGGGGTGAAAGTCTGTTCTTTACCAAAGAAAGAGACAAAGTAGTATGTCTTTTCTAGTAAAGTTAGTATCTTAGTTTGTTGTAGTACTTCTTACCCCATAGAAGCATATTTGTCTTTGTTGTTTTTAATTGCATATTCTTTTAAAGAAGCAGTGCCATTGCAGTGAAGCTGTCCCTATAATGCATCTCTTTTTTCAGGTACCCATATGAACGAATTGATGGTCGAGTGAGAGGCAACTTGCGTCAGGCAGCTATTGACAGGTTTTCAAGACCTGATTCTGATAGGTTTGTTTTCCTGCTGTGTACAAGGGCAGGAGGTTTGGGCATTAATCTTACTGCTGCTGATACCTGCATCATTTTTGATTCAGACTGGAATCCCCAAAATGACCTCCAGGTAATATTACAAGAGATGATTTTATTGAAAATTTTTATTTGCCTTTTTACTGTGAAATTTTCTTCACTTACAAGAGAAATTATCTGTTGTTGCTCTCTTGAAAGCATAAACAATATTATTTATATTGAAAAAAAAAACCTTTTAAAGTAGGTTCTCTGTACTGGTTATTTCAAATTCTTTTTTCTTCCATTTGTAACCTGTAACTGAATATCTGCCTTTGTTTTTTCAGGCTCAAGCACGATGTCACAGAATAGGGCAGAGCAAATCAGTGAAAATTTACAGGTTGATAACAAGGAATTCTTATGAAAGGGAAATGTTTGACAAAGCTAGCCTGAAGCTGGGCCTTGATAAGGCTGTGCTACAATCTATGAGTGGAAGAGAAAATGCCACAAATGGGGTAAGAATTAGTTTTTTAAGGTGCATTATCAACAAATGCTATGAATGTGTTATACTTTGCTTGCCTGTTTGTGTTATAGCTGGGGAACAGTGGTTTTCAGATAGAGTGATCATTTAGTCGGGTTAAATAAGGGCATTGGCTACACAAACATCTAATGGCTCACTTATTGCCAAAAGGAGGGGGCAAGTGGAGTCATGTTCCTTCAATCCTGATCCATTCTCATCATTCCACCCTTTACATTATCTTGATCCTGGCACTTTATGGAGTTCTTCTAGTTAGCTTTTGCTGGTGTAGTCTTTTTGCTTGGGGACTTACTTTGCTTTAGCTTTTTTGTCAGGTTAGTAAGTTAAATCTGCTCCCAGGAGGAGTTTAGCAGTCATCAAAGCTAAAGGGATTCAGTGACAATGAATTATTAAGTCGTTTAAACCAATCACATAACTCCACCCTGAGAATTTTGTTGTTTGTAATCTTCTTTTAAAGGTGATTTCAGCATGAATGTTTAATTGACCACCACCACATTATTGTAGAATTTCAGTTCTTAAAATGCCAAATATGAGGATGATCTATCTGATTGTGCTGTCAGATGAACACATTGGCTGGTGTCAAAAAACCCCAAAACCGTAACCCCTCTTATGTGTTACAGGTGCAACAGCTGTCTAAAAAAGAAATAGAAGATCTTCTTCGAAAGGGGGCATATGGTGCTCTGATGGATGAGGAAGATGAAGGGTCTAAGTTTTGTGAAGAGGATATTGATCAGATTCTCTTAAGGCGAACACACACAATTACTATTGAATCTGAAGGAAAAGGCTCAACATTTGCAAAGGTATGCATTGACATTCAGAGGAAAATGAATAAAACGTGACCAGAATAGATGGAAGTATATTAAATTGCCTTCTATGTCAATTTATTTTTTTTGTGTACTTGTCTTCTTTCTTTCTTTCTTTCTTGATACTACCTCTTCCTAAGTATTGTATTTGCTAGTGAAAAACAGGTATTCTTCGTAGCAATCAATCTTCTTGCTTTTACTTTTACTAGGCTAGTTTTGTTGCATCTGGGAACAGGACAGATATTTCTTTGGATGACCCTAATTTCTGGCAGAAGTGGGCAAAGAAAGCTGAGCTGGATATCGATGCTCTAAATGGAAGGGTAAGCTTTGTAACTCTTTCTAGTACAAGTAAATTGAAGATTTTCTCCTCCCCCTCCACCCCTTCCTAAATTTATACATTTTCCCTATCATTTTAGAACAACCTAGTTATTGATACACCAAGAGTAAGGAAGCAAACCAGACTCTACAGTGCAGTCAAAGAGGACGAGCTGATGGAGTTTTCAGACCTGGAAAGTGATTCTGAGGAAAAGCCTAGCACAAAGCCCCGTAGGCCTCAGGACAAATCACAAGGTTATGCAAGAAGTGAATGTTTCAGGGTGGAGAAGAACTTGTTGGTTTATGGGTAAGATATGCAAATAGGATATACTAATTGTGGCTAAAGATCTGAAAATAAATTATATATAGTAAATAACTCATCCTTCTCTTGGACACATTCACATACTATCATACTGTATAAGGCTTATACATGCCAGTCAGATTTGGTTTTGGTTGCTATATATATAAATTGCACTTATATGTGTTACTTAGTTTAAAGTATCTGAGTGTGTTACAGATGGTTATGAGCTCACTGGTAAGATAAGTGGTTTTGTGATGACAGAATATTTGTTTCTGGTTTCTCAGTGTAAAGAATTCTTGAGTTAATGAGTTTCAACCTCTCTTTTCTAAGTGTTGAAGAGAGTAATAGTGTATTTGTGAAGAACAAAGTGGTTTTGAAATCAACAGTCAATCTAGACTTTGTCACCGCTTGCATTCAGATACTTGATATTTTCCCCATTCAGTGTGCTAATTTGAATTTTATCTCTTTGCAAGCAGGTAGCTATATTTGACTTCTAACATGGTGGCCTTGAGAATGACTGTCTTTATTTTAGAAATTTAATTAAATTTAGCGTGCAACAGTTGCTAGTAATAGGTTTCTGGTTCAAAATAGGAATTTTTCCTCAAATCCCATGATTGTAGGAATTGGTTGAGTTTCTTATTTGTAGGTTACTGGGACCTTTAGAGTTAAACATATGTACTTTATTAATTTGAGTGTAGTTCAATTGCAGCTTTACGAGCAGTGAACTTATTGCCTGTTCTGTAAAATAAACATTCTTAACTCTTTGGTGCTGGAAGTTGGATTCCCTGACATAGCGTGCAAATGCAAAATGCATTAGCACTAACACAGGAGGTCCCAAGTTGCTTGATACCAGGAGTTAAATTGAAACTCACAAATTAAAATACCAGTACCCTGGCTGTTGTATTGAACATATTTTTCTTGTAGCTGGGGTCGGTGGACTGACATCCTCTCACATGGGCGCTATAAACGTCAGCTAACGGAGCAAGATGTGGAAACCATCTGCCGGACTATCCTGGTGTATTGTCTTAATCATTACAAAGGGGATGAAAATATCAAAAGTTTCATCTGGGATCTGATCACTCCAACTGCAGATGGGCAAACTCGAGCTTTGGTTAATCATTCCGGTATGTCTACCACAATCAAATAATGATGCTAGTAAATAGGAAAGAATTGCTTCAGTCGTGCTATGTATTTGGTTTAAACTATAGCCATTCTGACATGTCGTAGGATCTTGTCAGATTTTATGAGTAAGGTGGGCTTTGACTTGGTCTGTACTTAAAGGGGAAGTCTCCCTCAGACACTTTGTAGAATGCAGTGCTCTTTCCTTTAAAATTGGTTTTAAACAAATATTCCAGCATTATTTTTCGCTGGCACCTACTGCTGGATTTAATCTCTTTTGAATTGCCATTAATGAGAAAGCTTGTTTCCTTACGGCCATTTAGATTCATGAGAGTTTTTACAAGAAATATTTATATAACACCATTTTCTGGCTAGCACTCTGAATTTTTGAAATCTTCACACCTAAATTTGCATGAAAGTTTTGGTTGATTTTGTTACTTGCAATTTTCTGTACTGAGTCATGTTGCTGTTCAGTTTTTGGTGGTTGCGTTGCCCTCAAAGTAATGAATACTGAGCTTTAAACGTATGTTTGTAATGTTGTTTGGGGTGAGAGTTTTTCTATTCTGATTGTGTAAGAAATATTGGGGGTTTTCTAGGTTTGTCTGCACCAGTGCCCAGAGGGAGGAAAGGGAAGAAAGTAAAAGCCCAGAGTTCACAGCCAATGCTGCAAGATGCTGATTGGCTTACAACCTGTAATCCAGATGTATTATTTCAAGAAGACAGCTATAGGAAACATCTTAAACATCACTGTAATAAGTAAGTACTAATAAATGTTTTATTTAGAGGTTTGGGATTTTTTTTAACTACATGCTTTTGAAAAGTCCACAACTTTGGATATATTGATAGAACACAGGGACATTTAATAGGATGTAAAGGCTATTATTACTTTTTAATTTGGGGATAATCATCTAAACAAATATCTGGATGCTTCTGTAAGCTCTTTGTGACAAATCAGCACAGTTCTGAAGAAAATTATTCTCTTCTTATTAAATAAGAATGGAAAAGTAAAGACTATAGTCCTACACTAAGTCTATTTCATTTGACAATTGGCTATCTTCAAACAAAAACTGTTTGTTTCTTACCTTCTTGTGGGGGCTGATTTAAAATTCTGTTCCATAGTTGTTAAACTCATATATCCAGTTCCTAGTTTCAGGAGTTTAATGTAGTTTGCCTATATGTGGGCTTATCTTTTCTCTTCATTCTTTCTCTCCCTTCCTCTCTTGCTCTCCTCAGAGAATATTTATGTATATAAATATATATAAATTATCTATATAAATAGACAAGAATATAATATGTAATAAATATACAGAATATTTATTCTTTCTCCTTTGAGATGAAATTTCTCACCAAACTCTTTTACCTGAATTAATTTGTCCTGACTTGATTTTTGAAATTATAAGCATGTTACTAAACCAAAAGCTTTTGGGAATAAAGGTCACTGTATATAATGTTTTATTGTTTTATGAATGTCCCTTAAGAGTCTTCCTTACAAATTTTCTGGCTTTTGTTTTATAATATCTTATTTTTGTGTCAGCTTTCTTTGATGCCATCTCAGTTTTGCTTACTATATTCTCCATATAGACACTGAACCTTGTCCTAAAAATACCTTGGTTTAGAGCTGGGGATGTGGTTGATTGATTTGGGGATTTTAGGATGTTTGCCTTTGTTTTTAAATTTCTACTCTTCACTATATATATATCATGCAGTTGTAATGCAGTGTTACTGAAAGGTCATCATTACTTTTGTGGTTTGAATATGTATTGCATCTCATTAATGCTGTTTAGTGGAAAGATACTATTGATTTGAAAAGTACCTGTGGGCTGTCAATAGGGGGTGTGATGTGAAGGAGGAAAGGCATTTAAGGGGTTTATTAGCTCATTTCCAGATGCTAACCAAGCTTAATTCTTAGCTGATGACAACAGATACTCATAGAATTACATTAGTGAGTGCACTTCCAAATAAACTGCTTTCTGATTTTTCTGAACTGTTACTCAGGTCTGTTATTACATTTCACTTGCTCCTAAAGTAATGAAATTCTTTCCTGTAACATTATTTTAATCTCTCAGGTAACATATCTTCTTTACTTGCTATATCAGTTTGCAGATCTGACTTAATTTTTTAAATACTGCTTCTTTAATAATACAATAGAACAATTACAAGGACTGGGAAGATTGGTAAATATGCAAGAATGTTTTCAGTTGCTATCTTTTTCCTTCACTTCCCAGATTCACCAGGACTAAATGAATTGTAGAAGCCACATGTTTTTAGCGCAGGTAAAATTAAACAGAGGTGGAGCCAGTTAATAATCTGAGTAATTTTCTTGAAAAGGTGCCAGTTGAAGTTGGCTTTTTAAGAGTTGGTGTCCTTTCCTTACCTTTCCTTAAGTACTGTGTATGCTGGTTTAATGCATAGGACTCCTGGAAGGTGCAAAGAGCCTCTGGCTTTTGGTTTATCTTGGGTTTTATTTCGTGCTTCTCCTCTTTGGCTTGATGTAACAGCTGTTATTGCTTAATACTAAGATGATAGAGACCCTCAACAGCTTATTTACATAGCCACACAGGGAGCAGGGACACCTTACTGGTCCCAGTTACTGTGCATACAGAAAGAAGCATGTCTGACATGTTATGAATTGCAGACATGACCTTCATTCACATCCCTGCTCTTCCGAGGTTTGATTGAATAACACGTGTGAACCCGGGTATTGCTCTAGTTGCATCTGATCTCTAACAAGGACCTCTCAAAACTGGTGGTGGTCTAAATTTTTCATGCAAGTGGGTGATCAGATTACTGCTTCCCTGGTCACCCTTGCTGTTCAGGAGCAGCAGTAATTCAACAGTTGCTGTGATGAATTTGGGTACAGTGAGAGGGCAGGTTGAATAATCTCCATCTTAGCTGGTACTGGTTTTACTTCATGAACTAGGCAGCAGGGGGTGCCCTGAATTGGGTAAACATAGGAGAGCAGGATTATTTTCAGGTAGATACTTTTTCTACAGAAATGACCTCTTTTCTAGTCTCCTTGAAAAGCCAGTCTGCCATTCTCTCTCCTGCCAGCTTTGAGTGTGACCACAACACCTGACAGGGCTTCCAAAAGCTACTGCAGTATTGCAGAAATGGGAAAAAATAAACTTGGCAACGAAGATTTTTCACTTCCTTGTAATAGTTAGGTTATGCGTAGGTAAAATTTAATAGCAGTTTGAACTATAAAGAGTAAAAATAGTTAATATCTCCCAAGGGAAACGGGGGATTATTTTCCCCCTCCATTCTCAGAAGCAAAAAGTTGTATAATCTGAAAAACCTGACATTCCATATTGAGGGTTTATTGTAAGGTAGTAAAACCAGATTTTATATCTCGTTTATTCCTACAACTTCTGATGTGCTTCCAAAAATGGTATTAAGGCAGCAGCTGAGGAAATTTTATGAGATAATGAAGCAGAACAGTTACTGAAAGCCATCTGCTCAGTTGTTTACAAACTTGCTTCAATACTTCAGAGGCAGTGGTAGAGTACGTGTCTAAACTTCACAAGCTGCACTAGGTAGAACTAAATGAAATGCGCCGGGGCCGGGCTGAGCTGGGTCCCTCTCTGTGCAGTGTAAGCAGTTGCCAGGCAGGCCTGTTGGAAGCCAGCAGAAAGCACCACACAGAGGTGATTATGTGCCACCATCTGTCACGCTTCAAGCCTACCATACAGCATGGCTAATCAGCCTTGGCAGGATGATGGATGAACAGCAGCAGCTGCCAAAAGCCACTGTTGGCAAACAGTCCTGAAGTTAAGAACTTTTTCCCCCCTCTGCCTTCCTCTCCAGGGTCCTGCTGCGTGTCCGCATGCTCTACTATCTACGACAAGAAGTTATAGGGGACCAAGCAGACAAGATCTTAGAGGGTGCTGACTCAAGGTTAGTGCAAGTGCAGGTTTATTTTTTGCTTTATGACTCTGGCTTTTGTAAAGTACACATACTATCATAATGCAGCGTTTAAAGGTGGTCACACTTTATCTGTCTGTTCTCAAGCAACCGTATTATTTTATGAAGTGCAGTGGGTCATTTTCCTGGGGGAGGAAACGATGTGGGAAATGACAGAAGTGGATTTGCAGCTCTGCTGATATTGAGGGATTATTCTGTCTCAATTTAAAAAAATTAAAAATATACTAAGACCTTAAATGAATCATATTTAGATAACCATTTGACTCCCAAAATAGCCTAATTTGGGGGGGGGGGGGGGGGGGGCGGGGGGAGTATTTTTTGTTGGTTTTTTTGGGTTGATTAATTATTTTTTGTTGTTTGTTTGTTTAACCATCCTAATTATTTTTAAGGGTATTTCAATTTCTGCATTGGGTTTTGGGGTGGTTTTCCAGCTCAAAATTTATATTTACAGAGCAGCGTAAAACACTTGGGTTTTTTTAGGATGGTTTGTTTAGTTTTGTTTTGTTTAAATCTTTGTCAAGTAATATCTTTGAGAACGTGTATAACGCTGTCTTCACAGTGAAGTAGATGTATGGATACCTGAGCCATTCCATGCCGAAGTTCCTGCAGACTGGTGGGATAAGGAGGCAGATAAATCCCTTTTAATTGGAGTATTTAAACACGGTAAGTGGCGTCTCACTCTCAACAAAACTCAGTTGTAAAGCTTTCAGTGTTCAGTCATAATATTAACAAGTATTGTTCCAAAGAACTGTTGGCTTGTATCTCCCTTTTTTCTTGCCTGCATTAAAAACCTAATATGAGCTGTAAATATCAGATGCTGTTTTTAAATGTTTGCAGAACATTTGAGAAGAAAACATTACTTTCTTGGCTGTAAATAAAACAAAGCCATATTTGTTTAAATAATAGCCAAATAGTAAGATAGATCTCCATAAACTTTGCTTCCAGCACTGCTTCACTTGCTAACTCTGCCAACCAGTGTCAAAGTGGACGGTGGGCTTAACCTCTGCTATTAATCTGTACAAGTGCCTCCTGGGCTTTGTTCCAAGCAATATTTCACAAATGTCAGTGTTGAGAACTCCCGGCTCCCTTGAGTGGGATGCAGCCTTGTTAACTTTGAAAGGCTGGGGATGCAGAGCTGGCATGATATATACAGTGAGCGATTCCTGATTATAATCCCAATTCTCTGGAGGTCGCAGAGGTATTCTCAGCAGCCCAGCCTGACTAAAGGGGAGAATGATGGCTTATAAAACCTTTCATGATTACAGTTTGGCTTGAGGCTCTACAGCAGTTAGGAGCAGTGTGTTGTAGTACAAATCCTAATTGAATTGTGCTGTTCTGCCTATGTACAGCAGCTCTGTGTTGTGGGCTCAGCTGAGGCAAGTCTAGTCTAAAAATCATTTTCCTGCAGTGCACTGTTGGGATCTGCCATTTTCCATCTAGTCAACTTGGGCAGTAAAAAAGCAAACAGCAGTTTGAAAACCATAGAGAGAACAGTGTCATCTTACTGACATGCATCATCCTAAACCTAATAAGACAGGTTCGCTGGCCTTACGTATAACCCATGTATGCAGCATTTTTGCAGCCTATATTGAGGGTTCCAGCAGGGCTGGAGCTATTGAAAATACGTGTGTGTGTGTGTGTGTGTGTGTGTGTGTGTGTCTGTGCGCTCCTGTTTGCATCTGTGTGTTTCCACTGGCGAGTATTGAATGTCAAGAACCACTGTGAAAGTCATAAAGGAAACTTAAAGAAGTTTTTCACTTGTGAAAGATTTTTACTTTACTTTTTAACAGCATGAAATTTGATGCTTTCTTCACTATCTTATGTGTGTTAATGTTATTGATGGGAAAATGTCTCTGTGCTGTTGGAATTCACCAACATGAATGATTTTTTAATATTAATTAAATGTTTCCAGCATTTTATTATTTAATAATAAATTAATGAATCTAGAAAATTGTCCTTCTACTGTCTAGACCTGTTCTATTCACAGCTGGTCATAGCTTTTAAAAAGGCATTTGTCTCCCACTCTGCACACAGGTTATGAGAAGTACAATTCTATGAGAGCTGATCCAGCACTGTGCTTTCTGGAACGGGTTGGCATGCCTGATGCAAAGGCCATAGCTGCTGAACAGAGAGGGACAGACATGTTAGCAGATGGCGGTGATGGGTAAGGAGGACATGAAAAAATTAATAAACTTTATCAGCATTGTATATGTTGGCATGGGTTCATATGTCATATTATACTTACATGTTGCCTGAGGATATGAAGTGATCGTATGATGTACAAAGTACATAGATTTGTTTACACAGTTGAGCATGAAATACAAATGTATAACTTGGTACACCATACTGATTGCTTTTGTAGCTTTTTTTGCTTTTGTCCAGAAAACCAGCCCCCTCTCAAATCCAGTATTTTTCTTGAAAATATTTTTAAAATATTTTATAGGGGTGAATTTGACAGAGAGGATGAAGATCCAGAATATAAGCCAACCAGAACTCCCTTCAAGGATGAAATTGATGTAAGAACTCCCAATTTTCTGTAATTACAAATATGTACAATTACAACTGATTCTCCATATTTATTTTAATGTGTGTTTTTTAAGTTTGAGAGCTACCGGATAAACACTCCTTACAAAGATTGTTTGCTGCTGTGTTTGAGAGATGACATATTTTTCTTCTCAAATTATGACATATGGTCAAAACTGAAAACTAAAATAACTTCTGTCTTCTCCCCAAGGAATTCGCAAACTCACCTCCAGAAGACAAAGAGGAGTCCATAGAATTACACCCAAGTAAGTCTAGAGAAAAAAAAAATTAAAAAAGCAAAAAGGGATAATTTAGTGAAAGGTGGACTGTTTATATTACCACATGAGGGGATAGGAGATGTTTTGGGACAATACCAGGGAAAGCTTTTTGCTGCCAAATCTCTTCATGCTTCGCATTTTTCAAAACAATTACATACTGTCTTTGAATAATCCACATTATGGTTCTCTGGATTTCTAATTACATAGTAGAAACCGTGATGATAAAGACCGGATGTTTCATAATGCAGCCGTTGATGGTTTTGCCGATATAATCTTGGAAGTTACAAATACGTTGTTTCCTCAGTATGGAGGAAAATTGCCAAGTTTAAGTGAGAATAATAAAGTGGGAAATGATAAGCATAGGTGTTTCCTCAGAGGCAGAATGATCTTCTTAGTAATGTATTTAAAGATGCATTGCATTAATTTAAATACTTGCAGTGTTCATAATATGTTTGCATGCGTAACATTGAATCATAGTGCTTGATGGTTATCTCTAAATGCCTCACAAGCATTTCTGAGTTCTTAGAGTTGGATGGTTTGATTCTGTTTTCTATCTCTTACCAATAGTTATCCTGTTTCTAATTCATTATGCACCAGTATTAGAGGCACATGTTCTTATCTGATAAAACAGGAATCCAGTTATAGCCATAGAAACTTCGAAATGTGTGGTGTTGGTTTTGCAGTGCAAATACTTCTCTGTTCTCTAGGCAAGCACAGTGAAAGCAATGCTGAGTTAGGGCAACTCTACTGGCCCAACACTTCAACCCTGACTACCCGTCTGCGTCGCCTCATTACTGCCTATCAGCGCAGCTATAAAAGGCAACAAATGAGGCAAGAGGCACTAATGAAGACTGACCGCAGGAGACGTCGGCCTCGAGAAGAAGTGAGGGCACTGGAGGCAGAAAGGGAAGCCATAATAACTGAGAAACGACAAAAGTGAGTTTCCTGGTGATAATCTTTCTTTAAATCTTATTTGAGCTTGTGTGTCACCCATACAGCTCCTTTGTTTTGAAAGAATAATCCAAGGGGGTTTTGGGGCTTCTAAAAGTGTTCGGAATCTTATCTATCCAGTGGCCTCACTTCTCTTGCTTCTTCCTTCACTAGATGGACAAGAAGAGAAGAAGCCGATTTTTATCGTGTGGTGTCTACTTTTGGAGTTATTTTTGATCCTGTAAAACATCAGTTTGAGTGGAATCAATTCAGAGCATTTGCCAGACTTGACAAAAAGTCCGATGAAAGCTTGGAAAAGTATTTTAATGGCTTTGTGAATATGTGTAGACGAGTGTGCCGAATGCCAGTCAAACCAGATGATGGTAAGTTTAAACTGACTCTGGCAATCAACATGAATATTGTGAGACCATGGGACTGTTGAAACTTCATGCCCAGGTGTAATGATTTTGAAATGGGTGTGCATTCAATCCATGTTAAACAGCACAACTTGGTGTCCTTGCAGAACCTCCTGATCTTTCCACACTGATTGAGCCGATCACAGAGGAGCGTGCTTCTAGAACTTTATATCGCATCGAGCTGCTGCGCAAGATCCGCGAACAGGTTCTCCATCACCCGCAGCTGGGGGAGAGGCTAAAGCTTTGCCAGCCAAGTCTGGACCTGCCAGAGTGGTGGGAGTGTGGTAAACATGATAAAGACTTACTGATTGGTGCTGCTAAACATGGAGTCAGTAGGACAGATTATCACATTCTGAATGATCCTGAACTCTCTTTTCTTGAGGCTCACAAAAACTTTGCTCAAAACAGAGGGACGGTTAATGCAAATACTGTCTCTTCTGTAAACCCTCTGGGCGCTGGCTGCAGTCAAACACCCCCAATTGTTCCATCCACACCAGTACAAGAAGAAAAGACTACAGAACCAACAGAGTCTAAAGTTGAAGGGTCTGAAAATCCAGCAGCCAAAGAAAAGTCTGAAATCAAAGAGGAGACAGATACTACAGATAAGGACACTAAACCAGACTGTGATGCTGAGGCTGAGCCTGGCTCTGTTAAATGTGAATTGAAAGACATAGAAATGAATACAGATGTAGATCCGAAATCTATTTCTGAGAAAGGTTCAGAAGAAGATGAAGAGGAGAAACTGGAAGATGATGATAAATCAGAAGAATCCTCCCAACCTGAAGGTAATCAGATCAGTTCTGTGTGCTTAGCACAAGCCCCACAGCTGTTGTAGCTCCTGCCAGCTGGTAAGTGGCGCACAGGGTGCCATTATGGAGTATGGGATGGGCTACATGTAGCAGTTCTTGTGCCCTTCCACATATCAGGTGGCTAAATAAGCTTTCATAAGAACCATCCAGCATCAGCAGGGTATTCCCCCACAAGGGATGATTTCCGGGAAAGCTCATTGAGTCAATAAGCATGGTCTGTGTGCCAAATGTGGAAGGCTGGGGCTCTGCTGTAGTAATTACTGAACAAAAGCCCGAGTTAGAAATGTTGTGTCAAGCCTGGTTGCCTTAGCTTATCTAGCTGGGTAGACACTGGATGTTAATGCCTGGTCATGATTGTTGTTCAGCAGGAGCAGTTTCTCAGGGTAAGAATTTTGATGAAGAAAGCAATGCCTCTATGAGTACCGCAAGGGATGAAACACGCGATGGATTCTACATCGAAGACGGGGATCCCTCTGTGGTTCAGCTGCTTCATGAGAGAACATTTGCCTTCTCATTCTGGCCTAAGGTTGGTTAGGGATGGAAAGACGTGTCTCTTTTAATTTCAGTAAAATATGGGAAATGTGCTTGAAAAGTAACAGTGAGCTTTGTGTGGTACTGTACTTCTGGCAGGCAAGAGACCTTTTTCTGTGAATGATTTGTGGGATGGCACTATTTTCTTTAAGCTCATACAAACTAGCAGTGGAAATGAAAGAAATTGCTTTTTTTTTTTTTTTTTTTTTTTGTAAAATAGTGTCATTTAGTAAAACAATGGACTGCTGGCAGACATGAACTCTTCATTGGGTACATAACTTTTTGTCAGCAGAGTCCCACCTCTTGCACCACTGTACAGTTTTGAATTAGGCATTTTTCCTGCAGAGCAATCTGCAGAGACTTTAAAAGATCACCTTTTTATTTTGGGGTGAGGAGATTGTAGGGAAAAGTTTTGGTGACCTACATGATCTAAGCCATTATGTAATATTGACAGATGTAATTGTATTAAGGTATCCTGCAAACATAAGCAGCAGTTTTAGGTAGAATAAAGCTGTATCTTATTTTGGTAACAGTGCAGAAAATTATCTAATATAAAACACTATTAAAAATACAAAACTATAACCTTGTAATAAAGCCAAACTTAATTTAGTACTCTCCTTTGCAGTAAGGGGAGAGAGAAAAATAAAGTAGTAATAGTCTTAAGCTTACTAATCACCATAACAGAGCCATCTGGTTGGGGCAGGGAGGGGGGAAGGGGGTAGCAGGGCAAGAGGACCTTGCTCTTAATAGGCTTATTTCTGGGGAAAGCAAGCAGTCTGTTGCAGCTGCTGAGATTTGCTAGTGGCTTTTGCACTGTTTTGCTTTTCAGGAAGCTAACTGATGCTCACATTCCCTAACCAGCAGTATTTCTTAGAGTCCCAAAGTTTCTACTACTTCAGATAGGCTAGTCTGGAATGTGCTTAAATACCGAAATGGAAAAAAAATCAAATAATGCTCATCTTCTCTGCTTTCAGCAAGTATTTTGGAAACAGGGGCTAAAATCTTATTCCACTCATAGTGTGAAAGTAGAACAGAAAATCCTTCATCTGTATAGGTTCAGCATAAGTAGACTAATAAACATAATTAGAGATTTTTAGTGTACACGCTTCAGTGAAATTTGAAGTGATAATGGGCGTGGAATGAAAATTGACATTCATTAGATGTCCCTAGGTTGGTGCCCGTTTCATAATGTTGAACTTTATTAATAGTGACGCTAATGAGGATCCACTTCCTAGGACAGAATTGCAGATCCAGCCTCTTGGATCTTGAGAACTGCAGCTTTATGATACTGATTGCAGATGTGTTTATTTTCCCTTCCTAACTGTTGATGTTTCTAACTACTGAAGTTTTGTAAAACAACAGTGAGTTTCTATTAAATGTTTCAATTAGTGCATTGTCATACAGAAAACTTTGTCTTTTCTCCTTCCCCTCACAATATAAATGCAGCTTTTAAAACCTGTTATTCTACAAAATTGTGTTAGCATCTTGCAAGGTGATCAGTTTATTCCTAGCATGCGAGAATAGTTGTTTCTGAATGTCTTCCTTAAGCTATGGAAACTGGACTGTGTCATAAGGCTCATTTGAGTTTAAAAGGTGACGTTTACACTGAGGGTTCATTACGTACTTTTCCTTTATGCAGGACCGAGTAATGATCAACCGATTAGACAACATCTGTGAGGCAGTGCTGAAAGGGAAGTGGCCAGTAAATAGGCGCCAGATGTTTGATTTCCAGGGGCTCATACCTGGGTACACTCCAACAGCTGTGGACAGCCCTCTACAGAAAAGGAGCTTTGCAGAGCTCTCCATGGTTGGTCAAGCCAGCGTCAGTGGCAGCGAAGATCTCACTGCTTCTCCTCAGTTATCAAAGGCAAGGCTACAGCATTCTCTTTTTTACATAAAACATTTTATCTTGCATGAGCTTCTCTTGCATAATAGAAAATAAACCCTAGTGAATAAAATAGGAAAAACATGAAAGTGTTTCTTTGAATAAAATGAGGGCTTTGTTTTCAGAGTTATATGTTTGGAGTTTTGTTTTTAACTCAGCATAGCAAACAGAGCTTTGCTAATGTTTGGAAATGCTTGGTTTTTTATTAGGAAGATGCACTCAATTTATCAGTTCCACGTCAGAGGAGGAGGAGACGAAGAAAGATTGAAATTGAGGCTGAGAGAGCTGCCAAGAGGAGAAATCTTATGGAAATGGTTGCCCAGTTACGTGAGTCTCAGGTGGTCTCAGAAAATGGACAAGAAAAGGTTGTAGATTTATCAAAGGCCTCACGAGAGGCAACAAGTTCTACCTCAAATTTTTCATCTGTTACTTCAAAGTTTATCTTGCCTAATGTCTCCACACCTGTGTCTGATGCCTTTAAAACTCAAATGGAGCTGCTGCAAGCAGGTCTTTCACGCACACCCACAAGGCATCTACTAAATGGCTCTTTAATAGATGGAGAACCACCCATGAAGAGGAGGAGAGGAAGGAGGAAAAATGTAGAAGGGCTTGATCTGTTATTTATGAGCAACAAACGGACATCATTGACTGTAGTAAGACCACAACCTTTTTCCTTTTGTCTCATATTTGTTCTTCTGTCTGTGGTACTTCCTGAATGTGTTTCAAGTCTTATTATACTCTCTTTAATAGAAACATACAGTTTTTGCCCAACCAGGTTTTTTTTCTTTGTTTAGAGCTGTTAATTCTTTTTGAACCAAACAAAATGTGCACATCAAGATTTTACTCTGAGTTTTAGGTAGCTTGTACTTTCAAAATTACTTGGGTTTTGTTTTTTTTTTTGGGGTTTTTTTTTTGGTTTTACAAAATATATTTCTAACAATATACATTTTGAGGCTTAAGTATGTCTGTCTTGATGTGTTGAAAAGGTGAAAAGGGAGGGTCTTGAGGAATCTTGGAGAACATGTACTGGAAATGCAAAAAAACTGCTTTGCCTTTAGCACTATGTTCTTTATTGTTCAAGGATGTAAAATTTTCAAAATTCCCTGATGCAATGATACTGCTTTATGTAGTATGAGTATTTAACCCCATTAACTCTTGTGTATGCAAAATCTTGAACATTTCACTTCAGTCAGTTCCTGAAATTATTTCTCCAGGTGTTTCTGTAAAGGGAAGACTAATACAGATTTGATTGTTTTCAGGAGGATGCAGAAGTGACCAAAGCTTTTGAAGAAGATATGGAAGCCCTACCAGCAAGGAACATTCCATCTCCTGGTCAATTAGACCCAGACACTCGCATCCCTGTAATCAATCTAGAGGATGGGACCAGGCTGGTGGGAGAGGATGCCCCGAAAAACAAGGATCTAGTTGAATGGCTTAAGTTGCATCCTACTTACACTGTAGATATGCCAAGTTATGTACCAGTAAGTATGTGATTCTAAAAGGGTTGTTCTATTAAATAAATGCAAAAGTTAGTTTTATGGACGTCAGACTGAATTCCCTCACACTGGGCACAGTCATTTGATTTTGTAGCTTGCATTTCAACAGAAGTTTTCTCTTTATCCACCATTCTTGTTTTATCCACACCCAAGTGACACTGGGGTGTTTGATTTGCTTTTCCTTTCTTAACATTGTATGTAACAGCATGTTAGAACCACATTTGTCAAGGTCTGCAGAATTTCTTCATCCAATGCAAAAAAAATTTCTTTTCCTGTAATCTGAGAGTAAAGTAATGGATCCCTTCTTAAAATTGTTATGAGAAGGGGTACCGTGATTGGTGATTTTTGTCAAGAAATTAAATGAAAAGCAATAAATTTCTCTTCTTTCTAGAAGAGTGCAGATGTGCTGTTTTCCCCATTTCAGAAGCCGAAACAAAAACGACACAGATGTCGAAACCCTAATAAACTGGATATAAACACCTTGACAGGAGAAGAAAGGGTACCTGTTGTAAATAAACGAAATGGAAAGAAGGTAAAAACTAAGTTACTTCAGTCAAGGTCTTTAATAATGTCTTTGCATGTGGAAAGCAGGTTTTCTACTCCAAGCTTTCTCTTTAAAAGTTTAATAATTTGGTACCAGCAGTTTTTCTTACCGGACTGTGCCACCTGGTTCCTTTAATTCTTTGCTCTTCTGTTGCATTGATATTAATCACTTGCATGAAGAACTCCATTTTTTGAACCTATATAGCACATTTTGTTCTTAGATACAAAATTTATTACCTGACCTGCCTAAGCTGCAGCACTTTACTGTTTTTTTAAAACATGATTTTGTCAATTGAGGTATCACTAGCTGGTTTCCAAGTATTTTCTCACAGTAAACTGAAAGTCTTTGCTGCTGTCCTTCAGAGATAAAATAGAAAGAAAGATAGAAAATGCCCATATAAGTAGTTGTTTGGTTTTGTTGGTGGATTTTTGTTAAAGTCATAATCTTGTCTTTTGCATTAGATGGGTGGAGCTATGGCCCCTCCAATGAAGGACTTGCCAAGATGGCTGGAAGAAAATCCTGAGTTTGCTGTTGCTCCAGATTGGACTGACATTGTTAAACAGTCTGTAAGTGAAACTTTCTTCCATGCATCGCTGCAGGTTATAGTACAGAAAAGTTGAAGGCTGTGTAAATTGATTAAGTCTTTATCTCATAGCTGGTTTTTAGAAAATCATGGTGTCTGTGTAGGAGTTACCCAACTCGATAGGAGTGGTCATAGAAGGCTGCTGCAGAATGGGATTGAAATACACTCAAAAAATCAGCTACAGTTAAGGCAGCCTTCAGCATTTGTTTTGCATTTTTTTTCTTAGAAGTAACAATCCTTAAAAAGCACAGGTATTTGTACCTTAGGAACTACTAAGAAAATATTTGTCATATTCATAACAGAAATAACTTCATTGTCTCAGTAACAGGCAGGATCAACGGAATAGGTTTTCTCTCTTTTATTTTATAACACTTGTTTGAAAAGAAAGGATAAAATTCTTCAAGTACTCAATTTAATAGAATCTTGCTATTCTGAAATTCAGTACAAATTATGAAGATACAAACTTGTAACTGCAACATATCAGGGTGGGGTTTTTAAATGAAGTTACAGAGTTTTCAGCATGTATTATTTTGCTGTTGTATTTAAATATAATAAAATCTGTGATCTTGATTCTTTAAGCTTTCTTTACTTGTTCTACTGCCCTTCACTGTAGTACTAAGCTACTCACCATTTGCCAGGGTGAAAAAACAAATCACTTTTGGAGTATGCTGAAATGCCTTCTGTTTCTTCTATCATTATCAGTTAACTGCTAAAAGCTAAAAAAGCCAGTTGAGGATAAATCTTGTTTTTTCACCTTCTCTATTTAGGGTTTTGTTCCAGAGTCCATGTTTGACCGTCTTCTCACTGGACCTGTTGTGAGGGAGGAAGGAGCAAGCAGAAGAGGAAGAAGGCCAAAAAGTGAAATTGCCAAAGCAGCTGCAGCAGCTGCTGCTGTAGCATCAACTTCGGGAATCAACCCACTACTAATGAACAGTCTGTTTGCTGGAATGGACCTCACAAGCCTCCAGAACCTACAGAACCTGCAGTCTCTCCAGCTCGCAGGCCTCATGGGCTTTCCACCAGGGCTAGCAACAGCTGCTGCTGCTGGGGGGGACGCTAAAAATCCGGCTGCCATGTTGCCTCTGATGTTGCCAGGGATGGCAGGACTGCCCAACATGTTTGGACTAAGCGGATTGTTGAATAACCCGATCACGGCTACTACTGGAAATGCCACTACTGCTTCCGGTCAAGGAGAGACTGAGGATGGCGCTTCAAAAGCTGAAGAGAAGAAAAATGAGAATGAAGAGGAGAACAAAGACTCTGAGAAAAGCACAGACACTGTTTCTGCTACTGACTCTGCGAATGGATCTGTCAGTGCTGCTACTGCGGCGACTACCGCCACTGCCACCACTACCACCACCACCAACACTGGATTGCCCACAAACCCTCTGGCCTTCAATCCTTTCCTGCTGTCTACCATGGCTCCTGGCCTCTTCTATCCATCTATGTTTCTACCTCCAGGACTGGGAGGATTGACTCTGCCCGGTTTCCCAGCACTAGCAGGACTTCAGAATGCAGTGGGCTCCAATGAAGAGAAGGCTACTGACAAAACTGAAGGAGCTGCCTTTAAAGATGAAGAAAATCTCGAAGGCAGTGATGCAGAGGAGAGCCTTGATAAAACTGCAGATTCCTCCGTTTTAGAAGATGAAATAGCACAGGGTGAAGAATTAGACTCACTTGATGGGGGGGAAGAAATAGAAAACAATGAAAACGATGAATAACCAGTACCAGTTACAGTTAAAGTGTTTTAAACTTTTGACAAGTGGTAGTCCTACTGTTTACACTCACAGTTAATGTCCATACTTAGTTTTTATAAGCTGTTCTGTAACATAGTGTAGCAAAAAAAAAAAAAAGTTCAAGTCATGTTATACAGATGTGTCAAAAGGTATCTTGGTCATTAAGTATTGTGCAGTGCATTATTTATTATCCCTAGGAGAGATGAAATTTGAGAGGTGATCATGTCTTTTTAAGGAAATTGACATAATGCTCTGCTTTTTTTTTTCTTTTGGTACCATTGGTATTATGAATTAAGCAGCAATTTGTAATCAAGTGGCACTAATAGAAGGAAGTGCTGCTTAAAGGAAGGATGAAGTTATATATTTAATTTTTTTTCTTTTTTCTTTTTTTTTTTCCTTTTTTTTTTTTTTTTAATTTTGCTGTGAAGGTCAAGATGAAATTTACCATACATATCGTACTTGTGCTTCATTTTGACTGTATGGGAGTTCACCCGCTCACATGCGCGCACACACCCACACACACACTCTCTCTCTGACAATCTTCATGATAGTGTGAATGTCTCTGTCTTGAGACGCAGCAATAATAAGGCAGCTGTTGAATGTGAAGAGTACCTTTTGGAAATTAACTCGCGGAGAAGGTTCTTACAGGATAAAGCTACAGTTTAATCGTCTCGTGATCTTGTAATGCACTGGTATAAACAAAAAAGAAAAAAATCAGGTACCTTTTTTAAATTAAAGGACTTTGTTACTTTAGCCACAAAGCTAAACAGCATTACCTCAACTCTAAACTAGCCTTGAAGTTTACAGACATGACTTTGTAAATGTATTGTTTTTCTTTGTTGTGATGTCTTTTTATTTTTTTTTTTCTTTGGAAACTGCTATCATGTAAGATAAGATGTAAATTGCTGCCAACTGTAGTAATGATGCTTTTAATAAAAGTGACCCATGATATGCAGAGATGTAATTATAGAATGTAGTGTTTAGGGACAACCAAACTGGTGTTCACTTTTTGTATTTGTATTTGTGGCTTTTTTATAGCATTTTCCTGCTATATTCTTTATAGATTAGTGGCTGTAAATGCTGAACTGATCGTCTTCAGGGGACTAGGCAGGAAGAGAAACCTTGAATTGCCTTCATATTTTCCACTCTGAGTAACTCTACAGAAAGGCACGCTAAAATCCCTACTTTACTCCTTCAAAGGGGCATGAGAGACTGAGAATACTTTAAATGTGTTCAGCATGTGATAATGTGGTACACTAAAGAACAAAAGGGCAAAAGAAAAATGAGGCTTTAATAGGCACAATATCTAGGTCATTTATCCTTGGTTAATGGGTAGAAAAACACAATGCTGTAGTGACAGCAAGGGATACAAAGGCTCTGTGGTATCCTGTAGACCAGAGCTTGTGATGCCAGAAACCACTGTGTCAAACAACCTACATGAAACTAAAACTGACCCACTTTTTATAAAAACCAGTGTCTCTTCTGGAGAGCTACCGATTTGTACCCTTTTGTGACCTTTTGATATTCGAGATAATGTACCATTTGAGAACTTCTGTTTTCATGGTGTTGTCACCTTGACACACACATACACAACAAGCTCCAGAGTGAGGATAAAAGGTTAGATTTTCAGTGAGTACATGAAAAATTAGCTATTTCAGTAGCCAGCTGTGGGTGGACCCCTGTCTTTAGGACTAATATTATCTGTGCTTTTGGAATGCTGGAGAGCCGCAAACCCTCACTCTCATGTACACTGTGAATTTACACGAGAGCTCAAACGGGCAAGTACTGCAAGGCTGAAATTTGGTCCCGAGGGGGATATATAAAAAGGGGTGAACTTGGCTTGAAAAGGATATTTCATGGGCGACGAAAGTAGATGAGAAATGAAGGCTTAGGAAGTGATTTTTGTGTGAATGAATCACAGGCACACACTGTTGAAATGAATAGATGTCAGGATGTCTTGTACTGCCACTTAAATAGATCATAGGGAGTTAATGAAGGTCAGGAAGGATTCCCCCTGCATGGACATCACTGAATGGTTGATGAGGTGTGTTATTCCTGCCTCTTTCTAAAACATCACATGTAGACCACAGCAAAAAGTGAGAGGCTGAAAGCAAAGGCACATTGACTTGGGCAGGCGTGTTACATACTCTCTTGAATTCATTTGAGCTGTTTTTTAAGTTGTTATTAAATGCCTTGTCTTATTTTTGTTTTCTACCTATAAAATTCCCACTGTAAGAGCTTGTAGGTGCTTCCCATTGTGTGTATTCCACATGTGGTACCAAATAGTAGGGGGTTTTTTTTCAGTTCAATTTTTTAATTTCCAGAAGACATTAACGGAGACTAATGATATCCCTTGGGAGAACCCTTTTTAATTGGCAAGACTAGAAATTATATTGTTAAATGCCGTACTTAATCCCTTTCTCCTCTGTCAAAATAGGGAAGTTCTGGTAACTTCTATTTTTTGCCTATAGGTTTTTGACGTGGAAACATCAAACTCGTGATGTAGGGTGCCCAAGTGACAAATGAGTGACTCTTATCTCTAGTACAAGCATCTTCCATGATGGCATGACTCATCTGCCTTTCCTACTCAAAGAAAAAGAAAAAAAAAAAAAAAAGTAAAATTGGAGAACTGTTGGAACAGAGCAAATGCCATGGGAGTGGGAGAGCCTACATGCTCTGTGCTTCCCAAACAGCCTTGCTTCCTAGAAGCCAAACAGACCCTTCGCTTGTTGGAAAGGTGGTGACATTTGATTTTTGGAAGAGATATGGGCCCCAGTATGAAAAATGAAGTGGGGGGATTGCCATCTAATGTCCGAGAAATGTATTACATGAAAATATGAAGGTTTTTCTTTGATTTGACAGAGTTTTTACATGTTAATTATTGCAAAGATTCTTACGGAGTTTTAAAAGTGTGTCTAAATGAATAAAAGCTTACGTGAGTAAGATGCATAGATCAGAAACTATTCTGCACTTGATTCGCATTTGGAGCACCCTTTCTGTCTCTCATGATGAGGAGCCTTTCGTTTGCCACCAACCATTTTTTGCTGGATCTCCTAATGGCTGTGGAAATGTTAATGGGGTTATCAAGGAATATAAATTACTTTCTGTGTTGCTTTCAAAAAGAAAGTACCTGTGTCAAAGTACAGCAGCGGTTTGCATGCCTACACAGCCTATTCTGTGTGCGTGGTGTACAACCCTGCCAAGGGAAAGGACCAAACAGCAACAAATCTGCTCAGGCTACTACAGATGTGATTTTTAATAAGGGAACTATAAAGGAGAACTAGTTCAAGTGTGAGTCTTGAAAACTGTTGCTGATGAAATAGTGGACAAATTCCTGAACTAGTCCCAGGTTTTTTCAGCCAGCTTCAGTCTCTTGTATTGATGTCAAATATCAAAGTGTATTGCTTATTGGAATTGCACACTTCTCTTGAGGACCTTTGCCACTGAGCACTTCCTCATTTGAGAAGGGCTTAAGATGGAGGGGAGGGAGGGGTATGCAATTGTATTTTCTGTATTAAGCTTCCCATTGACTTTTGTGAACAAAACTGCTTGGGACATTTAAGACTTCTGTTGCTTCTACACCTCACGTTTCCGCTACCTCTGAATCCTTAACATCAGGGCTGGGGTCAGGAAGTGTCAGGATACGTGAGTGTCCTCAGACCCGCTGCCTCCACACTGTTTTCTGGGCACCTGAAAGGTGCCAGCCCATGAATGTTTCTGACTCCTCAGCGGGAAAGAGTGCTGGCTACAGCTTTTGCTTCTGTGCTGTGCATATAACCTCTTGTACCCTTTTGGCTTCAAGTGATGCCTTGCAGAGACCTGGAGATGGCTTCTTACATAGACAGGTGATGTTTTAGGCATCTAGTCTAATTAGTAGCTTGAGCCAGCTGTTCTGAGGAGAATGTGTGAAGGAAATTCAGTTGTATGACTGACAGTTGTTATGATCAAGGTTTGATGGGACTTATGAAGACCTCTCTTGGAATGCAGGGTAAATGTCCCAGCTCAGTCTGCATGCAGTTTTAGATAATAGATTTGGTGCAAAAGAGCAAACACTTACTAGTATAAGGAACTATAGTGTAAAATACATATTTTCTAGAAGGAGATAAATCCATGTCACTGGATGTTTTTATTTTTCCAGGTCCTATGGATTGCTAACAGCACTGGTAAAACCACCAGAACTTAATCATTTGAGCTATTTCTGTTGCAGTAGCTTAGTGCAGGTAGTTTCCAATCTGTTACTTGTCCTCCCTCAGTCTTTGCTTAAGAAATTTAGACATTGGTGATAGCTGGAAGTCAGAAACTTCATTAAGTCCTGTAATTGTAGTTACATTAGAAACAAAACCCCCATCCCTCCATTTAGAAAGTTTGCTTGGAGTATGCTGATGCAAATACTGTTAACTGGGGTCTCGCCACAGAAAGTGTTTTCTTCTTTTAGTTCTAGCTTTTTATACATGTTCCTTGTTAACCTAAGGGGCAATATAGAGACGCTAACCATGGATTCATCAATCTTCTGGGCTGTTGCAGCTGTTGCACCCACCCATGAACTGAATGGCAGGCAAACTGTAAGCTTTAAAGTGTCTGGCGATGGTGCACGGCTCCATGGGGAAAGAGCGGCCAACTCTGATACCACAGCTTTACAGCTCTCCTCTTCCTGGATGATCCATTGGCCTTCCAGTTCTCGGGAACTGCCAGGAACCTGTGGGCTTTGCAGGCAAAGGAGTTGGGAGCAGCAGTGCCATGGTCTCCTCCTCCCACAGGGTTTCTGCTATTGTTGGGCCTGGGGAAGGATTTGCATATCTGTGAGTGCAGAGCTGATGTTCCCTCCCTCCGCTCAGAGGCCCTGCAAGGAAACTCCATGATCCTTCCCCTTTTTTTTTCCCATCTTCCCCCCTCCCTCCACCCTTCTAAGGGCTAGTAGAAAATAAGAGACGGCCATTGTATCTCACTGCAGCAGCATTGTTCTGCACCAGACAAAGATAGCATATTTTTCTGAACCATAGTTTCTGCTCTTTCAGCCATGGCTGGCTACTGATGAGCAGCTGTGCAGACTCTGAATTGCCTAAGGCATTTCCTAAAACCATTAAAAAATATTAATTTTCCCCAAACATGTGCCAAACCCCTCCCAAAAATATGTGGCAGGAGGAGGACAGCAAAGTCTTTGCTCTTTGTCCAGAATATATTTTCCTAAAATGAAACTTTCAAGGCTTGCCTGCTTTCAGAGAAAGCGTAGACGTTCTCTCAAACATATCAGTTGATTCTGGGAAGAGTTACTTGAGTCCTGTTTAGAAGAATATTTTAAAAGAAAAAAAATTAATATTAAGGATTTTTTGTGAAGGAAAGAGCTGAAACTGAAGGGTTTAAACTAAGCTATGTAATTTTGTTTTATGAGCCAGACAGGTGCTGGTAATAAATAGCTGAAGAAAATGTTAAAAATCAGTCCTGTTCCTCATCTGCCATGTATGTGACATTTCTGAAATATCATTTTGGGCTGTCACTGTAAGGACATGCTTTTTCTTCCCAGTCGTCTTCAAGTTCTTCTCAACCAGACTGGCCATCTTCTGCTGTCTCAGTCTGCAGCAGGCTTGCCATCTGCTATATGGCTAATCAATTCACAAAGGTGCTGCTGGGCAGTGCAGACTCCCTGTCCTCTGCCAATATTTTCTGGAAGTTGTCAAACATAGCTGAATTTGTTCTCAGCTGTCACAATCATCGCATTGATTCCAGCTTGTAGCACTCTAGTGACCAGTGGGGTACGCGCTTTGTTTTGCAAGCAGCGTTTGCTCTTTTGTGCCTGTTTGATTAGGCTGGAGCTATGGCTGGAGTCTGAGGGAGCGTCTCTGGGGCTGCAGGTAAAAGGTGCCCTCTGACTGTTTTACCTTGCCCGCTCCCAAGTTTGAAAGGTGAACCCGTGGGCGAATCAGCAGACCAGGACTCCAGATTCAATTTCTAATTCTGTCTGCTTCCCTGAGGCGGTTGCTTTAATTGCGGTTTCCAATCTTCCGAATGGAGAATGACACTTGCCTTCTTCACAGAGATGTTGTGAGGCTAATGTTAGCAACAATCATGCAGCACTCAAACCACCCTGATTAGGACTGCCTGGGTAGAACTCCAGCTCATCCTTGAACATGACAGTCTTCATTACATCTTGGGCTGTCCTGGTACGGCCCCCCTCAATCAGTGGCTGCCACAGTACGATGGCAAACCTGATACCCGGCTGTGAGGTACCGAATCTGCCGCCTTCTCTCCTCTGTCTCCAACTTCCATGGAAAACTGCGTGCCAAGCTGTGGGTCTCGCTTCTTATTATCCCATTGAGTGCCCACTGTCAAGGCAGGGCCGTGGCTATTGCTTTCGCTGCACAACTTGCTACCACTTGACCTTGGGGCCGCTTTTTGTTCTGACTGCATAGTACATCACAGAAATGGGAACATAAATCAGTATGCTGACTTCTTCAGGATGGTGGTAGTTCATGTTTCTTTAATATTCCTTTGGTCATCCCTGGATATGATGGTGCAGCCGCTTCATCTGACTAATACAGTTAGTAAAGCTGCAGGCTTAGGCTAAGAGGCAAGATTTGCATCATTACAGCTCTGTGTTCTCTTCAAAAGTCTTCTGCTGCACACATTGCTCTGCTGGTAGGGTAGATCTGAAATTAAGATGGTAGATTGCTAAAACTTTAGTATACTCTTAAGCTAACAGCTTCTCTTTCTCCCTGGTCATGCAGGTGTGCTGAAAAGCCCTTCCTTTGTGCTTCCTTGGCTTTGCTTACAGCTGACTCAGTAAGGGAGCTTGTGGATACATCGAGGACAGGCAGAGAGAAGATAATTTCCTGGATTTTCCATCCTTGTCCACTTTCTATCAGATAGCAAGAAATGGTTAGATGAGGCTTCTAGTGTCTACTGGTCTTCTAGCAGAAATTGGTAGTTTTGAAAAGGCCTAAAGTCTAGCTTTCCAAGTACCAGTTTCTACCAAGGAGCACCTCTCATTGGCTCTATACAACTGCACTGAAAAGGATCATTCAGGAAAAGAAAAAGATATCTGCTCGCTTTAACACTCAGTGTTTGAATTGAGCAGGCTTTTCATTGCTCTATTAGTTTCCCTTGCCATGTGAAAAACTGCCATAATTTCTTGCCTACTGTATACTTATATTTAATCCAAAGGAAAACAGCAATTTTCTAGAAACCATGAGAGGAAAGCTCCAAAATGTCTTTCAGCCTGTTTTCAGTACGTGCTGCTAAATACCTCATGTTTGTCAGCTCTTCTTGGCACCCTTCCTATGTAACAGTCTCCAATGATTTTGGATCGGCTTCTCTGCTGCTGATGGCTAGTAGGGATCACGCCATTCAGTAACAGCACTGCAATGTGGGCAGCATTTCACCACAACCATTTCAGAGGTGGCTTCTTTTAACCTGGATTTGGACTGGGATTTGCAAAACTGTTTCTATCAGTGAATTTCATTATAAACAAGTTAAAGGATGACTGGGCTTCCTTGCACACCATTTAATGAAGTCTTCCTTAAGCAGTTGTGAGTTCACATGCCAAGAGAATCTTAACAAAATTGGAACAAATTATGCTTCTCTGCCATGTGCTTCACTTATTCCTCATGGAGAGGTGGCTTTTTAGATCTCTTCTTAGGCCTCATGCCTCTGATGACCCAAGCAACATTTGCGTGCAGTGGTATCAGGTTTTCTTGTTGAGCCTTTACTGTTTGCACTACTGAAATAATCTGCAAGCAATTGTGGAGCTGGTTTTTATGCTTGTCTTCACTCTTTCTGAGAGGTAAGGGAGAATATGTTGTGAGCAGGCAAAAGCAAATTAAATCTGCACAGATCTCTTTGATGACCAATGTGCAATAAGGTTGCACGCAAATGTCTTTGTGTCTGCTGCTTGCAGTAAACAAAAATTGTCACAGGGAAAATCAGAACCAGGAGTTCAAGGAGGAACGTAGAGGTTTCTGTGGAATACTGTGGTTTTTCTGCCAGGTTTAAGGTGGCAGTGATGTCCCTGGGGTGCAAGGTGAAGACTGAAGGGGTCTGTGGCTGATATAGTACAAGAGTCCTTGGTGGAGCTCTGCAGGTATTGGTGAACTTTGTCAATGGAGGCTGCAGCAAGGGCAGGGAGAGTCTCCCTCAATTGACACTGTTATGTTGAGCAAAATGCATGGGAAGAGCTGGTGCAAAGCGGCTCTCGCACCATCCCATCCTAGGCAGGGTTTCTGGCTGAGCAGCTGCAGGAGGGAGGGGAGCCACAAGTGATAAAATCCTCTCATAATTTTATGATAAAGAATGGTTTCTTCTGCAAGATGATAAACTGATGGTATGATTCAGTAGCAAAATGCAGTGCCTCTCTCATGATTCCCGTCACCTGCCAACAACCACTCAAGTTTAAACACAAACAGTTAGAGCCTCTCTGTAAAATGTGTGTAGGATGGGAACACGTGGCACAGGCTTCTCAGTGCTCACTAGATGGGTGCTGGGTAGCTTTAAATCACTGAGCACATTTTTAGCTGACACAGGCTGTGTTTATGCACATGGCTGTTGGGAGGATGGAAAAGGTGAGGATGCCATCCCAAAAACCAAAATGTCACCGGACGACCTGCTACCTCTGGACTACCTCCGCATGTTCCTTGAGTTCCTGGCCATCAGATTTCGTGGCTTTTAAAACTTTATTTTCAGGTTGTGGCTTTATATCTGTTTTATGTTATGTTTATTCCCTTTGGTTCTATTACTGACTTACAATTGTACAATTCGTGTGCTTGCTGGCACCAAACCTCAGGTGAATCTTGCGCTACTGTCCCCACAGCTAAAATGCCAACGGCAGCTGCTGAAATCCCAGTAGTGATGGATGTAACACCAAGTATTGCAGGGAAAAAAATCTGTAATCCTCTCAATGTTTTTGCAGGTGTAAGTCCTTACCCTCATAGAAATAAAGCATAAAACTAAAAATGAAAATGTCAACCTGAAGTACAGGCAAACTGACCACTCTGAATTTGTTTAGGAATTACATTTAAATTTTAGAAATCAGCCAAGCTCCACACAAGTAATTTAAGAAGATATAAATGGCTACATTATAATGAGCAGACACCTATTTTAAGTATGATCTATGTTTTAAAGAAAATTCATTACAATAAGTCCTACAATACCAAGCTCTTCAATGAATTTTTCATGTCTGCATAGCAAGATATATATAAAATGATCGTAATCATACACCTTTGGGGCAATGCTGAGCACCAGCTGTTTCACTGATGATTTATAGGTTGCCATGTTCAAGGTTAATAATCAGGAGAAACAGGTTATAGTATGCAATGCATTTATGTCAGGTTAGAAGTTCAGTAGTGAGGATATAATGTTAGGATGATATGTGCAGTTTTAATTAGCTATATGCCAGTTTTCTGGAAAATCAAATGCAGCCACTTTCCAAAGGCAAAAATCATGTGAAAAGTTACCGAGGCTAATTTTTATTTTCAATTCAGCATGGCAGTCACAAAACATGACCCTGTGCAGCAGTTCCAGCCACTGGCAGGAACACTGCTGGTGGCCATGGTTATTTCCTCCCTGGATCCAGCTACATCCACATGTCCTGCTGCAAGAGGACCCTTGTAACTGTGATTGCCAGGATCTGCTCTTCTATGGAAGATGGTTTTTGTTGTTTGAAGGCTTGAAGCCACCATTTGATGCCATGGGCCTTTTTAATATTGCTGAATAGTTACCCCTTGGTACACCAAGGGAATTGGAACTTCCTGACACAAGCCAAAGGTGCAAGTTCTTCTGCTGAGGCCTGAGGAGCTGTAGCTGCTTGCAGACACCAGAGTCCCTGAGCAGTGCCTCAGAGAATTGCCACTGCAGGGCACTGCTTTGCAAACACCTTTACTTCTTCCCTTCAGTTTTCCTGAGCTCCCTTGAAGCTGCCTGCTCATGCCCGGGAATTCGGCAGCTTTCTCCACATACTGCCGGGATTTATAGTCACAAAAGGGAGCTCCAAATAAGATAAGGAATGGGGCTAATTCATTTCAGAGAGATGTCTTGAAATCTTACCAGATGCACTAATAGCAGACTTTGGATGAAAATAGTTGATCCATCCCATCTTTGCATTTTCAGCTGTGTGAACTCACCCATCTGGGCATGACAGGAGGTGTGCTGGTGCCAGGGTCAGCTCAAGCTTCATGCCCACAAGTTGCTGTGTCCACCTCTTCCTCAAGGACTGATCTGTGGCTTACTGGGATTTGAGTTTTGGACTACTGTGGGCCTTCAGTAAGGATTTCCTTGGTGCTGAAGGTTACGTGCAGCAGCACCCCTCACCCACAGACCCCAACTGCGTGCCTTGGCTGTTTGAAGTCACGCATCCAAGGTCTGTCTCTGCTCCCTGCTGTGCATTAATGTATGCAAAACAACCTGTTGAACTTATAATAACAAATGCAGCCCGGCCTCTAAACAAATGGCAAGAGGCACCCCAGCAAATTAAAATCACCAGAGAGAGGGCAAGGAATAGGACACAGATGAGATTTCATTCTCATAAATTGCTTCTCTATTACACTTGGAGTATATTCACAATAGGGAACTCCAAATAAGATGAGAAAAGGGGCTAATTCATTTCACAAGGATGGCTTTAAATCTCAGCCTATATCCAAGCTAGAAAATTAATTATGGCTATGATGAATGAAAGGAGAAGTTATATCAGTAATGAACATCACCATATCATGCTTTCTTAGCCCAATAAAATTTTCTTTAACTAAGCAATGGCATTCATAAATGTCAGCAAAGCAAAACATGAAGATAATAGGATTTGTTGACCTGAGTGTAGGCAGTGGTGCCTATGGGTACAGGAAAAGCTGTTTGAGCCCTTATGTGTTTGTGTGTGATTTTAAGAGGGCCAGGCTCTCTTGGGCATTTCACAGAGCAGCTGACAAAGAAGGAGAGAAAAAGACAATAAAAATGGGTGATATAAACATTTTATTGAAAGTTGCAGAAGATGGCAGAGGGAGCTGGAAACCCAGGGTGAAAATTCACCCATAGTGAAGGTAGTAGTAAAGCTAATCCTGACAATGGATTACAGCATCCAGGTCCTAAACAAAATAACCTAAACCATCCTATTACGCTATTAGACTGTATACCTGGAGTTATTATTGAAGGGCTTGTGCTCAACCATTTTGTTTCACTACTATGTCAAAGTGTGTTGGCCTCTCATTGGCCTGGCAGGGGCCTTTGGAACCAACCCAATGGCCTAAAAGAGGGCCAACCACCCTTCATGCTCTTCTGTTCATATTCACTTAACCAGTTCTTAAAGACCTTGAGAGACAAAGGTCCCACAAACCATGCTGTGCTTCCCTTGCATTTTACCTTACTCTCCTTGCTGCAGTTTTTGCTTTTTGCATTGCTCTTGTTCTCTGTGAACACGGAGAACCAAACAATCCCTTTTCTTTGGCAGCAGCACGCTCTAGTTTGGAAATGGGCTGTGTTTCCCTTCAGTCCATTGTCCTCAGAATGCTCCATGATTGGCCCAGTCTCCCTCTACAGGTTGTCCCTTCCAGACTTCTCCCTTAGTCAGTCTCCAGGCACATCCCGGCGCTGGCCCCGTGCTGGGGCTAGGACAGTTCATGTAGCCAGGTCGCTTCATCTGGGGCTTCAGCTCTTCCCATTCATGCCTCCTGTTAACCAGCTCTCCTCTTTTGCCATGATGTTCTGTCATTTTGTGGTCCTGTTTCCCAGAATGTCCTCTCAGTGGCCCCCTGGCTGGTCACACCTCCATGTCTTATTTCTGCCTGATTCCAGTCTTGTTCTGCTTCTCACCAGATCGCAAGGATGTCTCTCCGCTGCATTACTTTGAATGAAGACCTTTTTCAAACATGAACATTGCTGTTTAAAATATTTTAAGCATCTCCATGAAGGCGTGGCCTCTGTTCCTTGCTGAATGCTGTTTGTGCCAGGTCCTGGGAGAGACCTTGAAGAATCTGCTTTGAACTATAAGCTAAATCCTTTCATACAGTTTCCAATTTGATTTTCCGTCATGCGCAGGACCTCAAGTTAGAGTGTGCTTCCCCAGTTTGCTTAGGAGGATGTTTGTGAGACTCTGTCAAAAGCCTTGCTAACCTCAAGTATATCCACAAAGCCTATTACTTTACCACACAAGGAAATTAATTTGATTGGAGGCAATATGTTCTTAACAAACCCGTCTTGGCTGAATCTCATCTCCTTGTTCTCATCTGTGTGCCTACTAACAGTTTTTTTATTTTCCTGAGGAATGAAATTAAGCTGACTGTGGTTTATAATCCCCAGCCCTCCTTCCCCCTCACCCTTCCCCCTCTGCCCCATGCATCCTCTTCCTTTCTCCAGCCACACTACAGCCTCTCTGTTGCTGCTGTGGTAGGCTTGGGCCTTCTGCTGAAATTTCCGTCCATGCTTTCCTGTCCTCTTTTTTGTTGTTGTTGTTGGGTTTTTTTTGTTTGGTTTGGGTTTTTTTTTTTTTATTCCTCTGGTGCAGTAACCCTCCCTCCCCATCCAAACCCCTCACTCCAGCACTCCCACAGGGGATGGAAAGCTGCTGTTTTCCCTCACATGTCATGACATTTGACCACTTCACCCTCAGCCAAACAGCGAGCGGCTTGCTGCTTAATTTCAGGATCCAAAATACAATTGCTTTTTAAACTCCCTATGGACTCTTTCCAGGCTACTGCACAAATTAAGCCTGTCTCTACTCCTTTCCCCACCACTTCCTTTCCTTATAGAACAGAAGCCTCTTCCTTCTTTTTAAACTTCTATATTGTGCCACAAATTTATGTGGAGATTTACAGACACTGGATAAGACCCCCGGCTGCCCAGAGGACTTTGGCTGCTTGGCTCCAGTGAGAGGGTCCCCTCCACAGGGCTCTACTCCTCCTTTTCCAGTGGCAGAGGGATGCCAAATGGGAGCAAAGCATCTCTCTCTTGCCAGAGTCTTTTCGGCAAATGGTGCCTCCCCATCAGAAATGGTTACAGCTTCCTGCTTTCTACGGGGGTCGGAGATGCACAGGGATCTGCGGGTCTCCTACGCGGCTCTGTGGTCCCCTGGTTTGCACCCAGAGCAGAGCGGGAGCCGCAGTTTCGTTTCCTTTACATGCTAATGAGCTCAGCTGCTCTGGCAGAAGCAAAGCCGGGCGGGGGGGCTCAGCTGCGAGCAGCATGCAGCCCCAAAAACTGGCAGCGGCATCTCCAAAAGGACAGAGAGAAGCCCCGGGATGCAAAGCAGCCCTCTCCTGCTCAGTCTCTGGGAGCTGTACCTCACCTCTGTAGGAGGAAGGGTGATGCCACCGCAGGAGTAGTTCCCGGTGGGCTGAGAGCATCCAGCGTCCTTTCCAAACCCTCTGCTGACTGGAGAGGTTTCACAAAGCACGGCCCTGGGAACCACTGTCACTGTGTTGGAGGGCCAAGAGCAGCTGTTCAAAGCTCAGCCCCCAGCCATGCAGATGAGTTCACTTCCCATATATGTGTTATTTGGAAGTCTACATACCCAATTTTATCTCTGGTTCTAACTACACCTGCTGACCAAGTCGAGCTTCATGTGGTTTTGTCCCTTATGCCAGCAGCCATTTCTCTGCTGCCTTGCTCAGCAGCCAGAGGTGCTGGTTTCTGCAATGGAAATAAAACTGGGAAGACTTTCTGGTTAAGAGGCCTCTGCAAATATTATTTACTATGAACATTATACCAAAGCCCCACACACAATTAGTAGTGAGTGAAAAGTAACTGCCAATATGGCCCTGCTTTGGTACCTAATGTTACCTCCCTAAATGCTTATAGAAATATGAGCATTGAATATGCACAGTATCGTGGACTTCAGCTTCTACACTAGTCTGGTTATTTCATCAGAGCTAAAGTAGCTGGACTGCAAATCTTGTCTAGTGAGTTAACAAATCTTCAGAAAGCAGAAGTCACAGGGGACATCCACTGTTTTGATGTTTTAATAATTTTTGTCTTTGAATAAAATACTCTGCTTCTCCAGTGTACTATAAAACCATCTTTGTGTGGGTACTTTGTATGCTGTGCCATTCACAGCACCAGCTTAGCTCCACAGCTCTCTTACTAGGTGCTACATGCTTATTTAAAACAAAAACAAAACCAACACAACCAAATTGTGCGGGGACAGACCCCCCTCCCTCCCAAACCCAGGTGGGCACAGCCGTGTTGTGGTGTGCAGCGGCCACAGGAGGTGCTGTACTTGTGCCTTGCGTGGGGCAGCTGCCCCAGCTACACTGTGTGAACCTGAACTTTGGTATGAACCTGAACTTCTGCATTTCCTGCCTTTGTGTTGTTTTGTTTTGCTCCATTGTTGGCTGGCCCGGCCTCCCCCCTCCCCTCGCCAGCGGATGCACCCTGAATTCAGCGTCTTCCTATTCTCAGAATCCCTCCCTTATTTTCTCCTCTTCAGGCTGTGAACAAACTTTTGTGCCTTTTCCATGTTTTGCTTGATTTTTCCAGCAGCTGAGTCAGCATCTCCCTTTCCCCGGGAGGCAGCAGCCCTTTAAAGCCGCTGTTATCTCGCCCGCGCGCCATTTGCTGCAACCACCACCTAGAGCGGCTGAGATAAGTGAGGCAGTGGAGGGAGTAACCATCTCCTCACAGCCCATGAATGCTTCCAGTCAGGCTGGGAAATAATAGAAATATTTATTCTCTGGAAATCTTCCCGCAGCTGCTCTTGCTCCCTCTTTGTTTCACCCAGCGCTGCCTATCTCAGCGGCAAACTGAGATGGAACCAGGAAAGGCCTGAGCCTGGAGCAAAGTCCAGGTTTTCTCCTCATTATGGGATTTTTAGTGAGCACTGGAGTGAGCAGAGACCAGCTTTTACTTCCTCTTCTTCACGATAGCCTTAGCCTCCAGTAGTGGCTGAGTGGCCTGGTGAGAAATGAGGCAGTGGTACCAACACCTCCTTGGTGAGTGTCCTGTGCCACCAGCTCGAGGTCCTATGGGGCAGTGGACGAGCCAGCGCCGGCAGCTGGGCACCGTGTTGGGAGCAAGGGCGACCTCACTTTTCTTGTAAGGCCACTAAGCTCCAATTGTCACTGTTTCCCCAAAAGGATACAATGGAGAAGAAGCCCTGGCACAGACAGTGGGGAAGGGTTTCATGGTAAAGAAGACAGCACTGGCATGCCACCAAGCAGAGGTTTGGCCAGGCTGGCTGAGACAAGAGCTAATGGAAGGAGCAGTGAGGGCCAGGCTGCTGCGTCTACCCAGAGGTGAATGAGCCTATGCAAAAAGGGGTTGAGATCCAGGGCAAACACACAGACACACAGGTAGTTAGAGAGCTTTCAGCATCCCTTTTTTGTCTCCGGGTGTAACCCTCAGGGTAGAAACTGAAATTGCAGCTTAGCTGGAAAAATCACGCAGCTCGTGTTATAAACACCCACTAGACTTGTGAGCTCCTACCAAGGAATATCCTTCCTTGGTATCCCTAATGAGCCAATGCTCACATTAAATGGAAAACTAGTTTAATCTGCTCATCTCTCTGGAAATACCTGTCATGCAGCCATTTCCTGCAATGGGGAGGCAACTGCTTTCTGATGAAAGCTCCTGTTCTGGGAGGTGTGTTATAGGGGAATCTGCCATTTTTCTGCCTGACCAGCAACTTTGCCATCAGCTGTTTGTGATTAACCTTTTTCTTCTTTCTCTCTTTGCAAACCAGCTGAAGATCAAAGGCTCAAAGCTGGAGCACCAGGTTTATCTCAATATGCTGTGACTGCGCCGTAATTTTTGACAGGCTGGAAGTGGCTGTACAGGATCTGGGCAACAGTGGCTCCCTGTTCTGGTTTTGTACCTCTTTCTGTAAGGGGTAAGCGGGGAGCAGTCAGGGGTGTGCTGAGAGGCCAGATACTATGGCTTGCTAATGATGTTTCTGGGGGTTTAACTTTATGCTCTGTATTTCTCAGCCACAGCAGACTGGAAGTGCAATCAGAGAAAAGTCTCATGCTGATGTCTTTGTATAAATACATGTTTATTGTTGTACTGAAAAGTGCAGGGAATTACTATGAGATAGAGCTGTTCTTCCTGTGGTCTGTATCAACTGAAGGACGGCCAAATTCAGTCCCATGACTTTTTGCTGCTCCCTACGTGCCTGCTTGTGTCCTGCTCTGCTCTAGCCCGTGCAGTCCCCCACTGTGGTGCGGTCCCCAGTGTGCATTTTTTTGGGTTCATTCCTGCCCTGCAGGCTGCTGGAAGAGACGGGCTGAGCTGTGCACAGCCTCCACAGGGCTCCAGCTCCCCATGGAGGCTGTGCGGGACCTGTGAAAAGCCATCTGTGCCTCGGGACCCCTTCATCCATCTCATCCAGACGCTTTTGCCCAATGTATCAGGTGGAAGGGGCTGGATCTTGCCCAATTTTTAATTACCAGCACACTGATTGAAACGGTGGCAGCGCCGGCTACCTGGAGTCAGTAGGAATTGACTCCTGTCATGTGGTGGGTATAATCTGCTCTCACTGTGACCCTGCCGTGGGACCGATGCCAGGAGACCAAGAGCAGAAACCGGATTTTCAGAGGCACTGAAAGCCCACAGCCTCTGGTGGAGGAGCAGAGAGCAATGAATCCTCTGTGACACTGTGAATATTGGGCCACGGTCCCTGGCCAGCCCTTCTGTGTGTGGGACTGCTATGAGATAGCATTGTGGCATGCCATACTGTGTTCTCAAATAAAGAGAGGAAGGAAAAGGATTTTAAGTAAACAAGAACAGAGCAGTTCACAGAGCTGACCGCCACTGCCAGGCAGCCTCGTCAATAACTTGCATACTTGCCTCAGACTGCAGATTATTTCAATGTCAGCACAGATGCCATTTCTGAAAACTCCCTGCAGACCAAGGACATCAGAGGAGCCATTTTATTGTACTTGATGGGTGAGTGCAGGAGGCAGAGGTTAATAAGACTAGTATTATGCACAGAGTATGCAGAATAAACGAGGCACCATGAAAAGTTTGAGTGAAAAATATTTCATTTTCTCCGTGCATGCTGACAAAAAAACCCCACCGTTTCCTCCAATTCTTGTTTTTAAATGCACATTTGTGATTTTTGCAGCTGCTAACGTGTGTAATGCAGCACTGTAAGGTTCTCCTGAGCATAAGACTTCTCACCTAATATGCACATACTTAACTGCCTCTGAAACTCATTTATCCACACCAGCTACTTCCAGACTCCCTGGCATAAAACAGTTTTGCACCAAAGCTGTGTTTGTATTCTCATATGTGACAACACCACATGAGGTGTTTTGGTGTTATTTTGTAAAGTCTCTCTTTTCCTACGCATGAGCCACATTTGTCTGTGGGTGTAAGGAAGCCTTCCCACTCCCTCTGGCTTTAAAGACAGATCTGAGAAAAGCAAGAGTTGCATTTCGGAACACCGTGGAAGTTTAGAAAAGGACAATATTTTCCTATGTATTCTAAAAAATACTTGAGATCACAGAAAATTTGGGATCACATATGCGGATACTCTCCCCAGAAGTCACAGTGAGTTTTGTGGCTGTGGAAGCTTTCCAAATCCCCCTGTGTGCACAACTCAGGTGGCGTGCTGCTTTCAGGGCTCCTGGTGAGTGCCCTGACACCCACATGCCCAAAACCCTGGGAGGCACACACGTTGTTGAAGATGCCAGAGGGCTGCCAGCACCACTCCTCTTTGTAAAGGTGACCTTTACATCATGGGCAAACCTCCCTGCACATCAGGCTGTGAAGAAGGCACATCTGTCGTTCCTAAATAATTCTTAAGCAAGTCTTCCAAAACCTTTCTGGGAGCATTACAGACAGAAGGAGAGGAAAAAGGTTTGCTCTTGCTAACCTTGGAATCTTTGCAACACTGCAAAGGCAAAGCTCAGGGGGATGCTGGGAAGGGAAGGGTCTCAGGTCATAAATCATCACATAGGTCTGGAGGGCTGAACAGGGACCCCAGCACAGCAAAGGTGAAGGTGCAAGCCCCTGGTGATGACCTGAGGATGGGATGAGATGGGGTGGCATGGGAGGGCCTGATAGTCAAGCAGGTGCCTGACTGAGGTCAGTTCTCTGAGCAGGAAGCACCAGGTTGTGATGTGAGAGAAGGGAAGAGGGTGCCAGGATGTCCCAGATCTAACAACTCCCGGCTGCATTCACAGCAGCCACGAGTGCTTACAAAGACAAAATACTAATGTATGTGCTGGCTGAGTGCTCAGGCTCAGTGAATGCTGAGAAAGCAAAGGGGCTTCAGCTATTTTGAAGACAACAAATCCAGACAAAAGATGCAGCAAAGCCGACTGTAGCAGCATATGCCACAAAAAGTTAGCTCCTCGTCCTTTGTAGGCAGGATGGGCTGCAGCTGCAGCGCAGGGGGAGCGAGGGGGGCTGAGCAAGAGTGCAGCTGCTCCCGTCACGTGGAGAGAGCCCACTCGGCACCTCCTGGGGAAGGCTCAGGAAAGAGGAGGGAGGGAAGGAGGGAGGGAGGGGACTGGCCCCAGGATCTGTGATACTGCTGCTGACGGGAAGCAGATATGTCGGATGAGGGACAGCAAGCACCAGGCTGCACATCAAGGTGCTCCTGTGCAAATTGCCACCCGAGTTAAAAAAAAATAATTGGGAGCCTTGAAGGTGATGACGTTGATGCTGGCTGTATGGAGATTTGGAAAGACTCTTGTGCTGTCCTCCAGGAGTCCTGAAGTGGTTTTTGTTCATTTGGAAAATTCAACACTTTATTAAGGCTGTTGATTTACCACCAGTTGAGCTGGAAGAATAATGGATGGATAAACTGGGATTTTTAATTTTTTTTTTTTACCCCAGATGCTTAATAAACTTATTCCCAAAGAGACAAGCATATATATTACAAATTAAAACAGTAAGTTTGGGAACAAGCAGGTGAATCTAGATGGAGAATCCTCCATATTACATCCTATTTTGCAGATTTTACAGATTATCCATCAGGGTTCAACACGCAGCAGTGCTACAGGACAGGAGTGATATTCTTGAAGAATTTAAGCACATAAAGTTAATGATGTGAGAACAGGTGTTCACTGCTGTAGTTGATGGGGAGGAGTTTAGTATGGCATCTATATAAGGACAATATGAGCAGTGAGAGATTAAAATGCATATGGGTAGCAACCAAGAGACAGAATACCAAATAGCAGAGATGCCATGTGTGAGCCATGGGGTGATTCTGAAAAGGGTTAAAAAATATGCTGCTGCAAAGGTTAGAGCTGTAACTCAAATGCAGATTAAAAAAAAAAAAAAGATTAAAGTCAAGCAATGGATTCTGCCAGGTGCCTGAATGCTCATATATTACCTGAATGAAGGAAAGCGGCTACAGCACAAAGCAGATGGAATCAAGTTGATGCCATGGCAGTCCTGGCACCATCCAGCCAAAACACTTGTGACCACAACAGTCCCCTTGCTGGGAATGACCTCTCTGACCTATCAGTGGGTATTGCTGAGAGGATCGTAGCACCAAATGGCATCTTCTTAGCACGGGGATTGCGATTAATAGTGGATTTGAGCACTCAAGTTAATGCAATTTCCATTACTGGACCTTTTTATCGTTCCCTGTAACTTTCTCAAATTAATTCTAGGTTTTCTTGCTGGAGCTTTCCTCATGAGTGACTGGTTGTTTGAAGGGGTGGGGGAGGGGAAGAAAAGCAGGAATGCAACCAGAAATCCAGCCTCCTTTTTGATTCTTACAGAGGGGTTTAACCAAATGCAACCATTTGACCTGAATATTTCAAATGAAACCAAATAGATTTTGTTCAGCCATAACACAAGCTCATAAATCCCTATGGAACAATCCAAATTCCAAGAAAACTGAAGTAATTCTTTCTGCATAGACATGGCAATACCAGATTAATGGGCTGGGGGGTAGTTACCATACAACTGTGAACATATTAAGCTCCTGAGCACCTTTCTAATTTTTTTCCTCCTCATCTCTTTCTCCTGGGCTGCCTCTGAGCATGATTTCAAACTCCACTGAAATACATAAACTTAAGCTCTACTGAAATGTCCAGGGCAAATGTTCTGGAGGATACAAAACCTCTCAATAGCACAGGAGAAAACACTTCCTGTGAATACAGACAAAGGAACTAAAGAGGGGATAAGGACCTCAGGCTGCTGGAATCTAATGTCCTTTTCTGTCACTGTTGGGTCTTAAACACTGGTATTTATCAAATGTTGCTTTGTCATATTATTAGTTGAATTTGCTAATAGGGAGGCTGATGCTTATAACCTGTCTTACCAGCACAGGACTGGGATGAGAATGTCAATTTGAGTTTACCTTAAGAAAATGGAAATAAAAACAATGGGCAAAAGCATTGGGTGAAAAGAGAACTGATGCTGTTGAGAAGTTGAGATCAGAAACACAGGGAGAAGAGGACCTTGAACCTGCTGCCTAACAGGACTGCAGCCTCTCAGAAAACTGTGTTTCTCCTCAAGGAACACTACCTATTTTTAATGTACCAGAGCCTACCTATAGCTCTAGCCTGTGCAGCCTGGTGTCAAACAAAGCCCAGAAGTACACATTGCCTGGAGCACAACAGGATGTGATGATAGGCAGAGAAATCTGCAGAAAACACAGAAGATCAAGCTAAATCCTGCAACTTGCTGTTCGTTTTAGCTGAGAGAATAAAATACCAGCAGAAAAGAAAGAGATGGAGCAGATGCAGCATCTCCATGGGGCTTCCTCTTGCAGCCGCTTTCCTGTCCCTGTCTTGTGCTTTCTCATCCTCTGGAGTGTCACGGCAGTCCCAGTTACTAAAAAGGCACACACAGCACCACAGCGTGCCCGTGGGGGGCAGCGGAAGGATGGATACAACCCGAGGCAATTCAGAGAGACACTTGTGTCTTCTCTGGAGGACATGGGACTGCCCCACTTTGGGGCAAGGAGCCATCTGCTCTTCAGTGCAGAAACTCCCAGCTTCCTGATGCAAGATGACACCCAGGCTTTTTCTGGAGAGGCAGAGGGGATGTTCCATGCAGGCTGGGTAGTGAGCAGTGGAGGAGGGAGAAGTTTGGAGGCCCTCCATCCTCTGCTAGCCTCACTGCACTCATCCCACTTCCATGGTGCCTGACCTATGAGTTCATAGGGGTACTTGGCTGCATCCTGATGAACTCACAGTTATTGTCATCATGTGGACAATTACTTTCCCCTGCAGTGACAACTCCTTCTGCTTTGGGGGAGAGAGCCAGGTGGGCTGAGGCACCCATCACTCTGTCTTACATAAACAACAACAACAAAGAAAAGAGGTTTCATTGTACTGTTAAAAAAGGCAACATAGGAAATAAGTAAAAAATAATTTTACTCCAACAAAGATAATTTCATTTTGTTTTGCCTTGTAAAGTCCGTAAACATAAATAATTTCCAAAGTGAAACATAATTTTAAAACACAGAATTGAGTTTTCTTCATTTTGAAAATTGTTGATACTTTAATTTGAAAACTCCAAATTAAATCCTGGCGATTTTTTTGGTTTTATTTATTTGTCAAAGCTATTCCCCTAAAATATGATGAAATTGGCAAATAGCTCCAACTGACTTTGAAACAAAGCTGTCCCACCATTAACCAAGAGCATAACTTTGGTCCTTCGGCATGCAGGAAGCTTTTATTTCCATTCATCACTCCCTAATGTGCATTAAAAATTGCACATATAATATAATTATTGAGCTGTGTAATCCTTGCATAGTGGGAAAAAGAAGAATGATGAAGTGTATCTGCCAGGCTCAATCCACATCAGTCACTGGCTTCCTAGGCAAATTCCTTTCCCAGCTGTAGTCAACAGCAAAACTCTCAGCAGCATCGGGAGTATAAGGCGTTTGTTTAATTTTGTAAAATTTTCTTGTCCCCAAATGTCCTTTAAAAGCACCACTTTTTAGCACCTGAAAATTTGGATCCACTGTGGGAAAAAAAAATACCCCAAAAAACCAACCAGTGCACCCTGAAGCTCCTCAGGTAGCAAAAGTCCTTTGGAGTCTGCAGGGCTGTGTCCTGATGCTACCGTGGCATGGGGCTTTCAGTCCACAGGTGCTGTGATGCCGAGCCACCAACAGCAGTGTGCCACACCTGTGTGACACCCCCACACAGCTGTGTGACACCCCACACACCTGTGTGACACCCCCACACAGCTGTGTGACACCCCACACACCTGTGTGACACCCCACACACCTGTGTGACACCCCCACACAGCTGTGTGACACCCCACACACCTGTGTGACACCCCCACACACCTGTGTGACACCCCCACACACCTGTGTGACACCCCCACACGGGTGCACACTCTCACACACACACACATGCACACCCACACCCCTGCCTCTCCCAAAAGACACCCACACAACAAAGGAGCCCTGTGTGCCCTCTCCAGCCTCCCTGCATTGTGCTGTCCCCACCACGCAGCTTCCATGTGAAACTCCAGCATCTCTTAAAATAATTCTGCTACAGCATTTAAAATTCCAGCTCAATTATTTGCTTGTCTGCCTGTACAATGGCTATCCTCTTATTGATGATGTGTTTCTCTCTCACTCATTTCCCCTCTTTTTCCTTCTTTTTTGGGGGAGGTGTATTACAGTTGGAAGATGCTAATTAACCCTTTGCATAACAGGGTCCTTGGCTCCCACCATCACCTGGTGAAGGTGGGACTGTGAGGAGGAGGGGAGGGAAGTGAAGGAGATGACACAACAAACACCAATCCGCAGCAGCCGGTTCCAGACACAACATCTGCAGAATGAGGCCATTTTTCTGTAACTCTAATCTCATAATTCATTGTTTGTGTGGTGTTGGTTACAGTAGCTGAAAGGGGGGATAACAGCAGGTCAATTTGGCAGAGAAGTGCATTTGAATCTTCAATGAGGGACTAGCCCACCTTCTCATGAGCTGCTGAACCATGGCCAGAAACAGAGAAAATAAGCAGGAATGTGGCTTAGAAGGAGAGACAAGACCCCTTAAAATTATATAAACCTGCTAGAAAGACTGATTTCTTTGAATCCCTGGGGGGAGCACGCATTTGGCGAGCACCAGGGTGATGAGACAGCCTTTTCCTTGCCACTGCTGTTCTTTGGCCTTCCGTGAGAGCGGGCTGCTGGATCAGCTCCTGGCCAGGGACTTGCCAGCAGTACCGCAGCACTGTCTTATGCAAAAGGGAAAAAAAAAAATATTTTTTTTGTCTTCTTCCCATTACGTATAAGGATGCTCGAGCCCAGTGCGGGCGGTTGTGTGAGAGGTGTTGGTTAATGTTAGTGGCTGATTACTAAACTTCTTGTTTCGAACCACAAAACCCTAACATGTCAGTCTAAATTAGCTAACAGCAAGGGAGTGTCCTTCTCGGTTTGCAGGCCACAGCACATCTGCTCTTTGAAGAAAGAGAACGAGCAAAATAGGGTTGGGTGGTTGTTGGTGTTTTTCTTTTTCTTTTTTTTTTTTTTTGCCTCCCCTCAGCCTCCCATTTGTGCTTGTGTTCATAAATATCCTGATGAGAGAGGCTGCCTCTGTGGTTGGCGTGTGGAAAGGGGGGAAGGAGGGTGGATAAAGAGCGATTCGCCACCCGCATGGGGGACACCCTTCCTCCCCTCCCGTCCCCTCCCCTCCCCGCCACCTCCTCTTCCTTCCCCTCCCCTCGCTATTTGACCTTGAGTTCGTTCTCTGCTCCCGTTCCCCTCCTCCCCCTGCCCACTTGCATCTGGTATCCGAGACAGGCTGGTGCAGCTGGGGGGCTGAAAATCCCCCTCCCCACAACCCATAACCCCTGTTGCTCTGGGAGGACCATCTACTGGATGCTCCCCATGCGCCCCCCACACCGCCCCTGGGAGCTGGGACTGGGGGTCAGGACAGGGCCCCTCGGCTCCCCAGCACGGGTGTCCCGCACTGCGGTGCTGCCACTCGTCTCCCCTTATCCGGTTGTCTTTTCCAGCAGTGTATTGGGGAACAATGGGCAGCCTTGTGCTGGCCCAGGCTGCTCGTCCCCGTCCTTGCAGCTGGCGCGTCCACCGGTGCTAAGCTCCAGTGAGCAGGATCAGCTGAAAGCCTCATTCCCCTTCACCCTCTTCAAGGGCTTGCCTATCCGCTGGGGCTGCTATCGGTTACACGAAACATTTGGTTTGCAATGGCCTGTTTGTGCTGGAAGGCAGAGGGCTCTTCCAGCAGTGGGCAGCGATCCTCGGCAGAAAAAGCTCGCCCTGTGTTAGTTTACAACAGTTTCACCCACACAGAAAAGTACAATGGAGACAGATCATGCACAGTGACAGGCTGCCGGCGGCTCCAGGGGATCCATAATTTATGATGTTTTTCTTACCGATCCGGTTTTGGATTTCACAAGCAGGCCCGTTTCCTTCCCATTTGTTGCTTCCTTCCGTCCTCCTTTGGAGAAACTGAACACAGGGCTCAAAAGGAGCGACGGTGGCAGCAGCCGCCCGGCTCTCCCGTGTGGCTGCGTTTGCACGGGGCAGGTGGGGGTGCCCTGGCCTCATCTTGCTGCCCTGTATTTGTTACAGAGAAAAGTGAGTGCCCTGACACACCTCACTGCAGCTCTGCTTCCCAACAAACAGTGGCAGCCCACGCAGTGCTGCCCCTATCCGTGTTCAAGTTCAGGTCATCTGGTAAAAGCAAGACTGCCAGGATGCCCAGCAATTGGCTGGGTAATTAAAGGTAAAGAGGTTAATAATGGCTTTTAAGGATTGTTCTTACTCAAATGAATAAGAATCAAAACTTAATCTGATCTACCATCCATAATCTAGCTGTTTCTCTCTTGCCAGAAATAGATGCACCAGGGCAAGTTGAGGGCAGTCAGATGCCACCGCTGCAGCAAGCACGGATGTCACCAGTCACATCCAGACACAGAAGCGCAGAGTTATGGGTCTGTGCCTGGGCCAAGCCTGAGCCCCTCCTCTGGGGAACACTCCAATTTCACATCTGGAGCTGGATTTTTTGGCTGCAGCCCATCCCCACCACAAACTCCTGGTCCTGTCTGCTCTCTGGCCACGCTCCCAACTTACCCACACCTGCCCAGAAGGCCACCAGCACAGGGATGGCAAAAGGACTGGTGCCAATGTCCCCCCGCCCTACCCACACAGAGGCTGGCAGTGAGGCTGTGGGGTGCGTGCCCCGGCCCCACACCACGGCTCTGCCTGCCCTGCTGCAGATGGCTGGGTCATCCGGTGGCTTGGGAATGACCAAGTAAGGTTAAAACCACAGTCACTGTGGTTACCGGCACTGTGATTAGTCACACAGTGAGTGATCCAATTATAGCAACCCCTCCCCCGCAGCACCCCCCACCTCATCTGTGCAAAGGAAAAGCCCAGGCCTCCCTTAACTCGATTTCAAGGGAAAGGAGCTGAAGTTGGACAGGGAGAAGCAGGAGGCCAGGGGAAGTGCCAGTGAGGTGTTGGTTTCCCAGCCGCCCATGGATTACAGGGACAAGAAGACCTGCTTGCCCCTGTGTTGGGGCACTGTTGGAATTGACACAGCTTTGGGGACAGTGGGGACCCTGCAGCCCAGGGGATGTCAGAGGGTGCAAACCGCTGTGGTCACCATGTGACCTTGGCAGTTTGGTCTATCTCCTGCCAGTGCCATTTACTGAACCTGGGGCTGCTTTCCACCTGGAACACAGCAGCTCTGCTCCCTCTCCCTCTCCCTCTCCCTCTCCCTCTCCCTCTCCCTCTCCCTCTCCCTCTCCCTCTCCCTCTCCCTCTCCCTCTCCCTCTCCCTCTCCCTCTCCCTCTCCCTCTCCCTCTCCCTCTCCCTCTCCCTCTTCTCCCTCCACTCATTCCCCTTTTTTATTTTAAAAAACTATTTCAAGCAATTTCAAATACTCCACCCCCTACGCCTTGCAAATGGCTGTGGTTTTTAGAAACTGACTTCCCCTCTTGCAGGGTTCAGACTCTTCCCCCAGTCAGGCAGGAAAAGGGCATGAGGGAGACCAGGCTGCTGGCCCCATCCTCCTCTACCCCAGCTGGCGCCGGGAGCAGGTGACAGGCACCTGTGTCCCTGCGCCACCGGGCGCCCCCCGGGCTCCCTCTCCGGTGGCCACAGAGGTGGTGCGAGGAGCGGGTGGGAAGCAGAGAGGGAGAGAGGGAGGGGAGGCATTAATTTGCTTCTGTGGGAGGCGGTAGTGCCTGGGACTGGGCACCACCTGGGCACCTCCAGCCACCCTCCTGCCTTCAGGACCCTGTGCCTGCAGATCCTGCTGGTGTCCTCCACAGAGCCCTCTGCACAGGGCATGCTGCTACTGCCATCAGTCACTGTTATTTATTGTCTTCTTTCAGCACAGAGCTATCCCGGAGGCACAAGACAGCTTGGTAATGTCGATCCTGCACAGGATTCTTCTCTACTTCTCCTTGCACATGTAGGTTTTTTGGCCATGCAGTGCTCAAATGTCATCACTCCAGCTCAGTTCTTGAGCAGGGTCAGGGCTGAGTGGCTGAAGCAAATCTGCAGAGGAAAAATGATTCCACAACTTTGTTCCCATGCTGCCAACTTTTGTCCCAGTACACAGTTTTATAGCTGAACTGTAAAGCCTTGGGAAACCATCTAATGGAGACCTTACTGCTCTGGTGTGGTGTTTGCAATGGTATTCATGGGGTGAGCTGTTATAGCCCCAGCCCTCCTCATAGATGCAGCCACTTTCCTCCCAGCAATGACTTTACAGGTCCATCTCTCGTGTCCCTCAGGTTTTCCCTGGTCAGTGCTGAGAAAGCACTCACAAAAGATGAGGGCTCTGTCCCCAAGGTGTGTGAGTGTGGGATGGGAGACTGTGGACTGACATGGCCTCAGTGGTGTGCTGTTGGGTTGTTTGCTGGGTTTGTCAAGATCCTGCTGGGAAAAATCTCCCCTCTTGAATTAGGGAGGAGTCCGAGGCTCCTGTTTCCACTGTTCCCTGTCCTCCTGCTGACAAATCACTCCTGGCTGAGGGCAGTGCTGTCCTGGGGATCATACAGCAATTTGCAATGGGTTTCTTGGCCTTTCAGGGCAGTAGCTGTGAGACACTATCCAAAGTATTTTTGAGGGTAAAATAGAGGCAGGCACCTCCCACTCAGCCCACCAGATTAATTTCCTAATAGACTTTGACTCAACGCATTCTTGACTCCCTGAATAAGTGGGAACTTTCCTGGAGCTTTTCCAACAGGTGACCTCTGTTATGCTGTTTGCCTGTTGACGTTGCCTTCCTGTTTGAACTTTCCTGGTTTTCCTATCTCCCTCCCTTGCCTACTTTTCTGTCTGTCAGGAGGATTTCTTCCCAATCCTGCCTCCAGCCCAGCCAAGCCAAGGAAAGCATCCTCTTCCCCTTTCATAGTGATGTGTTCTCCTGACACAGCTGCTTGTCAAGTGCAAGCAAAATGCCCTTCCCACTGGATACTGGTGCTTTGGTTGCAACACCCTTGGGAATGGGAGGCCTCCCCATGCTACAGAGATATGGAGAACCGCGTCCACCTCTTCCCTATCCATCCATCCATCCTCCTAGCCTCTGGGGTAGGTTTCAGAAAACCAGCACTGGCACAATAAAATATTGCAGTCCCTTCTTGAACCCATGCCAGCTCCAATAATCAGCATTGCAGCCTGGGCAAGAGGCAGCAGATGTCAAAGGCCCCAGAGAGCCATTCCCCAGTGGAGGAGAAATGAGTGGCTCAAAGTCTAGGTCAAGGCAGTCCAGCCCCAGCTGCTGCAGTGCCTGGAGATTTGACTGGCAGCAACCTTCCTGCCTCTGTGAGTGCAAGGGTGAAGTGGCTGAGGAAGGGCTGAGGAAAGCCCACCTACTTCTTGCAGGCCACCTCAGCCCTGGGCACTTGCAGCTGAGGGCACCACTGCAGAAAGAGCACAATGTTCTCCTGAGGGTTGGGAGCACCCAAGGTCAGGCTCCAGAGCTGACACCCAAACAGGTTAAAACATGCTGGGTTAAACAAGTTCTGGGTATTAGCTATTTTCTATTTGCCAAGGTGTGCAAGCCCACCAGCTAGGCTAACTGGACTCCCTGAGCCCTTTTTCCCAGTATGTCTGGCCTCTGTCCCAGGAATTGCTTGTAACTGGGGCAGAGAGCAGGTGAAAAAAGTTCTCTATCCCTTCACACAGCATCATCTTCATATGGCCTCTGCACAGAGCAGTGTTTGGCAAAAATGCCAGGTGCACCTTCCCAAGATTGAGTATAATTGCACATGAAGCAACAGGACTGTGACAGCAATGTGTAACAGGCACCCAGCATAAATCCTGCTCATGAGGCTGCAAGGACTGTCAGAAACATCACCCTTAGTGTTGTTTATTGTTTGCACACCAATGAGATATAGAAGCGATTCCCAAGGATAAGGAGTACATTTTCTCCACATCTTGGCAGAGCAGATTCCTCCAGTAAGTGGCTTGAATTTTAAAGTCTTTTCCAAACCCCACAAAGTTCTGCAAACCCTAATCTGCTGAGGTTCAAATTCTTTGTGAGTAAAGTAGTGGAAAGAGAAACAAAATAGTATTCTTTAATGAATGGAAGGAAGAGAAGAATTTCCCAAATCATTATAAGTGTGTTTATAGTGACTCCCACTGTTTTATGCCTGTGACCCTGGGTCAAATGTGGGGAATTGTATAGATCCATCCATAAGTACATAATACACTTGTCATAGATGAGATCAGCTCTGATGTATTTTTCTGGCAGCTTCGGAGCCGTCATATTTTCAATGTTTTGTCCAGTCAATCACATCTCAAATGGTGGGGTTTCCATCACATCCCTCCAATGTCTTATGGGAGCTCTTTGCTAGGACAGTTTCTCTCAGTAACTCTCCAGATAGAGAAAGACAAGCCTTTTTTGCAATTCTCCTAAAGATTACCTGTTTTATTTATATTAACTCTCTTCAAAATCCCTTGCAGTTCTCCCTGGCTCTTATCAGCCTGACTTACATGGTTGGAGGAGCACATACATGGCTGAGACAATGGCGGGCAGGCCTGAGCAGCCATCCTCCCTGACTGGAGGCAATAAACCTCTGTTTGCTCACCAGCCTTGCTGGGAACATCAGCCTAGGATAAGCAAGACACCTACACTACCTCCAGCACCAGATGTAGCTCCGTGGCTGACTGGTGAGTTTCTGCCATGCCAGAAGAGAGAAGACACCCACTTCATGGCTGTGGAGGAGTCATGCTCAGCCACGGCACCCTGAAGTGCTGAGGGGCTGGCAGCACAGCCCTGGAAAAGGTGCGGCCAGGAGGTCTAGTCAATGGGCAGCTATGGGCTTGCTCGTCACTTTCCTACTTTGAAGGGAATCCACAGGGGTATGCCCAGGCTTGGAAATCAGGCTGCTTTTAACACATCCTCGCAGGCACCCATGGACGTGCTCAGGGGCTGTCCTGAGGTCTGCGTGCTTGCTGGTGCCCGCTTCCCACCAGGCTGTTGCTGCAGCTGGCATGTGTGTGAGGCACCCACCTCCCCCTTCCTGCATCTTATTCCTCAGCACAAAACCCAAACACAAAACATACACTTGCTGTAGGACCCTCTCCCTGTGTAAACTTGCTCAGATTGGTGTAGACACTTTGCTGATGAGTTTGCACAGCGGGACACCGGACCTGAGCTGTGGATCCTGGCACCTGAGCCCTACCAGAGGGGCTGCTTGGGTCAGTGTTCATGTGCTGTCCTCCCAGCAGACAACACACATCTCCACTTGTTTTGTGGCACTAGCCTGTGCTGAAGTAGGATCACCATAGCAAAAGAGGTCGCTTCTGCAATATCATACATGTTTAAATATTTTTCACACCAGTGCTGTTCCTGCTACCTTTATGTTTCTACTTGTCTTGCCTGGAGCAACTGGACTCAACCCTGTTCCCACTCTCTGCTGGCTGTGACACAGCTAGCTGGGGGTCACTCATTTCCCCAGCCACCGGCAACAGCACTGAACTGACGGGAAAGTGATGTTGTCCCCTGGCTGTGCTGAGGCCCAGCATAATTGTGCTGGTGAGCCCAGGGAGGGTATGTGTGACATATGGCAAGTGGGGAGGACATTTACGATACAGCAGAGGGAGACCTGTCAGAATGGGCAGCAGCAGAGACACTGGCCCTCCCATGTGTCCTCCCTGGCAGGAGTCCTCCTACATTTATTTTTTATACTCTGGGCCTATTGCGTGAACTTGAAATATTCTGGAGAATGAGCACGTGGGTTCAAGGCACGTACAACCATTGATTTTTGAAGAACAAAGTGTGAATCCCCCCTATGGCTTTCCCCACAACCCCACGTTTTCTAAAGCAACAAAACTGGAGAGGGAAGCCTGTACCTCCTTCCTTCCCTCACCCTCCACCTCCCTCCTAAAGCCACCATAAGGCAGGGCAGTGCAGGGCAGTGCAGGGCAGTGCAGGGCAGGACAGGGCAGGGCCCAGGGAGGTGATCTCCTGCTGTCAGCCCACTGGCATTTCTCTCCCCGATGACTTTGACAAGGAGACATGAATATGCTCCTGCTCACACCAGCTCTGGCTGAGGGCTCTCATGTATTTCTGCTCACACGCATGCTCCCACCATGGGTCTGGCAGCTGCTCTCATTTGTTCCCTCTATTTTTAACTATTCCGTGGTGCCCATCGTGACTGTGCCTATGGGGAAGGCTTCCAGAGGTGCTTCCCCTTGCGTGGATACAGGCAGGTGCTGAGTAAGGCCTTTCAACTGCATCCAATATCTCACAACTTAAACAGGAGCGAGGCACGCTGGCACCTTTTCTACCCTAATCTGCATCTTTTGTGCTGAACACTGTATTTAGCTAGGATTATTTCGGTGTCCTCGCCCTGCTTGTCTTCTGAATCACTGCCGTGCAAGCCAGCTCCTATCTGCGGTAAAGCCACATAATGGTGCTAGCAGTTAACACCAAGCCTGGGTAAATACACCCACTTGGGCAGGCGGGCTTGCTTTGGCTCTGGGCTGACCACGGCTGCTTGGTCTCCGGTGAGGTTGGGGCAGGCTCCTATCTGTTGCTCATGCCTTCCTGGAACTCAGGCAATTTATATTAGCCTAAGGTAGGTCCTTGTGGGTCCTGTTGGCATGCACTGTACAGCACAAATGTTTGTTCTGTGATTCCTGATTTGGGGAAGTGCTAAGGGTATGCTCAAAAAGAGCCCCTCCCCCCCACTATATAATTAGTTTTCCTGTCCTTTTTTTTTTTTCCTTTTTTTATTATTATTTCAGTGGTTTCAAGTTTATTAAGAGTATCAAAATATCAGGGGTTTTATTTAAAGCCTCAGGTCCTGGAATCTTGCAAATGCACAGGGCCTGCTGCTTTTGGTGCAAGAATAAACAGAGTAAGAATGAGTTTCTGCTTTCTATAGCCACAAAGACGTGCCAGAGCACTAAATACCCCTCAGTCACCCAAAATGTCAGCAAAGAGAAAGCCAATCTGTTACACTGGGGTGTATTTAAAAACACATCCTCCTCCTCCTTTCAGCCTCAGCTTTCAGGGGGCTCTGAACAGCAGACTCATCCTTTCTGCAAAGTGACACCGTTTGACCCATTTTGGATTGGGATGAGCAGCTGGCCATAAACTGCGAGGAGGAGGCCATGGTGCAGGAAGGAGATGTCCTTGGAGCAGTGCTGTGATGTCCCTGGAACAGGGAGGAGATGGCCATGGGGCGGGGAGGAGGTGACCATGAAGCAAGGAGATGTCCCCGGAGCAGTGCAAAGGCAGGAGCTGCTCCCTGGGCATGCAGGAAGGAAAAGACCCCCACTCCTAATGGATTCCTTCAGATAAAAGAGCCTCAGCTACCTTTTTTTCCCTGTAATGGCCCCTGAGGCTAATGTCTTAAAGAGGAAACAAAAGGATTGCTTTACATCACACAAGTGGGGCAGGAGGGAAGTGGGGAAAGAAGCACTTGAGTGCTGCATCCCTGCCAGGGCTCCTGCAGCAGGATGGAGGCCGGGGGGAGGGGTGCTGCTGGCCCTAACTTGGGCTTTGCTGTGTGGCCTCTTGGTATTAAACCCTTTATTAACCCCTTCTCTGCTGCTCTGGTGCCCATGTGCTCCAGCAGGGCCCTGCTGTCCTGGGCCATGGAAACAAGTGCGAGCACCAAGGCAGGCCACCTAAGAGGGCTTTGTGGGCACAGCCAGCAATGAGGATGCATCGAGTGCAGCAGCTAAACCAGTGAGAAACAGCGATAATAATCCTGAAAACCACAAAGGAATTCTGCAGTAATGCCTTAAAAACGACGGCAAGGGATAAGCACGAGGGAGCTTGAAGAGCAGAACTCAGCGTCAGGAAAGAGGCTTCCTACGGAAGAGGGGTGTTGGGCGAGTGCTGAACCAACCCGGGTAGCGTGCAGCTTCCAGCAGCTCCAGCTGTGCTGCTCGTCCTTTGTCTGCTCTCTCCTCTGGCAGCTTTCCAAGGGAGGGCAGAGCAGGTGTGACAGCCACTGAGGGAGTCCCAGCAGCAGCTAAACCAGGCGGTCAGCTGGCAGCTGCGGCTGCAGGCAGAAGCTGGATGGAGATGCAGCAGGTTCACTCCTCTAACAGGGATGCTGCTGCTCAATGCTGCCCGTTGCGACTGGCTCTGTCATGAGAGCCATTGTGTCCCTCTGTTCCGTGGCTATTGACTTTCTAAAACACCCACTCTGGCAGCTGAAATTTTCCATGCTCAGTCCCTGCACAGCACTTTCTGTGCATCTGTATTTGGCAGGGTGTTGTGTAGGAGAGACTGATGTAGGCAGAATAAACGGTCAAATTAAGTAAAGAGGCATCTTTGATTAGCAGCTAACAGAAGAAATTCAACTCTTTTGGACCATCACCATCCTTGCCACAATGGATCTGAATGATGTTCTTTTAGTGCCCCGTTTTTGACCCTGCCCTACATCAGCTTCTTTGCAGGAAGATACAGGGAAGAGACCCCATCAGCATCTCCTCCTAGAGCATTCCTCTCACCCTTAGGATCCCAGCCCTGTCTCAAGTGTTACCTCCTTATGTCTGTCCTAAAATAATTTTTCAAGTCTTTTGTGCTTGGATTTAACATGTTTAAAGAAGAGCAGGTAATGTTTGATACTTGTCCTGATACAGTTTCCATTGATAATAAATGTTTTGCTTGGCTGAATATGACCTAGCTGAATAAAAGACTGTGGCTGACTGACGTGGAGTCCTAAGACTTTCAGCCCTGTAGGGCAGGTCTGTCCCCTCTGCAACATTACAGAGCTTGTAACCCTCCAGCCCATGAGAGCTACACTGGCTTCTCTCAGGAAAGCTTAGCAATGAGGATCTCATCCTGCCACTGAAACCTATAAGAAATGCAGATAAAGTGAAAAAATAATTAAAAATTAATAAAGAAAACAAATCAAACCCTATTCCCTTTAACAGTAGGGCCAAGAGAGAATACTGGGCACTGAAAATGGCATATCCCCAAGGAGCAAGTACCATCTCTTCAAAGGCACAGTTCTCCCAGAAGCAATAGGAGCAGCATCTGTGCATACAGCTTTTAAGTTTGTAATTTGTCTGTAATTTCTCTGCAATCACCAATATTCTGTGGGGCTTCTAGGGTGGTTTTTTAGTGTGTGTTTTCTTTTCCATTGCAAAGACCCAGCTCTCTCTCTGAAAGCCCATATGCTCCTGTCCTGTTTGACTTTAGCATGCAGGAAATGGCCTCTGTCCAATTAGCAGCATGGGAATTAGCACTGCTCAAAATTTGCTACTCCCCACTGTATTCCCCTCTGAGACTGCTGAACTTCAGTGCTCGATTTTCTTTCTTTCTCTCTTTTTTAAACATCATCGCAAAGACTGAGTGCATAGCAAACTATTAGAAAAGCACTGTTAATACTGAAGTCACAAGGCGCAGCTGTTCAATTCCTTGTAATGGTAACACAGAGGCATTTCAGGTGAGTTGTGTTTTCAAGGTATTTCTTTCTTTGCTGGCTTAGTATCTACAATTTATCTTGTAAAATATTACTAATGTTGGCCAGTCTTGTACCTCATCATGAACTCATAACATTTGGTACTTTACTTAAGCCCAAGCCTCTGGAGTCTCATGAATAACAGAAAAATCTCAGTTTTAGCATTGACATCTTTGTGAAAAATCATAAAACATCATCAAAGTGCAAACAGACAATGAAAAGTAAATAAACAATCACAATTATATACACACACTTATATACATGAACATATATATTTATACCAAAATAATTTTTTCTAAACTCTATTTTTCTAAAGCCAATTCTACGATGCTTTAATGAGGGAGAGGAGAAAGCAACAAACACTCTTTGTATGTTTGGGATTTACATTTCTGCATGAATACCATGTGTCATTAAAAAGGAGAAATTCATCTGAGATAACATAATTACAATACCTCATTATTAACATCCCGTGCTTGAGCTTTTACCCGCGTGACTTTAATGTGAAATGTTTCTGTGGCAGTACATATTTACTGTATAAAAGAGATAGCTACTGCTCTTTTGTGATGAATGCAAAGCATGGAAAGGAAACTTTTTATTTAGGCTGCTGGACACAGACCAAAGCTGTAGTTTTTCCTAGCTGTCTAGCTCCCAGACTGGCTCTCACAGTAGGTGCCTAGTGTCACTGTAATGGCTTTCTTGAAGTCCTGGCCTGGATTAGGCAGTTATAGATCAGAGTGAGATTCTGACTGAATTACACATGGCTTACCTTCTTTTCAAAGCAATTAAAAAAAGATTCTTTAAAACACACTTTTAACAAGTTGCATTGGAAAGCACATCTCCTGAGCAAGGGAGTAAGTAAGTCCCTGCTGTGTCTTTTGCTATTCACCCACAATCACAGTCAAAATTAAACATCATTATTGTCATCATTAACCTTGTGCAAAGCAACGAGGCCAGGTTCCAACTGGACTGGATATTCTACAAAACTATCTTCAGGTGGAGGGCCTAATATGGAAGCAGTAAACCACGGTAGCTGGGAGAAACTGAAGGGAAGGCTGAAAAAGCATTTGTTGGTTGGGGGCAGGGGGAGGGGATTGAGTTTCCCACTCCTCAATCAGGAACCTGTTGAAGGTATATCAGATGGTGTTTAGGAAGTCAAACTTCCTTTCCATATTCAGTGGGCTAGAAATGTGTGATGCCACAGAACCACATAGAATAGGCTTCATATGGAATCATAGAATGGCTTGGGTTGGAAGGGACTTTAAAGATTGCCAAGTTTGAATGACCCTGACAAGAGCCTTCCACTCGACCAGGTTTCTCAAGGCCCCATCCAACCTGGCCTTGAACACTTCCAGAGATGAGGCATGCACAACTTCTCTGGACACCCATGTCCAGTGTTTTAACACCCTTACAGTGAAGATTTTTTTTCCTAATATCAAATCTAAACCTGCCCTCTGTCAGTTTAAAGCCATTCCCCCCTGTCCTGTTGCCAAATTCCAATAACTGGTTCTCTTTCATCTCTAGATGGAAGTTGGGCAGGGCCTCCACAGACACAAAACAAGGAAGGCACATCTGGACGCGGCAATAATTCCAAAACATCTTTTTGTTCTGAGCTGGACACAAAGGGGAAATACTTTGCCAAAATAGGGGAAAGCTCATCATCAAACAAACTTGTGTGGAACTGCATTCCAAGAGGCTCACACAGCTCCCTTGAGATTAGCACAACCTGTCTGTAAGGTACAACTGGTGTTGAACTGGGAGGAATTTGGCAGCAAGAGAACACAAGGCAGTATGGCTTGTCTTGATAGCAAAAGTAAATATATGTTATTCGTGGCAGTCTGGAGGCAGCCCAGAGTCCCATTTTCCCATGATGAGGAACTGTTCCACTATGGTTTAGTGGTGGGAAAATAAATAAGAGAGCCCTAGGAAAGAATCTGGACGGAAGTGCTGTGACACAGAACTGAAAGAAACAGCAGCCTTTGGAATAAAACGTTGTCCCTCAATTTTCAAGAAATAGATTTTTTTTTTAGCTGGAGAAGAAACTGACTTTTTTTGATAAGCTGTTTAGCCAAACTAAGACAATGGGGAGGTACTATCCAAATTATTTGTAGAATTTCTGGCAGAGTATGGCTTAACCATAGTGTTTGACACCAAATAATTCTTTAGTGAGTGTATTGCATCCCACCTGTATTGGAGTTCGACCTGAAAATCTACCCGAGAAGTGTGAACCCATTCCAGTCATGTCCTTTTCTAAGAAGACCTTGTCATGTTTGCTAAGGTCTGCACAGAGACAACCTCATACTGTCCCAGGAATTAGCTATTATTACACTGTGGTGATAATTAGACATTTTTGTAAAAGGATTTTCTTCAAATCTAAAGCTTACTTATGGGTCTTAGTCCCTCAAATGTGCACCTGATCGCACTGTAAGGAGTCTGTTGTCATCCGTCCTTACCCTCTGAAGGATCCATAACCTAGGTAGACACAAGGGCCATCTGCAGGTGCCCAGGATGCTCCTGTGAGCTGTGTGACAGGAGGCGATGCTGTTGCTCAGGTGAGGCAGCAGAGAGGATGGTGGGTGGCCCGGCATGCCGGGGGTGGGTATGTCCTCCCTGCGCGCAAGGGCGCTGGGGGCAGGATCGCTCTGCCGGGTCCTTTCGGGTGGGTGGCTCAGCATCAGCCCCGATTACTGACCCCTCTGGGGGCGTTGGGTCCTCCCTTAATTAGCCATGGCCTGTGGTCATTGACAGGCTCTCGGCCATTTTAATGAAAAGATGTGTTCTAACAGTGACCTTGATCTAACCGGGAGGTGCCAATCACATCGAGAATGACTGTCATAACAATCATCGCAGGCACATCGGGGACCTCAGGACCAGCAGAAAGACAGGCAGCACTTATTCGCAGCCTCTGCGGCTTCATCCTGCAGCAGGTTAGAGGAGCTCAGAGCAAGGGAATTTAGACTTTCCACCATGTGCTTGCATCCTGATCTGAGGAATTAGCTCTTCTGTCGGGTATTAGCCCGCGGTAACTGCACAAACGTCTCCTCTATGGCTCCTCTGCTCGCACTGACTCTGTTCTCCAGCAGCCTCAGCTGGCTGTGCCCAAGCTCCCCTGCAGGTTTGCCCCCACCGCAGCACTCCAGGGCACCGCACTGGGATGCCCCAGCCCTGGGGGTCCTGTGAAGAATTCCTGCTCCCTCTCCCCAAAACCCCTTCTTTGTTCTGCGCTTTCATTCCCTATTCATGTGATCACCTCGGTGCAATGCTGTCTCTCTCCTTCCCTGACTCTGCAGGAATCAGCGGTAGCTTCCCTCTCCATCTGCTGCTGCAGAAGGCTCCTGGGCTGCGCTCTGCCCTTCCCCCAGTATTTGCAGGTCTCTCCCTCCCTCCTCGCCCTCTCTCCCCCTTCACCCCCTACAAAAGTCCTCAAGAGTCAGCTGTCACTTGTTTTTATTTTCTCCTGGCTCCTGTAGCACGGTCACATCTGACTTGCCTGCGCTATTCCTCCGTGGCTGGGGGAAAACGTGGCCAACTTTTGCCTGGTGTCAGTTTAGCAGCCTGGGCCGCCTCCTCCTCCTCCTCCCTCGGGGTCGTAGGAGCCGTTGCCGCACTGTCTCCTCTCCTTTCTCATCATGGCTGGGCTGCAGCTGGCGTGACTGGTTTGAGAAAATCTGGGGCCCCCCGCGAAGCTGCTCAATTGAGTTGCCTCCTCCTCCCTCCCCCTGCCCCTGCAAGGCTCGGGAGGGTCTGCGTGACTTTTCCCCCCTTCCCCCTCCCTTTGGCAGGCAGGAAGGCCAGTCCAAGCCAGAGATGAAGGCAGGAAAGCTGTTGATGGTGGTAGATGGGGAACTCATGGCAATTGTGGGGAGCAAGGGCTTTCTGAGATCCCCGCACGGCTGCCTTTTCAGACTCAGTCAGAACAAAACACCAGTGGCTCTTCCAGCATGCCAAGGGCAAGTGGACATCCCTGGTGCTGGGCTCCATCGTGCCCCAGCCATCCCGTGGTCCTATCCCCACACTGCCCAGCCAGAACCGCTGGGGTCCCACAGTCCTTAATGAATTGACCCTTTCCTGCTTTCCTACTTATCCTTTTACGATTGCCCTGGGGCATGGTTCATTTTACTCCCTCCTTTAATGAGTCAAAGGGGTCCAGTTGGAGCCTTTCCAAGACTTAGCTTCCTGCATTTCTTTACCCTTTCTACAAGCTTAATGAATATGCCACCAAAAAGCTCATTAGATGTAATGTCAGTTCTATTTCTGGTGCTCCCTCTTGGAGAAACTGTGTCCTGTGCGGGCAGGGAGATGAACCCAGTGAAAGGCACAAATAAATACCAAACTTCTCCTGTCCCTTTTCTTTTCTGTCCCTCCCATTTTCATGCTTAAACAGCAACAAAGGAAGATCCATGGGCCCTCCTAACTTTTCCTTGTGCTGTTCATTTATCCAAGACTGTCTTCTCTTTTGTCCCCTTGATCAAAAACCAGTAGTCTGGACTTCTTGCTCCCTGTCACTGCCCTGGCTGCTGCTGTGGCTTCGGTGTGTGGCAGGGAGGCGAGAAGCTGCGTGGAGGAAGTGGAGCCTTTAGAGAATGATGCAAACCTCAGTGCTTCTGGGAAGCAATCAGCCCTGTTTATTACAGGTGAATCAGAGTTCCATGACTGGTGAATCACTGGAGTATTTGACATGTCAGAGCAGTGGAAAAATGATTCACTGAAGGTTTGCTCTCCGGAGAATAGATTTTTTTTTTCCCCCCTACCAAGGAAATTTGGGATTGCTTCAGGGTTTGTTTGGGTCCCCTCCTCCCTTCCAGAGAAACACGCATTCTGTTACCATTTCCAAAGGCAGACAGATATAATGGAGGGCAGGGAGAAGCGAAATTTAAAGATGCAGTTAGGTGGTTAGGAGCAGTTCCCTCCTGCTGCCTGCTCTTGACTGACGCTTGTTGTGTATATGTGAGTCTGCCCGTCGGTAGTCACCAGGAAGGCAGAAGTAGCAGAAGGAAGAGGACATGGTTACCTTGCAGTATCTCTGCTAGAAAGTTGTAAAATGCATTCTACTTACCTTGCAAGCCCCTTGAACCCTTCCAACAGTTATAGGAGAAAGTTTTTCAGCTTTTCTATTTTACTTTCTACAGATGTATTTTTCAACGTAATGTTATTTTGTCAGCTGTGTTAATATCATCTGGTGAGGAGGTCTATTTTGGGAGTGAGGATTCTCAGCTCTAGGACTTGTAAAATATATTATGGCTTTTGATGCACCAGGAACAGTAACACCCTCATAAAAAAATCCTATTTATATTGGAATTTGAACAAGGTATTACAGTGATTTAAAGGGTACAAAATCAGAAGTATGCCAAGATTAGTGGCCTCCTATTGGTCTTAATCTTGTTCCGTTACCATTTTCAAAGATATATTAATAGCTTCAATTTTTAATTTGAATTTTTCTTCCCTGTAAGGTATCATTAAGTTGAAAGGTGCAAATGAATGACACTGGTAAATTGGTCTGCTGAATGTCTTTGCATAGTATCAGAGGGTCAGCTGTTTCCAAGTTGCTTCCCCGTGTGGATATCAGCTATAGAGTAGATTGGGTCCTGTACCTCCAGGGTTACGGAGAAGGCAACAATAGCTGTAAGGCACCTTAAACTTTCTTGGTTTTCTCTCCCCATTTCAGAGCTGGAACAGCCCCCAGTCACTTAGTTTTCTGTCCTTTCTTTAGTGCATGTCTCAGGAGACGGCAGTGGGCTTTCCTGGCACGGCTCCTCGGTGTGAGTGCAGGTCACAGGGTGTGTCCCTGGTTTGCAGAATGAGGCTGCCCAGCGTGAGCATGTGCAGACAGAAGTGTTGGCTAATAAGCCTTCACAAAGTGCCTGCTCTAAAAATGGTGCTACCTAGATACTAATAACTGTTTATTTTTGTATTAGTATTATTTTATTCTAATTTATTCTGTGAAAAGCTTCTTGCACAATTAAAATGATGAAGTAATAATGTAGAAGTTGGGAATCTCTAGAGCTAAGGGACAAAGGGAAACAGCAATTAGTGGACCTATCTTTAGGTCTTTGGCCCTTTGCTAGGACAGCAGAGAGCTATTTAATATGGGGGCTGGGAAAGTTCTTTTTAAAAAAAAATCTAGGAGAATACTTGTGCTCCAAGTTGTTTAGTTCTCCCTAACACCTAGTCACTTCTGAAATAGCAGTGTAGTTCTTAGTATTTTAAGATGAAACTGTCTTATATCCCTTAACCTTGTCTCATCTGAGGCAGATAGATATTCTACCAGGAAGGCCCACAAGAGATTAGCACTACTGATATAGTCACCCCATAGCTACTACTCCTTATTTGTCTAGGAGCATGCTGTGTCTGGCAGCTGGTAAGAAAATAAATAAATAAACCCCAGGAATCAAATTCCTGAGGAATCTGGTCATTTCAAGGTTCCTCTATACATTCACAGGTTTTAAAGGCCAGAAGGGACAATTATATTCTGACCTCTGGTGCAACATAATCCATTGAATTTCTCCTAGTGTCGCCAGCACTCACCCATATGAAATGAGTTTGTGCTCTTTAAAATCCTCTCCTCAGCTCTGGTATCATGTCTCAAACAATCCCTTCTTACCCCTTATACTCTCCTGTTCAGTACTCTGTGTGTGTGGATGAGGGTGTTTTCAGGTCTTCAAAAAGTAGCAGCCCCGGAGCAGGATTATTCTATGTTAAATCAGCACAGAGCAATCCCTTTAACCCATGCTCACTGTTTCACCTCTGTGCCTTTGCACAGCATTTTAGCCTGGCTCCCAGAGGTGGGGACAGCCTTTACAGATGTATCACAGATAGCTCCTCTCTGGGTCCCCTCCATGGAGATGTTTTAGGGTGATTTTTCCCCAGCAGGGAGGATGGGTAGTATCTCTTCCAAGTGGCTGGAGAGCAGTCCACTGCAGCTGAGGGCTGGCTGGCTGGCTGGAGCCACTCTTAATACAGCCTTGGAAGGGGAGAGTTCATGTCTTTTTGTTTTATTTATTTCTCTGACAGCTGAGATCGAGGGCTGGCCTGCCTCTCACAGGGATAGTGGCAGTCAGTGGCTAGCCCTGTTCATGCATCTGTGTGGGACCGGGAGGACACTGATGTTGGGGAACCATGAGGCCTCCTCTGCACCTGAAGTGGGCAGAGATGAAACCCTGCAACAGAGAAAGAACAGTTTCTTAGCTGATGAAAAGGCTGGGAAGGAAATCTGGGCCAAAATCCCTGGCCCGGGTAGAGCAGGGGCAGAACACCCCTAGCCTTTAGTCAGAGCAGTACTCCCAGCACACCTGGGCAGAAGAGATGACTGATTCCTGTAATAAACCTGAGTAACTTGTGTGTCAGAGGATTGTTGCCTCCCCAGCAGGGTGGTCAAAGCCTGGCAGCTGTCTGCAGCCTAGCAGAAGCTTTGCTTGCCTTCTGTTAGTGAAAGGAGGGCTGGAACTCCAACACATTTCTGAGGTGGGCAACTGGCAGCGACTGCTCACTGCCTGTGTGCTTGCCATGGCAGCAGCATTGCATTTACCTTGGTGCAGATGAGAGCTGGGTCTGCCTCCCTATTTACTGATGTCAAACCAGTACTCTCACTTTCAGTTCTCTTATGATGAATCTTGCTTCATATATTTATCCAGAAAGTCTGAACTGATATTATCTCTGTATCCTCAAATGCTGGTGATGAAACCCCTAACCTGCACAGTGATTCTTCATCAGCAAGAATGACTTTTTTTGCTGTGCTTTACATCTGCCCTAAATTGTGTAGGTTTTTTAGAAAGCAGTGTAGTTAGGTATCCACCAAGAAATGTACCCCTGTACCACTCTGAGTGTGCCAGAGCTCCTGTTGCTTTACCTGACATCTTCAAACATGCATTGCCTCTGAGGTGGAGCTGAACAATCACACAGGGCTGCTCTTCCTAATTTTGGTCAGTTAATTTACTTAGCTATTCATCCAGGGCAGATGTCGAGCTATTTTACCTGGGCAGCAAAACCTGAAGGCTCAGGCTGAGAAGCAAATAAAAGAACCTCAACTGTATTATTTTTTTTAAAAATCTCATGATCTGTTAAGCATGTCTCCCTGTCTGCCAAGGGCCCGACTGGCGCTTCTGGACTGATTGGTTGGCAGTACTGCCATTTCCAACAGTTTCCAGCCTTCCCATAGGAGCGGTGATGTGGTTTATATATTTCAGTCTTGCTCTTCTCTCTGCTGTTGTCTTTAAAATGGCTGAAAGTCCTGAGTGTAGGGAGTAGGTATTTCTAAAAAATCACTTTGTGTGGTACTCTCTTTTTACAGCCATGATTCGCTTACCATTATAAACAATGTGATAACTTAATTCCAATGGGCTGCTTTAATGTGCAATAAAATATAAATTTAGGCAGCATGTAAAATAAGCTTTTCCTGCCATATGACAGAAACCACAACTGTCTGGCATGGACACACAAGCCAGAACCTGAAAGGAAGCAAAGCACAAAGCCAGACATGATCTTTGATCATATGTTGTTTAAAATTAACAGCACAGATCATACCCACACTTAAATAACACATCTGTCTGGGGGCTAGATAGTAACACACAATATGCTTTTTTAATTCATTATGCATTTGAATCTCTCCCAAGTAACAGGTGGTTTTCTGACAACGAAGCCTGCCAAAAAAGGCTTGAGAAAGGTCTGGCTGATGGTTATCCTGGGAGGTGAGGTAGCCTGGGTTCCTGGATAGCAACAAGCCCTGGCTCTCTTAACTCTTTTCCTGCTGGTTCTCCATCAGTTTCTGCCATAATTAATGCCCTGCCTGCCTTACAGCACCTGTATTCAGGCCTTCAGAGGGGAAGTTGTGTCCTGAAGCAGAGCAGCAGAGGTTTGGGATCTCTGCCCTGGGGCTGAGGATCTGTTCCACATGGGCAGTGCTGGGGGTGCCAACCTGGCTGCCGAGCAGGTTCAAAGGCTGGGTCTGATCTGACCAAACTCATGGCTTCCTCCGGGGATGGGTCCAAGCTAATGACCTTAGAGACCCATTATGGCACCTTTGAAGGGCAGTTCATCCTGGGCTATAACCATTTCTGAAATGGCTGTGCCCACAGGATGCCTATCTCTCTCCCAAACTGTGAGGGAGAATGACAAGCTTGGATGGTAAAATTTACACTGCAAGCAGGGGTGAGAGCAGCGAATCCCACCTGAGCTGCTCACACACTAGTCTGGGAGAGCACAAGCCTTGATGAGGCCATGTGTTGCCTTTTAAACCAGTGCACATCTGAAAGGTGTGTGTGGCATGCAGACAAGGGCCTGGGGTCTGTCATGGCAGGCATGCCCCTGCCATCTGCTGTTCACAGGTTCCTTTGAAGCAGAGGGAAGTTCTGACTCTGCAGGGCTTGGTGTTCCCTGAACAGTGACCAGCACCCAGTCTGAGAGAGGGATGTGTAAGACCTGATGCATTTAGCTATTCCCTACAAAAGGGGAAAGTCATCTGTAGCAGATGATCCAGCTACAGCATGAGGCAAAGAAATGATTAACTGTACCTCATTATGCATGACAGCAACTGCTAGAGCTTATGAAGTTAGCCACATCTTTTAAAAATCTAGCTGTGGTGTCTGGAGTCCAACACATGTCCCACTGCACAGTTCCGTGGGGCTGTGATGCAGGTTTGCTGGTGCAGAGCCTGATGGCTCTCCAGGCTGAGGGGGATGGGAATATGATGTGGCCCCACTTCTCCCCAGGCTTTTTTGAATCCCTTTTAGGTGGACTTTAGGAAATCTGTCTGTCCCTCTGGCATCTTGTGAGCTCAGAGGAGAGGGAAGATTCCTGACCTCAGCCCTTGTAAAGTGAGGTGAGCTCAGCTCCAGCAGTAATGGATTTGTGTCCCTTCATATACTCCAGTTATAACAGTAATTTGTTTTGACCTGTTCCTTGTGTAAGCAGCTGCTCTGGGAGGTAGGGGAAAGAGAATGATGACTTCCTCCAGGGTTTGCGCATAGTAGTTCCCATTTTTGGCAAAATAAACTCACCAGAAGGTGATGGAATTCCTTTCCCTCTAGCCAGGAGCTCCTTGATCCTCACACCCCCAGGGTGGAGGGAAACAGCGTCCTTTGGGTGCTTGGTACAGGCATGCTGTACTTACCAGGAGTGCTTGGTTAGACCTCCTCCAGACTGGACAGACCAAGGGACCTGAGGTTTGTAACCTAGGAGTGGAACAGGAGATGTTCATCCTAGCTGCTTTCCTGCTTCTAATGACATGTTAGTCCTCAGGGTCCTTCTGGGTCACTTGTCACATGCAGTTTGGGTCGAGGTCTGCGCAGAACAGATTTCCAGATCAGTGACTGCCACTGCTGAGAGGAAGTTTGTTAAAACAAACTTCTCAAACGCAGTTTTTGTGGTTAAGTAGAGTCCATGGAGACGCAGGTACTTACTGGGAGGTGTGGTATGATTTGATCCCAGCTGCCCTGTCAGTCACAAGGAGGCTTTGAGAACTCCTGGCACTGAGCAGGGTGCAGATGAACTCTGAGCTTAGGGAGTTGACAAGCCTGTGTCCTGCTCTCTTTTCCTTGAGAATTTCTCCCTCTCCTCATGCATTCATCACACAGGTCTGCTTTGCCTACTACCCAGGCAGGAAACAGCGCTGGGAATACTTAACACAGAAGAGCTAGTAGGGTTCCTTGGCTAGCTAAGGACTGTAAATGGCAATGATTCCAGACTCTGAAGACAAGGTATTGGGTTTGGGAGCTTTGGCTTTAGCTTTTTGCCAGCAGGGTGAGCAGAGGCTTACAGATCCTCTGACATGTACACTTGTAGGTGGAAGAGGGTTGCAGCCATCAACACTGCCTAACCACAAAAGTAATTTTTCATGCTGTTTGCAAATTAGGGGACTTTCTAGGAACATCACCTGTGCAAAGTGCACTCACACAAAATGGCAGCGCTTGCACTCCAAACCACTGGGGATTGCCAGGGCAGCTCCCCGCGCTGCTGCCCTGCAGCACCCCTGCCCCATCTCTCCCCGCACCTCCTGTGCAAGGGAAGGAGGGATTTCCCCCAGGTCTGACGCCCGCAGCCGCAGCAGGAAATCGTTCCGAAGAGATGCACCTCCTCACCAGGGCGTGAAAAGGCACACGCGTCCCGAAACCCTGGTGTGGGAAGACAAAGAGCCGTCTGAATGGGGAACCTGGCTGCAGGAGCGCCGGGGGAGCAGGGACCCTGTCAGAGAGCGTGTTGGTGAGCGGTGTGTGGCACAGGCTGCAGGAGCGCCGGGGGAGCAGGGACCCTGTCAGAGAGCGTGTTGGTGAGCGGTGTGTGGCACAGGCTGCAGGAGCTCCGGGGGAGCAGGGACCCTGTCAGAGAGCGTGTTGGTGAGCAGTGTGTGGCACAGGCTGCAGGAGCGCCAGGGGAGCAGGGACCCCCGTCAGAGAGCGTGTTGGTGAGCGGTGTGTGGCACAGGCCTGGCAGGAGCTCCGGGGGAGCAGGGACCCCTGTCAGAGAGCGTGTTGGTGAGCGGTGTGTGGCACAGGCCTGGCAGGCGCCTGGCGGCTCTCGCTGAGGCGCGAAGGCCCCGCGGGCGGGCCGGGGCTCCCCGGGGCCGCTGCTGGCCACCAGCTCGGCATGGGTAGAGCGCAGCTGTCAGCTCTCCTCCGGGGGGACCGTGCTGCGTGTTACATGAGGAATCATAGGGTAGCCTCTTCTAGCTGGTGGGCAACTCGCAGGGTTACCTCATCTGCAGTGGAATTACCTCATCGGTGTGAAATGCAGTGCAGTGCAGGCAGCAGCAAAGCAGGCTGCTCTGGGGCATGGCTCACTCGGCAGCAGGCTGCAGAGCAGTGACCACTCAGGAAAGAAACTTGAAATCTGCTAGTTTCACAATCATGTCAATTCACGAAGAATTGCTCAAAGCAGCTGGGATTGCTTTGCAGCAGGAGTGGGTAGCCATGCATACACCCTTTGGGTCCCTGGAAGAAGTCAGCTGTGCTGACCCACCCAATGCCCAGCTGCCATGTAAAGTCCTGGTGCAGGGAGCAGCAACCAGGATGTTATTCTCTACCATAGGCTAAGACCGGGAGAGTGGAGCCTTTGGCATCCTCTGGCTTAAGCATGTTTCTTGACCCGGATCGTCCTGCTTCACCTCTTTAAAATCAAACCAAACAATTAAACATGTGTAAATAAAAAATTGCATGTGATGCCCAGGAATATATAATAACTTATTGGTGCCACAGGCAGAGGAGTTTATTAGCCCCTGTCAAGCTATTCACAATGTAAAGGACATACTGACCTAGAATGATCTCTTCCTTCCAATCAGCATTTACACTGTAACAGGAGGAGAGCCAGTCAGTATTTGTGCATTGGTAAGCTTAACCCTTCAGGCTACCCATGCAGATATTTACTCTAAGATTTTATGTACGATTCCAACCCTGGCAGGCCATTTTTATTTCTAATAAACCCTTCTCTTAATCAAGGAAGCTGTGAGCTGGAGGCCACCACTTCTGTGAACAAACATATTTTAAATTCCTTAGAGCATGTGTGTATGCACATATATATTTGTGTGTCTGTGTGTATTTTGCTTTTCTCCCAGGCTATTTATCATGTCCAGTTGGACACATTGTGTGAGCACAGCTGCTCTTATCTGGCACAGGGTAGGATATTAAAGGGAAGATTAAGATTACCATTTTGCTTTATTTCATTTCTCAGAGCTTGATCTGCATAGCCAGTTCTTGTGTGTGTGTGTGTGTGTGTGTGTGTGAGTGCAGAATAATAGTTGTGAGCAGGGTTCACACACAGAACCCTGCAGGTGTCTCCAGGCAGTAGGTAAGGCACATCTGGAGTTTACAGCTCCTGGAGATAGTTGCTCGAATCCCAGGAGCATGGGTCGGGCTGGGAATGGGGGGCTGGTATCCATGGTGAGGCTCCCTATCTCACAGTACCAGGTGTGTGCATGTGAAGTAAGTTCTTGGAAAGACCATTCTCGGGGGGAAAGAGAGAAACAGGAGAGAGAGGTAATTAGGAACTACCTTGCACAATTGAACCGACTCATTAGGGATGAATAAGGGAAGGACAGTGCTCGGAGCAGGTGATATGTGCAGAGGTTTCACACAGCCTGCCACTGGCCAGGCTCTATTTCTTTTTCCTTTTATTTCCCTTTCCCTCTCCTTTTCTTTTTCTTTTCCTCTTTCTATTTTCTCCTCCCCTCTTTCCTTTCTTTTCTCCATTTCTCTCTCTCTTTGTGCATAAGGGTGGAAAATGGAGCTTCTGAAATAATTCCAGATGGGTCTGTTTGACAGCATCAGTGCTAGTTGTTCTCTAAACTGAAACAAGATCCATATTTGGATCAATATAGATTTGTGTGTGGGGAAGTATTCCCTTTTATTTCTTTGTCAACTCAGTGTGGCAGCGCTGCTAAAAACACATGCTCTGAAGGCTACTAGTTACTAAAACAAACCCTTCTGCCTGCTCTTTGTGCACTTCATCCATTTCCATTTCAGTGTGGCTGATCTTACACTGTCTGACCCCTGCACATCGAAGAATGTGGCCATTGCACTTCTGGAAATTTGGAGCCTCCTGAATCCCGCCCCAGCTTCCCATCATCCCTCAGAGCAACAGAAGCATGGTGCTGCCTTAAGCTCCCGGCAAAAATTGGGTGAATATGGCTCATAATCCAAGCTTAAGTGGATTTATGGGGTAAAGAGGCAATCCTCCTTCTGTTCTATGTTTCACAGTGCTGTTTGGAAAGGAAACTGATGCATGATTGTATTAAACCATCCCTCTGCTCCAAGCCCTAAATCATGCTGGAAAACAACGTGTCCTTGTGGAGTGCTAAGCATTGGTCCTTGTGAAACACTAGGCATCATATAAAAATCTGATACAGGAGCAGACTGGGAAAGGCTTTCCATAACTAAATTTCCTATTTAAGTAACGTTCACTAGTGTGTGTCTCTTCAGCTTTGCCACTGTCCTCCAGCCAAGCAGGGTTACGGCTCCGTGTGCTAGGGTGGGCTTGAACCTTCTTTTTGCAGGAAGAATTTGAATTCAAGGAATAAGGAGAGGAAGCTGCAATTCTCTCATGCAGGTGAAATTAGAGAAAGATATGACTCATTGGTGGGGCAAATTGAGCCTGCCAGCTGGGCTTCATTCAGCTGAAAAATATGCCCCTGTGGCTGCAGAGAAGCCGACCAGAACTAACCAGAGGGGTGCAAATCTTCAAGTCAAACTGCAAACTGGGAACAACAAAGCAAATCATTCAGGTAGAAGGCATGCAAAATGCAATTGGTTCTCTTGCGCTTTACCTTGAATGGATTAAATCTGGCACTCGATGTGCGAACCCACAAGCGCTTGAACGGTAGTAAGCTGGCATAAGGCTGGCTATAATTAGAAGTGATATCTGCTCAGAATTAAAGTGCCAAATGTGCCTTCAGGTGTGTTCATTCTCCATCTTGCTTTTTAGTCCAGGCCTGACATATTTGGGATTCTTGCCACAGGAACTGTACCAAATGACTCACTCACAGTGGTAGCCATGTGCTGAAGACTGCATCCTACAGAATCAGTGGGCTTGCAGTTCAACATGAAAGGCAAAACCTCAGGAGACCGACATATGGTCACTTGGTTCAAATAAGCTCCTTCAAACTTGAAAATTTCTCCAAATTTTTACCTTCTTTCTGCCATTTTTTACAGTTGTGGCTTTTCATGACTGATTCCTACCTTATTTGATTCTTCTCTGTCCTGTCATTCTTCTGCCTCATTTTAGCCTCTGTGTCCTTGGGCAGTCCCCATTCTCAAATTCCTCCTTTTAATTGCAGGCACCACAAGCTCTCTGTTTATCCTTGACTCCCCGACAGCATGAGAGGTTTTATAGCCCCTCTGGAGGCTCAGCTGTAAAGACTGGAATGCTCTCTGCTAATTTCCTACTCATTCTCTCTTGGTTGCTGGTGTAATAGGGGACAGATCTGCAAAACCACCTAGAGGCGGGAGAGGTGAGCTCCGCAGAGCCTGTCTGCTAGATATCCTGGTGGAGTCCTCAGCCCAGTAGCAAAGCTGGGCAGCCAGTAACAGGATGAGAAGGACAGGTATTGATGGAGCAAGTGTAGAAAGGAGAATAATATCTCCTACCTCAAGGAGAGGCTTATTTTTCATTATGCAGAAAAACCCAAGGATGTCAGGCTGGTATTGGTTGTACCCTGAAATTGTTTGAAGTGGTTGGTGTTGCAGGCACTCAGACCAGGATCTTAAAAATTGTTCCTGGACCCAATACTATCAACAAAATCCATCCAAGCTAACATTCACTCTGCACTCCAAGTTGGCCAGCCTGACTTTAAAGTGTTAGACGAATGAAAATGTGGTTTCTTCCATTTTGTAAGTCCAGGCATCATTTAACACCTGTTGGTCTGTTAGAAACCATTTTTTGTGTTTCGTAGCATCTTAGGTTGTGTTTGGCATGTCAGGAGCAGAAAAGAAGACCTGCTCTTCGCACAATTCCCTTCAGATCAGATTGATAATATGTATTGAATGATGTTGCTTAAATCAATGCAAATTGATTGAGGGCCTCAGAGCATCTGGAAGATAACAGGAGAGGAGAGACCAATATCCTGAAGGGATATTCATGGCCATTTTTATAGTGCTGCACAACTTCTGCCCAAAAGGAAAAACTTGCAGGTGATTTTGAGAGGAGGACATGCTTTGGATTGAAATTGAGAGCCTGTGCGAGACAGGTAATGATGCTCCCTGAGTACTGTTATCCCTCTTATTTCTTATAACTCCTCTAACTATTAATAAATTACTATAACCATCGAATTATGGTCAGCAGGGAGTCTTAAAGAAAAAAAATTGCTTGTCTTAATGAGGAAGGGGGGAGCAGAGAAAAGAAGGGAGAGATTTTAATGGAGAAAACAAACATCATCAAGACACAGGCATGTTTATTTTCATCTGCATTGTATGCAAAACCAGGGAACTCGAAGTGCAAAGCTGCTGCTGCTGCTGAATTTCTGTCCATCTCCCCCATCCTGCTCAGAGTCAGAGGCAGCTCTCATAGCTGTCTTTGTGATAAAGCTTACAAGCAAATTGGACAGGGTGTCAGGCTAGCTATGAAATATGACAAATTAACAGCCGAGGCTGCTACTGCCCTGGTTGCAGACACTTCATTTAGAAGTTATCATGTAACTGGATGCTTTCTGTAATTTGTGATGATACTGATTGTGATAAATTGCAAGATTCAGGTAAAAAATTCAGCCCATTCCTGAAACTGGATATTAAGGGAAGAAACGGTTGTCAATATCGTGCCACTTAACTTCAGGCTCCCCAAATGAGAAAAGATCTCACAATAACAATAAAATTCTCAGTCACTGAGCAATGTAATTATATTAAGCTAATTACATTACAATTAGCAAATCTTTAATTTATTTTTAATGCACTGATTAAACTTTATGTGGTAATCATAAAGCTTTTTGAATGGCAATCCTTTTGGGGAAGCATTGACACCAGCTAGGGGTCACTGGTTGATGTTAGAGTATTTCCTGAAGTAATAAATAATTGAATTTTTATCTAGCTTGGAAAAGTTTCCATACAAATGTTTCAGACATATAATTTATTCCCTTCCTTCCCTTTACCTTGATGGCTGATAAGTGGAAAAATTAATGCTCCACATTCCAGTCCACTCTGTTGGTCCCGTGCATTTTCATTGGATTGTTTGTTTTTTTTTTAAAGCTGGCAGCTGTCTCAAAGGACCCAAAGAAGTCCTTATCAGGTGGTTCTCAAGTGGTTTATCAGAGATTCCTCCTCTTTTCAGGAAGACTCCCTGTGAGCAAAGGCTGGGGAATGTGCCTCTGTATAGATTCTCCATCCCAGGTGTAGCACCATCTTGCACCAGACAAATGGGGAAAATTAGGCATGATAAAACTAACTGGAATTAAATTAAAGACTGGAGTATTAAGCTCCCTGAAATTCATGTTCAGATCCTGTATGGCCTTAGAGGCACTTGGGCCATGCAAGTCCTTCAGACTTTGCCATTGAAGTTCTAAGGCATTTAATGCCATTTTGAAGCATGCCTAACCAGTGCTTCTGCCTTGACCAGGCTGTGCAGCAGGGTACTTATCTGACATTTAAGTTGGATTAGAAATGATGAACAGTGCGTTCATCCACTTATCTTGTTGCAGGGCTCAGTCTCACAAGGACACTTCCTATCTGCCTGCTGTGCTCTGCCAGATCTGATCCTTCTTTGGCCATTAGGCCAAAGGTTTTTTTCTTTATTCTCATGTTTTGTCTACTTTAGCTAACAAATATATATATGTATGTATTTCCTGTGAGACATGGCTGCTTTGTAAAGAAGATAAGGGTGTTTTTTCCACCCTGAATGCCTTACCGATAGAGAGACTGAGAGTTCTCCACACAGAGAAGGAAATCCCATCAGGCAGAAGAGGGGGCAGAGCACTTTGGGTGGGACTGTTCAACTGCTGCAAAAGATGGAGGATTTCAGTGTCATGGGGCTTTTTCTCTCAACACCCTCTATGGCACTGCTCAGTTCTGCAGGAAAGAGACATCTTTCTGAAAGGGGCATCCAAAATGAGAAAATACATAGAGTAAAATAACTAAGCTCTGGAGAGGAGAGGGACTCAGATCTATTCCCATCCCACATCCTCAGGGTTTTCCTGGAGGTAAGCTATGATGGCTCCTTGTTCAGTCCAACGCTTTTAAAGTGAAGTCATGGAGTTCTGTGGACCAGGGCCAAATGCTGCTATCTCAAAAATTCTATGCCCCAGCTGCACATTTTCCTTGTCTTCTGGAGGAGGCAAGGGTGAAGGGGGTACAGAAACCAGCCCATCCTCAAGCCCTGCCTGTCCTGAACAGCAGATTCCTGGCCAAATGGGAACCAGGCACCGTGCTGGGAGGGTACTGTCTCATCCCTAAGGAGAAAACTGGGCTTTTTGCCCTGTGTCAGCATTACTGATGTAAAGCACCTACCCAGCTTCTGGGATGTGAGCTATTATCTCTGCAGGGCTCTCTGCTTCTCCGAGTAGATGTATCTGCTTCCCTGCCGTTAGCTCCAGGCTCTCTCGTATGGCAGGCACCAAGGCACACACAGAGACGCGTGTTGTAGCTCCTTTTTTTGGATGTGGTCCTTGGTGCTTAGGGACCAGATGTAATTTGTTCATGCACCTTGAGCTCTGCAGGTGACTCAGGAGCGTGGGACTGGCCTCTGCCTACATTCAGCATTAGTGATAGGCAGCCATTCCCTGCAGACAAATTGGTGTGTCACTGCCACACTAAATACACCAAAAGGAAATGGCTGAACTGAAGGAGCTGAAAACAGAGTATACTTAGAACTGAGAATATTTGGGGCCAATTTTCATGCTCAAAATTTTGAAAAATTTCCCTGTCAGCTTAGAATAATTATTAAAATAAATAATAATTGAAAAATGTGGGTTTTTTACCTCTTACAAGTAAACAAGAACAATGGCTCAGCACTGTGTATGGAGTGGCCTGCAGTCCTTGTTTTTGTTTGTGTGGGACCTTGAGCAACTGCTGTGTTTATTTTTTCCTGATAATCTCTCTAATAGCATGGAAAAAGAAGGCACAGACTGTGCCTTTTTTTTTTTCTTTTTTTTTTTCTTTTTTTTTTTTTGGTGAGAATTGAAATAATTCATGTTTCTCCTCCGTGGAATGAATTTCCCCATCATAATAGCGCACGTTGAGTGTATCTGGAAAGGATGCTGCCTTGTTCGATGAACTGAATTGTGCACACAGTTGGAGGCTCTGACAGTGCCAGCATCAGTGAATGCAAGTTGCATAAAAAAGAGGCAGCATCATTCATGACACTAATGAACAGTCCTTCCTCGTCCATCAGAGAAATCTTTCCCAGGGATAACGATTCTCCTAGCATTTTCTTAGCCATAAAAGAAGAGATTGTGCTGGGTCTTTGGTTCTGTAGGAAACTATCAGGAGGATTCTAAGGCTGGGAACAGAAATCAATGTTTCTGTGATACTGTATTGGCTAAATACTTAGACCAGAGGAAAAAGATTTTGTTTTGACTGCACAGTGAACTTCTTGTTTTGCTTTGCTGCTACAAGATTGGGAAAATAGAAGGAAATTTAAGGGGACATATTTGATTCCAAGCAAGTCTGCCAGTAAGTTCTCATCATTGCAGTGTGGTGTACTTGGCTCCCTCATGTAGTCCTACAGCTTTAAGTAACTGTAACTTCATTGATTTCAGTGGAATCTCGGGAGTAAAAGGGGAAAATTGGTGTGACACAACAGTGATTCAGCTTTAATGTATTCCCTCATTCTTCTCCAGGTATTTATTATCATTTAAGAGACATCTACTTTAAATCTTTCTTATTACTTGAAAAAAGTCTCTTAAGGTATGAACAAAACCAATAGCAGAAGGGTCCCTGGGGATCTAATCTACAAAATGACAATTAGACAGGATCTAAAACTAGGGGCTTGATTGTAACAGCAATTGAGGGTATTATCATTTCTTTAAACTACTGAAGAAAAAAGCTAAAGTATAGATGCAGTTTTGTCAGAAAAATACAATTTGTCTTGCATGACTTTATTGTTGAATAAATATGGCCAGTACCTATTTATTCATCAGCATGTATTGCATCACTTCTAGGAAGTCCTGTCAGTGAAAACCTTCTACTGTAATCTAGACTACAACCCACAATTCCAGCTATTTTTTTTTCTTTTAATCTGCCCCTTAAATATTTTGCACCTTGCTCCCTGCCTTTCTGTGCAAACCAAAGTAATACTTAACAGGCTTCTCCGTACACTCTGTAATGCTCCAATTTTCCAGTGCTTTATGAATGACTCCAGTGGTGTGAAGTTAGATCCCAGTCCATGTTGTTTTGTGGGTGATCATACCAGTTTTAATGGCCTGTGTGTTTGTTTTATGTTTTAAATGCATGTGCAATGCCTTTGGGGGCAAGAAACTCATACAGATAGCTCAGTCTAAGAGATTGTGTTCATGTTCATGATGGCAACTATAATGACTGGGATTATAGCAGAAAAAGAGTTTGAAGCTCGCCTTCTGGTTAGAGAGGAAAAATCAAACCTTATACCGTTGACGACATTTAGGTAGCCTTTATCTGGCTTTCTCCACATCCCCAAGACATGCTAGCATCTGACAATGCAGCTTCAGTACTTTATCCATCTGACAGAGGTGAATTTAAATTTAAAAAAATCTACATGACTGAACACTTTGATACAGGCCATTAAAAAAAGTATATTTTAGGACTGACTATGATTAGGTTACAGGCTGCTTTTCTTTAAAGTAAATTTGTCACATACTCTGCATTTGTATCAGGCATGGGGCTTTTGTCACTGGAGGAAATCACTTTAAAGAACCAGACCAAATCCCTCACATTGGTGAAGTATCTGTAATTCCTGATATCCCTCGCATGACTGATTTCTGCAGGAGTGACGCTTTTGTGATCCATGCATTAGCAATAACCAGCTACAGCTACAGTAATTAAACAGTTTAAATCTACCATCCTATATAGATCCACTTTGACTGCTTGCTTTCTTACTATTCTTGTTACTGGACTTCAGAAATTAACACTTTGGCGGATGCTGGGAATGGCAGCTTTTCCCTCTTCCTGCTGTAAAATGAACCTCATTAGAAAACAGGTAATTTAATGGCATTGAGTTTGCATTAATACCGTAATGATATTTCTACTTTCAATCACTGCAAATTGCAAAGTGTGGTGCCAATTCAAGCGGAGTTGTTATTTTGTACTCTTGTGTCTCAGGAAGTTTTCATTAGTTCATTGGATTTAACAGAATTATAGAGCTTCTTTGAGAAAAAAGTATGAAGCATGTATGAAGTATGAAAAGTATAAAGACAAAAGTATGCCTTCATTGTCTGACCAGTAAAGACAATTGCTACTTCTGGATGAACATGGACTTGTGACATGGGACCTTTCTTTTGTTTTTGTGTGACTGATCTGTCCTGCCAGAAGCCAAACTGAAAATTATTGTTACTCCTTTACAGGTGTGGCAGATTTGCAGATCATCTTCACCTCTAAAGGAGAAATGAAGCGCTCAGTCTCCAATATTGTTGTTTACAAATGACACAGGTCTTATCTTTCGGAGTCGTTCACAGGAATGTGAAAGCTTAAAACTCACTTTTTTTCTTTGTTCCAAACCCTGAGCTTTTCACCTGGGAAACACTTCTAGGTCAAAGCTCCTCCTCTGAGACCATATGACCTTTAAAGGTGGGCTTGAACCTTTTTTATGCAGCTGCTCTGCAATACAAATGAACCTCAAAGCTTTAGCAGCCAGACAAAGAAGAGGTCTTTAACCCACACAGTCTCTGTAAGGGGGGTCATTTATGCTTAAATGACCCCTAATGGGCAAGTGATGAGTACTGTTCAGCACAACAATATTAATGGGCAGGCAGGAGCACAGAGCAAGGGGTAAGATGGATGCTTGCATGTTTCCATACCTTACAAAGCAAAAAGGGGTGGGTAAACTTACCTACTCCTTTCCCAAAGGACGGCCAACAACATCTGACTATTTCAAAAGCAATGCTGGTTTTGTCAATTTATTTCAATGAAATGAAGAGATTTCTAAATTCACGTTTAATTAGATAAGTTTAGATTTATTTGGATTGTATAGCTTGGCTGATATGAAGGTGAGGAGAAGTAGAAAATTTACTTTCTTTCCAATGATCTGATGTCCATTTCCATGGAAACAGAAATGGAAGCAGGAACCAAACATAAGCAGTCACAGCCCTGGTTAATTGCCCATGGCTGCTTTCTGTTTCCACTTCTATAGTGCTGAACTCTATGTTTCCTACTGACCCCGTTACTACATAACAATGTGTGTGAGAGGGACTGATGAGGGAAGACTGGGCACAAGAAAGATGGAGAGAGGAAAGATCTGAGAGGCAGAGGCAGGCTCTACAGGATGACCAGTAAAGAAATCTCCTTTATGATTTCTTTTATTTGACTGGAAGAAAAATGAGGACTAACATCAGCAAAACTAATTTTAATTAAGTTATTGCTAAGAACTTGGTGCTGTAACAGCACGTAATGACAACCAATGTAAATCTGGAGTTGCTCCATGGAAGTTGGTGGCAGTTTAACAGGAATTAAAAACAGACACTGCCCTTTAGTGAAAAAAGCAAATAAAATATTAATAGAATATTAATAGAGAGCAAAAAAATTATTAATAGAAAGTGTGTAATAGAAACTGTGGCTGCTGGGGTAGTGACCAAACTAGTAAAAGGAGTCAGATTTTCTCAATTTGGCATGCTCTGATATGTCTACGATGCAACAGACTTCTAGAGATAGGCCGCCTTATTCAATGATAAAATTAAAATTGAGAATGGAAAACAAACCACAAGCAAATCTATCTCCAGGCTGAAAAACTGTTTTATTTGTTCATTACAGTAATTAAACACCTCTGCACTATCAAATTTGGTCTAAAACCAGGAGTAGAAAACAGCATTAAAAACAATACTCCCTGTTCTTGTTATTTCTAAAATCAGATTCTCCAGCAGGAAGAAATGATCCCCAGAGGTTTGGCATCATGGAAACCCAACCAGATCTTAGGCCTTTTGAGCTTTACTCATCTCTTGTAATCATGCTGGAATCTGTCCTGCAACAGATTTCTTGCTGATACAGAACAGCTCGTTCTAGCCTGAGCTATAAACTAACCAAAGACTGCTGTTTGGAAGGGTTTAAAGAGGATTGCGTCAAAAAAGAAGTTGGAAGAGGTTTTGTGGGCAAAATACTGAAAATAATCTAGCATGCATTTCAGTATGGAATATAAAGATGGAAACAGGAGGGGGTGGGGGGAAAAAAAGACATGTTATAAGGTCCTTAGGCTTTGAGACAAGGTAAGCTCAAAGCACAGCAGCTTCTTCTCCAAGTCTCGTATCCCACAACTCTTTAGTGACAATCTGCAACACTCTGATGGCCACAAGTGCTCCTTGTGCTGGTCTCCCTTTCTTCAGTATCCTTCTGTGTAGACACCACCTTCCTTTGCATGTTAAACTCTGATCTGCTAACTTTGCCCACCAAAACAGTGGCTAAATGTTGGAACAAACTTCCCAGGGAAGTGGTGGAATCCTCAAAAGTGTTTAAGAGGTGACTGGACATGGCACTTAGTGCTTTAGTTTAGTTGATGTGGTGCTGTTTGGTCAAAGGTTAGACTATGATCTTGGAAGTCTTTTCCAACATTAATGATTCTATAATTCCATGAGAATATCACAACAGAAAGCATCAAGCATCAAAGGAACAACTGTCAGAGAAGTTCAAACCTTTACAAACACAGTTCCATCAGGATGCACTGTGGTATTGAAATGCACTGGAATTTTCTTCCTCAAATAAATCTTCCCCTCCATTTTAACCCTGCCTGGGATATCATGGAAAGGGAGTGGTGATTTTAAACTGGGCAATTTGTTCATAGCTTTTGGAAGAGCTTCCCTGATTGTCTAAATGTGTGTTGCTTGATAGATTGAGCGAGAATTGTTTCAGGTGCATAGAGTCAAAAGATCAGGTGTAAGTGGTGAGGGATGTCTGACTGCAGCTGGAGTGTGGACAGGACAGATGGCTGTCGAGGAAGGAGGTGGAAACCTGGGGAATTCTAATGATGAGAAGCTCTAGGCTGCAGAAAAACTAAGGTTCCTGGGAAATTTAGCAATCAGCCTCCATGCAGCCAGTGCAGGATATTCTCACACATACAAGTGCATTTCAAGGTATGGCATAGCCTTGCAATCTGTGTGGATTTAAAAGCTGGGACAAAAATGTCCACTCCAAAGCACTGCATGTATTTTGAAATCACACTGAGTAGAGTCTGACAGAGGAAGAGAAAAGAACATTGGTTTAGCTGTTCCTTTGTTTCCCAAATCTCCAGCTTCAAATCATTAATTAGCTCTGGCTAGAAGTCTGTATTTATAGAAAAGAAAATAATTTTGAAAGACACAGATCTCTGTGAGCCAGCAATCTCAATCTCTATTTCTTGCAACTTTTATTACCATGCTGTCTTGGTGGTAGCTTATCAATCCTTTGCACAAATGTAAAAGGCTGTTCATGGCATAAGATATGGGAAAGTCAGACTCAGTGTGTAAATAACTGTGTTCTGTGCTAAACTTTGCAGCAGAGAAATATCAGTTGCATATGGTTTCTGTAGATTTTAACTACCCACATACGAGTGGTGACCCTAAGGAGGTCGCAGTAAAGACGGGCTCTGAACAAGTTATGGCAGTCACATTCCCATCTAGGCTGAGATGGAGATATGCATTGTGCTCTGTGCAGCACATGCTCCCTGCATCTGACACTTTGTCAGATACAGTCAACCCTTTTTTTGCTATGTCTTTGCTCAGCAGACACATGCACAGATCAGCACTCCAAAGCAAAGGCAAGGGATGCCTTCGCTGCAATCAGATGTCTGTTGCACTTCAAGTGTCAAGCCCCATGGTTGAAGCTTTGGGGTTGTATTATGCCTAGAACAGATTGGACTTCGCTGCCTATGCAGTCCTTCCTCACATTTGGTGTGGCTATTGCTGATGACAGTCAGCTTAGTCACAATCACTGCTTCACTCTCACATGCTCGCATGTTGATAAATATGCAAATTCTGAGGTGTTTTATTAAAAAAGAAAAAAGGACTACCAAACGTTAGAGCATTCCATGGGAAATTGTATGTAAGATCTGATATTTGATGAAGAAAGCCCAGCAAGGTCTGTAATCTGATTGAATATCTGTGAATGACACACACACACACAAAAACCCAGACATGTATGGAGGTTTCTTGTTTGTGGGAAGATACAGCCTAGAGGTTTACTTGACTTTGTACATACTCATCAGATATTAGAGTTCTAAAATACCTTGTCTCTTAGTGGCCAAGCAGTTAAGATGTTATTGAACTTTAGACTGCAATACTCAAACAAAAAATAAGAGGCCATATTGAATGAGTCTGTTTTTTTCACTTTTTCACAGTAGATGCTTCAGCTTTGTTCTGTCATATTAAAGGACAGGAAGACTTCCAGAGCAGCAGAGCTCCCAAAACAGGAGAGTGACTTGATTTCAAAGTGAAGAGCAGGTAGCTGCCAGTACAAGAGCCTGCAGGTTAATTGGGTATCCTGACCCAGGCAAAACTCAAAAGAGAGAGCAGTACAATTCTTTCATTTTGTACATGAAAAATTGCTGTTTGTGTTGCACAGAGTTCAGTTTAATCAGCCCTGTGAGCCACTCTCGTATCATGAAGTGGATCACCCCTTCCCAGGAAGGAGGAGGAGAACTATAGAGGAGACCCAGGAGAATTAAAAGATGGTAACTTTAAAAAAAAGTGAAGTTAGTGATTTTGAAAGGCACCAGATTAGCAGCACAGGAAATGGCCTCCTTTATTTAATCATACCTAAGTGCTTTGAGATAGATTCTTATTCCTTTTATCTTGATGAGTAGCACATCTCCACGATGGGCACAGCATCTGCTGGGGCAGCTGTGCAGGAGAGATAGGGGTCAAGCCTTAGGTAAAGCCATGCAGGCCTGTCAGCAGCAGGAAGCGGATAAGCGCAGCGTTGTTCCTCTGCCACCGTTTCCCCTATCTACACATCTGGAGGTCAGCCTAGGGGAAAAAGGCTGCAAAGGAAAAAAGGTGTTTTATGTGGTGTGCTGTAGCAGATTTGCAGATGAAGAGCTAAAATAAACCGAGACGTAGTGCTAACTGAACACTTTGAGATGAGCACTGATGGGTCTTCCTTTGGATTAGGCAGTTTCAGAGGACTGTGAAAAATAGATATATGTGGTTTCATAAATATGTACCCTGTCCACTTGCTCTCTTTGTAGATGTCTTGTGGACAGTCTGAGACCAAGTGTCTACCTGATATTTGAATCTCAGCATCCTTTGGAGGACATGCTCCAGCCATGCCCAGACATGTGCCTACGGACTTGTAGTCTGAAGATATGGTGGGAACTCAGGCAAACACTCAAAATCACTCAGTAGGATCACTGGGATCTGCAGTCAGAGCCTGTAACTTTGGATATATTTCTGGTAGAGTTAGGTGTTACTGGCATACTCTAGGTGGAATCATTAGCATTTGATCCTGTATCAAAAACCACTGTTAATACATGGAGAACAGCTCAGAAGTGGTGCCAGGGTGAGGGTCAGAGTGGTGTCACCACTGTGACACTCAAACTGAAAGAAACTTAGATGGGTATTGGACAGCTGGAAATTACCTGCATTCTTCAATCCCTTGGAGCTATATTCAGGGACAGTGCACACCTCTTGGTTCCAATGGAGTAAAGATGTTTTCCATTAATAGAGTTGTTTGGGGTTTTTTTTCTTTTTCTTTTCTTTTTTCCACAGCTGGGCGAGCATAAGAAAAGAGGGAATAACAGTGGGGGATCATAAGTGAGCTGGAGTCCTAGGCTTGTTTTACCATGTCAGGAATATAGGAATACATTTCTATGTAGAGTAAATATTCAATGCCAATGCTTTATCTCCCAGGAGTGGTTAATGGTTCTTACCTACACATTTTCTTCAAAGGATCTTGCTAATGGATTTGCTTTTGGCAAAAGCTACTCTGCGTTTGGAAATGCATTCATTTGTTCCTCCTCTCTTTCCACCTTGCATTGTCAGTGTCCCTGTGAACTGCCTCCAGCCCCTGTTCCTGGAGCAGGTCAGAACTTGTCCCTCTCACCTCTCCTCTCACCTTTCCTCCCCCAAGAAGCTTGAGGAGCAGCTGTAAACATGCTGCTGCTTTTTAGATCTGTAGGAGAGTGGATCTTACTTTACCATGTCTGTACTCAAGTGTGGATTTCACTAAACAGCAGCAGCCCTGGGTTGTATGTTTCTCTGTGTAGTTAGTAAAGAATAAAGAAAGGGTGTGTGTTTGGGGTTCTTGCTTAGTTTCCTCACCTTTGATGACTATTGGTGGCATTGAAACAAACACTGGAGGCTGTCCCATCTGCTGTTTGTACCGAGTGCCAGATTTGTCAGCTCTTGACTGAGAGACAAGAAAACAAGAAAGAGCGGAGTAGATTGGAGGCAGGTCAAATGATTGTATGCAAAGACCCCTGCTATTTGGCCCTCTCTTAAACAAAAATATTGTTATAAAATTCCCAGCAGTGACAAGTACCCATCTAAGAAGGCATGGCATTCAGATCACATAAATATGCACATCTCTCTGCATCTATTAGCTGTTGCTAGTTCTTTCTCAGCCTATGGGGCTAATGACTACCTCCAGATCAGTAAAATCTTAGTTCCTTGTTGGCATATTTCCTTTATTACAAGTGCTTCAATTCCTGTGGGTATCAAAATTATTCCAACACCCTATTACTAGATCTCATGCCAGCCTAATATATGTGAATTTGCCTTATGGACTTAGTCTGCAGCCTCATTAGCTCTGAGTCAAGTCAGTCTTTTCTCAGATAAGACATCAACTATACAGGAAACTCTCAGTGCCACATGTTGCAGAACTGGTTTAGTGGCTCGAACATAAAAGTACATGGGAAATCTTTTCCTTGATAAGGACTTTAATCACAGCCGCATCACTAACATTTTGCCACTAATTTTTTATGACCTTTGTAGTCAGAGAACTTTGGCCCAGGAACTATGTTATGAAATTAGATACAAATTTCCTGGAGGTGGAAGATAGAGAAATGGCCTGAAGAGAATTCTGATCTCAAACCTCAGCAGGATAACACTTCACAGAGTTGTGACTGATTTATATTATGAGAGATCATTTCCATGAAGGCTTCACAATCAGACCTGGATGACATCTACTGGGAGAATCCAAATGGTCCTTCATCTTCAAGAGCCTGAAAAAAATGCAGAATCCTCCGGAAGAGGCAATTCATAAGTAGTAAATACTAACTTTTATATATTAAGGCAACAGTGGGAAGGGTCCAGAACAGATGCATTTGTTTCCAAGAATAAGATCTTCTGCTCCAAGGAGGCTCAGGTCCAGGATTTTTATCAGATTGTTTTTCTCCTTCTGAGTCCTGTATTGTGCCTTTCCAGTAGCTCCCCTGATTCCCAGGGTAATCTGAAAGATCAAAAAGAGACAAAGACATGATCATTCTCCAGCTCTGTACTGTCCAAGACGGTTTTGGCTGACAGACTTAGTACAGATGGTCATCAGCTCTGATCCAGCTCCCGGACTGCCTGGACCTGATCTCCCAGTCCTGCAGCCAGATACTCTGTGCAGACCTAGAGTCACTGCACCTGATGACACTGCTGTTGCTTGGCTGAGTAGCACTTGGAATCATAGATCCCTACATCTGTAGGGATCCTGACACAGTGTGGAAAAACATGGGAGGAAATATATTCATCCAAGTGGAGAAAGTTTTCCTTACAGGCAGTATAAAAATTTACCAATATGACCTTGCTACCAAAGTTATTGCTCTCTATTTAAAACAATCTGCCTTTGTTCATCTTGGTTTCAATTGATTTGCATATTCCACCTGCTTTTTTAGTTATTCTTTCTGAGCACCCTTGCCCAGTCGCTAGAGACAACATTTTGGTTTTGCATCCAGAATTAACATTCTCAAGACTTCTAAAATATCTCCTAGAATATTTCTTATATCTCTTGTTTGTTACCTCACTTTGAAATCCATCTTTCTAGCAGCTATTGTCTAAACCACAAAGCTGAACTCAACTCTCTCTTCTAGACTTTGTCAATAAACTTTTATCTAGTAAATTATTCATAAAGTCAGGTATGGCACCAGAAGAAAAGAACCATATAAAAGAATGACAGCATCACACTGGTGTCAGCTGACTGGTGACATTCTTTCTTCCAAGATTAACTAAACTTTGCCTTCTTTAGAAATGAACCTTAATCCAAGGTTTGGATAGAAAACTATCCACTACCACTCCCAAACACAATTTTTATTACTTCAGTCTGTGTTCTTTGACTGAAGCTTAAGCAGAACCCAGTTATTTTGGTGGTCTGTCCAATGGCGACTCCTGTACTATTCGCTATTTTAGTACAGATGGTGCACCTTTAGGAGCCTCCTAAGTTTGTATTTTTTTCTGCAGTTTGTATGCTAGGAACACTCACAAATCTAGAGTTTCTGCTTCATTCAGTTAGAATCATTTTCCTAGTGCTTACAGAAGTCCTGAAACAGCTTCTGAGAATATTATTTCTTTAATTTTTACTCAACCATATTTCAAAAGAACCAGGCCTTATACCAGAATAGAACTTACACTGAATTGTAGAAAAAACACCTAGGAATTGTGAACCAGCTGAGCCTCTGCACTTTTGTTGTTTTGATTTCTGTGGAACCACACCAGAACCAACCCAGGCAGAAGTTTTGGCCCTGACTAAGACTTCGAGTGGCACTTAGTTCTTACACCACTGTTTCATAGGAAAAGACCATTTCAATCCCTTCACTTTGGTTTATGGTTGCAACTTTCTTGCTCTTGACTCTGCAAAATTTGGCTTTGTATATTGAGAATGATGTCTCCAAACAGGAGCACAATCTTCAGCTGATGCTTTTGTAAAGGATGTTTCTTTAATGGGAGCTGCTGAATAGCTAGTTTGGGTTGCCAGCCATACTCTGTCAGCTACTAATAAAGGTGAATTTCATGAAGGGTATGAGGGTTTTTCTGGCAATGGCACTCACTTTGCTCAGTATAAATGAAACTCTTCTGTTCACCAACAGGATTTCCATTGAATCATTTTCCTGTTGAAGGCTAAATATTGGAATGGATGAAATTTGGAAATGAAGTGCGTGATTCTTTTAATTTATTGCGAATAAGCCATTACTCATTCGGTGTAATTTGCCAGTGCTCCCAACCAGTAGGAGCGGCCACTTAAGATTGGTCTCATTGCAGTGTTTAAAACAAGACACGATAGATTTGCCTGTGTTGCTGTGGTGAAGTCTCCCCAGACCCCCATTTCCAAAGGGGGAACTGCATGGCAGCCGTGGAGCTTGGCTGGGCAGTCAACTGAGCTCCAGTTCTTGAATAAAGATGGCAGAATATCACAAAGAGGGAAGTGGGGAGGAGGTCTGTGTGATTTTATTGAACATTATGACGCATAAATACTGGAATACCAAAGAGCTTGTTGCAGCTTAGAAAATCCCTTCTGCTTGCAACTCCATTTGCACTCCAGCGCTATTCCATTGCAGGGCCTATAAAGCAGATTGCTAACAAAAAGGTTATTCAGAGGGTTTCTTTCAATAAACCCAAAGGTAACAAGTATCCACTGAGCAGATGTCATGAGACTGAGCTGCACTCTGGAAAACTGCCGCGATATTTAAAAATAATGCTTTCTTATTAACCTAAGTACAATACTAAAAGTCTTTTAAAATAAAACTTTCCAGATGGCACCTGCACCAGAGATGCTAATAGGATGAATGCCAGTAAGCCCACTAATACTGGAAATGCTCTTAAGAAACAACTGCAACTGATTCTACTGGCACAAACAAATAAAAAACTAATTTATGTATTCCTGCAGCTGCATCTCCAGCCAAAGCAGAGACAGGAGTCAGGACCAATTCACAACTGACTAATGTGGCCCCATTCATTGCAAATTTCTAGCATTTAAGTGTAATTAAGATTTATTGTTTGCTAACTTGTGGGTCAGAAGAGGGACTGTAATATGGATAACTTTTTGTCGACTAGTGAAATGCTTGATAGAAGGAATTGTCAATCCTTCCAAGTAGAACGCAACAGAAATAAATAACAGAGTTATTCTCATTTCATCTGACTATTGTGATCCCAGCAGGAATGTAATAGCACTGGGCAGTAGGGAAACCAACTGCACATGGTGGTGTAGAGTACATGGCAGCACAGGATATGGCAGGCACACTGCAAATGCTGGTTGGTCTTGCTCCAAGCCAGGGTTACCTCCCACCATGAGTTCTATGCCCTTGTTTTTCTGGCCCTTGATCCCTATAGAGGGTTGCAGAAGACAGTACAGAGTTCCCTTCATCTCTTGCTAGTGCGGCCAGGTAAACAGGGGAAGTGATCCACCACAGTTTGACATCCTAGAGAGGGGGTGAAAAAGGGGTCAGGTAGTACTACAGCTTGGCTGCAAAGATGATAAGGTCATGCAGAAGAATGTGAGTTAGACCATCACTGGTCTTTGATTTGTATCATCAGCAGGTTTAGTTCATTCATAAGTTGGTGAGACTATACCCTAGGTGATGACTGGGACCTGAACAGAGTTGGGGTCAGAATAAGGAGCAGGGAGGGTTAATCTCTTTAGGATTTGCAAGGGACTTTGGTTATTACAGACAGCATAAGTTGAAGTTCAAAGCCTGGTTGATGAGAAGTAGCCATGGAATATGAAAAATCACACTCTCATCCTGAGAACAATATTTTATGTTTCTGTGTTTCTTACAACTAAGAATTTTCAAGCACTTTTTTGCATTAATAGCTTGAACTTTCTGACACAACTGTAAATTACCTGCATGTGACTGTCACTTCTCGACAGAGAGGTAAATGGAGGTACAGAAGGTACTGGATTGAATTCCCTTTTTTAAGTGCATCTTAAGCAGTTATTATTATCTGTGCAAAGAGGAGGCAAATGTTATCATGTTGGTTTTTCAGACTGCATAGCACATGGAGATGTGGAGGCATGGAGATGTAATGAAGGAGTTTTGGTGCAAGGAATGAAGCTGGTTTGTCTCACATATCACAGGAACAGCAGAATAAAGCTGCAAGCAAAGCTTAGCTTTCTTTTGCTTCTGCTGCCAAGCTTGATCGCTTGGGTAGGACTGACTTGAGTCTTCTGTAGTCATTTACATCCCTGCCAAGAAAACTCTACCAAATCAGCATTTGTGTACTTCCATTCTCTTAATCCTACTCATTCCTTTTTTCACCTCAAGTCTGTTCACAAACTGAGCCCAAACTGCTGAGGAAGGACACAGGACAGGGATAAGGAAAGCTGTGCAGATCCACTTAATTTACCCAATAGTGCCAGCATTGTAAACAAAACTGGCTGTCATACATCCTGGCACCAAAGGATGGAGCAGGAACATATCAGAATATAATCACTTTGAGTAACTTCAGCAAATAACGAAGGGCTGACTAATACCAGGAGCCTCTTCTACAGCTCATTTACTGTGTGAGCTGGTTCTGAGACATGCTCGGTAGACAAGAATGCACATCAAATGTTTTGATCTATGGAAGAACATTTTTCCTAATATTTTTTCAAAGATTTTTTTTCTCAACTTTGTAATGTGACTCTGAAGACGGTCATGCCATATTTTGAAAGGAGACACTCTGTGTGTGTTTTTTAAGACCTTTTTTGAAGGGGGACGAAGGGTTGCATATTTTTTAGCTCCAAAACCCAGATGTTCTTTAACAGAGAAAAATAGAATAACATACATTAATAGCTTGGAAAACAATGGCAATATTTAATTAACCTTTAGAAATGGCTAATCTGTGAATCTGCACGTGTCAGCTCATCTTTAGAACAGAGTGACTGTGTGTGCCTTTGCCAAAATCAACATGCTTGTTCGGTGGATTTCTTCCACTGGGGATTCACATGAAGAACAAAAAAAGAAAAAAAAAAAAAAAAGAAAAAATAAATTTTTTTTCAGCTGTTTGACTTGAAGCATTCATGTGATCCAGATGACCTCGTCGGGGTTGATGTAGCCTGGTGTGCCACAGATCCAAGATCTGCATGTTCAAGGCTTGGCTCTTAGCCGTTAGTCATTGGACCAGACAGTCAGCAGGTCTTGTGGGACCATTAAAAGCTTTGGTTTAGCAGTGGGGCCGTTACCTCTTCATCACTGACTTTCTCCCTCTCTCTCTCTCCTCCCCCCTTTAGCTTGGCTGCTATCAACGCTTCTCTTCAGCAGATCCTCTACCTGCCAAATCCTCTCCTTTTTAAATCCTTTAAGTAGGAATACAGATCACGGGAGAAAAAAAGGGCCCTTGAACTTCTGGCTCTTTTCAGAGCCCCCCATTTCCCTCCTGCCCCATTTCCCATCTGACAGGAGTCCCACACTAAAATGGGATAGGCTATATGCCTCCTCCAGCTGGCTCCAAGGGCTGCAAGGTGCAGGCAGCTTGCAGAGTTTCTCAGCATGCAGGAGAGGTATTTGAAGCATAAGGCTCGTGGTGCATACAGGAGGAGTGGCAAGTACACCAGAAGGTGAAGAGATGGCTGGAAGCAACACTAATGCCCCTCCATCTGGAAAGATGAGTGCTGTTTAGTACGTCTGGAAAGCATTATTTCTGCAAATAGCTCAACCTCTTTCAGCTTAGAGGCAGGGATCCCAGCCTGCTGCCAAGCTTAGATCTCCCTGATGGCAATGTGGTAGGGGAGATGGTGAACAAGTGTACTAATGGCATAAAGCAGGAAAAAACAGCATCCAATACATCAGCTTAAGGTACATCAGGCATCTGCCCTTCTCCCAGAAGGCTGCCTGTGACTTCAAATTGCATTAAGACACACTTGTGTTTTATATCACAGGATCAACCCATATGATAAAAGTTTAATTGGGTGGGTGTGAAGGGGAATTTAGAAGTCACTCAACTGACTGTTCCCAGTGATTTAGCTTCACAAGGGAGATATGGGAAAGCATAAACTCAAGTCTACTGGTGTCCCTGGATTTTTGTTTGAATTATAGCTCTGCAAAGATCTAGCTTTACATGAACCTTATCTGAAAACACTGAGGTGTACTGTTTCATGCTGTTTCAGAACAAATGCCCGACCCAAACTTGATTTAAATTCAGAGACCAGAGGGGATCTTTCAGCAAATCTCCTCAGGCCTTTTGTTTTGCAGCAAAATAAAAATCAGTTAATAGGACTTGTCTCTAAATATTTTTGAATGGATAGAGATCCAGGTGCAAGCTCCAATATAATACTTGCTTAGCTTTTAACCATATTAAGTCAACAGGCTAAGCACCTATCAGAAATGTACTTCTTATGTGAATTTCAAGCAGGACAATTTCCAAACTCCTTCTCATCAGGGTACAGCCTGTTTCCTAATAATATATATTCATGATCAATGTGGGATGCTGTGCGTGGTAATGAACAAGTTGTAATGCAGCTGATGTGTGAGGGTCCTGTGTGTATTCTCATGGGTCGGTGTTGACCAGCCATCTGATATGTGCCAAGTTGGGATGAGATGCGCGGTGTGCAGAGCTCAAGGAGGATTTTTGGAAAATGTTACTTTGGTTTATATGCAGCAGATTTTTAGCTTGTTCTTTTGTTTCCTTTCCCCCTGAAATTCAATAGAAGTTCTCATTTGAAAAGATAAGGTCAAAATGTATTTAAAAACTTTTTTGAATTGGACTCCAGACCCTGAAATACATTTTTGGAAAAGCAGGCTATTCTCAGACTTTAAAATAAAGGCACAAACCCTACTTTTTCAGCAGTCCAGGAGACTTTTGTCACAGTTAGGATGGGTTTGTACATCTTTTCACAGGTTTGTGGATGTTTGCCTCAAAATTTTCTTTACAGTGCTTCTTTCCACATCTATCTTCTGTTCTAAATGTCATTCTATACTAAAATATTTGTTGAATTTTGTACAACTGGAAGGACTCCCTATAGCTCCTATGCTTAAGTGTATGGAAGATTTCACAGGTCAGGGCTGACACTTGTTTTGTTTTTAAAGGCTACAAATGAGTTTAAAAATTGTCTGTGGTGATTTAAGATAACTACGTATGCAAAGTTGTGTATTCACTAGTAGTGTATCGTAGCTCTTAATGTAAGAAATCAAAATGCAAGGAATGAATTTTTAACACTAGCATCAAAATAAACTCACTAAGCCAATTTTCCTTGCTTTAAAAAAAGACTTTACTTTTTCTTGTGACATTCTCTAGTGTTTTCCACAGTTTTCATCAACATTGTTTCAAAGCTATTTGCTGTCTTTTTGTTTTCTTAGCTAAAAAGCAATGTCCATAAGGATTTCATTTTTCCACAGCTTTTTAAATTTCTTTTTTTTTTATTTTAAGCTGTACAAAGTAAGAAGTTTGCAAGCATTCTGGTAAAATATGATAGAAAATTTCCAATAGTAAGGAAAAATGACTGATGCATTTTGTGAAGAACTGTTTTTGGATAAAAAGGGTTCTTTTCAAGTGAAAAGGCATGTTGTGCAAAAAATTCAATTAGTTCTAGTTTCAAGATCCCTATGGGCCATATCCTGAATAGTTATTGAGACAAAGCTCCCATTGAAGTCATTGGGCATACTTCCTGATTAAAGCCTTCAGGACTAGGTCAACTGGGAGTTTTGCCTGAGTAAGCACTTCAGGATTTGAGTGTAAACACAGCCATTGGGGAATAAATGGGTTAATACGGCAGCCTAATACATTCTCTGCATTTGTAAGCTCTGCTTTACACAGGGGACATGGGTCCCTCTTCCTCCTCCTGAGGATGGCAGACATTTTATTTCATAGTGCACTGTGCTGGTGCCCTTTGCTTCACGTCATCGAAGTGGTGTGGTCGGGTCTGGCAGCGTTTTTCCGCTCCCCTCCGAGAACGAGCCCCCCATGTCAGCGTAAAGGCCAAACCAAACCACTTTTTTAATACAGTACCCAGGGAGGAATTCCCCTGCCCCCTCCTAGCCAAGCCCGTTCCCTCATCCAGGCTGAGTTAGTCATGTCTGACTTCTCCTATTCACATTATGGCTACCCTTGTTGCTTTTTGGGTTTTGTTTTGCTTCCTTACTGTTGTTGTTTTTCAGCCAAAGCTGTCATTTATCATGAGAACAAGAGCAGCCATGTGTTGATTTTTCTGGATTCCTTTTGGACAGTGTCCCAGTGCTAATGAAGGCCCTTCCAAAGTGCTAAAGAGCTGGTGCCAAAATCAGTTACAGTGAAAACAATAGGGGAGTGGTGCACAGACAGCACATCTAGTGTGTGTGTGCGTGCATGCGTGTGTGAGTGGAGGGAGCACTTACAATTGTGATTTCGGTCCCCCTCCCTTAAGGATAATAAATTTGACTGAACTAAGGGGCTCAGATTCACATTTGCTCGGAGTCTGGGGCACATTAGAAATAAAAGCCAGTGGAAAAATAGGTGGTAGATGTTCACACATTATGTCCTGGCCGGTCTGGATAATAGCACAAAAATCAATGTTGTACGTCAGCTGTGACAATGATGATGAAGCTTCTGTGAGAGTTATAGGACCTTGAAATTCAGGGCTTTATCTCTGCCTATGGGCCATTTATCTAAAAACTTTTTTTTTTTTTAAGGGCTCCTGAAAATGCCTTTTTTTTTTTTTTGTCTTTTATGCTCTTTTAAAAAACAGAACTAGTCTACTTCGTGGACTTTATAAGCTGCTGCACTGACTGTGCATGGTAGGTCTTACAACACCGAGCAGCAGTCACGGCATTCTATGCTGTTAATTTGCAGGGTGGCGATGGGAACACACTTTTCCACGAAGGCGAGTGAAACAGATAGAGGAACGCGGAGAAGGTGCGCGAATCTCAGCAATCACCCTGCGGAGCTGCCGTCCAAACATGAATTCCAGGCTAAAGACAGGCAGTCACCGTGCGGGTGCTGAGACTTCTGAGTATTTTCCCCTCGTGGGAAGCGCACAGTCACTGCTTTTTCCTGTTATTATTCATCCCGGCGGATTTATGTATTTTATGAATCAAAGGACCGGGCAGTTTTGCAGCTCCCCCCTTCCCCCCAGCGCGTTCCCCAGCCCGGTTTCTGGCCTTGTGCTCCATCTGCCGGCTGCCGCCCCGCTTTCTGCCCGGCCAGGCGGGACTGGGGTGCGGGCACAGCGCGGGGGACCCGCCCGGCCCCGCTCCGGGCCGTCCGCTGCCACCGGCACCGCCGACCCCGGCCCCCCGGCCGCCCAGGGCTCCGCCGAGCACACGGCAGGCAAAAACATGCACTAGAGAGTCCACACACACATACACACACACATATATATATATATGTATATTCATATCCCTTGCACCTGATGGGGATCCAGCCACTTGTGCGGTGTTTCTCCTAACCCTAACTCATTCTTCTTTATTAAACCCAAAATGATTTAATCAAACTGATGTTTACCCAACATAGCCAGGAAGCAATATTTTCATTAGCAGGTGCCAATCTTTCTTGTGTGCATTTCAGTTGTGAGCAAGCCAGTTAATGTTTAGAGGCAGATGCTGGCGGTTTGGAAAGGCCTTTCTGTGATAGTACCCACCAATGCTGCTGTTTGAGTTTTATTCCAAAATATATAAATATACAGGAATTTAGACTAAATAATTTCTATAGTTTGGACAAAGCTGGTAGGTGATTGACTCTAAGAATCAGTTTAATTTACCTCTGCCATTTACACATATATATGTGGTTCATTAAATAAAAAATGACCTCTGACTAATTCATATTTTTTAAGATTCCTCATTTTTCATATATTGTTACTGTAACAATGTAGGTGATTTTTTATGTTTTTTGTCTGCATAGAGACTACCTCCTGCAAGATTTGGTAGACTCCATAGATTGTGAGGCCAGAAGGGCTGTTGTGTTCATCTGCTCTGACCTCCTGCATAGCACCAGGCATACGATTTCACACTGTGATTTCTTCATCTATGCAAGCAATTTATTTGCAGCCCAGCTAAATCAGGGCTTATAGAAAGGTAGTCCAAAGCTACATAGGCACACAGCTCTATGTAGCATTCCTAACAACCTATCTGGACTTTAAATTTCCTTTCAAACACAGCACTCCATTAGAAGTTTCCACCCATGCTTTGCCAAGCCATACCAGAAGAGTTGCTTATCCTCTTTTGACAGCATGAAGCTATTTTAGATGTAACATTTATGCACATAGATGTTTCAGGAAAGGTCTAATTTATCAGCTATCTCCTCTTCTTTCACCCTCTTATTCAGGCATTTCAACAGAGCAACAGATGGTCCTTGCGGGCCATTTGCTGTGATTGGAATTGTAGTGTCCCAAAGAAGGGCCGCTTTCTTATCACTAAAAGTGAGTCTAAGTTTCCTTACCCAGTAAGAATTTCAAATAATGCCTCAATTTGCCTTGCTGCTAAAGAAAACATGTTTCCCAACAGTTGAAGGGTGAAATCTGCAAACTTTAAAAATCATTTCTCACCATATGGGCTATCATACCCTTATAATGAGAAAGAATGGAGATTTTTGAGGAGTCCTTATTTTTGTCTTTGTACCCTTGGGTCCTGAATTTGGTATGACTAAAATAGTAATTTATTTGAAAGTAACTCCTCTTCTCATTATTTATTAATATCATTGTCACATTTAGACATTTGTAGACACATTTAATTGTATACTCTATCAATGAACCTTATTAGCACAGTCATTATGTTAGCCTGTGTTTTGTCTTAAGACAGAAAAAAATTCTTTTTCCTTCTTACATAAAAATATTCTCTAAAAGATTTTTTTTTAATTATCCCCTTGAATTTTGCAAACAACTCCATTTTATAGACTAACACAAAATATTTGTAAAGGTCTGGATAAAGTTTGTAATTGTGTATGAAATTCTTTAGCCCAGCTGTTGCAGACATGATATAGTTCTGCATGGCTACAGAGTGTTGCCACAGGCCTATAGTCCTAAACCTGTGTGGTTTGCTTTGCTGATCACCTGTATCCAGGGACCTCCATGCCCAAAGGTACTTTGAAGCTTGGGCTTTAAGTTGTGTTGTAGGCATTCCTAACTCTTAGGGAAATGAGAGTCAGGCACCTTGATCCTTCCAGTTAGTGGTTTGTATTTTTTTTTTTTTTTTTTTTTTGCTAGCTGATCAGCTAAAGTGAATTCTAGGATATGGGTATCTTTGGCCAGGTGACCACTGCCACTTGGATGCAGAGCCATGTTTTGAGCTGGATGCATGGATGACATTCACAGAAACACAGAATCGAGTTTGGAAGAAACCTTTAAGATTATCCAGTCTATCTGTAACCCCTTGCTACCACTGTAAAGAGTTACATTGTGTATACTTTCCTTATGTACAGCTTTACAGCCTACAGACTTCAAATGATCCAACCTCTTGACTCTGGAGATTAACTTTGTGTCACAGGCCTGTTCATGCCTGTCTTCTATGAGACATACAAGTTCACAAACCAAGCTCAGGGATGATTCAAGCCTGTGATCTCAACCCTTATACCAGGACTCAGAGGTAAAGAGTTGCATTGTGTGAAGTCAGGTTACAAAAGGGCAGCAGATTTTTCTCTCCCTCTACAGGAAAGAAGACAGGAGAAGAAGGATTCTGTTTTCTCCCATGCTAGAATATTAAATGTAGCTTAATAGTATTTCTTTAATCCCTCAGCAGATTTATGCAGAGCTCAATGTAGCCAGGTCCATGAATAAGGTAAAATAAACCAGGAGATTTCAGACAGAAAAGACAAGAGATGAGATCTCAGAGGGGAATAAGTTGATTTAGCCAGGCAGGAAGAGCATATGTGCTAACTGAGATAGTCTGGACTGTGGAGGTAAACCCTGTAATTTTGAACTACATTCTCAAGGTGAACTCATACAGTAAACCTTTGCTCTTTTATGTCATATCATCTTGGGGGAATTCTAGCCCAGGTGAGATGACAGACTTGCTTATCTAGTGCAGAAGAATTAGATGCCTGAGAATAGGAAATACAGAAATCAGCATGCTGAACAGGAAGCTGCGGGTGTGAATCTGTGGAAAATGCCAATCGATTTTGCCTAATCTTAACCTGGAAGTTTTCTGATTTCCCTGATTTCCTCAGAAGTGTTTGTTCTGTGTAGATAGTCACCTTTCTATTAGATGGGTCTGCGCATTCCACTTAGGAGTCATTTATGGAGAATTATGAAAACTACGTGTGCCAAAGACTGTGACTATGACTATCTTTGCTGGTGCCCGTCTTTTACATAATTTCCTACCACAAGGGCATAGCAAGAAAGTTATTGCCACTTTTATGAGGACTGAGGGTTAGAAGGACATAATAAACACCATGGCATACCTGGTGTGACAGCACTTTCCAGTTTTCTTGTCTTTCTTTCAAAGTTGGATCACTGTGCACACTAAGGTGGTTGAGGTCTGAAGACCCTACCTAATGACACAGACTGAAGGATCTACAGTTACTTCAGAGGACCCTGACTGCTGTGGACTGAGTCAGGACTTAAGGAGCAAAACTCTATTTTTCCTAGAAGCCTGCCTCCTGTTATTGAGGAGACAAATCCAGGTTCTCCACAGAGGTACAAGTCAGAAAATCAAGGGGTGACATAAAGGAGTGTCAGGTGGGTATAAGATAAACCTTTTCCCCCCATTATAAGAGCCAAGCAGTGGTCACTCAGAGGCTGTAATCTCCATCTTCGGAGGGTCTCAAAACCAGAATGAACAAGGGCATGGCCAGTCTATTCTGATCTCATAGCTGAGATGAGAGACTTCCTGAGGTCCCTTACTGAGTCATCCTCTGCTCCTGTGTGTATATAACTGGGGTTTCTTTCTGGAATTCCCTAACACTGAGTCTCAATGCCAGGAGAAAACCCTACTATTCTTATGCTGCAGGCTTGGGATAGATTGTCTTGTCACAGTTTGGTGGACAGGGTTTTAACCTGGGACATGGGTTTTGTGCCTCTGAGGCTGAAGAGAGCCTAAACCCAAGTCTTTTACTCCCAGAATAGAGAAAATACTCAGTGCAGGGCAGGTGGCAGCCACATCACTTTGTTGTGGTACAGTTCCATATAATATAGCTGTGGGATGTTATAGGATAGCCCTATCCCTGACCATCCTTAGTGAAGATCCTAAATAGCTCCTGACTATGCTCGCAGAAGGGGTGGCCACTCCTCGCTACCCAGAACTCATGGCTGCAGGTCCTCTCTGGGGTTAGTGCCTGCCCTTTTCTGCCAAAACCTGAAGCTGTTGCCTCACTTGCACCTCAGATGTCATGAACTGGAACAGTCATTCAGCCTAAAGGTATGCCAGGAGGATCATGTAGTAGCTAGTCAGAATGTAGCCCTGGCTCTCATCTGAATGTAAGTGAAATGCAAAGTATAATGTCTTTGACAGGACTGACTGCAGTGGCAAGAGATCATAACTTAGGGTTTCATCTGGGGAAATGGGATGAAATTCTTCAAAACAATGTGCAAAAATATTTATACTTTTCTGTATGACAATTAAGGTACTAAATATGAAGCCTAGAGATGGTGAGGAACTCTGCTATTTTCTCTTCCACCTTTGCTGCATAAAGCCCTCATGTGACCGTGCTCTGGGCCTGGAAGACCAGCTTAGGGAGCAGGACAGGGGCTTTTCTGGTGGCTGCACAGCCCTCTTGGAAGAAAGGGGGTACCTTAGGTGGCTCATCTGTAAGGGAGCTGTGGTAAATGGGGTAAACTTGTAAATGTGAAGGCCATGTAGGTAGTGGACCTTGGTGCTGAGCTAGGTCATCATGTCCTCTGAGTGAATCTGGGCTCCTGCTCTTTTTTATTCAAAACAATTCGCCTGTGGAGTCAAATTGCTGAAAACCAATACACTGGAATACACGGATGTTGCTACCTCATTTCCCTTCTTTCAATGCCCCTATATGTGCTGCTTGAGTGATATGGGAGGGATTAAACATTTTTCCAGGCAAGACATCTATAGAACATAGAAGGTTGATGGGGAGGGAAGGATAGCAATATAATTTATCAAAAGCTCTTAGAAGCAACAGCCTTAGCTTTCTGCTATCATGGAGTACAGCTGAAAATAGCAGGTAATGGGACCTGTGTCCCTTTAAGAATTCTTGAGGTTACTAATGGATATAGGTCATGGTGACAGCCTTAAATAAACCTTCAGTAATAAACAAATCATTTTGAGTTTTCATAAGATTACCATCACTCTGAGGCTGCTCCAGTAGGGCTAAGAATGCGTGAAGGAAATGAGCATGATAGATCATATACATCATACTGTCATACCCCAAGAAAAGGACAAAAAAAATCTTTCAAGGAGGCTCACACTGTATTCCTGATAAAAGCTGTTACGAGTATGCATTAATATTAATCCTCTATTTTACAATAAACTATTCACTGCCTTTACACAAAATGCAACATTGCATCAGAGGAAAATGGAAACAAAACTTGTGAAAAAAGAACTCAGCAGGCATAAGTATACTGTTCCCAGGATTTGGAAATTGAAGAACCAAAAGGGCTACAAGGAATAATGATGTATCCAAAATCATTGTAGGAATAATATGGAAGCCTAAATAAAGCAGAAATTCCATATCTCATTGTATCCTGCAGTACATTCTTTATGTATTGCAGCTTCACGTTGGTTTTAGTTATTTACATTTAATTTAAATAGAGTTCATAGTTCCCAATAGAGTTCAAAATGCTCCCGGTTTGATAGCTTTTGTGCTTTCTTATGGTGAAGGATGAGGTGCGTTTGAACAGAAATATTTCTTGTTCTTATTTGATGCTTCTGTATATCTTACTGTAATCAATGTTTGTACTTGGTGTTCTTACTACAGCACTGAGAAAACTGAACTGGAGTTCAACTGAATCAAGATATGATTGAAATAAGATTTCCTATTTTAGTAATAAAGCCTTCTCTAAATTGAGTGTCACTTCATTATTCACATAAGACCCATTCTGGAATACAAATATCTCATGGATTGTTTTTAAACCTTTGATACATCTTTATAAATTCTTCCACCCCCAAAAAGGACCATAAGAGAGTGAAAAGAGATTCTGGTGTACCTTGGCTAAGTAATAGGATTCATTACTGAAGAAAAAAATTAGTTGAGGTATCTTTATGGATAATGACCTGCCAATGATTGTAAATACAAGGTGACATCTTTAAAGATAAGGACATTCACAAATCGATTAGACAAATTGGCTAAGGAAGGCCATACAGATATATAGCTATGTTGGGACTAAAATATCCTACTGTATGGAACATACAGATGATTGCAAATATTGTAATGTCTTCTGCCTTGTGTCCATAAATAATAATAATCATAATAAACATGCTCCTGCTGACAGCCTAAGCATCCCAGTAATGTGAATTGATTGTTAGCATTTTGCTTTAGAGGTACATTAATTAAGGTTGAATCATATGGCAATCCTTGAAAAAGTACTGTACATGTGACATCTAAATTAATGACAAATTAATTCATCACAAGCAGGTAATTACAATGAATATCTAATGAATTAATGATGATAGATCACTTATGATTCATGCATATATCTATATATATACACCAACATATACATACACACAAACACGCACACACACACATTCACACACACCAAAGATAGCAGATTTGCTTCTGCTGCATGGAAAAGTGAGGTCTGTGATTTTTAGCTCTGGATGAGAATTCCTACTGGTTTTCAGTGAGATTAGCACTGTATTATACCTACTGCTGGGCAAAATGGAGGCAGAAAAACTAGCTGAAATAACATCCAGGTACAGGTGGTGAGTCACTGACAGAAAGCTGTGATCCTTGCTTCCTCTGCAATAAATAGAGAGAGAGAGAAGAAGAGACATAATTTTGATACTGTTTCAAAGCCACTCTGGATGGACTTTGGACACTTTATTGAAGCTATGCAGATGGGATGTGGAAGCTGACTGCCTAAACAGTGCTTGTTCTCTAGCAGCAGAGGTCTGGCTGGTGACTGGCTGGTGAGCCAGGAGCCTCTTTTCAGTAGCAATCTCCCTGACTTCTCTAAATAGCTTAGAGTTCTCTTGTCATTAGTGCAGCAGCCTCTAAATGTTGCCACTACTTCCGAGTGAAGATGTTTTCGGTTTTAGAAATGCTAAGAGATAGCATACATAACCATGAACAAAGACCTGAAAGAGCTGAGTTCATTCTTATCTTCCAGGTCACAGACAGTTTACTTTCCCAACATTTAAATTTCTTTTCCCTCTGTCATCTGACCCACCCCTCATCTCTTCTTATAAAATCTAATCTAGACTTTTTCTTCTTCAACAACTTTTATCTACCTTTGACTTCAAACCTTGTGAAAGTGCACATGACTTCCCTTGAATCTTCCATCCATTAGTCTGCTATGGGGCTGAAATGAGGCACCTTCGTCAACCCACAAGGTGTTGGTCAAGGTCAATATGACCTTTTCTGGCTGCTGCCATGGCTTCTTGCTATTTTCATCTTCCTCAGTCTGTGACTACCAAGTCACCAATGATAACTCAAACAATCAATTTCTCATTGATTATTTTTACCTCAGATATCTTTGATTGTGCTTTCTTCCTTCTCAGCCTTTCATTTATGACTAATCATTCAGGGATTCTTTGTTATTTTTGCTCTGTTTGTAGCCTGTTTTTTTTCCATTGCCTGGTAATCCCTTGGCAACCCATTCCCCTGTCCTTGCTGATAGCTCTCATGGCCGTCTCCTCGTCCTTGACCCACTGCCTGCCCATTCTGATTCTAGTCTTCCTCCATTGCTCTGACATTGCTGTCATCTACTTATCAACTCAAACTCAGCTTTATATCAACTGTATTCTAATAATTTCTTTTATTTTCTTTCCTTCTCCATTACCAGTATGAACTGCAAGAGTGACACAAGAGGACTCTCACAGATGGTTATGATAGTGCCCAGACTCTGGAGGCCCAAAGGCCTTATCTTACTGCAGCTAAGCCCTGGGCTAAACCCTGCTCCTGACTTTGAGGATTTACCCTGCATTTCAGAAGCAAATCTCATGCCTGACACCAGGAGGGAATCCTCAGTGTAATAGTCTAGCTCTGGTACTTTCTCTGTCCAGTTCTCAATAGTTGTTCTATCTCCTTGTATCCCACTAGAGGAATACAGTTTTCATCAGGTTTACATTTTGTTTCCTCAAGGACTCAATGTAAAAATTTCCCTGCGTATGCATGTGCACATAGAGCTTGCTAGAGAGTCTAAAATTTGACTCATCTTTTTAAATAATATAAGAGGCATGGGAATCTAGGGAAGGTTAATAAAGTAAAACCACAGTGCCTCGATGCCTTTCCACTACCTGGATTTCCTCCTCATTCTGGATGCAGTCTTTGAGCTCCTTTCAGAGCCATTTAAGAATGTAGAAATGTAGAAAATGTAATGGCTCTGAAATGTAAGAATGTAGAAAATATTTTCTCTGCAGCACCGAATTGTTTAAACCAAAAGTTTCATTCAGCTCACTTTAGTATAGTTGGTCTGGCCAATAAAGAGGATCTTCCTATTACAAAAGCTTATCTTTCTGTTCCCTACTTTAAACCTGTCTTGTTGCCATCTCAGTGTCTCCTGTGTGTGTGTGTGTTCTAATACCCGATTCCTTTGTTTTGCCGCTGACTCTTCTTGCCTTTCTACTTCACCTGCAGACTAGCTGGAGTAGAGTGCTTCTCCTTGCTTCTGCTGACCCCCTTGGCATTGTCTCTTTAGAGTAGAGACATGAGGATCTCTATTATAGCTAGTCTGGGAAAGACATACTTATGGCCTTGTGAGTGAATACACAGTGGCATTCAACGATACAATAGTTTTCATAGGAACGATTTCATCATATCGAACACAACTGAATTTACACTTGCAATCTTTGACCCATTTTTCATCTCCTCTTTTCTTCCATTCCCTCCCATTGATGTACTTGGCTGACGCTCAGCAGAAAAGACTGTGCAGTAACCTAATTCCTTCTCCTCCTTTCCAGCTTTCATGTGATACCTTTGCACAGTGGTACGGGCTGGGACCCCCTCGTCCCTCAAATCAGTACTCCTCATTCAGCTGCAATCTGGGCAAAAATGTATTTACCATCTGGCAAATTATCTTCCTGGCCTACCACACCCACATAGAAAAGGGAAGGGAGCTCAAAAGGTCATCAGGCCCATCATTTGCTCCAGGGCAGGATCAGCCACATCTACAGCATTCCCAACAGATGTTTATCTAACTTGTCCTTAAAACCTTCAAACACAGGAGATTTTCCGAGCTCCTCATGCAGTGCTCAATACTCCTTGCAAATTCTTAATGATCCTCTGTGTCCTCAGCTCTTCAGTTACAACCTCTCACATTCCCCCATTAAATTCAACCTGCTTATCTGCTCCTTCAAAGGCTCTGCACAGCTCTGGCTCCATCTGTCCCTGGTTCTTTATGAGTGTGTCTTCGCAGGGTGTCTGGGTGCCTTTGCCCTCTTACTGATTAGCTATTTAGGCTGCATATCTCTCCTCACTTACATTTTGCACCCACCCATCTCCCTATCTCCATCTGTCTGGCGTCCCTTTGCCCAAAAATTGCTTCATCAGGCTTTCATTTTCACTTTCAGGAACTTTCCCCCTAAACTCTTTTCTTTTGTGAATAAGCAGGCTCTTGTCCACTTAAAATTGTGGTTTTTGAAGGACATGCCCCTCCTCCCCCCGCCGCCCCATCCCAGCCCAGGAGTTCCCATTCAGCCTGCCGCCCTGTGCAGCCAGCCAAGTGGAGGGTTTTGTTTGCCTTCATTAGGCTGTAAACTCATTTTGGGTGGGGCTGTTTTCTGCCCTTTGTTCTCTGCTGTGCTGAATGTGCTGACAGCGCTGAACTCTCGATTATTAATAGCACAAACAAGGCTTAAAAAAGGATGGATCAAAGGGAGGAGAAAGGGAAGGCACAGGGAATATGAGGTTTTGTTTAAAGCGGTAAGGAAGCTTCAGGATAAATGTATCCTGTTGGGATGTGTTGAACACCTGTTAGGGAGAGGTTATGGATGAGATTGTTGAACAATCTGAATGAAGGCAGCCTCTGCATTTCCTTAACAGGCTCAGAAAAAAATCCACTCAGTGTAACAAACCAACATTGGGCAGAAATTAATTTAAAGAGAGGTGCACAGTGAAACTTGGAAAGCAGGGAAGAGGCAAATAGAAGGCAGGAAAAGCATCACTGACCCTTTACCACAGGGTTTGCCTGGGTCTGGACATTCAAGCTTGTTTGCATGTGCCCACTCTGCTGTACTTCTCTCGAGCTATACACATTTAGTGATGTCAAAAAGTACTGCCACAGTATTTTGGCTTCTGAAAAGCTAAAGCACACCTTTGAACTCTTTCATACTGTGGTTCTAATGGTGACTGCCTGCTCCTCTGTGGGGAACTGCGGAGCAAATGCAGACAGGGCTGACCCTACAGAAAGCAAACATCATCCCATCATTGCCTTCAGCAGACCCAATGATTATGAGATAGAGAGCCCAAAGCTGGTGTGAGGCTGGGAATGGTAAGATAACATGGGACAAGGTATAGAACTTTCTGGTGATGTTCAGAGGGTGATCTCACACACTGATGAGGGGATTGTACAGACCACTTGGGGACCTCTCACTTCAGCTGTGAGGGTTTCAGAGTCCTTATGCACCAGTCACTGACAGCAGAACAGAAGCATGAGGACAAAATGTCTCAAAAAGCCCTGTCCTATGGATCTAGGAGGGCCAGGACCTCCAACAAACTGTGCAAGGAGTTCAGCACTAGGACAGTTCAGCCCTGACACCTTCAGGAAGTCCGGAGGAAAATTTCCATCATTGTCTGCAATGTATACCAAATTCCAAATCTGTTTCTGTCTGGACTATCATTGTCAAACCAGATGTCAGTGGTGGGGTAATAGAAGAGCTCAAGGTCTATTATTGCTGCTTTTTCCACTAAAGTCATGCTTACCACTGAAGAAATAAAAATTGTGCTGGGAACATCATTGTCAGGAATAAGTTCAATGCCTGTGAGTGAGAATTGAAAGTTATGAAAATACTACTTGGTCATTATCCAGTCTTTGGACAGCCACCAACATCCATGTGGGAAGTGCCCATTACAGAAAGTGGTGTAAAATCTTCTGGAGTTAACCTTTCTGGTCATGAGGATCAGTGTTATCCCACAGTAACACAAATAGCAGTGGAATGTCTGCCTTCCTGCTGTTCAAGTGATCAGTGACCACATTTTCTGTTGGCTTCTAAAGATGGACTTGGATGAAAGAGCACCTGGAAAAAAGTGGTTGCAGTCACCTCAGTGTCCAGGGAGTGTGCACCTGTGTGGGTGAGATGTGCTGCCTGTGCACTTCCACCCCAGTGTCTCTAATGTTATTTGTACTGTTAGGGTGTGCAGTGCACGGCGTGACACCTGGATCAAGAAAGGATGGGGGGGTTCCTTCAGGAAGAGGAGGATTTAGATGGTTCACAGGCCTGATAGAGGCAATTAGAGACTACACCTATCATCACAGAGGCAGCAAAGGGGTTGCTTGGTAAGGGAAAAAAGCAATTTGGGAAAGTGCTGTAGTATACATATCAATCTGTCTATACACTATTATTATTATGAGAATTTATTAAAAGTTTTCATTTAAATTTCCTGCCTCTTTATTTTGGTGAAGAATCACATCATCAGTAGATTGTGAAACTGGGTGGGTTGTACAAAGACATCCCTGCCATTGTCATATAGGGAGGGAGACTGTTAATAGAAACAAGAGGTCCAATGGGCAAGGGCAAGTGGCAGGCAAGTCCCCCAGACTCCAGCACCTGTGAGAGCACGAGGCACTGGTGAGCAGGTGTCACCTGGCCACACTCACTTCCCTCGCAGGAGTTCACTGACCCACCAGTCCAGGCAAAAGCCCTCAGTCCTTGCTTTGCCTACAGCACATGATAAAAGCAAACCAGAATTGAAGGACTGTTTTCCTGCCCAGAGCAGAATATTTGAAAGATGCTTTTCCAAATGAATCTCTTTTTTGGGGATAACTAAAATTACATTTCAGATGCTGATTTTGTTTTACTGGTCAGAATTTTCACTTCAGTATTTTTTAGAAAATTAGTTTTTCATCTCAGTTTTTTTTTTTTTTTAGGAAAAAACCCATCTTGATTTTATTTGCTTGAAAATATTTTGCTTTGAAATAAGCTTCAATTTGATAGCTAAAAATATACTAACAAATTATTTGTAGTTTCAAATAGTTCATGTGATTCAAAATGAGTTACTTTCTTTAAGATTTTTAGATAGGAAAAAAAAAGAGATTATTTAAAATAATAGCATGTTCCCCTCTGGTCAGAACTTAAAGTGTATTAACAAGATTTTACTTACACCCACACTGCCAAGTAGCTATATTAGTACTAATGTTAATGTGAAAGTTTAATTTAAATCACCATTTCAATAACCAAGCTCATATTCAGGGCACAGATACATCTGAGTAAAAGACTTCTGTACCTTTATAAGAAGAGTTTAAAGACAATCTGGCTCACAGGCTAAGAGAAAAGATGGTGTGTTCCCAAAAGGCTGGTGAGGGAGGAAGTGCACAGCAGAGAGGAATTGGAGGAGAAAGAGAAGGAGAGGGAGGGAGGGAGAGGGAGGATGTGTGCATTAGGGAAATTGCCAATAGGGTGGTTGGAAAAAGATTAATTACAGCAGTAGCAGCATAGGAAAGACAAAAGAACTGACTATGCCTGATGGGCTTCTAAGGTGAATTCATGAAAAAGAATGAGATCAAATACCAAGTTCTTAAAAGCACAGTGGTGGCAGTCTGTGTTACTCAGCTGACATCAGTGGTATTACTCCAGGTTTACACCACTTTCAGTGAGAGGAATTTATTTCCAATTCTCTGACTTGTACTTAATATGTTGCAATCTTTAGTCAGATACCCAGCTGGGTCTGAGGTTGCTCCTTGTAAAATGGTGCAATTCTCTCAGTTGATAACAGCTGAGGATCAACTTCTGAAAAGGCTGAGATTGTTTTAGTGACATTTGCTCCGTATTTAATTTCATCCTATTGAAAGATGGATGCCTCCCTGGTTCTAGGGAATTATCTTCGAGGCTTTGTTCATACCTGCTGAACACTCCCCTGTAGTTTCCCAGGCATGTGTTCCTAGAGAACTCTGTGGAATTGTTGAAGCCTGGTGTAATCATCAGAATGGGAAGTACCCTGATCTGTAAGCCATATGCCAAGTGGGCTTCCTACAGTTAAAAGAAATAGGAGCTCAAAGTTCAGAGAATGGCTGCTCTTCTAATTAATGGTATCTGTGATGTTGCACTGCACCTCCAAATTACATATATGCCTACAGTGGACCAGAGCATCCATCCTTCCTTCACACAGCTGATTAATGATTCTTTTGAACGTGCACTAGAAGCTTGAGGAATTTAATTTCCTGATGATAATTTTCTTTATCAGTGAGGGAGTACTGCTTGTCCAGGGCAGAACCTAGTAAGAGAGGAGGCTGGACTGCAGGTGGCTGCTTACAGCACCCACACACATCACAGAAGTCCAGAGGGACACCCTACGTGGTACTGCAGCAGCCCTGGAAAATGGCTTTCAGCAGGACCCACACCTCTCTTCTAGGGACGTGCGGGGATGGAGGTGGGAAGGAATGGGACAACAAAGAAGGTGATGTTGGCTCTGGCTTTACACACACCAGGGGAGATAAGGGTGGCTATGCCTCTGCTTGGGGTCACTGCCAAGTATAGAGCAGGAACAGCATGCTTTGAATACCCACCACCCCTCCACACTGAACCTCCCAAGCGGAACATGTTATTTAAGCTCCAGGACATTTCCCTGGATGCCATCTCACCTTCAAAGAACAAGTCTTCAGGTTGCATCTTCTGAAGAGTGTATGCAATGTTTTCAGACCGCTCATTTTTCCTGGGGCTTATGTTTTCTGCAAGTTTCCAGCCTCTCTGTAAGTCTGAATTTTCTCTGCATGCACATAACTTTGCTTGAAGTCCACCAGAGGCCAAACCGTGTTCTCAGACAGCCTCAGGCATGTGCATGGGCATCTGCAGGAGGTCAGAGTGAGGATCCAGTTCTGCCCAAAGGGGCTGATGAAAAGTCAGAGACTGAAAGATGAGGCCTTTTCTCTTTATTCCTTAGGACACAAAGAGTTATTTATTTAAAAGATTGACTTAGCTTTATTGTAATTAGTTTCACAATGGGTGCCTGGATGTTCCATCCCCAGCCAGGGACCTCTTGTTCTAGGCACTAATCTTGCCACTGTGACCTTTGGTTCATTTAATACCTGGGTGTATCTGCTGATGTTCCTTTCTTTTTTTTTTTTCTTTCTTTTTTTTTGGAAGATAAATTTACATTTCAGAGTCCATTCACATGTGCTAACCTAGTTATGAGCCAGTTTCACTCTTCATGAACTTCCTGCCTACAGGCATTTTTGTAAATTGCTGTAATATGATAACTGGAAATCCTTTTTGCTATCTTGAAACAGGAAATAAACATCCTGTTGTGAGAAGAGAATTAGAATTATGCATGATGCTTCTTTTGTAATTTACTCAATCTTGATAACATATATTATGTAGGAGAGACTTCTAGGGCATTAAAGCAAAGATGACCAGCCATAAATCAAACTCAAGGAGAGAGTATGCTGAATCCCTGTTGAATATCACTTAGATCAGTCTTGTTCAGCTTGAGTGTTGGTAATCTTTTGCCTTTGAGACTGATGAGGAATTAGTGAGATTAGAAAATATTTAGAAATTCAACCGATCTTCTGGGTCTGCATTTTGTTGATTTTCATACGAAGGCTCAAATAATTTGTACTTTCTGTCGCCTACTGCTTTGTATTTGGAAGATGATTCCTTAAATGTCAGAAATGTCATCCTGCAGAGCATACCTAAGGTAGTCTTTCATGAGCTGGAGATTGCCTTTTCAACAGTGGGCAGCAAATTCTTGGGTTTCTGATGTCTTGAGGTATGTATTCTGCTTGTCATCTTTATATTCCCCAGTCAGTATAAATAAACTTTCCCTTCTCAGTCTTCCTAAATCTGCATTTGTTAGTCTCTGTTTCAACTATTGATATTTAACTTTTTTCTTAAGATAACTTTTTTCTTAAGAGAATATTTTCCCTTTGTTTTCCACTTAATTTAGGGATTATTTTCCCTTTATTTTAAATGGCATATGTTGAGGTATTGCTGGAAGTGTTACTAAGATGTTCTTATTTTAGGTCTCAATAGAAATTTAAAAGAATTGTTTCTTGTTTTACACATCTTACACTTCAAGTTTGTGAAGAATTTAATGCAAAAAAGGGAAAGAGCTAGCCACACTACTGTAATTTCTGAAGTGTCTTGATGATGATTTGTGACTGAGGAATGTTATGGTATCTCTCAGTTAAATAACATCAGAGAAATTAGACTATTGTCAATGTTTGGATTTCTACTGTCATTACTGAAATCTTTGGACCAAAACATTATGGCAAATATTCTTTGCATAATATTCCTTTATGAGTGATGCTGCACAATTATTTTCGAAACTGCAGTTCTTTACTGTACTAATCATAATATTATGAGAGAAATAATTCCAGTTTGGCATACATTTATAAACACTGTTGAAATGTTTAAGTGGTTACAACAGATGTAGGACTGAATTTTTGGACCCTTTCTTTCTATGCGTGCGTTGTATTTTTCTGGTTTGGGTAGTTTAGTAGAAGTAATTTTCAGATGAATGAGAAATAAGTGCAAGACAGTGAACTTATGCAAGCCTTACTTGGACCTGGAGAAGTGAAGTGATTATTGGTCTGCCTTTATTCAGATGCTGCTGGTCAAACTGGATTACAGCTGTTTAAACTTGGGCTTTTTTTGAACTTTGGTAGGGTCCTTCAGGTGAGCCTTATGGTTTCTCTTAAAATAGATTCTTCTGCTTTTTTTACATTTTTTTCCCCCCATTCTAAGAATACAGTTTGAGTATTTCATTCAGTCACATTTTCTGAGAAGTGGCTGGTAGTTCAAGGATACTTCTGTGAGTCAGATGTAGGGGGCTCTAATCCAACATCTGCTTTTGAGTCATCCAGCTTCATCTACCCTGAAGGGTGCAGGCAACCCTACCTCTTCTCCACCCACACACCAAGGTAGCCACATGTGGGCCAGCACTGGAGCAGCTGCGTTCCTGTGGTGCCAAAGCCAAACAACCATATCCCTCTTCTTAGCATGCTTATTGCAGGTTTGTAACCAAGGCTCTGCTTACACAAGCCACCACGCTGAAATGCTCATCTCTCCAAAACCTGCAAGCCACATCCCACATAGCTCACGAGGCAGGAGCTCTGGGAATGCTTCACAGGAGGGAAGAAACAACGACTTATCGCCCTACTCTGTTACCAAAGGGAACAGGTCTGGGCATTTGTCTGGTTCCCAAGGCAACCAAGCAATATTGACTTTATTATCCTTTGATGATCTGGTTATTGCCACAGCTGGGAACTCAGATTACTCGGAAGTCCCCTTGGCTGTAGGGTCTTGTTGCTGATCATGAGTGCAAAACACACTTGAACTGATCAAGAACCACAGCTGTGCCACTTTGAGATTATTACCTTGGACTTGTGCCTACAGAGCTCCTGGACTGGAGTTGATTCCTGTCCATCAGAAGACAAGCAAAGCAGATGTACAACTGTCAGCATCTGTAGGCCCCTCAGCTCTAAAATTAGGCAAGCTACCAACCTTTTCCTTCCAGCACTTGCCTCTAAATGAGGTTTCCTACACATTATGAAGCTGTGATTCCTACTTTTTATTTCCTTAATTTGTGCTTTAACATATTCTTCATTCATTTTCAGAAATGACTGCAACTTCAACATCCTGGCATCTATTAAAGTGGTTGAGTAAGAAATGCATCTGCCTTGAAGAGTTTTCTGATAAGGCCCCAGCTTTGCATCTTGATACAAGTGGGCATGCCCTAACGCCTCTCCGGAACGTCAGACTTGTTCTTCCTTCCATGTATTTGCCATTTGAAACAACAAAGTATTGTCAGCAGAAGTTGGTTTTGCTCTTTGTCTAAGTTCATAAAAGAACACTCCCTTTAAGTTCAGTGGGGCTGAGGTTTCGTTTGTACACTTGTGAGCCTCCAAAGAGTTTCTGCAGCTTGGTTATTGTTCCTAATGCTACTCTAGAAGTGTAAATTAGTTTTGATATTTTATTTTATTACAAATGGTATTGACTTGCTTTGAATTTATTAGTTGCAGCTACTTACACAACAGCCATTTTCATTTCCACAATAAGCTGGCTCTAGGACTTGCTTTTGCAGTGTGAAAGGTGGTGAGGTCAGTCACACTGTGGAAATTCCCACTGTTCTTCATGCATCTGGTGATGCCAAAAGTGGAGTTTTCTCTATTCCTCTGAACTTTTCTGAATTAGTGCTATTTCTTTTTCACTTTTGCATTCTTTCTGCAGTTGTTGAAACCTTGTCACTTCAGTTTCTCACTTCTCTTGCTAAGCAGGATGTGATGTCATACGTTGCACCTCAGCTTTTGTAGCTTTTAGCACTGCAGGTACTAGAGGGACCAAGTGCTTCTTTTTTTCCATGGAAGCACAGAGCAATCCCAGTCCTTCAGGGAGCTGATTATGAAAAAAAATCAGTCTTATTTAATGAAAATAATTAGTGATGTATCTCAGTTATGTGAATGGTGACTTGAAAGGAGCAACAGAGTTTGGTTCCAGTGTATTGTCTGGTTCATATATGCCATAGGTAAAGATTATTGAAGTGCTTACATAGTAAGGGCATTAAGAGATCTACCCAAAGTCCAACACAAATTTGCTACCTCCCTCTAGAAAATTCCCTTTTTCTCCTAACTCACAACTAACTGTAATACCCATTTTGTCTCAAATACTGGATTGAGAAAAAGAATGTCATCTTTCTTATTTTCCTGTGAAGTGCTTAAAAAATAAGGCATGTCTACGTAAGCATTGGTGCTCATTATTGCATAAGATCAAAGTTGCTCATCTGCATGGCACATGCCCTGCATTGTAGGAAGCTGTTTGACGTCCATTGCTCGCTTAGAAGAAGAATCCTGAGATTTTGCAAGAGGAGAGTATGCGCCTTCTCAGTGGAAACATAGAGAGAATCTGCTGCTGTTGGTGCCAAAACATTACTACATGTGTCAGCAGTACGTGCTCGAAGTTTTAGGAAGAGCCCAGTTTCACTTCATTTCTTCCTGTAATGTCAGAAAATTCTTCAACAGCATTAATCAGCTGAAGTTTTGGATCACAGGCTAAATACTGATTCATTCACTTAACAAAATGATGGTTCATTCCAAGAATGCAAGGAAATGGAGACTTGGATACAATAGACTTGTGTCTGAGGCCAAGTTTCAAAAGGGTTTAGATGAAGAAAGGCAAAGACAGGTCCTTTATCCTCCTTTCAGTTTAATGGGCACAAACACATCCATGTTGCCTTCCAAAGGGTCAGTTTCATAAAACAAACTGCTATGAGTCCCTAAAGGGGGGAGTAAATGTGTAAACATGAAGATGAGAAAGAAAGCGTATACCAAGCACCAGAAAATTCAGTAGGGAAAAAACAACCAAGAGAAGTAGAAATGCCTAAACAGAAGAAAAGGAAATTTTACAGGATTTCAGGTATAAAACCTGTTCTAGATATGGTATTAATCATTTATTAGCTGGTAGAATTCTCAATAATAGTGCAGAAAGGACAGAGGTGTTCAATCAATACTTCTGTTCGGTATTTGGGGAAAAGCCAGATGATTCAGGACAGAATGATGATGAAATGCTTTTCATTCTAGCAGTAACTAAGGGAATGTGTTAAACAGCAGATATTAAAGTTAGATACATTAAAATTAGTAGGTCTGGATAATTTACATCCAAGATTTTAAGATCGATAGTCTAGGAGCACTACAGACCATTAATTTTGATTTTTAACAAGCCATGGAGCATTGGGGATGTTCCAGAGGACTACAAGAAAGCTAACGTTGTACCAATATTTAAAAAAGGTAAATGCAGTGACCCGAGTAATTATAGGCCTGTCAGCTTGCCTTCGATCCCAGGCAAAATAATGGAATGGCTGATAGGGACCTTGAGTAATACGGAATTTAAAAAAAGGTGATATAATTAAAGACAATCAGGATGGTTCCTGTCAAACTATCTTGATATAATTTAAAATCAGATTTCAAATGGGGTGATTTAATTCACAGTTTTGATATGTAAGAGATTTAGTCTTCCGTAATGTGTTTGTGTGGCTTGACAGTTTGATTATTCAAATAGAGGCTGTCTCTGCAAACTGTGGTTTAAGAGAGAAGTTAGGAGGAGTTTAGGCATCTGAATCTAAAATGGCAGTCCTGAAATCTCAGCTCGGTGGCTGCCCAGAACTGCCTTAATCTCCTTGGTTTTCAGCTGGAGAAGTTTCCAAGGCAACTGAGGTTCTGCTTTTGTGCACTCCCAGAAGACACCTCAATCCTGACAAGGTTGAGCGGTTCAGTACCAATGTCATAACTATACATTTGTCTATCTGTTTCCCGTACAGAGCTTGATCCAAGGAGTGTGCTTATGGCACACTTCAAGGATCAGTCTGTGCACAAAATGCAAAAGCAGATGCAGCCTTTCTTTAGCATATGACCACAGGAAAAGGTCTTTTATTCAATTACTCAGTGGTTAGAGCTTGTCCAGGTTAGAGAAATTCAAAATAGAATTTTTTTCTCTCTTGAAAATATTTCAAATCTACCTATCTCACTGGATGTCATCAATTATCAGTGTATTGTGATGATGGAGAAAGGAGGGGTTGAAAACACATTAACAGGAGCAACAATTGCAGCTGAAGTCGAGTTACAATCACAATTGGGCTCTCATCATGAAGTGCAATAATCTCAAGTATAAATTCTGCAAAGAAACCCCATGTCAGGAAGAGTGGGGAACACCATGTAACTGCTCCAATATTATCCTAAGGGTGCAAATATGGATAATAAGTTTATCGAAGGTCCGTGTACAAGAAAGACAATACAGACCCCTTCAGAGGCCATTTTATCCTATTTCAATAGAGTGATCAAAGACCTTTGCCATGAATTCCCATATTCAGGTTCTTCCACCACTGGGACAGTTAGGCTGGGTTACAGGCATAGTGAAAGTTAGGGAAAATAAGTCCTACCATGAGTACATACACATTGATTAGAGAGAGACCTTGAATTCAGCATGGATAACAGCCACTGGTAAAAGCATCTTTCTAGTAGTGGGAAAAGAGTCTAGACAAAACTAAGCAAGTAATAAAGCACCAGTTTTTATCAGTGAAGCTTCCTGAAAGCTGTTTATAAAAGACTACATTGGGTTTGGGGATTTTTTGTTTTTTTACAGTATAGACACACACACACATACATACATACATACATACATACATACATACATATGTACATACGTACATACATACATACATACATACGTACATACATACATATTTCTCCTAAAGTCTGTTCCTTTGTCAATCTCAGCTCCTGAAAGAGGAACTAATTCTGCGAACTCCCAGGACTTGTCTTGTATAAGGGGTTGTGACCAGATGATCACTCTGGTTCCCTCTGGTCTTAAAAGATCCAGCAAAAAGCGCTGAGGACAAACAAACTGAAAACCCAAGCCCATGCAGTAAGAAGCTTTCCCTGCCCAGAAAAGCAGATAATCTAAATAGACAAGACAGACTGGGGTGAGAAAAAGGATGTGTTATCTCTGTTTCACAGATGGGAAACAGAGGCACAGAGAGATTAAGTGATTTACACAAGGTTTGTGTCAGAGCCAGGAATGGGAGCCAGATCTCCTGAATTCTGTGTCACTACCTTAACAACAAGACCATCTTTTCTCTCTCTTGCCATAGCCTTGAAAGGGAAGGGCCTGTGCTGCCTTACACAAAATTGCACCATTGCTTACAGGGTAATCTAATAAAATGCTATACATGTAGCATACATCTGGTGTTCTCCTCTTCTGTCAGACTGACTCCTCTTTCCTTCCTTCCTTCATCTTTCCTTTTATCCTCCCTTTCCTTTGTTTTCACTGTCTCATGCAAAGGACATTGGTGTCAATTACAGTAGAAGAAAGCCCCACTGTCTCAGAAATGGCATATTCAGACCACCTAGCCTTTGAATGTAGTCAGAAACATACCATCTGTACCTGGGCACATAACTTTTGGACTGAGGTTGCAAATGTGAAGAGAATTAAAATTAGAAAAAGGCATTTTGAGGTTTGCCTATTTTATTATGACCAAATCTGGGTAGATTTTCAAGGGTGTCAGGAATTACCTCAATGGGGTCTGCTTAGCTGAGTTGGCTAGGTTCAATTATGTCTAAATCCTTAAATCTTTCCCTTCTGTATCTTCTCATTTCACACATGGTTCTGGCCACTGTTTTCTAAGCCCCTTTGGGCAAAAACATTTAATATTAGATACAGACAGCAGGATCCTGAGATGGGACAGCACCTTGAACAAAACCTATAAATACCCAGCTTGTTTCTATGGCAGCTCTGAGAGTGCCAGTTCTATGAAATTCCTTGAAAAAGGTCGTCTTCCAGTGCCTCAAAATCTGGCAACTTTGCAAGATGCAGATAGAAAAGCATATAATAGTGTTGTTCATATGCAGAACAGAAGAATATCTGAGAGGGTGTCAAAACACTCCCAGTGGGGCTACAGATAGAGAGGGTCAGCCGTGGCTGGCCAGGAGAGGACAGTTTGCCCAGGGCCCTGTGTTTTGAGAGGTTAGAGAGGGCTCTGGCTAATTGCCTAATGATACACAAGAGGTCGTGACCTCCACCTTTGCCCTGGGCCCCCTGGAACTGCTGCTATTGCTTGTTCCTGCGCTGCAGCCACCTCCACAGCACAGGGGACAATGCCCAGCCAACAGTGGGGCTCAGCATTTTGTTTTGGGCAGGCAAACAAAGGCCATGCCTGGCAACCAAAATTCCCATTGAGCAGGGTGGAGGCAGTGGGACAGAACCTTACTCGTGTGCATGGCAAAGGTGATTTTGCTGACAGATGTAGCTTTGGGCTTTGCCACATCATAAAAAGTTCTGGTCAAAACTCAGAGAACCTGAACCTCTTTCCAGATAGCTACTCCCTGGGAATAGGTTCCCAGAATCAGCTTATCCTCCTATTAAGGGAGGCATAAAGGATAGTGCTGTGAGAATTACAATGCCTTTTTATGGAAAGATCAATGGCATGTCCTCAGCTAGAATGCTGTTTTTAGGTAAGGGTAGCTTCACCTCATAAAAGATTATATGGCTGACATATTTTTACGTCCAGAGAAGAGTAACAAAACCCGTGATGAAGAGGTATGGAAACACTTTGAGATGAAGATATGGACGATTGAGTAGTGGAAGGTGGCAAGAAATGGATGTCACTGCAGTATATAAAATAACAGATGGTACCAAGGGGTCATGTGGTCACTCCTGTGTACCCTCCTTTGTAATAAATATCACGGAGAGATCCAGAAATAAAAGCAACAGGTTTAAATCTAAACCAGCAAATGCTTTTTTAAGACAGTGTCTCTGCCACAGCCTTGAGAAAATACTGAGGTAAAAAGCTCAGTAGGATTAACAGATGTTAGACATTGCAATCAATACTGCCTACATCTGCAGTTAAACTATCCAGGGTAAAAGTTAATCTATGAACTCATATTTTAATGTAATATTATTTTAATAGCTCAGATCTCTGTTTCAGGGCTTGTGACAGTGAGTACTTTCCTCTTGCAGTGAAACTGGACTGCTGAACATGTTTTTGGATGGGCATTTGTTCTTTGCAGGGGGGTTCTTCTGCATGTGTTCCTGGTGAGCAGAAGAGGCAAGATTTCAGGGGAGCAGGAGAGGCAGGATTTCAGGTGAGCAGGAGAGGCAGGATTTCAGGCGAGCAGGAGAGGCAGGATTTCAGGCAGGCAGAAGAGGCAGGATTTCAGGGGAGCAGGAGAGGCAGGATTTCAGGCAAGCAGGAGAGACAGGATTTCAGGCAAGCAGGAGAGGCAGGATTTCAGGCGAGCTGGACCTCTGATCTGATCTACTCTGGCACCTGATGCTGGCTGGGGCCGCTGAGACACGGCTGGCCAGGCTCCCCTGCTGGCCAGCGGGGCTGAGCTCCCAGAGCCCTTCCCGGGGCTGGTCCCGTTGGCATCGCTCTCTGCCAAACTTGGGCTTGTAAAACACAGGCTCAGCTTGGCAGCCAAGAGCACAGCGTGTTCAGGCAGCTTTGAGGTTTCACCCAAATCCCCTGCCCTTCCCTGGAAGACACCACCTGTGTTAAATTCACCCTAGGCAGGAAATGGAAGAACAAATCAGGCCTAATTAAAATTAAAAAAAAAATTAAAATTCCTTAAAACAAACTGGGTAGTCTTTTCTGCACACCATCTGCATAGTAGCAGGGGCGATGTGCTTGATTCATACTGTGATTCGAATGGAAGCGAGAGTAAATTGAAGGCTGATATATATCAGTGCTGAGGGCAGGATTTAGACAAGTGAACAGTTGTTCCTACAGCAAAAACAGAGAATGTTGTCAAGTTTGTTCCCTAACCAAGGATTCAATCAAACACTCACCAGAACCCAGCAAAATCTCCACAACCTTTATTGCTTCCTGTACACTCACTTAAATCTTGCCTAACCCCTTCCTGTCCCAGCACTGGTTTCCTTCTTCCTCCCGAGGGTGGTATTAGTGTCTGCCCACTAAACTATGTCAGCAGGTGAAATTTGTAGATGAGCTATGGCAAGCTATTTATCATAATTTTTGTAATTTCCATCCTCACTCCCCAGTAAATGCAATAAACTTCTGAGCACTTCAGGCATGAAATCCACTGCCAGATCCAAAAGATTGTTTCTCCTTCTGGTCTGTGAACGGGGCATTTCACTGTCTCATGGTACTGCTGCAGGCACTTCAAAGTAGTTTGAAATAATTGGTATTTTTTAGGAGGAAAAACACCACAAACAGAGTTAGAGCTTTTATAAGTTTTGCAAATAGATTGTTCCCCTTAATGATTCTCTTTCTTAAGTGAAGTAGCCACAGTCACAAGGAGGAGTTGTAATGAAAATTTCCAATGGAAATTGTTGCCATTTGGAGAACACAGGGAGCTTGTGCCATCCATGACCATGTGTGGATCTCCTGGAAGTGAAGCTGATGTAAACACATGATATGACACTTATGATGCAAGGCTTCCTTGTGCTTGGCCTCCATCCTCATGTCTTCCACATCCATTTTCCTATTCCTCCTTTCTTTCTAGTGAGCAGCAAACACAGATGTGTTAGAAGATGTTTCTTAGAAAGGGAAGGAAGCATCAATTCAGAAAGATTTTGCTGCATTCTCTCATCAGCAGTACAAAATTGATTGTGCAGAGGGTAGGTTTTTGCTGTTCCCAAGTTTGCCAGAGCCTTGTGTGGGGAAGGGAGCAGGACCACCACCTCTTTTGGGGGCCACTCCATGGGCTGCTAGCAAGGCTGCCCTTGGGCTGCTGGGCAATGTCACAGCTGGGAGATTGGCAAAGCTTTGGACTTTCCAAAGCTCAGAAGGTCCACACCCTCAGAGAACTCCGCTTCCTGCTCTCTCTGCTCTCCTCTGGAATGGATGACAGGAGCGATGCCTAGGGTGTGACAGGAAAGTTTGATGCATTTTTATATACAAGATACTGCTAATGACAAAATAAATCTGGGGGGAAAATTGCCCTCTGAGAGTAATACAAGGAATTTATTGGGGAATTATGTGGGATGTACATTTAGTTCACCAGGTGGCAACAATAATTTTTCCCTATTTGTCACTTTTTAGTGGTAGCTTCTCACTGGCAGAAAGAGAGGGAAAATAGACAATATCCCAGGTGTTACATACAGAAGAGGGGCAGCTTCAGAGACTTTACTCCTATTCCATTGACAAGGTAGACTGGAGGAACTGGCCCCACAGATTGTGCAAGAGAGAAATACGTTGGGTGAGCTTTTCTTCAGACACTTTGAGCCAAACACTATTTCAGCTGAGGAGTCTGAGAGTGAAAAGCATAAATGTGTTGATACACATACAAATCAGGATGTGCCCATAAACAATCCTAGTGTGCTGATTCACTACATGGACATTGGAAAAATCAAACAGCAGGGCTATTCAATCTGTATGAGTTCAATCCTTCTTCAGCATAGCCAAATTTTTATCTTTGGGTGCTTTTTACCTTTGATAAATCCAGGCTTGATAAATCCAGGCTTGAATATTCAGTGCTGGTTTGTGCCCTCTATCCCAGAGCATGCCATATGTTATTGAAGATACCAGAGCTTTCAGTTTAAGCCAGACCAGCCAGATCTGTGCCTGCTCACAGATGTGCAGGGTGCTGGAGGGTGCACACTCACTGACTGTCCTCAAATTACCAATGAAAGGAGATTGCAAGGAAGTTGAACAAATTTGCTCAAGGAGCCAGCTGTCTACCCTCCTCTAAACATGAAAGTTAAAAGTTCTCAACAAACAAATTGTTCTGGGCTTTTGATTAATTTCCTTCTGTGCTTCAATCACTTCCAAACTCTCCATTCTCTGGTCCTAAAGTCAAACAGTGCAACAGTGCACAGGAATAGTAAAATTTATCCTCTCAGTAACTGCTTAAATCTCATCTCTAATCCTCTAAACTTCTTGATTCAGGGTAGTTTAAATTGTTGTAAATATCTTTGAGGTGGATTATGCTGCTTAATTGCCACTAAGGGAATAATAATGTTATGTCTATGCGCATACATATTATAATGTACAGAGACACAGGCAGAAAATCCTTCTAGCAAAGAACATATTAAGTAATAGTTTAAACTACTCAGGATTTGGGAAAGCCTGTTAAGGGGATTAGAAACTAAATGCAAAACTGGACAAGAGGTGAAGGCAAAAAATTTCACAGATTACAATGGTAGTAACACTATTTTCTCTCTTTCTGTAAGTATGTTTTCTTTAAACATGGTCTGCACCACTGAATGAGAGTACATGATCTTTTCTAGTAAGTCAACCTCAGCTACGTAAAAACTACTTGTTTGAGGAAGCATAGACACTACTCTCACAAGAAGATGGACATAGAATGTGCATCCATAACATTTCTTTCTTTGGGAAGAAATAGTTTCTATCAAGCTGAAAAAAGCTGCATAAGTAAATGGCTAAAAGTAGCTTTCTACATGTGTGTGTATAATCCTGCTGAGTTTCTTGTGACCAATGCATGTGTGCAGATGCCTGGACAACTGAGGCCAAAGGCTTTGTTCTGGAAATGTAAAGTCAAATATAAACTTTTAAAAGAAAGTATTTGTGACAGTAACTGTTCCTGAGAGTGGGAGAACAGGAATATATCAAGAAGACTTTAGTTTTTAAAGTATTCATAAGAAATATTATAATAGGTATTTCCAGGTTCTTGGTTCTATGTATGAATGTATGAATATATATGTCATTGTGAGCGCCTTCACTTCATTTTTACTCTTCTTCTGCTCTGTCCTGTACACAAAATACTGCAAATTAATTTTTCTGGAAGCTGCTCTGCTTGTCTGTGCTGACCCTGACATAAACTGGGATCTACCACTTCCAGAAAGCCAGTCCAAAGTACTGTAAGGAACTGATCCTCAAAGAATTTACTGAAAAGGTTAATGACTGAATAAAAACACACCTAGTGTCAGATAGACTTAACAGAAAGAAAGTCATCCCAACACTGAATGCTTCAAAATGGCAAGAAAGCGCAATAGCAGTGACCCTGTGAGGGTTAATTGTTGCCCAAAATTCATTCACTACATGGAAGCAAGAGGATCTTTGCACCTGTAAGTTTGAACATCATTATGGATTGAGTTTCAGAGGACACATGCCTTGGAGCATTGCCTGTCTTTTATCATCTTAAATAAAGCTGCTTTATTATGAGCACAGCAATTGAGTGTACTTAAATGATTGTCCTCTTTCCAGGCACACTAGATCAGCTTTTTAGCCTAGAGTTTATATTCTGTGATTAAACCAGTTTGATTTTGTTCTGTGGTCAGAAGAAGAATCTCCTCTCTGGAAGATAAAATACTCATTCTTCTTACTACACTTTGCCTTTTCTTTGGCTCATCTGCCCGAGGTACCATTTTTGATTCAATGCTCATTAAATGTCTTAATTTATAAAACAGCACGTGGAAATATCTAGGGAACATTCATGTTACTGAAATTTCTTTAGCATTCTTGTTTTACATTTCTTATCTATTTTTTAGGCTCAAGGCCATCTTTCTTTCCAGTGCTTGTATAGCACCTTGGAAAAAGGTTTTGATCCATGATCTGTTCTCCTTGGATCTGGGCAGATCTTGGATCCATACCTGTGTGGTGTGTAGCCAGCCCAGCCACATTTGGAGCCATGTCTGGTCATGAGTGTGCTAAGGTCAAGGTCAGATGTGCTCTTGTGTGACCTGTGAATGCAGCAGAGTGCTCTGTGGTCCTGCTGCTCCTCGTGTACAGGCATGGAGGCAAAAGGAACAATTTTTAATGCAGCAAACAAGGTTAGTTTTTAAACAGCTGGAGATGGAAGCAAATATCCCATTGTAGAGCCAAAAGTCCATGTTGCACAGTACAATCTGTTTAAACTGCTAAATATATTTTGGGTTATGTTCCTTTTTATATAGTTACAGTTTTTAATGTCCTATGCATTAATTCATCAAAGTATGCCTAGACACAGCTGGGGAGTAGCTTGATAAATAGGGATCTGCATGTACTTGAGACTAAGTCCAGTAAAGGACATGGTGACTGGCAAGGAAGGGGAGGCACTTGCCCATTCCCAAGGAGTCCAGGCCAGGCTCTTGGGTTCAATGTCATCCCTGTAAACTATTCCTGTAGAAGAGCTTTACACTTTCCTGTAGGGAAAGGCAAGAGGCAAGGGTTACAGGACAGAAACTGGACCTGTTTCTCTATCATTTGTTTGCACTTAGTGATAAAATACAAATAATTTGAATACTTTGTACTTTTTATGGGAAGGGGATTTTTTCATTGATTTCTGTCAGCCTCCAGCCTTGGCCATGCATGAAGCTTTTGAAGGAAGAGACATTTTGTTTAGTTCTTTCATCATTACGATCTGTTCTATTGATCCCTTCCCCCTGCCGTGCTTGCTAATTTCCTGGCATACATAAAGGGTGTTCTGGTTTTTGTAACAAAATTTAGCAGCTCTACCCATTCCAGAAACAGGAAACTGAGGCACAGGACTGGGAACTGGCCAGTCATCAGAACTGGAAGACAAGTCCAGCAATCACTATGTGCCATCTTCTGGCCCACTGCTGATTTTGGCAGACATTGAAACTGTGCCCTAGGTTTAGTCACCTTCAATGGTGAGCAGCTTTTCAGTTGCTGGCAAGCAGGCGGGGTCCTCAGCAGAGCTGCTGGCAGCAGTCCATGGTTCTTCCATTTTCTTTTTTCCAGGTCATCTTTGCTTGTTTTGCTTTTCATCTCCTTTTCAGGGAGAGCATGATTTCAGAGTTGATCTGATTCCTCTAGCCGGGTAGTCAGAAATGATGGCTGTGATCATGCTTATTTACAAGGAAACGGGATAGGAAGGAGGAAGACCAAGAACATTATCCAAAATTCCAATATTTGAGATAGGTATGAAGAGGAACAAATTTATAAACTAGATTCTTTCTGGACAGTGGGAAAATGAGATGAAAAGGGAGAGAAGCAAAACCAATAACAACCAGTCATTGACTATTACCAGTCATTGACATACTGCAGTGGCTTTCAGGCACATCAGTAGGACTCAGTTAAGATCTAGAAGAAATCTCAACATATTGTAAGCTTTTCTCTTTGGTAAATAAAATGTAAGTAAAGAATCTCCTCAAAGAACATAATTGAAGTCATACATATATCAGAATACTGCACCCAAAGAAACTGGCAGATTCTTTTGTTAATAGATAATTTATTGTAAAAAAGGAATTTGTGGTATGCTTGAAAGAAACAATAGCTGATGTGGGGGTTCTTGAGCAGCTCATCTTGGTGCTGGGAGAGATGTGGCTATATAGAAGGCGAGTGCACACCAATTCACAACCACAGCATAGATAGAGTGCTTCTTCAGCTTGTGTTTTGGAGGTGGAAGGAGGGAAAAAATTTGTGAAAGAAAATGAGTAAAAAGGGAATAAATACTCTCCAGAGTAACATACTAGATAGAAAAAAATTATTAACAACAACTAACCTGAATCTGAGTTGAGGTGGGATAGTCTGTGTCCACATAGGTAAAGCAGAAAAGCTGGCCCATGAAGTGTCAGAGCAGGGACTGGAGTGCTGAAAGGTTATCGAGATATTTTCAGAGGACTGGGATGTTTTCCAGACATATTTCACCTTGAAACAGAGATTTGGCCAGGATGGCACCTGCGTAACCGCGGCGCTAAGGGCGAAGGGGGAGCAGCAGCCGCTCCCCTGCGCGGAGAGAGGCGGCGTCAGTGCTGCAGGTGCCGCGCCCGCTCCAGGTGCTGACCTGGGGGCCACCCCCAGCACGGGCAAACGCTGCCTTCGCCTCAGCCTCGCGACCTCTTCCAAGTACGACAAACTGCTCATTACCGAGTGCCTGTAAGGAGAGACACGTTAACCCACCTTGGCAGGAGCAAAAATAGCCTCAGCGCTCGGTGCCAGAGATAAATATTGGCGAATGCTATTGGATAAAGAAAGCAACCACCTCACTACGTCTTGGACACCAGCAGGTAGCTGCAGATGGTGGAATATGCTGTTTTGGATCAAACCTGCAGTGGAAGAATACTTCTGCTGCCAACAAGATGCGCTAACAGGACTCTCAGGGATCAGAGGTGTGGATGATGGCATTCTGCGGTAGAGCTGCAGAGACACTGAAATGGAAACTGCCATAGATCACACTCTTGTTTGTTTGCTATGATGAACCAAGAAAATAAGGTCATAGCAAAATGCTAATAATGGTCCTATCCTCAGTAATAATAATATTGCAGCAGACTGTAGCATCAGACCCTGGACACTGAGAGCATGTCAACATTCAGTGCAAAAGCAGGAGCGGTGAAGCACTGGCTAATCCTGCCAGTCAGGGCTCATGAGCACTTGTGGGGCTTGGGGAAATAGGAAGCGATGGTAAGGGTGGTGAGAATGGGCTGTATTCCCAGGAGCCTGGAGCAAAACTGAGAGGGTCTTTCTACAGCAGCCCTCTTTAACTGACCCATTTTGGTATGGGTCAGATGGAGGACACACTGAACTACTAGGTGCCACCAAAGTTAAACAGTAGCTCATCTTGGCAGCTGTGTAGTTTCAAATCCAAAATAACATCTACTTTCAGGAAGGTGTTTTTACTTTACTTTGGAGTGAAGCACAGTCATAGCAGGCCTTTAGTCACATTGGGTTTTCCCCCATCATAGACAGACAGCTGGGAAAGCTATTAAAATTCCCAGCTGTGGCTTTAAGAAGGTTCAAGGAGCAAACAAAACACATAGCAAGCCAGCCTTGAACTCTGAAGGAACTCTGTCTCAAGTATCAGCCCCTATAACACTCAATGTCAAGATGCATCTCTATGGTGTTGCCTATGGCTAGCAGTACAGGATAAAAGATCGGAGGAGAAAGAAAAGATGTGCAGGAGGGATATTGCCTACCACAACAAAGACCTTCCCCAGTGGTGTTTAGACAGGCAGTTACAGGCAAAACTTTTTCCTTGAGACATATGAGGTGCAGGAAGGCAAACTGCATGGATCAGGCCGCAAAATTCCCAGTTTGGGAAAGATGGGGGTGCATGGGCTTCTCTAGTGCTGATGCCAAAAATTTGTCAAGTTTTACAAATAGACAGATTGGATTCAGTTCTATGTACATTCTACTGAAATCTGATTAGACAAATGCTGAAAGTATACAGGTTTTTGAGTGATCAACTGCAGTGCCAAGGCATAGTTCCCCTTCCTACCTTGTCTTCTCCCAGCAAGTAAAATATATTTCTAGGTGCAGGTGTTAGGCACAATTCTCATGTATGGACTTCAGAGGAATTTATTGGCAAGCTAAATCTAAGAGCAAGCCTAGGGAGTGATGTTTAAATTTACACTGGAACTTGGGAGATCAGTGACTCACTAGGGGGCCAAAAGAAAGCCTTTTTGCCCCTCTAAGCCTTCATTTCCCCATCTGGAGAAGAACTGCTGCAATATTTGCTGCAGTAAAATGTGCTACTTGCAACTGGGTATTATCATTGCCTGAAACGAATGTGACAAATGGAATGCTGTGTGACAAACAGCTTCCTCGTCCCTGAGCTGGGAGCACAAGGGTGGGATTGTGTGGGAACTGTGAGAACACAGCACATGACCAGAATCCTGTATGGGCGGCAGCAGGATAGGCAGGGGAAGGAGAAAGCCTGAATGTTGTCCTGTCTCAGAGTTCTCTCTCCTGCTTGAACACCAAATAATAAGGTCAGCTGTGATTTAAACAACTCAAAGAGCAATTCCTAATCTTTTTCCATCTGGACTTCCATTTCCTGGATATCTCACATAATACTATGCTTTTTTTGGATCAAAAGTCTCATCAGGATGACTCTGTTTCCATTTCTGTGAGACAATAATAGGGATAACGCTCAGGTAGCCAGGCTAAATGATCTGCATTTTTTGTCCATCACAGGAAGTGTGCCAGCTGCTGGCATGATGGGCAAGCTCTCTGAGGCCTTGCACGTAGTGAGATGCTGTGCCAGTTGTCTGGATGGCTCTGCTTTTCCCAAGGGAATGAGTCACTGACGCAGTTACTGCTCCACCCCTGGTATTGGTTTCTAATATCTTACCCTGGCAGGAGGTCAGGAATCCAGGAGGACCCAGATTTGGGTCCAGGCTACTGTTCTGTTTCCTCCCCTTTATGGCAGTAATGGATTTCCTGCGCTTCCCTCCCTTTCCTCTTCTATTTCTTTATAGATGTGACCATTACGTAGCTTGGAGAAAATGGATTACCTGGCAACGCTTGTCATTGCCACCACTCTGCCACCCATTTGCCTGTTTGCAGAACCAGACTCATTGTGCAGAGGTTTTGAATTGCTGTATTTGTTTAGCGATTTTGTGCGAGGCCGTGGTGTTTCAAAGCCATGGCAGGCTGGTGAGCTATTGCGCCTGTCATCTGCATTTCCCCATCTGCAGCAAATCACTGAGAGACACTTCTGGGTGTTTCTTGCAACCTCTGGATGGGGTGAGTCAGCATTCCCTTGAAGGCTCCATCACAACCATCGTCGTTTCCTCCCCCTCACCATGGCGTGTGGCCAGAGGCACCTGCAGAGCCAGGGGAGTGGAGTTACAAATGGGTGCACCTCCCTGATCTGAGGCAAGCATTTTGGTGAAGGCATCTGTGCCAATGCCACCCACAGTGTGCAGCCAGCAGGGAAGGGAGTGATGGAGGGCCTCATTAGACAGGCTGGTGCTTGTGGCAGGCAAGTGCCGGCTGAGAGCATCGCTGTGCTCCTCTAGGGCCACAGGCATGCTCTGCCCATTGCTCCACAGGAGCACCCTGAGACAGGAGCTGCTCTTCAGATGGATGCCTTTGAAAAATGAATAGGATCAAAAGTATTTTGGGGGTTGCTATTTCATTAGCAGTGCTTGTGAAGCTTTCTGAGAAGTATGAACATATCCTGCTTCTAGCCAGACTCTTGTTTCCCACCACACTAGGCTTGACCCCAGCTCCCACTAGCCTCTTCCCTGCTACTGCTGTCCTTCCCCAAACATGCTCCTGCACTCTCCCTAGCCTCTCTTGTTGGACGATGCCAAGCCTCTGTCCTGCACCAACCCTCCAAATCAGGCTGTTGATGCCACACAGTGATGATACAACCCCTCTGCCCACGTGATAGCTGGTGCCCCTTATCTGCTGCTCTTGGGGAACGCAAGTAGCTGCTTTGCATGGAAGGGTGGGAGAGGGTTATGGACCCTCAGTCTCTCAGTCAAGAGATGCTTCAATGCTTTCCTCCTCTTTCTCCACCAATTCAGGTTGAACCAGTCTCTGTTGCTGCTGCTTATCCCCATTTCACAGACTTGGTCTAAGAGATCTCCTTTCCTATGTGTGAGGCCACAGCTTCTCTCACATTAAGCCCACCCAAATTACTTTAGTTGTTGCTTCTTCATTTTCTGTTTTGCCTTACGTCGCTCAGATAATTTGATATTCAGGAAGGGAATGATACATTTTTAAGAGTGATAGCAAATTTTTCAGGAATCTCTGTAAAGGCATCACACATCTCTGGAAAGCTGTCATTAGATACGTTGCTAATTCAATTAAAAAAAAAACTGAACAAATTTACATGGGAGAGTAGTCTTAGTTTAAATAAATTGTATTTCTATATACAGCCAAGGAAATTTATATCTTTAAAAATCTAACGATCTTATTTGCAACAGCTGGTTTGGTTTATGAAGCTGCTAAGAGTAGAGAGAGAAGTCTCTGGTACAGTGATTTTATACTTCAGAATACTAGTAATCAGTTTGTCCTTGCTTAACTTCTTCTATGCCATGCCCCAGTTCACATTTGGAGCTATATTTTATCTTCAAGTTCCTATTATTTCTTATAGGTTAGCACAACATATGACCTATGACATTGCAGCCGTAAAGAAAGTAGGCACATGTGATTTTTCCTTCAGTTTTCATATCTCAGTGCTCTGGCCATTTAATTTAGTTTCCCAGGTGCTGACAGCTGGTAATGCTCTTAACTGCTCTCACCTGGTTGGTAAGTTATGGATATTTCCTAACTGGAGTTTAATTGTGTAACTTTACTTCACCCAAAATGCCAAAGGTCCTAGGAATCCATTCCTCCTTCAGGCTGATTATGGCACAGGAGATAATACTGTTTGCGGATGGTGAACCCAAATCCCTGATGAGTGTCTTCTAAGGCAAACTGACATTTATGGTGTTCCTCCTTGTGACATGACTGTCCAGAGCTGGCCCAGAGAACAAAATCACTCAATTTTTTAGGTTACACCTTCCATATATATAAAAACAAGAATAAAAACTGTAGCTTGAGTTTCTCACTCAGGCTCAGAGAGACAATAGCAATAATAGATTTAAAGGAAGAGCTGTTGTAGGTACCAAAGGTAGGAGCAGGGCATTGCACCAACCCAGCACTGTGAAGCAGGATTCAGTGCTACAAGTGCTATCTCCTACCTGCCACATTTAGTCTATGTTTCTTCCCTCTTTCCTAGAATGGCATCTCCCTGCTCTCAGTGTTTGGCACGCTGTGCAGTGCCAAGCTGTCTCATCAACAGGGCATTGGTGTGGTCCTCCCTTGGTGGCCTTGACAAGGTGGTCAGGATGCTAGAGGTGACCTCAGAGCCCATCCTGTGAACCTGTTGTCCTCCGTCCATCAGTCAATGATGGTTCCCCTTGGCTGCCTTACTTCCCAAGAGGGCAGAGTGACCCCAGTGACATTCCATCCCCTCAGGCTCCTGCTCTCTGTAAGAAACCTGGCCTAGGGACCCCAGAGTGCTGGGACTTCACTGTGAGAAAGTGCACGTGGTCTGCAGGAGCGCAAGCATGTCACATAGAGCGTGCATCGGTGTTACTCAACATCAGCCTTCCTGACCCTCACTGGGAAGTAGAGACCAAAATGCCTATTGGGCCTGCCATGGAGTTTGCCCATAGCTTTGCTCAAAGGGTGAGCTATATACCCCACTATATCCTTAGGAGAAAACTGTGGTTAGACTGTGGGAGCAATAAACTGAGGGTAATGAGCAATAAAATTATGGTAAAATGTTCTGGCACTGTTGAAACAGAGAGGCTAAGATGGGGAGGGCAGGACTGACTGATGTTCCCTCTCCTGAAAGGTGAATTTGCTTTGCCCTGTACCATGGCTGTTCAATGCTTCTGCTGCTATGGCAAGCTAGACTCAGACAGAGATGGAGAGAACTTGATAAAAAATAAATACATCATTGCTTTTGTTCTGCCTCTACTCAGTATATTCATACTTCTGTGTACCTGGGAGTATCTAACCTTGCATGGAGGTGTCAGCTTTGATGGGTTGTGCTCCTTCTCCCTAGGAGAGATTAAAGGAAAGCTTGTTGTGGGAACAACTCTGAATTGGGTTCACTAGTTTCACCATGAAAGAAAAGAAGTTTGGCAAAACTTGACCCTCATTTTAGAAATCCTCAACAACTTGGCTGGGATTTCTCTTCTTATTGTTTTTCCTTTTCTCTGCAGCTGCCAACTGCCTGCTGCCTGTTCAGCAACTGATGGGGAAGGATTGGCCCAGTGGGAGAAGGTGTTATAATCCTCCTGGAGCAGCTGCCCCAGATTTGCTGCTTGCTAGTGAAGCCTGGAGGCAAAAGGACCAGTCTTTCCCCTCCCAGGTACATGACCAGTCCTGGGGGCCTTGCATGAGGCATGGGAAGGGTGGTGAGGCAAAGGCTGTATTGCATTGGAGAAGTGCTGCAGCAAACAAAAGAGCCCATGCACAGGGGAGCCTACAAATCTTCTGTGCCGTTTTCCAGACACTCTATGGGATTTCATCATGCTGAATTGCGAGTTGGTCTAACACAGATCCAGTGAAGGGAAGCTAGGAAGGAGCAGATTTTTTTTTTTTTTTGTCCAGTTAGTATAGACAGCTGCCTGCTAATCATCATTAGTGCTTCTGTAGGAAGAAAACAGTTGGAAGAGGTCCTTGTCCTTCCCAATGCATTTCCTCTCTGCTCCTTTCCCTACTGCAGTTTCCTGTCCCCTGCCACAGTTACATTAAGGCAGCTATTTCTGGTGTCATCTAAAACAGACCAGAAGGGTTTTTCTGGTTTTGCTAATACCAGCCATTTCACTGATTTAGTTTAAAGGGTATCAGCACACTTAGGAGTGATAAATGGGAAGGAGGAGGGAGAGTAACAAATAGCTGTGGGTGAGAAAAGGCGGAATCCTTCTTTGGCAGCTTTGCCATTAGATAATTGTGGTGTGGAAAGCACCTTCAGATGTCCACTGAGAAATGCATTGGCATTTGGGCCCCGATTCCAAAAAACATGCTGGAGCATGCTTCACTGCTGCTCTGTTTCTTCATTCTTAGTAAATTGTCAGGTAAGCACATGTTCAAGGCACCCACTGACTAGTCACTGGGGCTTAGAGAGAGGAGAAAAGTAAATACTGCTAGCTCTGTTCTGATGAAATGGGAAGAAAATAGAGCAATTTGAACAGAAATAAAATATGCAGCCTGTGTACCCCTTCAGCAGGTGTTGGAGTGGTGCAGTGTTTTGCTGAATTGCCTGTGGTTTTACTATAGCATTCATCTCTAGTATTTGAGGCTTACAGATATATTTAGGTTTCTTGCTTCTGCATAGGTGACAAACTTGTGGTCTTGCAAGAGCTCCATGGGGCTGTATCTGATTTATTCCAGTGAGTAGTCTGGTTTTCTTGACTGAGATTTCTCTTGATTTCTTCCAGTGAAGTGGAACTGAGCTATAGTTCTGGGTACACTGGAAATGTATACTGGAAATTGCTGCAGGGACTTCGCAGTGCTAGCACACTTTTGCTGATCACCCTGATTGCCTAAGGATTACCTGATTAAACTTGTGATTTAAATGCTGCATGTCTTGATAGACAAGGTCACAGTTATGCAGCCTGAAGTGCCACCTAGAGTCTTACTTCATATATCTTTGATAACATTGTTCCCAGGACCGTGTTTGAAGGTCAAGAGCTGGATAGTGGGGGCAAGATTAACAAGCTATATCTTCAGAGGTCTGAGAAATTACAGTTGTGAAAATTAAGCAGTTGGGATGAGCAGATCACTGTTGCTGGAAACCCCTGATTATTGTTCCCTCTCCTTTGCCTGATCTCTCCCTCACACACAGAGATGTGGGAAGGCAGTGGGGTCAAATAGGAATCCCATGGGATGCAATTGCTGTGGGGTCTGCTTTGGACAGCAGATGCAGCCAGAATTGTGTTAGCCAGAGGTGGCTGCAAACAGGCCCTCAGGACCATTTGGTGATCCCAGGCTTCCCCAGTGCTCTCATCAGCCTCCTCTGTGCCTTGGAGGAAACTGAGCCTGCTGAAGGGACGTTTCAACCCTCCTTCTGGGGACGTGTGCTGCTCGAGCTGCTCCGTGCATGACACCTGCTCCCTGCCAGGTCCTGCTGGATGCAAACAGATCTGCTCCCTCCCTTCAACCTGTAATGCTATGCTCAGCCCTTGTCCCTGCACACTGCAAGCTGAGATGGGATTTCTCATCCTGACTCCTTTCCCTGCCAGCGTGCGTCATTTTCCCCCTGAATGCTCCTGGAGGCCAGGCTTTTCCTTTCTCCTGTGTCTCCTGAGCTCACACATTAAATTGGAAAGACCTTTCTGATCCCTCACACATTCTGCCACTGAAAGTAAGCCCCCATGGTTCTTGGAAGGTAAACTGCCCCCTTTTTCAGGGTTTTCTGGGATAACTCTGTGTGGGAATGCCTGAAATCACAGGAGGAATGAGGATGTTCAGAGCTGTGCGAAAAAAAGCCAAGCCTATACCCACAGATCCTCCTGTTTCCTATATATAATATCCTGCAGCATTCTGAAACAGATTTTGTTTGTAGCTATATTGAGTATAAAAGCTTTTCCTTCACCTAACAGAATCAATCGGCCCATAGTGGGTCTTTATTCCCATTCAAATTAAGGGCTATTCCATACTGAAAATGCACTAATGTAACTAAATTGATTTCTAACTTGATTTTAGTTAAATGGGTGTAGTTCCCTGCAGGGATACACTTAAATCAGTCGAAGAGAGGGTGAATTATGCATCTTTGTATATTTCTCTGTGATTTATCTTAATTAGGTGTAAGGGGATCTCAGGGTAACCGAGACTCCGACCACAGGTAGAAACCCCCACACAGGTTCTGGGGATGCTTAGCAACTCTCCTAAAGTGCTGAATGCTCTTAACTCCTGGTGTAGAGTGCTGGAGGTGTTCGCTGCCTCACAAGTGTTCTGCACTTCTGGAGAGCAGCCCTGCGCTGTCGCTCTGTGCTTGTGTGTGTGGTGTCTCCCCCATCATATTTCCTGGTGGATAATTGCCTCCCCCCCAGCCAGGCACAGCCTTGGCTCTGAAGCACCCTCGTTGCTCTGAGAGCTGAGGCTAAGTGCAGCCCTTTAGCACACCCAGGATCCCAGAGGATTTGGAGGGAGGCTTTTTTCTTATTGAGCTGTGCCACCCTCGCAGGGGAGCTTATCTTCCCCCTGAGAAAGGGGAAAAAAAACCCCCAAAACCCTTAGCAAAGGAAAATGGAAATGATTTATAACCTGAGGCACAGCCAGCACTAGGAAATGCCTCCCTGATGATCTTGGGGATAGTCACATCTGTGAGCAGCTTGGGCAGCTTTGCAGTGTTTCTTTTCTCCCAAGCAGGAACCCATTGTCTCTTTCCATTCCCAGTGTCAGGAAAGTGGGGCATGCCTACAAAGCAGGGATACTCAGTGGCTGTGGTCCCCACCCCAGAAGGGTACTGCATGCTATGTTATATGGGAAGGAGTCGCTCACACTCAGCACTCCTGCAAGCTGTGGTGCTTAAAAAAATAATAAAAATCAACTCTATATTATTTTAATTGTTTTTAAAGTGGATGGATTGTAAAGCTGCACAGTCCAAACTGCCTGTAACCCCTTGAAAAGAAGCATAAAGGGGGAATGACATGTCCCATCACTCAGGAATATGGATTTTGAAATTTCTGTGTCTAACTTATTGAAGATTATATGCCAATATCTAAGTTTGGGAGACCTCTGACCTTTCACCATTGAGGAAGGCTGTGGACAGGTCTAACATACAGTGTGATAATGGAAATATAAGCAATGGCTTCCAGGGTAGAGGCCAGAAGTGTGGAGGCTGCGGTCATTCTTCCAGGAATGATGTACGGGCTTGATTGACCAGAAACGTCTCTGAGAAAGTGAGAGACTCAAAGAGGTCAATTCCCTCTCTTCAATGGCTCTGGCTATTTTCTTTAAATTAAAAAGAAAAATGGGACACTCTAGTCCTTTGTGTAATTTTATAGCCTAAGGAATATTTCCTAGGCTTACTCTGCTGTATGTGCTATAAAGCGGGATGGGGTATTTAGCCCCGCAATTTTCATTTGGGTGTTTTTTAATCCTGCTCACATTCATTTACTGTACAATATCAACTTCTATATCTTCTATGTTTATTTTGTTTAATTGAGCATTTTATATTAATAAACCATGGCAGCCTAATGTCAATGTTTGCTAGCATCATAGGCACATGTAATATTACACAAATGCTTTTTCTCCCTTCCCTCACCATTCTTTCCTTCTCTTCCTCCTTCCCCTCTACCTCTCCCAGACAGTTTGTGCGTATTTTTCCATGCTACCTTTAAAACTTTGAACACAAGGAGGTTCCCAGACAGCTCCATGTAATATCACAGTAACTGTGTCCATTTAAAGATGCTGCAGGACAAAATGTTCAAGGACAGCACCATAAGGGTCTGCTTGGCTCTGGGTGAATAGAGCTCCATTGTGTTTGCTCACATGACGACTGCAGTCCTCTCCTCTCCTCTCCTCTCCTCTCCTCTCCTCTCCTCTCCTCTCCTCTCCTCTCCTCTCCTCTCCTCTCCTCTCCTCTCCTCTCCTCTCCTCTCCTCTCCTCTCCTCTCCTCTCCTCTCCTCTCCTCTCCTCTCCTCTCCTCTCCTCTCCTCTCCTCTCCTCTCCTCTCCTCTCCTCTCCTCTCCTCTCCTCTCCTCTCCTCTCCTCTCCTCTCCTCTCCTCTCCTCTCCTCTCCTCTCCTCTCCTCTCCTCTCCTCTCCTCTCCTCTCCTCTCCTCTCCTCTCCTCTCCTCTCCTCTCCTCTCCTCTCCTCTCCTCTCCTCCAGTTTCCTGAGGCAGTAATTTTGGTGACAAAGAGAACTTCAGCAGCCCTGCTGCTTTAGTTTCCAGCTCTACACCATAGCTTATTCATGCCGGTATATCTCTTCTCTGAACTTGTATGGGTTCAAAATACCCTTTTTTGTGGAGAAGAACAAGAGGTGGGGATGACAGGAGTGTTGTGGGCTGAACTCCTTAAGTTGGTCTACTTCTATATCTATATATCTATATCTAAATCTATCTATAGCCCAGAAAGTCAACCCTTTCCTGGGCTGCATCAAAGAAATGTGCAGGTCAAGGGAGGTGACTCTGTCTTTCCACACTGCTCTCATGAGACCCCACCTGGAATCCAGCTCTGGAGCCCCCAAAGTAAGAATCTAAGGACCTGGAGCAAGGCCAGAGGAAGGGCAAAGAAGAAGATCAGAGGGCTGGAGCACCTGTCATATGAAGACAGGCTGAGAGGTGAGGTTGTTCAGCCCGGAGAAGAGAAGGCTCCAGGGAGACCTTGTAGCATCTTCCAGTACCTAAAGGGGCTACAAGGGAGCTGGAGAGGGACTTTTTATAAGTGATAGAAGAAGGAGCAATGATTTTAAACTGAAAGAGGGCAGGTTTAGGTTAGAATTAGGAATAAATTTATTAGGAATAAATTATTTACTGCTGTGGGGGTGAGGTACTGAATAGTTTTCCTAGAGAGGTTGTGGCTGCCTCACCCTGGAAGTGTAGGCCAGGCTGGATGGGGCTTTGAGCAACCAGGAACAGTGGAACATGTCCCTGCCCATAACAGGGGACTTGGAACTTGATGATCTTCCAACACAAACCATTTTATCATTCTTTATCTGTATTCATGACATATGTTTTCTAAAATGTGTCACCTTCAGGTTCTTCACACTTTTAAACCTAAGGAAATTTATTGCAAATCTGCAGTTTACAGGAAACAGGACCATCACAACCTTTCTTTCCTCTGAAACTCCATGTGTCAGGCTATGCTCTTGGTGGCAGGAAAGACTCATGGTGGGTGGGTAAGTGCTATGGTATGTACCTACAGCTAGCAAGTGTACTTTCTGTCAAAAGACTTTGGGCAAGGAGCTATGTTAGATGATGAAGCTGCAGCCTCTGTCCTGGGCAGGAAGAACTGCCTCCTTGCAGCTGTGGCAAAGCTGAGGATGTCCCAGCTTGGAGTGTCTCCATCTGAAGGGCTCAGCGCTAAGTGGTGTTACAGCCTGTGTAACACCCTGGCCTTGTGGCATCCTGCACTTTTGGCTCACGGGAATATGCAGGATGGAGCTGCACCTCGTTGTCCTGCAGAAAGCAGTCCCTCCCTCCCAGGAAGCCCACATTGCCACTGTACAGGCAAAGGTACAACGGCAGCTCTGACTCCCGTTCAATATTTTTCTGAATGGTGTTGAAAATGCCCCTCATCATAATCTACTCAGTAATAAAAAAATGATCATTTTTATGTCATTCAGCAGAAATGTATGGTAAATGAGATTCAAAGGATTAATGCACAAAGGAAATGTCAATGTTAATCTATAGACAGTCCCTTTAGTCCTGCTTGTCATAAATTCAGGGCAAGAGAGTTTGCAGACTGGCTTGGGAAGGATAAAATCGAAGAATTAAACAAACCATAACTCAATCTTTCGGTGCCTTGAATTCTTACTTTTGGGGGATTTTCCTCTGCAGTTTTTCTTAAAAGAACATATATCTTTAGTGAGAGAGAGAAATTACAAACATTAGACCGTGAAAGTTGGGCTTTCTTATAGTCATGCTTGCACAGGCGGGCTCTAACTCAAATCAGCTGTGCCGGTTTAAAGCTGTGCTAGTATCTTTTATTGCTAACACTGAGCTACTTGGGTTACTCACTGTTGTGTCTTCTATGGGAATATAGGAAGAGACAGGCTGGCTTTGTCTCCCTTCTGACAGGGAGGCTCTGTATCTACCCGTCCTCAGAAATCAGATCATAAAATTAGAGCTTCACAATTGTTGTTGGTGGGTTCATGGTGCTATTTTGTTTTGTTTTGTCTTCTTAGATGAATGTTAAATTTGTTTTGCTTCCCAGTATTCCGGCTCAGCCTGAAAGGAGGGTGTGGATCTTTGGATAATGTGAAGGACAGCTCAGGTCTGGATGAAGGACTCAGTCTTACACCGGGATTCACAAGGGTAGTACTTTCTGCTCATTCATTTAGACTGCAGTCTGCCTGGTGCCAGGTCCTGCCCAACTTCTTAGCGTAGAAAATGTGCATTCAATTGCATGTCTAATTTGTTCACAAATTTTCCATGAGTGTTGAACCAAATCACACTGCAAAGACTATGCCTAGTTATGTGCCTAACTCAGCATTTGCACACAAAATTGCCTAATGAGCATGTGCAATTATGGCAATTAGACTTGTGAATTAAGCATGCAAATACCCTAGCATTTGGGTTAGAGAGTCATAGCCCATATCACTAGAAATAGCCTAACCTATTTTTGATATGATGAAAAAGCATATCCACCTTTTCCAGTGTGACCACACTCATGAAAAGAGAGCATTGTAAGACCTTTGGCTTGGGGAGGAAAGACTACAAGCTCTGGGCAGAGACCATAAGGAATCTGCAAATGAAATGAGACTTTAGGTGCTTCTGCTTCCTGTCCCAGGTGTCTCTTACTCATAATGAAATACCAGCATGCTCTCACAGAGCATACCTTGTCTTAATGGGGTTATTCACATGCAGCCTCCATCAGCAGGAACTGCTGCAAAAAAAGTGGACAACTTTCCTTCTATTATAGAAATATAATATTATTCTATTATATATTCCTTTCTACTATAAACACAGTACAATGCATTACTACCCTATGCCCACATGAATGTTGCTGCTGAATTCATAGTTTTCTAAAATAATTCCATTTTGAGGCATTCTCATCCTACCGAGGGAAGGCACTGCTGGCTGGCTGCAGCACAAATCCCAGTGTAAGGTGTGAATTCATTTGGCAGCTGCCAGGACTGAGATTTTTGCATCACTTATTGCTGCCTTAGTGAAATAAGGTTAACAAACACAGAGGTGAGCAGGTGGTCAGAGATAAACAGGTGAGGGAGCACATTTCTCTAATAAAGAAAAGTCTTGGGAGGGAAACCATACGCTCCCCCCCCCGCTTAAATTTCTGCTTCATTAAGGTGATTTCAAACTCGCTGGGAAATCAAGGACTTCGTAGCTGATCAGCGCAAACAAAAATAATCCAGGTGGCAAGTCTGATGAGATATGACCTTGTTCAAAATCAATAGACTGTTCCCCTTCCACAGAGCACAACCGACTCTCGAATGAGTTTACTTCAACAGAGGCATTTCCCTCACAACATTAACATTTTAATTGCTTGTGTAGGATTTTCTGGAAAATTAACCCGGCGCTGGTTGAGCGCCGGGTGCGGATGCTGGGCGCAGGGCTGGGAGCGCAGGCGGTGCTGCGGGGAGCTGCAAACACATACCGCCACCTAAAGGAGAGAGACCTGCAAGGAAGCCGCCGAAAGCTGCTCCCCTCGCCTGACTCTGTCAGAGCTGCTTAAAACAAAGAGGCTTAATTTGCTCTTCGCAGCCTGCCTCCCCGATGCCTTCCGAAGGGCTGTCGCCCTGGCAAAACAGGACAAGTCCAGCAGCATCATGGGCTCTGCTACAGGACCAGGAACACAATGGTCGCACACCTGGCAGCGGGCACGGGGTAACTTCTCAAGTTGTCCCAACTTCTTTGTGCGTCTGTGCAGCCTTGTAGCAGCGCCACAAAAAAGGTGCAGCCAGGTCTTGTGCCAGGGGAGGTGCCCGGGGAAGGCTCTGCTGGGGAGCAAACCCCAGCTGCGCCGTGGCACAGGGCTGTGGTGCTGCTCCCACTCCTGCTGCCAGGTCCTGCCGGGCTGGGCCAGCCGGGAGCAGGCGGGAAGCTCAGGCCGAGGCATCGGTAATGGATGGATGAGGAGGGTGGGTGGCAGCCTAGTAGGTGGTCTTCAGATCATGCCTGATTTTACTTCATTATCTAACGTAGATGGCATAAATGCCAAGGGGACAGGACTGAGATCTGCTCAGCCCAGACGAATATCTTAACTCCTAGTACTAAAGAGACAAGCTTCTTTTGAACAGTCTTTTTATGCCTTCATTCCTGGCTGCACAGAGGAGGCAGGCAGAAGAAACTATTTACAGAGAATATATTCCCACTGAGTATTCCCAATCCGTTTATGAGCAAAGCCTGTGAAAATAAAGGGATGGGGTGGGGGAGGGGAAGGGAAGCTTCCCCCTGCCTTCTGTAAGCTTGTGGAGCGTAAAGGAAAGAACCTTTTAGACACATATAGGCAATGCTGAGCCACAGAGCTGTGTCCTTGAGGTGTGGCTGACATGTCAGCCCACAGGGCTGAGCAGGCTCTGTACCAAATCACCAGCAATGAAAAAACCAAGTGAGTTTGGGAACTTCCCGTGGTTTGGAGCGCTGTCCAATTTCCCCTGCGAGTGGCTGCCAATATCACATTAACACCTTGGCTGCCAGTCAGGTGGGGCTCTCAGAGGCTGGAGGGATGTGGAGGCACGTGTAGCTGCACACTGAAAATCAGCCTGCGCAGGGGTGGGCTGAGGTGAGGAGAGCCTGTGCTCATACAAACATTTTTGGTGTTTCAAAGGCAAAGCTCTAGTGTTTTGGGGCACCTTTGCAGAGCAGTAATATTTTGTTAAGTGCATGCTCATAGACAGACGTACACACAGCGCTGCCTGCCTAAGCTGTGCCTGCAGCCCTTTACCTGATGCCTGACTTCAGGCAATCGGTTGCACCCAAGTGCTTGGCACACATGGCTGTCCTGGGAGGAATGATGTGTCAGAGAGACAGGAGGTTATGCACAGACAGCCAGCACCCCACTGAGCAGTCATAACCAGCACATTCCTGGGATTCCTGCAGGCCAGCCCAATCTGCAGCTCAGAGCTCACCCGGTGAGAGCACTCCTGGTCTGGTGGGACACTGGGCCACTGTTCTCTGAGGTCAAACCGCTACCAGTTCACAGCTCCAGGAAAGCTCTCCAGGAAAGCTGCAAGGTCACTGGCAGGCAGAATGGATATTGTTTTGTCTTATGTGAGTTATTTTCTTTTAAAAACTGATTATCATCTCAGCATCCCTATCCAGTGTGCCCATGGAGCAGGTTTAGGACGTATCCTTCTTGTTAGTGCTGTTCTACATTGTAGCTTACAGCCTTGGTTGCAGTACAGAAAGTGCTTGCTGGGAAGTAAGTTTCTCAGACTGAAAGGAAAATTAATGTGACTTTTCTTCAAAGAGAACTTTAATTTTATTTGTGGTAAATTCTTCACAATGATGTATCTGTGTTTGAGGTATTTTTAATACTACTTTAGAAACTTTTCAATTAAATACATCTTTTCCTTTTGCTGTCCAGGTGTGTTTGGTTCTGGAGCCAATGAACATCTGTGTTTAGGTGAGGTTTTCAATCCCATGCAATACCTGCATTTGCAGTGGAAGGCACTAGCATCTTGCTCTCTTCTATCTGTAGTATTGCTTAATGGGTCGGAGGTAAATGTAACAGGGTAGGTTTGAAAAGAGGGATTCTCAGATGGGCTAGGGTACTGTAGAGCATTGTTTTAAAACCTGAATATAGCCTCTCATTAATTAACACTGCAGTTGTATGGACATGGTCAGTCATAATAAGGAAGGAACGGTGTCCTGTAGGGAAAGCAGTTGATGATACTTCAAACAGATTTCTGGGTAGACTTGAACAAAAAGCTGTTTACTCCTCTGTGCCTTAATTTTTACATCTGATTAGAGGCGTTATGATTAAAGCTGATGAAACATTTTCAATTCAATGACTGGAGAAGTTGGTTCTGGCTAAAAGGACTAAAGGAATATTTCACAGCTGTTCCACCCATGGAGCCAAGGAATCCAAGTTTTCCATTTCTAAAAGACAGAGAAAGGATTTATTTGAAATCTATATCTATTAATTTCATGTTTAAATTACCATACTTTATTATTCCATTGAATTTTTGAATATCACCTGTATATCCTGTAGGTATGAAAACATTTTAATATCATGCTTTAACTTTTTTTACATGAATTCAGTGAACTGCTTTTCTGTTTGTTAAGTCAACGCTTCAGCTTTTTCAGAGATAAATGCTTTTGCAAAATTATTGGAAATTTCCTTTCTGCTCATTACCTTCTGATTTTAAAAGTATTGGATCCCCCTTTGCTGACGTTTCTGCACTTGCAAGGTGGCTAGGGCCGAGGATTAGGCGTTCTTTGTGTGTTTTGGGGGCTGTGACAAAGTACTGCCAGGGAATGTCCCTAAGGCAGAGTCAGTGCTTCCATGGCGCTACCTGCAACAGCAGTGGCTCGGGATGACCCCTTTGCATGTCAGCCACCAGCCAACTTTTCTGTCACTGCCTCACTCCATGGGGTCTGGCTGAGCAGAAGCTGACATTCATTCCCCCAGCAGCCCTCGCAGAGCTGGGCTTTGCAGTGGTAGCTGGGAGGTGCTGATAACACACCGCTGTTTTGGCTGCTGCTGAGCAGAGCTCACAGAGCACCAAGGCTGTCTCTTCAAGGTTCCTCTCTCACCAGTAGCCTGGGGAAGGGCAAGGTCTTGGGATGGGATCCAGCCAGGACAGCTGACCCAAACTGACCGAGGGATATTCATACCATAAACTAACTCCATTCCAAAAGCTAAGAGGATGGAGGGGAGGGTATTTGTTACTGCAATGTTTGCCTTGTGGAGCAACCACTCTGTGTACTGAAGTCCCGCTTCCCAGGAAGTAGCTGGACATCATCTGCTGATGGGCACCAGATAATAAATCTTTTGTTTTCCTCTGTTTCCACTCACGACCTTTGTTTTTGCTTCTTTTAAACTGCCATTATCTTGACTCACAAGGGTTTTGTTTTCATCCTATTTTCTCCCCTGCCCTGTGTTGCTGAGGAGAGAGTGGTATAGTAGCTTGGTGGGCACCTGGCATCCAGCCAAGGCCAGCTCATCACAGTCCTTTTTGGTGCTCAGTGTGAGACACGAAACAGTGGCAGTTTTTAAATAAGTGTGCTACAGCTGTAGCAGTTGTGAAGTGGCAAACACCTGCACAGGCTGTGGAGTTTGTTGACTGCACTGCTTATCTCTATTTTGCTGAGCTTGGAAACATGTTAGTACAAGCAGCAGCTCTGTGCTTTGCCCTGGCATTGATGGCCTTGCTGTGCTGTGGGAGCTGTCTTGTGGGGATGGCGAGGGAATACATCTCCCTCCTCCTACCCAGGGTTTATGTGGATGGTTTTATGATGAGGTTCCTGAGATTCTTGTTCCCCCTTGTGAGCTCTTTAATACTGGTAATTAACACTGTATGCAGTCTGTGGAATCTGGTGTCAGAGAAGACAACTTTTAGGTCAGGAGAGACTGAAATGTGTCTGGACAAAACAGATTCCTGGGTGCAGGGTGTGTGAAAGGATCTGGGCAGGTTCCTAGAATGGCTGTCACATCCCATAGCCTGGGACTTGAAACCCAAACATGAAAGTAACCCTGACAAACTGGTGTGCCACCTGACAGAAGAGTGCTTTGCCTACCCTGGAGAAAACCAGTTTCCATCAGTGTACTGGTGCTTGGCCTGTGCCTACTGAGCCACAGCTCAGTACTCTCAGAGTGGTTGAGATAGACACCCAAACACTGCAGTCATGGCTCCAACATAAAAGAGAAACAGTGGATAAGGAAAACAACGGGTCCATATCACATGTTAGTGAGGGAGAAGGAAGAAGAAGCTGATCCTTCAACAAAGAACTTAGAGGAAGGAGTGAGACAATTCAGGCAGGAAGCAGAAAATACCTGGTCTCTGACCACAGAATTTCAAGTCATGTAGAAGACATTTGTCTTCCAGAGCAACTGGAAGCCCTACTTCCTGGGAACTGTCTGGGTATCACCTGCTGGTAGGAAGCAGAGAATAAACCTTTTGTTTCCTTTGCTTCTGTGCATAGCCTTTGGTTTTGCTTTATTAAACTGTCTTTATCTTGACCCAAGTGTTCTTCTCTATCTTATTTTCTACCCACCCGGCTCTCCCCAGCTAAGAAGGGGGGTGATAAGAGTGGTGTGTGAGTACTTGGCATCCAGCCAAGATCAACCCATCCCATTTCCCCAGGGCAAGTCATAGGCAAGTTCAAGAAAATAGTTTAGAAATAAAAGGCTCACTTTGGCTTTGCCTAAGCCCACTCCTACCATTATGAGAGTCTGGAGGCTCTGCAGGGGAGCAGGGCTAACAAACACCTTCAGCCTTTCTCCAAGCAGGTGATTCCTGCAGAGGCTGATCCAAGACATCTGCTGGGTGACAAATGTTGTTGTGTGGGTGCTGTAACCTCCTGGGAGCCAGTGAAGGGCTCCTTGCCCCAGGTGCTTTGATGATGTTGGACTTCTGTGGAGTGACTTTGATGGGCCCTGGGGAGAGCCAGCCACAACCTGCATTTTCCTCACTTAGCATATCCAGTCCACAGCCATGCCTAGATGGCCTAGAGCTGGAAGGCTGCATAAGAGTACCACAGACATCCCAGGGGAAAACCCGTCTTTGAAGAATGGAAAAGGTGGGCTCAGGGGAATATGTATCTGTGATTAATCTGTTCAGCCACTGGGTGCCAATGTTGGCTCATATTTGATAATTCAATACATTTTTCTATGGGAAGAGGAATTTTTAAAATCAAAAGGAAAATGCTGTAGTTTCGAGAGGCTGTGGAGACTGAAAAATATCCCTGAGAAGATGTGAATTTTTCTTCAAACAAATCTGGAAGTGGAGTGCCAGGAAGGCATCCATGAGGGGTGGGGAGACAGGGGAGCCCTGGGTTAACAAAAGAAAGAGAGGGACCCTTAATGAAATGGGCTTGCTGAGAATTATGAATCTGTGAGCCTATGTCGTGTAGTGATTAATGATGAACGACTGTTTTAACTTCGGATCAAATAATGGGTTGCCTCTGAAAAGCTTCATTAATCACCGTTAGAAATAGGCCTGCCAATTCATTACTTCAGGGCAGACATGAGCTGAACAGTTCAGCAAATTTCAGGACTGAGTGACTCTAGGCAGGGGATGGCTAAAAAGAAAGCAGGGGTCTAATCTGTGTTTCAATGCGCTGGGATTTATGAGTGAAGAATATCTTCCCATTGGCAGTTTCCTCTTTGTCCCCTCCTCTCCCACAAAATCTTTCTCCTGATTGTGATCTGGGCACAATGGACAGAAAACACATGGCATTCAGGGCCACATCAGGGCCACATCTTCTCCCAGGTACCCAGATGTGACTCTGATCCGAATCACTAGAAATGACATTGCATGTCTCGGGGCAGAGCCTGGCTGTCCTCAGCTGCTGTTTTTCACTTTGCAGCCTTCATCTGAGACTAATGCTGCCTACTGAAGGGCAGAACATGGACAAGAAACACATTTGCCCCCCCTTTTGAGAAAGTGCTGTCAATAGTAAGAAGCTTCTGTGCTTTTGATGTGATTCAAGATTTTTGAGCCACCTGGGATCTGTTTTAATTGCTGTCCCAGGAAAGTAAGGACTGGGAAACACGTGAAAGTACAGCTGATGCTCCCTGCTTGGGAATAGATCAACTCTTTTTCTTTAAAATAGCATCCAAATATCAGCTAAAAAGTTTCCTGTGCCTCCCTGCTATTTGCACCAAGCCAGTTTGCACAGGGGAAGAGAAAGAAATGGAAATTAGGTGCAGAATAGTTTTATCAGATGAAATTTTTTTTTGTTCCCAAAACATTTGTTTTGATCAAAACAAAAAGCCTTTGAAGATGTAGCAAGAGCTACCTGAGTCATTTTGGGTAGAAATCTTTCCTTTACTCCTTTCAAAAAGGAAATGGCAAATTACTTGCCCTGCCCTCACCTCCACCCTTGAAGCCCAAATGCTTTTGCTTTTTTTTTTCAGTCACTCCAACATCTACAAATTTACTTCAGCTATGATTTATTATAAATAAGTTCAAACTCAACAATTTTTCAATTTGTTCTTTTTGAAACATTCACCCAAAATGATCATTTGCATTGTTTTGGTTTCCTGAAAATATGAGTACTTTTGTTCAGGATTGACCTAACTTCCTTGAAACAAACAAAAAAGTCATTTATTCGCACAGCTGGAGATAGAGAGGGAAAAACATCTGGATATGAGAAGGGAGAGAAAATGTGCATTGGAAGGGAAAAAAACAGTAAAAGGACAAAAGGTTATAAGTAGAAAAAGAGAAAGGATTGATATGGGGGTTGGAGTGTGTATCCAGGGATTATGTGAAGAGGGCTATAGAAAGGGCCTTGAAAGAGAAATGTAAATATGGTGATGGAAAGGAGGAGGGGAGAACTAAGAGAAAAGACAGGGGAAAAAATGAAATGGAATAAAATAAACAAATAGAAAGCAAAAATAATGAGAAAAACTTGCATTTGAATGAAACAAAAAAGTGACTAAAAAGAAAATAATAGTTAAGAAAAACAAAGTTAAGAAAACAGATGAGAGTAAGAGATATGCTAGAAAGGACCTACAAACTGAAAAAAAAAAAAAAAACAGGAGAAATTTATTGATTTATTGCAGAAAAGGAAAGCAACATCCTTTTTGAATCTCGACCACTTATCGCCCAGCCCCAGCTGCACTGAACACGCCAGCACAGCAGCCCTTAGCCCCGAGACTGCAGTGTCCCCACTGCCCAAATCCACAAAATCCATGTGTGGGACACAACAAGGCTAGGGGAGAGCAGGAAGTAACATGTCAGCACCTGGGACCTGTGTTAATTCGGTGCATCAGCACCTTGGCTTCTACCAGCTCATTGTTTCCAGATGGTGCCTGGGCTGAGCCGGTATTTAAGGCATTTAAGGTCGCCTGCCTTAGGATTCCCAGGGGGCAGGAATAAACCCACCTCTCAAGTATGCAGGGCTCAGTCGCAAACTCTTTGGCACTGCCAACTGCCTTGCAAAAACTGAGATGGTCAGTGAGCAAAATGGTCTGGTTTTTATTAACTCACCAACATCTCCTCCCATGTGGTGTGGGGAAGGAAGGGCACTTCTTTGTGCTCCATGGCCCTTGCAGAAGGGAGATGCATCCTGGGTTTGTTTACCAGCCTGTTGCCCTGATTTTTTAAGATTTTCTAAGCCTTCTGATGTTGACATTCTTTTAGAGAACTTTCTCACACACTTTCTGTAAATAGCACACTGTTTTGCATTCTTTTATGGAGGAGGAGAACTTTGATGGACTGTTGGTTTGTCCAGTGTCATTGGAGAGGTGGCACTGTCACCCTCCAATCCACTGTCACTTTTGGAAAACTATGAATGTTGGAGTCAGAAAATAAACTTTCTCTTTTTTGCTCTTCACCTTGAGAGCAGCGGTGTGCGCCTGTGTTCTTTCATGTTCCATAGCGACACCAGCCCTCATGAGAAAGGTCTGAGTTCTCCATTCTCTGGGGCCAACCCCAGCTTGAACCTGCAGGGACAAGGCTGGGGGCTGAGCCAGCCTTCCCTCCTCACTCACCCTGGGCTGCAGGCAGCGGAGGAGCCAGAGGCTGGGGCATATGGAGGTGGTGGGATTTCATACTGGCCGTCAGAGCTCCTGGCTGAGGTGGCAGCTGGGCTCTCTGAAAGGAATTGGCTTCAGGACATTCCTGTGTGTCTCTCCAGCATGGGGGAAGAACCTAGGTGAATAGCTTAGTGCTTTGAACTGACTCTGAGCACTCAGCAGTGAGGCAGGGACCACTCCAAAGCCTGGTCTCTGCCCTGCAGTCTGAAGTAGCATGTATGGCAGCAACTATTTCAGCAGCTTTTAATATTTCTCCCTCCACCATCAAAAACATTTAATCAGCTTGGCTGAAATTGCAAAGCCTTTTTCTTTCTTTTTTTTTTATTTTTTATTTTTTATTTTCAGGTTTGCTTTATGATTGCTCCTAGATATAAAACATTGAAAGGAAAATCAGATTTTAGGTGATATGAAAAAGACACTGGAAGCAATAAGCACTGCTTCAAAATGGGGTGACTTCTTCCTGTTGGCTTACTGTAAATAATGGGTGACCAGTGTTGCCGTTCGGTGTCACATCCCAGTTCTGCTGAATAGAATGCCGTGATATCATCATAACAGCAGACAGATAAATGAAACCAATGATCTGTCCCCTGTCTCATATTGTTTTAGTTTCACTGTTAGGCATTGATTACACTTTGCCCTCACCAAAAGCTTTTCTTACTAATTTCAGTGTATCCCAAATTGTTCACAGACTTTAAAGGTAAAACTATTTCCTTGTACTGTCTCAGATAAAGGATAATCAGGCAGAGGTCTAAATTCTTAAAGTTATTAAGCACAATATGGTCTCAAAGGGAATGAGAAGCCTATATTTAGTCCTTAGCATTTAAAGTTTAGTCAAATGTGAATAAATTTCCAGACAAAGGCTGGATCACTAACATTTCTCAACAGTCTGATTTTTTTACAGAAGAAATACATTTATAACCAAAGAATCTGGTAATTCTTCCTTGAAACTTGTGTTACCATTAAAGCTTTTGGTCATAAGCATTAATGCATGCATGATCAGATTTCTTCAGTTGTAATGGTCAAACTGCCAAAAAATATCAAACATGCTAATAGAGGCATGTGTTTCCATGTAGCATTCAGACTTTCAAAGCATAGCCCATGTCTCCATTGTCTCTGAGGACAGCGTCTGGGAAATCCTCACCTAGCACACACAGTCAGTAACAGAGATGTGGAAATCTGCTATAAACCTTTCATTTGTATTAGGTTGGCTTGGCAAGGCTGGGGGGCAGGAGGGGCATTTCAGGGGTGGCTTCCATGAGAAGCTGCTGGAAGCTTCCCCCATGTCTGGCAGAGCCAATGCCAGCTGGATCCAAGATGGACCCATCACTGGTCCAGGTCAAACCCACGAGCAGTGGTGGAGGAGTCTCTGGGATAATGAATTTAAGAATGGCAGAAAAAGCCCAGTGTGCATCAGCAGTCAGAGGGAGGAGTGATGAAATGTCAAACAGCTCTGCAGAGCCGCAGGGCCTGTGAAGAGGGACGAGGAGGAGGGGCTGCAAGCACTGGAGCAGACATTCCCCTGAAGTCCATGGTGAAGACCATGGTGAAGCAGGATGTGCTCCTGCAGCCTGAAGTCCACGGTGGAGCCTGTGGAGGACCCCATGCCAGGGAGGGTGGATGTGCTTGAAGGAGGCTGTGGCCCTGGGGGAAGCCCACACTGGAGCAGGTCCCTGGCAGGAGCTGTGACCCCAGGAAGAGGAGCCCACGCAGGAGCTGGTGCAGAAGGTGCATGGGCAGCTGGGTCCCTTATTTCTCCTCAGCTTCTCCTCAGGGTGGGACCAGGAGGAGACACAGCATGTTCCCCAGCAGGTGCTGTGTCCTGCAGGTACAAACCAGCTCACACAGAGCAAAGAGACCTTGGCTGGCAGCACCCCTGTAGTGCTCTGCTCCAGCTGAAAGGTGTGCCCACAGGGAGGCTTCAGGGGCACCAGCAGGTGTTAAACAGCATCGTCCTTATTCGAGGTGTTGATGTCTCTGATCACCCTGATGTGATGTGTCTTTCATTGCTTTTTTAGGTGGAAGAGAACCTGCAGTGTTACTGGTAATACATGAAACTTACATGACTGAAATCATACGATGAAATTTTGAAGATACATAGCACATAATTTCTGCCCTGTTGCTGTATACAGATGACTGTGCAGCACTAGAGAGAGTGGGTAGAGAGAAACTGTGAGTTTTCAAACCGGAGACCTGTGAGCTGAGTACTGCAGTACCTACAGAACCCACTCATGGCACATCTCAGCCACAACCCCTTGAAGGTTAGTGAAGATGCAGCTGCAATGCTGTAGCACCAGAACACGCAGCTTTAAAAAATGAGAAAAAGATATCATTTACCTAAGGCTGACTTCCTTACAGGGACAAAGAGGATATTTACTAGTGCTTGGAACATAAAAGAAAAGTGAGCAGTCCACGACAACCCACATTAGCGACTCGGTAATCATATCAAACCCATCTTGTTTGCTTTGCTGTAGGACACCAGGCCTTACAAGTAACTGAGAGCAGTCATATACAGCCATTTCAGCAAAGTTTTTGACATTGATTCTCATATCATTTTAAGAAAATAAGGTTTACATGTAAGTCATATAAAGAGATAAAGCATTGCCCAGAAATTGCAGTACTTACAATTCTGTTTGTTTAGTGAGCAATTCCCTGGCTAAGTCCAGGGGTATATAGAGTTTAATTCTGCAAGGGTCTGGTATTATTTAATATTTTCCTTAATGGTTTCAGTGATCCATAAGGAATAATATATTGTTTTTTAAACTTTCAGATAATGTTATGGTGGGAAGCACTTGGGGAAGAAAGAAAATTACTGGAAAACTTAATAGTTTGGAAAAAAGAGGTGGAAATGGAATCACAGAATCATATAATTAGCTGAGTTGGAAGGGACTCACAAGGATGATAGAGTCCAGCTCCTGGCCCTGCACAGCACCATCCCCAGGAGTCACACCATGTGCCTGAAAGCACTGCCCAAATGCTTCTTGAGCTCTGGCAGGCTGGTGATGTGACCACTTCCCTGGGGAGCCTGTTCCAGTGCCCTGCCACCTTCTGGGTGAAGAACCTTTTTCCAAAACCCAACCTAAACCTTCCCTGATAAAACTTCAGGCCATTCTGTGGGCCCTGTCACTGTCACCACAGAGAAGAGATCAGTGCCTGCCCCTCCTCTTCTCCTCATGGGGGGTTGTAGACTGAGATAAGGTCATTAAAAGCAATAGAATAAAGAAGTGTAAAACACTGCATTTGGGCTGAAGTAATTTGAAAGACATGTATAGACCAAGATTAGGTACCTTAACCTTGATTGGTTGGGAATCACATCTCCAGAAAAGTGCCAGAGGTTTGTGAGATGACTGTGATTCAACATTGATGTGCTATCCCAGAAAAGACAATTACACATGGGAAAATAGAGAGAAATCTGTGGGATGTAGGACCTATGATTTTTATTTGTACTAAGTCCTTGGCTGGAGCTCTGTGTCCAGATTCAAGTATCACGCTCCAAGGGAGATCTGGCTAACTGGAAAAATCTCAGAGAAGAGTGACAAGAAGGGTCAGAAGTCTGTGAGGTGTGGAAGACAAGGTGACATGGCAATGATAACCTAAAGAAGAGAAGGTGATGAGAAGTGGGAAGGAAAACAGACAGGACATTATAACAGTTTTGAAAATATAAAAAAATTTGTGCAAAAAAAAAAAAGAAAAACCTCAAAGGTTTTTTATTCATCTCAAAGGAAGGTTAGGGAGAAGTAGAGTGCCTTAATATAGTAAGGAAGCTTAAGGTTAGATTTTAGGGAAATTCTTATTTTGCTGAAGCCCAAAAATCAGTTTCCTGGTTGTGGAGTATGCATCACTGAAAGTCTTATACAACCAGGTAGGATCTGTCCACAATGGCTGAGTGCTTTATCCAGTCTTGAGGCAGAACAGTACATAGTCACTCCTCAAGATGCTTTCCAAATTAATTTGATTTCATTTGCTTGTGGTTCTGCATTTGAAAATCAACCACCAGCAAACACCTTCTCTGTGAATTGTTATAAACCTGTCAGTAATTATTATTACCTTTACTGAGCCATGAAAAATAATTTCCTCTTTAATTTCAAAAAGCAAATGAGCGTAAAGATCGCTCTTGCTTTTGCTGTGTATCATGACTTGTTGATGAACATTACTGGCTAAATATAAGCTTGACTCATCCAAAAAAGCAGAAATAATATTTATACACAGCTTTAGAGTGAGATATTTTGATCAGTCTCTATGTTCAGTGCTCTGTGATTAGGGTCAATGCATTCAGGTACACAGAGTATTAAGCTCCTGATGACTATACAAAAGAAAATTGGAATCAGATACCATTAAATTGAGTAGAAAAAATTCTTTTTTAATCATAATAACAGATACATGAGAGTTTAATTGCATAACTTTGCATTTCAGGATCAGCTGAAGTAATTTCCTGCATTCAGACTATAAAGAAATTGAGAATATCTTCATTTAAAATATAAACCCTTGAGATCAAATGCATAATATAGGAGATTTTTAAGTCCAATTAAATTTTTAGGAAGGCATTGAAGACTATCCATTTGGAGGCCCTGCTCAAAATATTTCTCAGTTATTTTCTGGTGTGTTTTTTTGGTATATGTTTCCAGTCCTCAAGCACTGAGATGAGGGAAGGGATCAAAGTTGTGTCCCATTTTTTGAAGAAGATTTCCTGATCTTTTCTGAAATTTCGCTTCTCTAGCCCTAGGCTCATGGAGGATTCATTCTATTTTTCTTCCACATCTTCCCAGGTGTCAATATTGTCCTTAGTTATCCAGCCCTCTCTGATGACAGCAATGTCCTTATTACCTTAAATTACCTTTTGCAGATAAAATATTTCAAGATATAGTAAAGTCTCCTACTGGAAACCCAGTAAGGACCTGTCCTTCTACCATTTTCCAGTTCTGGACCTTGCTACTATGCACACTAAACCAATAAAATGAAACATTAGGACACAGCTGTGACAAGGATATGTTATTTACATAGCCATTAATTAACACTTTAGAAGTTTCTTTCTTCCTTGCCCTTAACTTACCTTTCCATTAAATTGCAATTACAAAAGCAGAAGCCCATGGTGGTATCATATTTAAACAGGCAAGCCCAAAAGTGAGGTTGCATACATGGTTTTTATGAAGCTCTTCAGTTTGATCCAGAGTAAAGGAGATGCCAGAAGAGAATTGAAAGAAAAAAATTGTTTTTGAGTCTCAAGGTTGTTTTTGTAAAAAGAAAACACCTACTTTGGAATTTCTAAGGCTCAATTCTACATTGAAAGCAATGTTTAATCAACCATATCCTTGCTCAGTGTTGCTCTGCAAGCCTTTGATTAATTGATTCAGCCTTCTCCATACTCAGGTGACAAATGAATGAAGGGATGGCTGCTTAAACCAAGGGATGGAGAGAAAGATCATTCTTTCTGAGAAACTGAAATGAAAGAGCAATTTTACAGTCAAAAAACAAACAAGGTTTTAAGTTGGGAACAGATCATTATACAAATGCTCTTTGACAATTATTAGTGTTTGGGTTGCAGTTCTGCTTTTGTGCTATCATTAGTGATCAAAATGAAAAAAAAATCACTGTATTTTCTTTTTTGGAGAAAGCTAATAATGACCCATGTTTCCTTGTGAAGAAAGGAGACTATCCAAAGAGAGTATCCAAAAATAAAACTGAACACTCAAAGGCAACATCAAAGGACAGTCATGTTAATTGGAGGTCAAATCCTGCAGCACTGAATTCATTTAAAAAAGAGGTGAGCATAGATTAGAAGAGACCACTTTGTTTCGTATGAATCCTCAATTTTTCTTGCATCTCGGGACAACTGTGGCAGCAAAGATGCAGAGATCTGACATCCAGCTTCTCACTGAATGCTGAAGGGAGATGAGGATTTCAGTTTCCCAAGCAGAGGAAGGAATTGAGTTTGTCTTCACAGGATGCACCTACAGAGTCTGTGTCCAGAGTACTGAGTCATACCTCCTGAAATAGTCAAGGTGCCTTACTCAGAAGAGAGATGTGAGACAACACACACTCAAAACTGGGTTCAAGTAGAGGTGTCAAAATTCTTCTGGGGTTTAATCTGCAGTCCTTGATCAGGCTTCACCTGAATCTTACACATCCAGAATTCACAGTGAAACATCAGGAGTTGTTTTTCAGATATTAAAAGGCAGTTCTTTGTGTATTTGAAGGAAAAAAAATGGCATTAATTGTACTGAGAATGGAACATGAAAAATGCCTGATATTCTGATGTATCCATACAGAGTTTTGTCTTATTTTGCCAAAGAGGAACCACTAGCCTGGAATAAATCTTGTTATTTTGAACATTTGAGCTATTGCATGAATGGAAAGGCCAGTTTAAACATTAAGCCCAGTCAATTAAATAAAGCCACTCTATTAAGAATAGGAAGGGTTTTCATAGAATCATTGGATGGTTTGGGTTGGAAGGGACCTTAAAGATTAACTAGTTCCAAAACCCCTGATGTGCAGGGACCCCTTTCCCTAGACCAAGTAGCTCAAAGCACCATCCAGCCTGGCCTTGAACACTTTCAGGGACGGGGCAGCCCCAGCTTCTCTGTGCAACCTGTGCCATTGTCTCACCACCCTCCAAATTAACAATTTCTTCCAAAGACTCAATCTAAACCACTCTTCAGTTTAAATCCATTCATTCCCCCTTGTCCTGTCATTACATGCCCTTGTCAAAAGTTAAACTGTTAAACTGCAGTAACTGGAAGTCTAGAGGATGTGATAACACAGCAGCTGACACAGATGGCCAAATCACTGATCAAATACAGCGAGCATAGCTCTCAAAATTAAAAATAGGGGTAAATTAATGTACTTTGAATTGGAATGGAAGTGAGTGTTAGAAGTGAGGGCCTGGCTTACAGCAGAGCTCAAGCCCTGTTTCCCTGACTGGGTGTGATGCAGAACACGTGGGATAATGGCTGTTTGGGAAAAGGAGAGCAGGAAGTTTGCTTTTGGTCCATGACCGAGGAGTGGAGCAATGAAGAAGAGCTGAATTTGAAGCTGTGCTCCTGCACCTCAGAGGACGCCATCAACAGAAAATGAGTTCATCACTTCTTCGCGTGGTGGAACAAACGTTTTAGAAAAACCTGGCCGGATTCATGAAAGAAAAACCTCTCTGCATTAATGTAATGCGAGAGGCTTGAAAATGAGAGAGAATGGGAAACGTCGCGCCTCGGAAAAGTACCAGCAGAGGTCAGCACAGCCGGGAGAATGGAGCAGCCGCCGCCGGGATGCTGCTGCTGCTGCTGTGGCTGCCGGGATGCTGCTGTAGCCGGGATGCTGCTGTAGCCGGGATGCTGCTGCTGCAGCCGGGATGCTGCTGCTGCAGCCGGGATGCTGCTGCAGCCGGGATGCTGCTGTAGCCGGGATGCTGCTGCTACTGCCGGGATGCTGCAGGGCCGGCGGCGCGGCCCTTCCCGCTAAGAGTTTAAGTTCCTTCCTGCCAAGTGCGTGAGCAGCACACTCCACCTTCCATTCTGGGACAAAGCAGATACTGGTGTTTTCTTTATTCTGATCTCGTATGTGCTTTGCAAATTCAAGAAGGTGGCTTGACATAGCACTTTAGATGAGAAAATACTCACACCTGAATTCTTTCATGGCAATAAAATTTCCTCCACAATTCATACAAAATCTAATTTTTCACTCTGTTAAGACATCCATCCTGCTGCATCTTTTTCTTCATAACACTGGTTCTCACAGAACATTGTAGACAGAAAAGCCAGAACATCATTCATCAGACTTAATCAGTAAAACCCTTCTTCATGGAGCTGTTTCTTCCAGGAAAGCTCAGTTTCGTGAATAATTTTATATCTGGATTACTTCATTCAAAGCTAGTGCAGGAAACTGGATTTCCTTAATGTAAGGTGATACATTACACCTGTCTCTCTGGAGAATAATGTTGGAACTTGGGTTCCTTCCAGACCAAATGATGGCAAATGCCAAAATGCCCAGTAAAAAAGGGACTTCACATATAGAAACATAGACTGGGCTTGCTTCGCATCATTCTGAAGTAGAGTAGTGCTGGTAAGAGAACTTTGGTTATATCAGAGTTACATGAACTTGCAGTTATTGAGTTATGAAATAATTGATAATCATAGTGATGCAAAGCTTAAAGTAATGCCAATGATATCACGCCAGTGATTTCCTGACTGAAAAGAATTTCAACTGATTGAGTGCTTTGCTTATAATGGTGTGTATTCTTTTCCAGATCCAAAGAGGCTGGATTTGTTTAATACTCAATATTTGCACAATCAATGGAAATTTAGATTTGTGTTTTTCCAAAATAAAGTGTGAGACACAGTGATTTTTCAGGGTGTATGTTGTATGAGGCTGGTGTTTTCTGAAGAACTGATAAGAACATCCAAGTGAAATTGCATTTCATCTCAGTAGACATAACTGTAGCACTGAGTAACTTTACAGTGATGAGTATCATCGCTGGTGTCTCATGTAAAGACAGGAAAGAGAAATATATCCAGCCTTAATTCTGTGCAAAGGCACCTGGGGCAGCTTTGTACCTGCTGCCAAACCAGCATGGCATGATGCAGCACTGGAAAGAGGTACTGACACAGGCCTGGAAGCAGCAGAGCTATTTTAACTGTGTTTTCCACCTCATTTGATGTTAACCAGCCCACAGCAGTATTATTTAGGCATGTGATATCTACATGACTAAATTGCTTGCTATTCCAGAGCTTGTGCTTATATGGCACAAGCTTAGATAACTCTGGTATCCACTGTATTGCACACTATGGACATCATCCTCACTTGAGTCCCCAGGGAACAGAATTTACCAGCATCTGTAGATGTGTAATTTCTTATTAGGTTGAGGTAGCTGCAAAATGGGTATAGGGCTCCACTTTGTGCACCATTTTTTAACTCAGAGTGTTTGTTTAGGCTAACCTGAAGTGGAAGACTATCCATTATTGTTTTAAATATTGGTTAGCCTGAAACACTCAGTGGAAAAATATCTAGGAGCAGAAACGTAAAGATGTTTGTAAAGTCTGTCCTCAGCATCCATAGAGAAGTTTGAGTAGAAGTCTTATGGGAGCAGGACTTCCAAAACTACATAGTCAGAGGGCTGGGTCAGACCATCAGATCATGGAGTTGTAACCACAAAAATTTATACAAAAGCTTTTACTGTAGGCTAAATCCACAATAAACTCTAACAACAGTAAGATTCTGGGTATTACCCAGGCACAGAAATGGTTTTGGACTACTGAACATTTACCATTCTTCCTCAGTTTTCTGACAAAAATTCCATTATTCAAGGTAATTGTTGGCAGACCCAGAGAGTGGAGGTCACAACAGCTGAAAGTGAGTTACAATGCCCTTGTGTGTGTAAAATGCATCACTTGTCCCTTTGTGTGGAAAGAAACACATGGAGCTGGATATTTCTAATGCCAGTTGATGTTTAAGGCTTCAGTTCCCTGATAGGAATTGAGCAAAGAAAACTGCATTTTGAAGAAGCCATTTAAGTTTGAGACAGGAAAAAGTAATGCAGCTTATCACCATTAGCTTTCTTTTTGTCTAAAATCAATGATGTGCAGTGTTTTTTTTCTGTGACATAAACAGAATCAGTGTTTGTTTAATAATGTACAACTTCCTAAATGACAGAGATTATGAATAAGCCCAAGGGCTAAAGAGAAGAGCTGTTATGTAATGGTAGGGCCCCCTCCTACCCTAAGAAGAAATATGACATTTCAAAAAAAAAACCCCATTAATATGCAGCAAAATGGTTAAAAAAATTATTTTCTCCCTCTTTTTCAGGCCTGCATGGGACTAGCATATTTGACAGGAAATGTTCTCTGTGAACTGCTATTACTGATAGAAATGGTGGAGAAATCTGGTAACTATTAATATTATATAGCTGGGTTTTATTGTATTACAAAACCCTTGCAACTCCTTAATACAGAGAAAGGCATCAGAATGAGTACCTCTGAGCACAGAGAAACACAGCATCACTTGTGACTACACAATTAAAAAAGGTGTCTGTGTATTCCCATTTTGTCCAAAAAGGAAAAAGCCAATCTCATATATCAAATGGAGTCAAGGATACTGCTTGACAAGGATTAGTTTATATTAAAGAAATGTAGCACCATGCATCAGGGAACATTAGTGAAACCTGACCTCATCCATCACTGGCTCTCTGACAAGTGTGGCCATATCCATTTGTTTCATGAAAATTCAGGACTGAGCATCGGTTTATATTGGGCAATCCTTACACTGCATCGTATTACACTAGGCAGAAACTCAGGACAATAAGTCATTATAATTTACTCCTGCTGAAATCAACACAGCTGTCACTTACCACTTAGGCACTCCTGTTACACAAACTAGTGCCAACAAAAAACCCTCAAACCTCAAAACAGCAGAGTAGCTGTCAGTCAGGACATATCTATGAGGCACAGCTTAGATCTCACCAGGGAATATCACACAGGCTGAGTGTGTTTCTGCTGATGCCAACGCAGTGACACGGAATGACAATGCCAGAAAGCTGAACTTTCTCCCCTTAAACACACCCCCTGGCTCAAACCCATCGCTGTGAGAACCAGACTCACTCGTGTTCAGATGTGTGTGTCTTGTGTAATTTTAAATCTTCGGAGTCCTGGCAGGGAGTGTTGGATCTATTGATCTGCAACCTGCTAGGGCTGCAAATGGAGACCATAGATCTTAGTGTCCCTAAAGTGATACTGTAGTTGGTCATTGGCATCTTTTCTGATTTCAGAGACGTTCAGCCCACTCTTTTGTGAGCAAAGGGTTAACAGATTAACAACAGAAACTGGTTGTCTTGGGTAGAAAAAAACCAGTGATGCTGTATATAAAAGTATTCATATTAAAACACATGTCAGTCTTGGAAAAGTACAGGGTCAAACATCAAGGAAATACATGTGAAGTTTTATTCCGTAGTTTCTCATGTGAATTATATTTTTGGATCATGGCACTCACTTTTTAATTCCCAATATGCAGTTTTTTTTCAAAAATCCATTCTTACCAGAACAGGCAGGGAGGGTGAGAACCAGAGAGAAAGTCTCCTTGTGGGTTCCTGTTGTGAAAGGAGCTTGGATTTTCATAGTATGGTACATGCTGCTTTGTAAATCATTTGCCTCAAGTTTTACCTCTGGGCCTTGTGGAATCTCTTTGTGTCCCTGAGTCAAGTAACTCAGCTTCAATCATTAAGGTACCTCAGAGAAAATTATAATAGGGCATTATTTTATAATTAAGAATGGAAATTCAGTCTCCCAAATGGTCATGAAATTAATCCCTTTTCATCTAGCATTTTCAGAATGAGAAACCTAGTCTAATGCATCTCTTGACAGTAGCAACAAAATCATCATCCATCACTTTGCACCAGGGAAGTCCCTTCATTTGCTTCATTTTCAGTCTGGGAATACCATCTTCACACAAATGAATGAACACCAGAAAAACAGCCCTTCAGATAAATTGCCTCCTGGGGGTATATATCTTTAGATACTGCATTGCATTCATATATTAATATTATATGCATTACCTTTCCCATAAGATGAATAAAGTCCCCTTACAGCAGAAATCACCCTCTATATATTCACTTAATGATCAGGATAAACCTGCCACATTACCTTTAGTGTGGGAATTCTGATCGGAAACCAGGAAAACACCAGAGGAAAGGAAAATCTACTTTATGGTACTGAAAAGTAAATGCAATGGACTGTGCAGCTGATAGCCCTACATAGGCAAAAAGCTACTTTAACAACCTTGCACAAACAATAAACACACATTCAATTCTAAACAACCTTCATGCTTTCTCCATATATTGAGTACAATGATGCAGTGATAAATCATATTGAGGCTGGGAACCTTTCTAGAGAAAGAAAATAAAATCTGTTGCTTTAATTCAGCAAAGAAACTTTGCCCCATGCTTATGTTTGTAGAGGAAAAAGACTCAGCCTTTTACTTACCTAATATTTGGTTTTTGTATTCTAGGAAGATTATCAGTAAGATCTTTGAAAATAAAGCATATGAATGTTCCTTCAAACAACAATAAATTACAGATTACTGTAATTGGGTATCAGATAGCATTGAAAATATTTTTAAGGTAAAGGTGTGGATGAGGCTGAAGACAATTATATCTTACGAAATTGTAAGCATTGCTTAATAGAATGTTGTCAGTTAAGGGAGTTTGGTCTTAGTTTTATCACATAATTTCAGTAAAAAATAAAGATTTGCAGGCTTGAAATTTATGTTGAAGAAATTAAACTCAATTCATCTTAGAGAAAAGCAAGAGCATAAAAAAGCTGGTGTTCAAACCTCTGGAAGACCTTGATTGTGTCAGCAATAGAGCTTCGGAGCTGAAATGAATGCCTGTAACAGGTGGTTCAGCAAGGTCCTGGACAAAATCAGATGGAGAAATGTATTGTAAATGGAAGCAATATTGTATTGGGGTAGAAAAAGTACCTCATTCTTCATACTATTTAATTAAATGCATGTTTATTGAGAATATACACTGCACTGAACAAAAAAGTCTCCAGTAGAGGAATTTCCCACACTTGAAAGAGAAAATCAGAAAATAGTTCAAAATATATTTCTCTAAAAAGGGACAAACTTCTTATGGGTCTACAGGAATTTTGATGCTTGAGTCTCACCACCTGGTTTAATAGCAGTAGCTGAGGTCTGTCAGTCTTTGGGGTGCACTATTCACCTCTTACACCCTGACAATCAGAACACAAAACAGGCATTTGTTGCAGCTGTGGTTTTCATAGGCAAATATCAAGATATGTTTCACTTTATACTGAGGGAAGCTGTTTTCATATGCAAGTGGGAAATTCAGCAGGAATGGTTATATCACAGTAAGATATGGGTGGGCTGGGCCCATGGCTCCTGCAGATGAAGGATTGAGGTGGATTCTCAGGAGCTGATTCTCTCCATCAGATGGTAATTTTGCACTGAAGTTCAGTAATAATTAGGTAGATTGCATTCTTTTTAAAATCAAAAATATTTTAAAAATAAAAAATTAATACCCCGCATGCCTGCACAGAAAACTGGCCTCATAGACTAAGAAACAGAAGTGCCTTTTCAAAGTCTTTAAGCAAGGTATTGCAGGAACCAGCAATAAAACTTGACATCCCCAAATAACTTGTGTCATGACAACGCTCTTTGATCTCTCTTGCCTAAACATGTATAAACAAATGGATGCACCACTGATGATCTGATAGCCAGCAACTCTGTCTTCAGGTTTCTCATTCCATATGTGAGAAGTGGTTATAAAATATCACTGAATCTTTGAAAAACACTAAATCTTAGTTCAATTTACATCAGGAAAATGTAACTCCATGCTTCGCTGGGTGTTGGAGGAATGCATGCATCACCATAGATGTGGAATAGTCAGCAGCTGCTTTTTATGCTCTTTATTCTGAGGAAACGTTTTTCCAGGCTTCAGTTTTCATTAGAGATCCTTGCCCACATGTATCATTCTGTGATATGCAGAGTGGGTATAATAAATCATATTACCACAGAGAGATGCCAACACACATTACACTAAAGAAATGCTACCTCATGACTTTTTTTTTAATATTGAGGAAAGGTAAATCTTTCACATCACTTAGCATCAGCACAGTCTGGCAGTGAGCAAACTGGACTGGGAGAAACACTAATATTTCCAATCTTTAGCTAGAGTAGCATATGAATAAAAAGCATATAATTGTTTAGTTACAAATCTCTCAATCTAAACAGTTAGCTGTTACACATTCTTGATTATCTCTACCAGAGATAGCTGATGATGGAATTTGCCAATCCTACCGTGTAATCTTGCCATGTGGATAGGGGACCGGATGAAGTCTTGTTGCCCAGAACATAAGAATAGTTTTTTCAGTCCTTCCTTCCTTCCTTCCTTCCTTCCTTCCTTCCTTCCTTCCTTCCTTCCTTCCTTCCTTCCTTCCTTCCTTCCTTCCTTCCTTCCTTCCTTCCTTCCTTCCTTCCTTCCTTCCTTCCTTCCTTCCTTCCTTCCTTCCTTCCTTCCTTCCCTCCTTCCCTCCTTCCCTCCTTCCCTCCTTCCCTCCTTCCTTCCTTCCTTCCTTCCTTCCTTCCTTCCTTCCTTCCTTCCTTCCTTCCTTCCTTCCTTCCTTCCTTCCTTCCTTCCTTCCTTCCTTCCTTCCTTCCTTCCTTCCTTCCTTCCTTCCTTCCTTCCTTCCTTCCTTCCTTCCTTCCTTCCTTCCTTCCTTCCTTCCTTCCTTCCTTCCTTCCTTCCTTCCTTCCTTCCTTCCTTCCTTCCTTCCTTCCTTCCTTCCTTCCTTCCTTCCTTCCTTCCTTCCTTCCTTCCTTCCTTCCTTCCTTCCTTCCTTCCTTCCTTCCTTCCTTCCTTCCTTCCTTCCTTCCTTCCTTCCTTCCTTCCTTCCTTCCCTCCTTCCCTCCTTCCCTCCTTCCCTCCTTCCCTCCTTCCCTCCTTCCCTCCTTCCCTCCTTCCCTCCTTCCCTCCTTCCCTCCTTCCCTCCTTCCCTCCTTCCTTCCTTCCTTCCTTCCTTCCTTCCTTCCTTCCTTCCTTCCTTCCTTCCTTCCTTCCGTTTCTCTCTTTTGAAAGCTCCTACAGCCGCATGGCCTTCTATGGGCCAGGCTGTTGGTGCAGGTGATTGAAGTCCTAAGCTCTGGTTTGTGGAATGAGGACACTGCTGTATTTTGGTTCATTTGTGAGAGACAGGTTTCCAGCCTTCACCAAGGCTGTAATAATTGGAATAATAATAATGGAAAAATAACAACAATGACAACAACAGCAACAACTCATGGCCGACTGGAACATAATCACATAATCTTCAAAAGTTCAATTTTTTTTTTGCATTATAATTTTTTGTAGCCATGTTAAACTTCTTGAAAACTTTTGAAACTCCAGAATGGCCAGCAAATTTTAATTCATCCCATAGACTCAATGTGCTCAGTATGATTCATGTACATACTCAATATCCACCTTTTCCTCCCTGCCCCCCATGATACACAGGGTGTTGCTTCAATTGTGAAGATTCCTCATGATGTATAGCAAGGGCTTTCAAAAGTGATTTTAAATGCCATTTTTAGTTGTGAGATATTCTGAAAGGACTGTTTTCTCTGCAGAAAGTTTTCTTTTCATTGTTGGACAATGTAAACTGGAACTATTTCCTGACATGTCTTCCAGGCTTCATGTGAACAACCTGGAACAACAGATATTTGCAGCTAACCTGACAGCTGCTCTATGAGAAAGAGGCACCAGTGCTGTGCTCAGCTGTTATATTATGATACTGTGGGTTTTGCAGTCACTTTTGAGCCAGGTTCCTTTCAGAATTCCCTAATCCACTGAAAATTTCAAGGGACATAAGGTCAGGGACGTAACAAATCTTTCCATGCACGTAGTGAAGTTTGGCTGCTGGGCTCAAGCCATCCACTATGACCACCAGTAGTCCCTTTCGGGCAGCATGCAACATTTCCTCTTCAAGTGCTTCAGACTTCCTTTGCATTTAGCCATTATCCTCTGGAGTCCACCAAGCTCTTGTGTCACTCAAGTCCCGGGCTGTGCACATTACCAACCTCCTGTGGCATGAGCCTTGTGAAGAGACGCCAAGACATGAGTGGAGTGGTCACTTACAAGAGCATTGTCAACACAGGTGCTTCAGCATCTGCAGACCATGGAATTGGCTTTTCTTTCTGTCCACTAATGCAGTGATTTTGCAATGTTATCATACCCACAAATACAACTCTCAAGCAGAAGCAGAGTATTTAAAAATATTGTTACTTTGAGTGTTGACAACATTTGTAAAAAGCAAACCTGATATATATCATTAATGACACATTTTCTTACACATTTTCTTTTTACTCCAAAATTTTGTAGTACATTTATTCTCTTTGACTGCATTTAAAATCCCTCCAGGCTTTCCCTTTAAATAGCTACAGGAAGCCTCTTCCTCATCTGATATTTTACACAATAAAACTTTTGAAGAAGTTAAAGCCATAATATTGATGTATTGATGCCTGCAGCACAGCAAACTGCTTTCAGTAACAGCTGTCAGGCTCAGTGCTGCACCAGATCTCTTGATAGTGTTTGCAATTTACTTATCTTTCAAGAGATATCCAATGAATGTGGACAAGAATTTGTAACAAATAACTTTCTCTTTCTCTTTCTTTCTTTCTTTCTTTCTTTCTTTCTTTCTTTCTTTCTTTCTTTCTTTCTTTCTTTCTTTCTTTCTTTCTTTCTTTCTTTCTTTCTTTCTTTCTTTCTTTCTTTCTTTCTTTCTTTCTTTCTTTCTTTCTTTCTTTCTTTCTTTCTTTCTTTCTTTCTTTCTTTCTTTCTTTCTTTCTTTCTTTCTTTCTTTCTTTCTTTCTTTCTTTCTTTCTTTCTTTCTTTCTTTCTTTCTTTCTTTCTTTCTTTCTTTCTTTCTTTTCTTTCCCCTGTATATCCAAAATATCACTGACCTTGGCAATTATAGATTGCTTTTTTTTTTATTGACAACATAACAGGAGAGCTTGGCCATTGCTAGTTTTGACAAGGATGTATTTGTGTTTTACTGTTGGATTTTATATCAGGCTGGATTTTGATGTCTTGCCTATATTTTATCTATCTATCTATCTATCTATCTATCTATCTATCTATCTATCTATCTGTCTATCTATCTAGCAGATATATGTGCTTATGCACAAATGTTCTTCCATATTTGAGGATTTTTCCACGAGTATATTTTTATTTCTCTTTTTCTTTTCCTTTTCTATCTTGCCACAGATAACTTCACCTTGTTGAGCAGAAATAAAGAATGCTGCACATTGCTAAGAATCTATGAATGAGTCCTACTAAGGGAATATAGGATTGTTATCATAAATCTTCTTAGAACATTGACATTAAATGGAAAATCCCTTTCACTGCTAACTGAGACCAGTGTCAAGAAAGAGAGTGCTAACAAGATTAAAGATTCTTTTTTGGTGATCCTACCTTATGGCTCTTGGTTGGATTTATATTATCAGAAGAGGCTTCAGATCTTTCTCACCTCAGCGCTGTCTGTTGGTAGATCTCAGTTAGACTTTCTGAAAGCCAGAGTTATAAAGTGAATGGAAACTAGTCTATCCTAATAATGGTGTTAGAATCCCTCAAGTCTTGGGAGGACATGTAGGTCACTTATCAATAACATTGTCTCACAGATTAGGAAGAACCCTAAGAGAAACCAACCTACCCATGGTTATTAGTAGGAATAACAAGATATTTGGTACCCTTTGCTTCCATTTCAGTCTCTGAGCATTCTTATTGGAGTATACATTATTATTAATTACTAGATTCTATTTCTAGGCATGTGACTGGAAACTTATTCAAGTCATGACTGCAAATGATCTTTGGAAAAAGTCTCGGGGTTTCCAAGAAAACTGAGGAATTGTCCAAGTCCAGCAGGTTTGCAAGAAAATATGAAGGTCAGATCACAAGATGAAGGGCCTTTGTGAAGTTCTGGTTCCTATTCTTATAGCAATCAGCAGAATAATTCAGGAGTTTTATTAAGGTTATAATACTAAAACCTGTCACTTGCTGTTTTTGTCCCAGTGAGATGCATGTGAATTGGCCTAAACATTTACAGATTCCCCCATCCCATCCCTATCAGAGGGTCAAGAAGATCTCCCACTAACTTTTGCAGCTTCTTGGAGATAAGCCATGATGTGATACAGGCAGCTGTGGAGCAGCTGGAAGAGGTGTGATGACAAGGTACATTCTCATGAATGAAAGTTTGTGACAAACAACAGAGGAAATTCCTCTGGTTTAATCCAGGTTGTACCTTGGCTTTGGCTTCTCAGCAGCATTTAAACCCAAAGATCAATAAATGCCTACAGGCAAGGAAGAGGTCACACAAATCATGCTCTGCAGTAATAGCACTTCACTGCCAGTAATGGATGGTTTGGCCAAGACCTGAGCCTTTTCCTGAGAGGCACAGGCCTCAGAAATTCCTCAACTCCTTTACTTACACCTACTACTTTTCATAATTTCAACCTTACCATGAAGCTGCTGAGAAGGATTATTCAGTGAAGAAATGTTTGTTTTCCCCATGGCACGCTTCAGACCTCAACAGTTATTCAGAAATACCTGATGGCCCACATTCATGGCCATGTGGGACATGGCCATACATGTCTGTTAATGAGTTTATGATTTCAGATTTAGTTTCCATCTCTTACCTCTCTATCTGCTGTTCATAATAATGAGCTCAGGGACCTGATTCACTGGGAGGAGGGGAATCCCTTAACATTTTTTTTCTCATTCCCACTAACAGAAGTAGTACTGGGACATAATTGTGCATGTAATCTCAGAGGTGTTTCTGCTGCATTCTTTCAAACCAGCAAAGAGCAAATCTTCAAAGATATGAGGAAGTCTCTATTTGTTTCCCACTCTGAGAGAAGCAGAATGGTCTAACGTCAAGAAGTTTTTGCATCAATCCTTTTGGGGAAACTTAAAGTAAATCCGAAACCTCTTTGAAACTTACGCAAGTGTATTACAGAGGAAGAGGTCAAAACCAGCAGAGAGCACAAGCATACCACCAAAGTATAAATTAGACACAATTTTTGCTAAAGCTATAAAGGGGAAAACACACAGCTTTTAAAAATGGCCTTAATTATGTCTTGCTTCAGCTCAGGTTGCTTGCATCCCTATAGGGAAGAATGCCTGATATAAAGAGGAGGTCTTGTTGTATTTGTAAAGATTGCCATTGTTTGGAGTGATTCAAAAGATGAAAAGGAGCCCAGTGTGAGAGAAACAAGAGAGATCACGCAGTCCAACACTGCTGAAAAGGCTTAGGGAGGCAGAGATGCAATTTCTGGGCATCATGCAATTTCTGAAATAACATCTGTTCCAATTAACCTCTTGTCCCTGAGAGTCTGAGCTCTCCATGCAGCTAAAACACAAGGTAGTTATCAAGCTGTCCCCTGGCTGACAGTCCATGAGGAGAACAGCACCAGCAGCCAACTCGGTGGGCCCTAGCAAGGTGAGATGCAAGGCTTGCCATCCATGAAGAAAGACAGTAAGGAAAATAACAGAAACCTCCAACTCAGCAAACTCTTCTGATACACAAGCCATCCAGGACCATGCCTTACTATCAGGGCTCAGTTGTATGTCCAGAGACTGTCTTTGAGACAAAGCAACACTAGACTTCTGGTGCCATTTAAAAGAAGAATGAACATCCTCCATTGTAGCAGAAAAAGGAGGAAAGCAATTGCTAAAATTATTTCTGTATTCTGAACAGTTTTTGAAATACTGCTTTCAAAATCACAAAATCACAAAATCCAAGGTGGAAGAAATGGCAAGCAGGAGGTAACTCTAGGTTATTCAATATTTGAGAGAAAAAAGGCGTTGAAACACTACCAGCAAATATGGCAGCATATGAGAACTAAAAGAGGAAAAGTCTCAGTATCTCTAAAGATTCATGTAACAGGCCATGTTCAGCATTCAGAAAAACTGATTTATCAAATAGACAGCTTCTTAAAAGAAAGTAGTGAAGGGACATCTCTTCCAGTCCTAGTACAGGATATATTCCTCTGAAAATCTTTATAGAGATTGCACACATAGTTACTGGTGCAAGCCTTGGCCTTTAAAAGCACAAACTCTTAGTGTGTACAAATTCCTCCTACAAAAGATCAGAAAATGGAAACTGCAGTATCCAGGTGTGCATGGAAAGATTCGTGTGAATTAGGAAGGTCAGTGGGAAAGAGGCTTTCCAATCTGTGTCTTAATCCCTGAGTTTATAAAATGTTACAGATACTATTTGCTCACTTTGTGCTGCACTTTCCAAATCTGGAATTTTTTTATTGCTGTTTGCACGAAAGTTAATGGGAATTAAGGCCAAATGTATTGTAACAGGATTATGCAATTTTACAGGTTCCCATATCTTCAGAAACTAGGGCTAACTCCAGGAGATAGGTGTTCATCATAGGTAGAAAACATGGGAGAGAGTGAGTCATGTCATGATACATGGGTAACTCTTTCCCATTCATCGAGACTGAGTCCCCTGCACTGACTGACCACCAGTGTATGCCCATTTTTTGTTCTCCTGCAGGCTTCATGCTTTTGTATCTAGTGTATTGCAAACTCAGGGACTTTCCCTCAGATGCCCTTCTCTAGTTCCTCAAGGTGGGGTTACAGGGCTTCTGTACGGGATCATTTTGTTGTTACTGGGTGTGCTTTTTCACCATGTTTTTTCTTCCAAACACTGCTATGAAAAAAATGTGTTTTGAAAGCATCACCCCCATGATGTCAGCTCTCTGGGTGATAGGAATGCATCCCTCGTGTGACTTTATCACCTGCATTTCAATAAATGCAGTAGGAAACCAGGCCTTCTTCTTGCAGAATTACTATTCTCAGTCATGAGGCTCCTTCTCTGGTGTGGTGATCAGCTCTGTTTGACCAGGAAAACTCCTACAAACTGCCCTTGTGGAGTCAGAGAGGATTTGCTGTCTCATTCCACTGGTGTATTAGGTGTGGGATCTCACTTCTGCTTTCACCCTGTGGAGATGACTAATGACTTCCAACAGCTCTAAATAACACCTAAGCTGGTAAATCTCCTGTCTCCTTCAGCTTTGCTGCCTGGAACATGCAGCTGAGCTGCTGTCTGGACAAACACCTCAGTCAGGACATATTAGAATGTGATCGGTCAAACAGCAGTTACACAATGGAAATATTAATGTTTTATTGTGCTGCTGTAGGTGCTATTTTTGCTTTAACTGAAATGATAACATTTGCCCTGGACATGTTCCCAGGAAGAGGATGGCTGCTCTTTCAGCCTCTTACTTTCAGTCATCCACAAAAAAATTTTCCCCAGACCACAGGGTTACATCTGTCCAAAAAAAGCACTTAAAAAGCTACCTTCACTCACAGCTCCTTTATTGCCCTCAGTTCAGTACACACACGACCTTTTTCTCTTGGTTTTCCCAGGAAGAACAGGGGTGATCTTACTACCCTGTTTGCTACAGCAATCCCAGGAAGAAGAGGATGCACATTTTAAGAACAACAGTGGTTTTACCAAGGGTCACCTTGGTCAGTCATTGCAAATTCTTCCTTTTCCTGTTTTTCATCACTTTAATCTGGTTAGAGGTCTGTACCCTTTCTGCTGGTTTACATCCACTGGTTGTTTCGCATCTCATGAGTAGAAATTCTTAAAATTTCCACGTGATTACTAATGAATCACAATGAATTACTGTTGGTGTGCTAATTTGCAAATTTCTCTAAAATTCACCATGTCCACTAGTAAAGACTTGTTTTGGATTATGTGACTCATTTCTGTGGATGAAAATTTGAATGGATTGTGTTAAATTGCTATTATTTTTAATAATATTTTTATTATTAATGTTATTTTTACAAGTGCTAGTGAACCATTGGTTGGCCATAGGCAATAGTTTATGTACCACAGAAAACATTCTGGGAACTGATTAGATTCCTCAGCACTGGAGTATGGCAGAATCTGAGTGGAAAATGTTTCTGCACAGTGCTGAACGGTGGAAAAAGCCTAGGAAGATTTTGGCACCGTGACTGACCTTAGATAGTTACAAGGTAAGTAAACAAAGCATAAAAGCAGTAAAATTCATCTCTCCCTGCAGTTGGTAAGGATTTTGTTACTTAGCCTGAAAAGGTCAGAGTGCCTAAATCCTACCTGCACCCAAGGAGACTTGGACTTGACCATCTCAAATCACTCCCTCCCCAATTCCCCAAATAGGTACTCAGTCAAATTGGCAGGGTGTAGTCTGCCCAGAACGTGACTCTTTCTCCTTTCTTCTTGGCAACAGTGGTGTATTTTGTGTACAATGTGTTAATATTCATTGAAGCAGGGCTGCACATCTAGAACTTCTCCTTCCCAGCTGAGTGCTCTAACCTCTAGACTGTGCAGTATTTCCTTGGATCCAGTTCCAGCACAAAGACTATTTATTTATGCTGTTCAGATTGATAGAACTTCAACAGAAAGACAGGGAGTCACATTCACAAATGTCTTATATGTTCTGCTGATGAGACTCTCTGCTTAGAAGAAAAGAGATATCAGATATCTGGAGGTAAAAGAGGGAGTTAAAAATGTGTCCTTTGACCCATGGTATCCTAGTATCTGGCTAGCCATTATCCTCTAAACTACTTGGGCAAAAGGGCTTTCATCAGCTCGGGCTCTTCCTTTGTCATCTGTAGGAGCAGATCTGAGAATTCCTGTCAGCCTTGGTCTGCAAGCATTGCTATTACCTTGCAACTGCTGTGGCTTGGCTATAAGTTAGATGATTAAGCACTGAATCCTCCCACACTCATTTTCCAAGATTTCTGGATTTGTAATTAACTCAGCTCTGTACATTCTGCACCTGAGACAAGCACCTAAGCATTTGGCACAGCAGTTCTACTCACCATGGTACTCAGGCCTTTTGTTGGATCTGTTTGTCACCTTCTAAATTAGGTAGTTCTCTTAGTCTAGTAGCAGTAAATATTTTTGGCAGAAATATAGGTGCTAGGCAACTGAGAAGAATTTCTCAGACTTCAGATCTGAAAAAGGCAGCTAGATGCTGGTCTTTTAGTGGCATTAGAGTTGCTGCTCTTCAAACACCACCAAGGACTGCTCAGTACAAGAAAAGTGCCATGATTTAGGTCCTTGCAAAGTGTTTTTGAACAGATGTCTGATGGATACATGCAAGGTCAGAAAGTGTGAATAAAATCCCAGCATCTTTTGCTAGATGGAGAAAAGTGAAGCTGGAGCATGAGCAGTGTAGAATACAACTATATCAGAATCACTCAGTGCAAAAGCATAAAGAAAATTCTATAGGTGTAAGGAAGAACCAGCCCTGATAAGAAAGTACAAAAAGCAGTAAAAAGCCACAGAAGGGGACAAAGTTCCCAAATGTACTTTAAGGAAGATATCATTTTGTGTCTGTCTGATTTCTGCATTTGAGTCACACACAGGATCTGGATGTCCTTGAGCTATGATGTGGATGATTATTCTTCCTGCTGCTATCAGCACATCCAAGGTCACTTGCTCTGCTTCATCTCAGCTGGGTCAGGAAGGCATTGCTGACTCACAATGCTTCAGGAGAAGACTGCAGGAGGGGGAGTATGCTGGTATTGGGAGCAGGTGAAGTCATGGAATCCATTATAGCAGCTACGAGGCTCTTCAGGGAATGGCCAGTGGCTCCTTATGTCACTGCCTAGAGCCCTGCAAGATCCCCCAGTGGAATTCTTCAGTCACTCAAAGCAGATGGCCACCCAGGGCAGAGGTGGCTGGATATGGACCATCCTCCTGTGCCACTGCAGCAGGGCAGTGCTAGGGCCACAATGGACAGCTTTTGTGGCTATTGTTTTCTGCTGGGGCCAAACTATGTGGGGTGGGGTTATCTTTAGGGGCACAGCTTTGTGCATGCACAGATCTGCTGACTGCAGTGGCTGTCCAGGATGCTGGAATGAGCTCAGCCTTCGTGGTGCCGCTTGGATGTGATGGGGAGCTTTATAGCAGCCATAGTCCAGAGGGGCTGTGGGGTGAGGTGAACTTAGGAAACACCAGTGCAGTGGTGAGGAGTCCTTTTTCTCTGTTCTTTCTTGCTAAACTCCTGACTGAATGAAGAGCACCAAAAATTCCTTCCCACTTCAGGTCAATTATGTTTCCCAAGTTACTCAATTTTCCCTCATAAAATGTAAGTGTAGAGCCTTGTACCAGGACCCATCATGGACAGCCAGAATTATTCTCACAATTACCTTCAAAGTATTTTAGTTGATATTAAACTAAGCCTGTGTAAACAAGGGGCTCATACAATTAGATTATCCTCTGAGAGACAGTGCTAGCTCTTAATGAAGCTTTCCCCATACATATGGCTCTGTTTTGAACCTGCCCTTAGTATTTAGTGATACAATTTGCAACTTTTCCTTCACTGAAATGAATGGACTAATTTGTCTGTCTTGCCTTTTCTCAGCTGCTGACTTTCGCAAGGTTTGTAGGAATATAAATATATTTGACACTTCTACTATTTTTTTTTAATTTGGCTTGAAACTAAGTCAACAGTTTGAACAGTCTTTAGAAGGGCAAAGGACAGACAGATAACAGGACCTAAGTTTCACTGTCCTTGGAAGATAGGCTAAAAGACCTGCTTCTTTTTCCTAGCAGTCCTTAAGGGATTTCATGATGAAAGAACATGCCTGGAAAGCTAAATAATAAGGAAACTGTCATAAAAAGCAGTGGCATTTTTTAGAAAACACAAGGTGAAATAATTCCCCCATCCAATTTGCTTCCATCTGATTGGTGATGTGTCATGTTTATGCAGGGAAATAGGTCTCTGAAAAATGTCATAATGGCTCACATAGGAGCCATCTTTTATAAATGGCTTCTTCTCTTTTATGAGTAGATTATTAACTCTCTACATACTATAAACAAAAGAAGATCTTGGATGCCCTAGGGAATTTCTCAAGGAAGGGATGGACCAGAGACTGTGTTAAGGGACCCCAAGCCTTAAATTTTGGGTATTTACCCATGCTGAGAGTAACATGAATACCAAAAATAGACAAATGGCTGAAACTTGGATCTTTCAGATCTTTTTGGAAGAACTTTGACAAAATCTTCAGTTTCCAGGTAGTTTTATTGCACACTGCACATTTCTCTCCAGTTGTGAACAGCTGGATGCTTTGAGTTCATTTCCTCCTGGCAGAGCTCTGACTGCAGGGCCTTGCATTAAAGGATATATTCACATCTCACCACAAGCTTAGCAGTGTCAGTGCCTCTGATTTGGAGCTTTGCAGACAGACCAGCTCTGGCACTCCTTTTTGTTGAGCAGGAAATTCAATCTCAAACCAGCAGATTTTCATATACAGCTTGGTGGCTGTGTGCAGAAGTGAGGGAATTTTGCTGGCCAGTGCATGTGTGTATCCATGCTCCTGGGCACATCAGTATAGTCAGAGTACACTATCAAATTCTGGCTCTACTCTAAGCTCTCATGCAAACAGAAATTGCTCAGGAAAATTGAACAACTGTAACTACATGAGATGATTTTTTTTTTTAAGTGAACAAAAATTCATTGTTTAACTAAAGTAATTCAATTTGACCTATCCTCAGCTTTCTCTTTTGGAAATTGAAACCCCTTCAGTGACCCCAGGATTGCATCTTTCACTTCCTCTGCCTGTGAAGCAATGTTGTTTTGTGAATGACTTGGAGCTGTAGTCACACTCTGATAGCACTCATAGGCAGGGCAGCTCCTGGGGCTGGCAGGGTTTGTCTATGAAATTGTCTCTAAACCAGAGGTGACATAAGAGCTTCCAGGCTCCTGTTCAGGATAGGACCTGGACAATAGAAGGAGAAAACATTTAAAAGCTTCTTTCCTTTGCTTCCCAAGGGAAGAAAAGGGGGTGAATAAGCCCAGCAGAGTCTGTGAGGACTTCTGACTGATCCTGCTGGACCCCAGGGAACAACAGGTCATTTCAGCTGCAGAAAAATTATCAGCTAGAGGAGCAGTGAACACTGGTGAGTTCACTCACTGGTGTGTCTGGAGTTCAGCCTGACAATAGCAATCACACCTCTGTCAGAAGTCCTGCATCCTGTGACAAATTGGATTGCGTCTGACTGTTCCCTGGGGCTCCTGTCTTCTTCTGAAGCACCCAGATCAACTTCCCAGATTTTTCTGAAATATCTTGCTGTAAACATGTATAGAAAATGCAGTAATACAGTGCAGTAACACAGCTGTCCCAGAACAGCTGTGTCAGTTGTGTGTTTAGCTGTACCCTGGAGGATCAGATGTTGGTCTGTGTGCTGTGTTGGTGTATCTGTCAGACCTGTTTGAGAAAGAAAGTGGCTGAAGCAGACACAGGGTGACCTACCCTTCATACCAAGGTTTGTGTTGGCCTCTGATACAAGCAGTTTGGATAACTCCTTTTCCTTAGCACAGATCTTTCCAATTAATTGAACAAGAGAGGAGTTAGGCCAGTGCTGAAGGTTTGTGAAAGTCTTACCTACAGCATTGTCAGGAACTGGCCATTCAGTATGAATTAGAGAAAGAACAGATGACTTGAAATCTTATAGCCTAAATCCTATTAAGATATAACAGTTCACTTTTCCTCTGCAGCTTGAGAAGATAAGAAAGGAAGGCTGTAGATAGGAAAGTATGTCTTGAAGTGTTTTGTCCTTTCCTTTGTTGATGACATTCTATGAGATATAGAGAGAAAGACTCTGGAAAAGCCTAAGGGGACAATCTTGACAGAACTCCAACTAGTAATTCCTTTAGGCTTTTTACTTCAGTCCTGCTTTCCAGTGTTATTCATATCTGCACAGAGGCTGGGGAATTATTCCTCTATCTTCAAGTTTTCTTTTCCCCAGTTAGTTGTATTGATTTTCTACTCTGCTCTTCCATGTTCTTGAAATTACCACTGCACTCTTATCCCCAGGTCCTTTTGTCTTCCCCACTTGCCAGGTCAGCGTTTACAGCCCCACACTGTTGAATCCTGCCAGAGGTTACAGAAACCCTGCAACAGCAGTCACTGCTCTATAAGTAGCCAGGGAGGTCAAAGGCGAGGAAAGACAATATTGCAAGTCCTGTCTTGTGGGGGCTGTAGCTGGGGCTCTGTTCCAGGAGGCACAGAGTGTGAGCTGCAGGGAGATGAGGGCTCCTTTGGGGGGGCTCACCCCCACCCCAATGGCTCCACAGCAAACACTCAATGACAATGTGGTGGCGGGCGCTGGTGACACGGCTCATCATCATCATCATCTCCCTTCCTCATCTGCTGGTTTTATAGAGACATTCTCTTGTGCTCTCCACGTAGGATAGGAGTAGTGGGGCCCCTAATTCCTCTTTGGAACCATTGCTTCTGGCACCATTGGAGACAATGAATATTGATAATGCTTTTGTGGAGGGGCACTCCTCTGCCTTCCATGGGGCCTTTGCCAGAGGAGAAATATTGCTGTTTGACTGCTCTTCTTCAGTTCTGACCAGAGATCAGAGAGTTAGGAAGTGTCCTCTGCAAAGCCTGACACTAATGCAAGACCCCATGCTGGCCGGTCCAGGGCAGACTGCCCTGCCAGGATGGTTTTTTCCCTGACAGCTGGAGAGCTGCAGGCAAGCAGCAGTTTTGTGTAGTAGCACAGTATTATATATAGCAGGCATAATACAAAATGAATGAGTGTTTCTCTTAGAGTGAACGAACAAATTGCAATCCCACATCCAGAGAATTTGGAGCTGAGGAGCATGCTGTGAAACTGTTAATAAAGAAATATGTTTGCATCAAATGGCATCATTTCCTTTCTTTAAAATAAAATGTTTGATGGATTTGGGGTTTAATCTGATTTCACATACAGAATATATATCACATCTTATCCGGTAAAAGCATCTGCTAAGCCTGGCCACATGCATACCCAGATGCTGATTTTACAACACATGCAGTGATAGGCACCTGTGAAACTGAGATCAGTGAAAAGCTGATAATGTGTTCTTGACACCACAGAGTGTGAAAGGAATTTACAGTGAATAGAGATAGATAAAGTAAAAAACGTAAGAGAATGAGGGCTCGGAGTTAATAGCCATAGCATCTTTGTCCTTTATTCTTCCCAAAGTAAGTAGGTAAGGGAGCAACAATGCACTGTTTGCTGGAGAGCTCATTAGCACTAATGGTATTATGATATCAAGCAGGGCTGAAAGGTGAACTTCAAATCAGTCACAAGTGAAGGTGACTGGGAGGCAGTTGTATCACATGGAAGTAGGATAGTACCAGAAAATTGAAAACTGTTCTCAGACTAGAACTGCGAAGATATTTCCTTTCTGGAAAGCCAGGAACCTGTGGTTTCCAGTTTAAAACGTGCTCCCTGGATCTCAACGACTTCATCTGTATGACTGAAACAGAACCAGACACCCCAGAAGCTCCCATTGTGAGCTGCCAGCCAGCCACTGCAGTGTCCCACCAGCAGCACCACGGTGGGCAAAAGGCATCCTCACCCACCCACCCTTCTCCTGCCAACCCTGCAGAAGACACGAGGGGTGCAACAGAGCTGCCGTGCTTCCAGCCCTCCAGGCCCTCAAGGATTAGGATAGGGAATGGCTGTGAACACAGACCAGGCATGATGGCATCCTTGGTGAAGGCATCCAGGCCCCTGGTGTTACAACATCACAGGATTTGGGCACTGAGCTCAGGCTGTTATGAATGGCTAGATATCTAGGAAAAAACTGGGAAATGCCCTCTCTCTGTCCTGCCTGCCTTTCAAAGTCTATTGGAGGTTGGTTAAAATAATGCAGGTTGATTTTGGTGAACTAGCTAATTCCAGTGAATTGCAGGATTGAGAATTGTGTTTGCCATCTCTGCTTTGCTGTGCAGTGTAAAGACTCTAGGTGTGGTGCTCTGGCAGCTCTCAGGAGTTGCAAGCAACAAAGACTAATGGATTGTTTGAGTTTTTTAGATTTTATTCAGGATAGGTACATTCAGGGAAAAAATAGAAACTCTCAGGATATTTAGGATAAAAATTAGAAAACTACTTAGATTAGATTAATAGATCTATTGGTCCAGAGATTTACAGGTTACAGGGTTTAGAGGTGTCACAGGCAATATTTTCATCTTTTGCAAATCAACATACCCATATATGAAACAAGGCAAGCCCCAACTGAAGCAATATTAGAGATATTAAAAATAGTTTAAGTACCAGAACAGCACTAAAATGCTGGCTATCTAGGCATTGAAATGCCTCTGAAAATCCAGGATTGAAAACCTATGGAAATTTTCAAGTAGCAGGCTTTTGCTAAGAAAGGCAGTAAAAGGGATTAAAGGTATAACTGTGTTTCTTGGAGGGTGGCTAGCTAGACTGAATAATTAAGGGCAATGAACTCCAGAGAAGAATGAAAATTACTTTGGAGTAAAGGTGATCTAAATGGAGAGCTTTAATTGTATACCCTTTGCACTACAGGAGTGGAATAAGGTCATGTTTAGAAGATTAGATTCTGCTGCCTCAGTTTTGGCTGTGCTTCAAATGACAAACCCAGATGGAGATAACTTTCAGCTCTGTGCTCCTCTAAGAAAGACAAGTGTGAGGTCAGACTCATGGTGACAGACCATAGCTCCTGCTGCAGAAGGGATGGCCTGGCCTGTCTGCCTCTGACCACAGCTAACAGGCAGTCCCTGCCACCAATCAGTCCCCAATGTGGACATGAACTTGGGTTTTTCAATCAGACTGCTGTTTATAAAATGTTGAATACCTCTTCAGGCACAATAAATGCCATCAGCTTCAGCATAACCTGGAAACAACTAAAACAAGCCAAACCTGAACATGCCTAATTTACTGAAAAGAGAACAGAGAACAGTTCATGCTCTCTGTCCCCCCTACACTCCCTCACACTCATCACTTTTCTCAAGGAGATGACAGAAGGAAGTCTGCCTTTACAGACCTGCCTATGGCTCCAGGCAGTCAGACATAAGACCTAATGTTTCTATCATCTTCCATAGATTCAGAAGGTTTTGAGGGGGCTGTGTTTGTTCACTGGTATTTCCAAATGTTAGGACATTTCAATCAAATTTTATGGCACAGCTAGTGCCATGACCTCATCTTTCTCCTCTTTTTAAATAATTTAAGCTGTTGATTTTTATTCTGTTAAGGAAATAGCTGGGCACTTTTAGCTCCTGATTTTAATACTTCTGATTTGCCCTCCAGTGGCAACCTATCTTCAATGAAGTTTCTGAGGGTTACTTAGTCTCTCATCAGGAAGAAAGCATTCTTTTAGTCCAACCATGAACAGTTGGACTCTATGATCCTAGAGGTCTTTTCCAACCTAAATGATTTTATGAGTTGTTGTTCTTCTTCAAACCTCCTTTTGTTTGTTTCTTTTTTTTCCCTTAAATTTACACCTTAGTTAGCCCTTTTACATAATCAGTTTTCTCTCAACTCTGAAGAAAAACCTGAGTCTCTTTCAACTCTCTTGAATATGTGAACTAATGCATTTGGTAACAGGATTGGGTTTTATGTGCTGAGACTTTGTACATTCAGTGTATTGAAAAGGAATCCACATGAAAATTCTTGTTGTTGTGAACACAAAATGGGATCTTTCTTCCAGACCCCTGGAAAGACAGAGGAAGAGAGGATTTATCTGAAAAAGAGAGGGAAAGAAAAGGAAAAACCCTTTCACGGTTTTAAAAAGTTTTTAGTCAATTTAGTAAAATATTGTGACCCTCAGGTACAGACTAACAGGTTCTGAATGCCACTAGGGAGTTTATTCTTCCCCTTGCCTTTGTGGTCCTTTGACAGAACAGGGTAAGGCAGGAGCTGTGTGAAGGGATAAAGTTTGCTCTGCAGTGGCAATACTCCAAGGGACAGCTCTGCAGGCATCACCTGCTGAACTGAAATGAAAGAGGTGCCTGTCTTGGGAGGAGGAGACAAAGAGGCAATTTCCTTCTTAAGACATAGCAGTCCGTGGGGATCTATGCTGAATCTCCTTTTTCAATGAGAAAAGGATGACTTGGAAGTTGCACTGCCAAGATTATATGAGTGGTGTAGGGCAGAGCTGCCTGATTTTCCTTTCTGGACTTCCTCTGTGCCTGTATTGGCCTGAATATGAGAGTCTTGAATCTAGGGGAATGATTTCTATACAAGAAACAGCAGAAGATATAGCGATATTATATGGGAAAGCACTAAGCACCCTATGCTCATTCTTTGATCCATAGCACAGGTCTGAAGCCTGTCCCAGTTCAGTGACACTTGTGCTTTACTGGCCCACAAAATACCTCTGTGTCCTTTCCACAATCTTCTCCTTTCCCACTTCATTTGCTGTAAATGCTGATGCAACACAGCAGGCATCAGCAGGAGCACTTCTGTGCCCAGCCCTGGATTTAGGAGATGGTAATGGGGATATCCAGGTCCCCTTGCATTCTTAATCAAGCAAACATTTAGCTAAAAGCCAAGCAAATCTTGGTGCTCTCTAGTCACACATGAGGACCCACCTGTGCAGCCAAGTGCAGGCAGAGCCCTCAGCAGCATGCTGAGCTGGCTAATTGGTTTCCCAATCAAAATATCTCTCACCTGGCCTTGCCAGAGAAGGGCAGAGCAAGCTCTGTTCTATTAACCTTGAGCTACTCACAATTTTGGTTCCTTCTGCTACAGGTTTTGGATTTCCTCTTCTAGCAGTTGTTGTTTTCATGGGCCTGGACATTCAGCTCAGGAAATGCTGTACAACCTTGCAATTCACTAATATGCAGTGGGTTTTCTTGCATTGTAATTTCTAAAAGCAAATACTGCTGCTGTATTCCAAACAATAAATGTTTCAAAGGGCTTTATACTAATGATTCATCTCATGGGCTCCTTTTTTATGATACATAGTGTTCAACTTCTTTCATGTTTAGAGACTAAGGTGATATTCTTAATACACCATGTCTCACATATGAGAGAATTTAACTTTATTCAACCAGTTCAATAGAAATCAGCCAATGAAATACTATTGAAATAAATGTTCAACCTTGTTCCTAAATAGTCCATGGGGCAGTGTCTTGAAAGAAATCAATAATAATGCAGATATGCTGGACTTTAGTCAAGTGAATTGATTTTTCACTTAAAAAGAGCGAGTAGTTTGACTTGTGTCTTCTTGAAACAGCGGGAAAACTAAACAATAGTCCATGATCAATATAATGCACATACATTAATTTTAGAGCCTAAATGTGCTGAGGAAGCATTGTACCTACTGCAAATATCTACATTTGTTGAAGGTGATAGGACGTGCCATCAGGTTAGAGCATCTACAGATGTAATAAAGAGAGCAGACCTGTATGCAAGCCTAAGAGTAATTGAAACCTTGACTATATGTAACTATTCATGTTTCCCTAATGAGCTAAAGTCTAAAAATTTCTATTAGCTGTATGACATAGCTAAATCTTCATAGCCAGATATAATCATCTGTGTCAACACCATTTTTCTGGTACAGAGAATAAGGAAAAAGAAGAGTATGTCATTGTAAAGCAGTTTTCCATTGTTCTTCATGGCCTCTATTCTCAGGTAGTTTATACTCCTTTTCCCTTTCAAAATAAACAATATTGAAAAGAATTAGCAAAAAATCAGGATATATGTGCATTAACAGTCTTGGTTTTAAGGCAGAATCTGACTTTATTGCATGGAACATCCCTGTTAGGAGAGCACCAGCAGCAACTTGAATGTGGCAGCTTTGCTCAGTCTGGGCTGAAGAGGCTGAATCCTGTCTGATATCAACTGCTATTTTCAACCTCGATGAAGTTTGTCCACTTTCTACAGTCTAGGAGAAAAATGGTTTCATCAGTAACCACTCTAAACCCTCATAGTCCTAACTCAGGTAGTCTGTTGGTTTTTTCCTTACTTCTAATGTAATTAAAGACAGGACAAAGCAGACTTATTCTTCACAGGACTGCTGAATTATGAGAGCCCAGTGGGGTGACCTGCAGGGTGTGCTGGCAAACAACACATGCTCACAGCATCCTGAACCAGCTTTGATTTTTTTTTCTCAGTTTTTTTCCATAGCTTTATGATTCTAAGAAATATTTGAATTAACATCACAAAAAGAATGAGGTAGTGAAGTCTCTTGCACCCAGGTTAAGACATGCTTGAATGAGGATACATTCAGTTAGGCAAAGGTTCCTCTGGAGACTCTTTTGAAGACATAGTCCACACAGAGACTTCCATGGAAGCAGACAGGCTTTTCTCTGTTTTAAACAGGATGCTGTGCTAGATGGACCATGGGTCTTATCCACCATGGCAGTTTTTATGCTCGTTTCTGCTCTGGGGATGCTTCAATAAATACATCAGGAATCTGGAGCCAAATACGACAATGAATCCTAAAAAAAGTGCTGTGCATAGATAAGTTACAGAATTTGCCTGTGGCCAGCAACACTGACCATGTTTCTTAACATGAGAAAAATGAACGCTGGCAAAGTGTTAGGGAAAGAGGTTGATAGGGCTTGCAGAAGAAGCATCCTGAATAGAAGCAACATGAGTGCCATCTAAAGAGAATTAAAAAAACCCCCAAAAAATAAAGGAGAATGAGTCTGAGTAGAATTGAATTAATAATGAAAAAAGTTAAAATCTCTATAAAGTTCTATTCTTAAAAAGATGCTAAAATGTCCAAGTGCTTCATGCATTTCAGATCTCTCGAATCTATTTCCTTAGCTGGATTTTAATGTTTTAGATTAGTTATGTTGCCTGTGTTTGTAGGGAGGAGGTAAAGTCTTATGTTCAAATCAAATTTTAAATTATTTTTAACTGGTAGCTTACTCCAAATACAGATTAAGCCTTCATGTGTGATAACCTTAGGCTAGTATTCATAGCAACAAATAGTATTTAAACCTTGAAAACAGCCTAGCCTGGTGCTATTTATGCAATCTTGTCTTTCCCAAAATTTGGAAAATGGAATTCTTCTTCATGAAAATGAATCCAAATCATATTTTTCACCTCTAAATCTCCCATGTTGTACTTCAAGCCTGCCATTTCACTTTTTAGATTTAGCATGCCACAAACAGAGGGAATCTCTGCTGTCACTCTTCTAGCATGGCTCTTCATTAGGGATAACATCCACGTTCCAACACAGTAGCTTATATGCTGCTTAATTTTGCCATTTTATGCCAGTGGGGAAAGCCAGTGCTATCTGGAGTTAGAGAAAAAGCCTCAGTGCCTGAATCCACTTCATTGTGCTTTAGCTGCCATTCAGGACTTGGAAAATATTCTCCTTCTCCTAGCCAGACAGCAAAGTTTCAAATTATGATTAATGTGTTTGGAAGTCAAAAGGATTCAATAAATATAATAGGCAGACAGTGTAGACCTCAGCATTTGCAGTAAGCTCATGCTTATGCATAATAATTATTAAAGAGTTTTTGTGTTTCAGACTGGTACTATATATATCCAAGGATTATAGACAGTTTGCTTCCTTTGCCTTTTTGTTCTGAAAAATGTGACATCCCAGAATGTGTTACATATATGTTTTGGTGTCACTATGTACACTTCCCTGAGTTTTATACCCTGATTGATGGTACATGGAATGGGGAATGGATTGCCCCAAGCAACTTTCATATGTGAGTATCATGGGGGAAAAAAATAATCTCCAAGACCTTATCTGTCAAGAGGCTCAAGAGGAGACAGTTCTGAAAAAGGGGATGTGCCCCTAAATATCTTTGTTGCTGCTGATGCCATGTACTAAGCAGCAGCTTCTTTGAAGGAAAAGGCACTTGACAAAATTAGTATGTTCAAAATTTTACTTAGTGTACCACAGCAAACCGACCTCAATTACATTTATTGCTATGAAACCCTCACAGAACTACACAGTAGTGACAAATATACACTACCCTGAATATGATTATAAGGACAAAAACCCCTTTTACACCATTCACCTTACCATTTCCATGATTTGTTATTCTACCTCAGTTATCTGAGATTCTCTCCTTGCATGTGATGAGGTGGAACCATGCCCAGGGAGGCAGTAGCTCTTGTTTAGTCTTTTCCTTGCATGTCATGGAATGAGTTCTTTGATGAAGCTTACTAATTTGCATTTTGATATTTCACCTTCCCCCATTCCTTTTCCCCTCTCTGTTCTTCTCCTGCTTTTCTTCCTTACTCCAAGAATTTCCAAGATAGCTTTTCAGGGGGGATTGTTTCCCCTGCTTTCATCTCTACCTCCCTCAGCTGCGCTATTGTAGATGGCTTTGTTTTTCTTTAATGGATTTTCTTGTAGTGGTGAATAATTGTTTGGTTCACTGCTTCGTTTTTCATGCTTCATTTGCCTCATGTTCAAACTTTTGCACTCCCTTGAGCAATTTACTTTTGTTGCTCCTGCTTTGCTCTGCAGCCTGTGGCTAGGATGAGTGCTCAGCCTGGAGTTCAGTCTGAGGCTTCTCAAGGCAGCAGCTGTGCCTTGCTTTACTTCTGGTTTGCTGGTTTCTGTAGCATGAAAACATCATTTTCCTACTGGTGTTTTGTACTGCTGGCTGGTGAGAAGGAGCATGGAGCAGGTGGGTTGGCCTTTAGCAGCTCAGGGCATTGGCAGCTGGTGGCAGTAGAACAAGCAGAAATTTCTCATCTTTGTGGCAAAAGGCAGAGCATGAACTGAGAAAACAGGTAAGACTATGTGCTGATTGGATCTCTCTTTGGCTTGTCTTTGGATCCTACTTCTTTCAAGTGTTACTCAGAAATTGCAGATTCTGTCTAATCTATATGTCCGTAAGTAATATGTCAACATAGGCATTACCATACATGACTGTTTCAACTTACAAATGTGCTAGAACAGGAAAAACAACCCCTAAACTCATGCAGAAATAGGGATCCTGACTTTCTAAATGAATTGATAGTTTGCATCTAGTTGAAGTGCTGCATGCTCATTCTGGCCTTTTCAAAGTGACCTCAGTCCTGGGTTTGTACCCCCAATTCCTTATAGATCATTTTGCTGGGCACTTATTTACATGAAAACCAGGGCAGAGGAGAGTGTAAGAATCTCCTATGCACTTTGTTCTGATTGAGAGGTAGGGCTGGTCCCCTGATCCCCACGGTTACCTGGGCCTTGGAAGTATTTTGTTCCAGGTAAGTATTTTGTTCCTGGTAAGTAGTGTTGACCAAACATAGCATGTAGTGCTTTCTCTGTATTACAGTATTTTTCCATAAGGTCACTGTCTACTTGAAGAATTTGGTCAGGTACTACAAAAACAGTTGCAGAATAATGACATTTCAACACCTACTTTTGCCCTTTTCTCCACAGTTTTTCTTGTAGCAGATGCCAGCTCCAGGGAGTATACATGGATGTCAAAATTTGAATTGCAGGCACATTGTGTATTTGTTTCTTTTCCAGGTTCCATAGCCTAAATCATGCAGTTTAATCACTCTGAAGGGAAACAAAATAAGAACAATAAGATTCCAGTCAAATTTAGGTAAAAAGATCCAGTTACCTGATTATAGTAATGCACATAATGTGCCTGCACATCATTAGACTAAATGCAATCATATCCCATTATATTCTTGTATCTATTCACTGTGGTGCCCAGAGATCCATATTTTACTTTTGCAAGGAATACTTCTGTTTGACCATTTGCATGCAATATATGTATGCAACTGAAAAATCCTATATTATGGTGTTTGAAAAAACCCCCCTCCAATAAGAAGGGATCTCTAATAAACCAAGCAGTTGATTTAGACTTTCTTGTGAGAAATTCTACATTTCAAAGTGATGCTTTGTTTTGTTTTATTTCAGATAAAATATTAAAACAAATCCCTTTGCTAATGTTGCCCCAAGCAAAATATCATGTTTTAAATCTTCCAGAAACAAATAAAGACAGCCTAGAGCTGGCCACAGCCTGGGTCCCACTGAACTCTTAGAGTCAGCAGAGAGGTGCGGATGGTGGAAAGATTGCTGGATATGAGTAAACTGCAGGTGACTTTGGACTGCTAGAAGGTAGATGGAAAGAAGAAAGACTGAATAACTGAGGTAGTTAAGGAATGGTGCTCCCCAATTTAATGTTCCCTGCTCAGACTAACCATGTGCTGCTCACTCACTCCTTCCTTCCCAATTCCCTCCCCCAGTAGTGGGATGGAGAGGAGGAATGGAGGCCCAAAATGTAAAGATCTTTGGTTAAGATAGGAACTATTTCCTGGAAACAGCAATAATATAAGGAACGAATAGCAAGAATTGTGCAGAGGGTACTAGAAATGAACGATTTGCATGCGAGTTCCCACCCCCCCACAATATCCAACCACTTCCTCCACAGCCCTACCCTGACCCAGAGGTGACTCCTTCCCCTGCCCCTGGAAAGTGACATGAGGTGGTATAGAATAACCTCCCCTAGTCATGCTGACTACTGCAAAACTTAACCCTGCCAGAATCAGGACATTATCTCTTCAGCCTCCCTTGTGAAAGATATGGTTGACTAGAGAGCAGTAACCTGGCCAGGTAGGATGAGGCTTTAAGCAACCTGGTCTAGTGGGTGCTATCCCTGCTTATTGCAGAGGGGTTGGAAGTAGATGATCTCTGAAGTCCCTTCCAACCCAAATCATTCTATGAGTCTTTGTTCACTGGATTTCCCATTCCCTTCCCCAGACGAGGTCCACATTAAGCTGAACAGCTCCAAGAGACTTCTTCTGACCGTGAAAGTAAGTGCACAGGTCATAATTATGTGGCTTCTTCCATCCCAAAAGTAAAACAGGAAAACTGCAGGGAATCTTTATCTGTATATAAATGTGGAGTATCCCATGGCGTGTGTCACCTTGTGAAGCATTTCAGCACTGTATGGAGATCACAGCTCTCATGGGCCAAAGCCACATGCGGCAGGGAAAATGCAATTAAACAGTACAAGTTGTCATGGAAACAGCTTGAGCCTATGCCCTCTTTCTGGTGCACACAATCCTATATGTCTCTGGCCAATTTAAGTGGGTGCTTCCAGTCAGGATCAAGGAAAGTCTGCAGCAGTCATTTCTGACAGGGAATTTTAACTTGTAAGGGGCTTGGTGTGAGGTGTAGCCTTCAGGACAGTCCTCAGAGCTGGCAGTGAGACATGGAGTCTTCAGGAGGTTTTGCATGGAGTAGATGAGCAAAGCCCAAGCTGATGTAAGAGATGGTCAAGATAAAATGAAAAATAAAATAAAGAAGCAAAGGTGAGATTAAACCAAATATCCAAATGAGGTTTATATAATTTTAAATTAGGTCATAGGCACATGATTAACTTAGAATTGGGTACCAGTTTACAGCCTATTGCTTCAGCAGCCCGCTCCAACAGCCACTACAGCTCTGTCTGTACATGCTCTCGCTGTAACTGAGCTCTGTGTGTGGCTGAACTCTCAGGTGGCAGAAACAAGGACCCATGCATGATACCACCTGTCTTCAGGGCTGGCCTTCTTTGGGATGAGCTTTATTTCCCCCAGGACATCATAATTCATAGAAACTAAGGCCATTGAAAGATTTCTTTCCAACTTTCCTTTCTTGGTTTGTTTGCTTTGGGTATGTTTTCCATGTTTTGCTGTTGAAAGTAGGAGATGAAAGGGAAGGGAAAGACAGAATCAAGAAAGAAGCCACTCTTATATTTCCCAGAGTAAAGCAGCTGCAAGTCTTCTTGACCTTCATGTGGATTGCACAAAAGAAAGACAAAATTGCTCCCCCTGCTCCGTGCCCTTTCAATATTGTCAAGGTGGTGGCCCAATTAATGCTGTGTGCTAGCCATGCAGAATGGCAGGTTTTATTTAGTCACAAACATCTTCATCTCTGCTGAATGAAAAGCAACTAATTCAGATTTCCTCAGACTGCACAACCAGTTCCTATTAACAGTAATTAGAATGAAGTATGTGCATTGAGGGAAAACAGATGTAAATGATGAAGAGGTGGCAAGCCCCGTCCCTCCAAATAGTTATCACCACTTTACAGCTTGAAGTGTCTGTCTACAAAATGTCTTCAGAAGGATTTAGAAATTGCCTTTGTCAGGTAAAAATTTTGCTATTGATTCTATTTATGACAATGTTGTCTTATGTGTCTGAAAGTTGAGGAAAATTATTTGTTACACAAAATGTATATGATACCTGCACAACTAAAAATTTTAAGGAAGATATCAGTAAATATTTTAATTGGATTTTTTTTCCCAGCTTCTGTTACCAAAAAGATTATATAAAAAACAGCAGTGTAAAAAAACCTTCCTACCTTCTTGTAACAGGATTAGTTTGTTTCAGAGGGGTGAAAATCTGTGAAAAGCTGAAGAAACTGAATTCAAGAGTCATTCTAGCATTAAAGAATTAAAAAAAAAATCTCAGGTATGGTTTCATTTCAACCTAAATTATAATAAGCATAATCCCACCGTCTAAGGTAAGGATGAGTGGATGGATAAATCACTCTCTGAACATGGTAATTCAGAATCCATGCTTGGCATTTATTTGTTACCGTTGCTTCAGACAAATCTCAGCCTAAATTTTTAAAAGTTGATATCAAATGACCCACAGATGTTTGATTTTACCTTTGAAGTGCCTTTCACTTCAGTTTTGGTTACCTTTCTGCATGGTCTTTGGAGAATGGATCCTCCCTCTGCTCACTCACCTTGAAGGCCCCAAAGATGGCAATCTGGCTGAAATATTAGTTGTGTTTTACCACGGAGATTCTTCTTGTCCTATTGATGTAAATGATTGTGTCCATTAATACCAACAGGGTCAAGATTTCATCCCAATCCTCTTCAATGCTGCACATTTTCAGTGTTAGCTTCTTGAAATCAAGAAGAGCTAGCTGGTTCAGAGCCTTTTTCTTCCATGCCTCAAACCAAAGGGAACATACACAGATGTGCTGGACAACAGGGTCAAGATTTCATGCCAATCCTCTTCAATGCTGCACATTTTCAGTGTTAGCTTCTTGAAATCAAGAAGAGCTAGCTGGTTCAGAGCCTTTTTCTTCCATGCCTCAAACCAAAGGGAACATACACAGATGTGCTGGACAACTGCAGCAAAAGCACTGGACCAGTTTTGAAGCTCACTATCTTACCTTGGCTAATCATGTGAAGTACTAGGGTGTCCTGTAGTAAGCTAACAATAAACCCTTTTATCAACTTCCATTTTAACCCTAGTAAAGGAGGAGTTCATTTATAGACAAAATTTGCACTCTAACACCTGAATGAGAACACATATGGTAAAATAAGACTCGGACTTGGGTTTGAAAACAACCACAACAAAACACCATTGAGCTTGTTCTTAGGTATTGCTTTCTTCTCCCAAGTGTTGCAATTGAACAATCTTTATTTTCACAAAAGTGCTGTTCCACACAAGCTCTTAGTGCTTGAGGATCAATGGAAGGTGAAATTTAGACTGACAGAGAAAAAAAGGGCTTTTGCAGCACATTCCATTATTTTTAAATAAATGACCTTAATGCATGCTTTAAGCAGGAGCTGGCCTTGAAGAATGGCAATGGTAAAAGCACTGCCAGCTGGACTGGAACATGGGCCCTTTGTTCCAAATATTATGTATTCATTCTGGATCTAAATGAATATAGGATTTTTTTCCGTGCTTTAATAATGAAATGAATGCCTGGCCTCCCCCAGGGAACCGACACTGACCAAGAGGCAAGCAGTTGTCAGACACTGCCTGCAGCAAAGCTTACAGCTGCTCCAGATCAAGCTGCACTGAAGAAAAGACTATTAGGTCTCTGGGGATGCAGATAATAGACAAAAATGATAATGTATGTGGACAAAAGTAGAGGACAGTAGTGCTTTCTGGGATTAAGAAGCAGGCAAAAAAATGGTTTTGTTATACCCTGCAAAATGATTGCTGACTCTCGTTTTAGGATGACCCCTGACCTGAGGGAAAATAATGGATGGCCCATCTGCTTGATACACAGGAATCCTCAGGCACCATTTTGTCCTACTATGTCAAAACTGGTGTTAGAATTATGAATGTGCTGCCATTTGTCTTTCCTTTGTTACGTGAAACAAAGGTACCAGATCCTTACCAAAACTCCCCCCTGCAAGCATGGTTCCTGCTGCACGGGGAGGAGAGCAGAGGCAGAGAGATGGAGGCAGCTCTTCCCCGTGCAGCCTCACTCCTGCTCTGTTCTCATTACGGAGGGAGCCATCCATCTCAGCTCGGAGCAGGCGCTCCTCCAGTGAACCACGGATGGCCCGAGAGCTGCTAATAGGATATGGAGCTTTCATTACTCTGCTACTCATCTGAAGCTGGGCCAGCTGGGGGGAGACTGAAGGGCATTAATGTTTATCAGCTGTGGGAAATAGATGAGGGAATCTATTCTGCTCTCCACTTCATATCACCAACAACATTTCCAGCTCTCTCAGCATTTGAGCAAATGTTTAATGAGAATCTGAGCTATTTTCCCCCAGTGGCAGCACTGAGGTTGAACCATGCAGAACAAAGATGTTGTGCCTTAGTTCCTATGTTATAACACTCTTTTGCTAGGTGCAATTCCAAGGTCTTCAACCCTGGAGCTTACACAAGATAGCAGAACCAAGATTTTAGAATTGATGCTTACATTTGATACTTCTCTCACAAACTGGAGTAGGGCATCTACAATTCCCAGTAATTTCACTGATGCTCAAGAGGGGCGATTAGTTTATTTCTGCAGATGTGAAAAGAGGAGCACAGCAATAATAAAACAGTACTCCTTGGATCATAACATTCACACAAACAGGAAGCAGTTCTTGTGTCTGTGTGGGTTTCAGTGCATTTTTATTATTTCTTTCATTCATTGTAGAAAAGATCCTTCTCCTGGGCCTGATCCAGGACACCAGGAGGTGGCATTGCTCATAGAGAAGAGCGCAGTGATCTTCACTTGCAGGCGTCTAGTCACCATGAACATTGCATAAAGTGTCCCTGTGTTTGTGTTGTCTACACTGTCTGTTCCTCATGGTGCTATTGCTGGGAGCACTTATTCTGATTATCTTTTGCACACAACCTTCATCCCATCCTTTTGCCTGCAGCAAGCTTGGGCAAATAGAAGTAAATTGGGTCCCAGCTGTAATACCAAGTCTTGTGTGTATTCTCCTGGTTGCCCAAATGCCCCCTCCAGCATCATCCAGCACCTGTGAGGATGCAGGCAAAGATTTCTCTATAAGGTGAGAAAGAGCCAGCATGGATCCAAAAGGCATGGCAGCAAGGTATAATAAAATCTTCCAGATCCAAAAGGATTATTATTTCAATTCCATTTTTCTGTAATTGGGAGCAGAGAAGCTGCAGGACACCTTTGTGTGATGTACACCAGTGAAATCAGCATCTCTCACATAATATCCCTCACTATTAAGGAACTGCATTGTCTACTGATAGGAAAGGGAGGACGGCACAGGAATGCAGCTCCTGTCCTGAGTTCACCTGACATCCATGGCTTCATGCAATGCAGGGGAAATACCTTGTTTTCGTGCTTTTTCAGTGTAAAAACTGTGACTAGCCCAGTGACCTGGGAACTGTTTGGAGATGACCTGAGAGAGAGATTAAGAGAGAGACAGGCAGAATAAACCCCTAACATGGATCTTAAGGGAACAGTCTAACATAATTCCCACTGTACACCTGTGTAAGTATGCCAAGCTGTATCTGCGGCAACTCTACGGCAACCAGACGGCAACTCTAGAATTTCACTCACATAAATGTTCTCAGCTATGATGTTACTATGTAATTACATTTGTTTTATGTGGGGTGACAGCTAGAAGAATCTGACTCATTTGTCAACTTCAAAACAAAGCTCAGTAATAACACTTTGCATTTCCATAAAGTTTTCATGTCTGGAACACAGAATGCACTTAATGATTCAGCAGCATCTTCATTTGGCAGATCCATTTTTCAGGTATGAGGAAGTTTAAATGCATAGAACTTGTCTGAATTCACACAAGATTTCTGACTCAAAGCTGAGAATATAATTTAGAATAACCAAGACCTCATCTTGGTTTTAACCACTAAGAAACAATCTGTTTTAAGATAGCTTTTGCTTTTGGATTAAAAGATAAAAAACTCAATGTAATTTGCAATACATAGCTAACTTGAGTTCCATGCAAAATCCTCAGTGCCATTAAGTTTTTTCACTTCCTGTGATCAATAAAAAGCTAAACATATTCTCATAGTTTTAGTGATTTAGAGGAATATGAATCACTTGCACTAAAAAGGCGCAACATGCATGCTGGCATTTTAATACTACATTTCTCAGTAAATACCAAATCCTGTCCTCCAGATGTGTAAAACCAGTGACAAAAGCTGTGATGCCATTACAAGGCAGCAGTTCTTCTGTTGTAACATTTGTTCTATAACCATAGCACTTCTGCTCCCTCTCTTATTGGGTCACAAAAAAAGAACTTTGAGACCCAGCTGGCCATGGCTTGATACTGCAACACATGAGGATTCATAGTTCTTATTCCATGGTCATTTCAGGCTGAGCTGCAGATGCTCCTCTTTTCAGGAATTTTCTACTGTATTTTCCTTCAGTGGAGTCCTGTGACAGCAATGCACACAGGTTAATTGTAAATGGTAGAAAATGCAGTACTTGTACTATTTTATGTCTGTTGCATTTCTGTATGCATTTCATTCTTTTCTTTGTCATAATCCATAGGCTAAACAATATTTGAATGCCTGTTTTTTTATGTTTTGTTGTTTCATACACTCAGGACATTGCCTCTCTCTGTTGTACCTTTCCCTTTTAATTTGTGCCTAGTCCTCATCATGGCTTTAACCTTCACACTATTCTACCACAGACCTTTTCTGCATTTTCTACGATCTTTTTGAGACTAAATTCATCAGGGGAATATGATATTTGCTATAAATCTGTATTCATATGTACTGTTCTAAAAACTACCACTGATTTCCACAGAGCTTTGACGTAACTGTATTAGTTGAAATAACTGTGTTAATTGAAACTGAATTTCTCTGTTTTCATCCTATCTGGTTATTTGCTCTACATTTAATTTTCTACAGATTGAAAAATCCTTTATAACTTTGTCTTTGCTAATTAGCATAATAACCAAGTTTTGTTAAATTTATCTTCCTGCATTTGTGGATCCTCATTCTGCAGGTGTTTAGCAATGAACTCATGGAACTGATTTACAGGGTGTCACAAATGAGCTCTCATTATTGATTCTCATTCCAATGCTTTGTGAGCTACAAGCAAACATCTATTCTGCTTTCCAAAATGGTGGAAATCTTTGAACTTAGAAGGTAGGTGCCTTAAACATCAGCTAGTATTCAGCCAGCTCTATCCAATAGCATACAAATGTAAAAACATGAAAAATTTACAACATCTTTATGTGACAGTATGCATCTGTTCTTCAATGTGTTCAAGATGCAAGATTCACTCACCAAAAAGCAAAACCCTTCTATCTTTTCAAATCTTGGCACAGTGCTCTTCCTGGGGATTATTGGCTGAGTGGGATAAGCGGCCTTTGCTACAAGTATTGACTATTGCCACTTCTCCATCAATTCACTGAACCTGTCCTGCACCTCTTGGGTTATTACTCAGTAGGAATGATTCTTTTAAATGTTAATATAGATGACTGCTCATTTACAATGTACTAAATTTATGACATGAAGCATACTCCAATTACTTTTTCTAATCACCTCGCCATAAAAGTGATATTTCCCTAATAATTAATGAAAGAATAATTTCTATAATGGAGGATAAATTTTGGTGTGGTAACATAAATTAATATGTCTCCCTTTGATTTTTAACATAAAGATTCTGCAAATAACCAATATGAGAAAATGAAACAGATGTCTTCACCTTTCAGTTGCCATTCACCGCAGATTTGTGATCTAGTGTAAAACTAGAACCATACAGAAAGGAATCGACCTGGAGTATTCAGGTTCCTCTTTCCTCATTTGCTTCACACACAGAATCACACAGAATGAGGTTGGCAGAGACCTTTAAGATCATTGAGTCCAACCCATGGCTCAACACTTCAACTAAACCATGGTACTGAGTGCCACATTCAGTAACTTTTTAAAACACATTCAGGGATGGGGACTCCATCCCCTCCCTGGGCAGACAATTCCAGTACTTTATCACTTTTTCCATAAAAAACTTTCTTCTAATATCCAATCTATATTTCCCTTGGCACAGCTTAAGACTGTGTCCTCTTTTTTTGTCAGTTGCTCCCTAGAGAACGAGACCAACCCCACCTGACTACAAACACCCTTTGCTTACATCTGTTTTGCTTTGAAATTATTTCCATTATCCCAAAGAGCTCCCGTAATGAAATCAATTTGGATTAATGCTTGCAAGAAATCAAGTTCTAGTAAGGAATTCTTATAGATTAGAAGAAAACTGACCTCTCAACATAAGCAGATTAAAGAATGCAAAAAATGGGGTTTTCTAAACCCCATTTCTATATCCAGTTCTTATATCTATCTATCACAGTACAAGGTTCTGTGACCTAAGGGTTTGTGTGGTCTCCTGTAGAACTGTGTCCATAGCAGCCACTCTGAAAACCAGGGAACAGGGTTTGCACTGCTGTTAAAAGCAATTAGGAAGTTCTTTGGAGCAGTCTGTGGTAAATATTTTCTTTTCCCACCTGTCCCTGCTTGTAAGGCTACCAGTAATAACACACTGTGTTGAAAACAGCCCAGGGTATTTTATATACAAGGGTATTTTAGCACAACATGCCAACACATTCCTTATTGTAGCTGTTGAAAGATTGATAGTATTTTCTGTTTGGTTACATTTACAGTGATTGAGGAGTGACAAGCAGCATTCTAAGGGTTGTACTTTAGCTTAAGTGTGTCCACTGCTTTTAGTGTCTCAGCTGATGCCTGGCTCTGCGTGCAATGCGATACACAACCCTGCTCAGTGCTCCGCTGGGGGCTGTGCAAGTTTGTGCCATATTGAACTAGCAGCATAGAACATGGCATACTGGCTGGTTGTTTGACTATTTCGAAATGGTATAACTGTGTGAAGATACAGTTGTGACTATTAAAGTCAGTTTGGTATTAATCAAAGTGTCAGCAAGCTGCTCATGCTGGAATTTACTGATGACATTTAACATGAAAGAAAGTGGAAGGAATAGGCCTAAAGCAGTTAGGAGGGTTATAACATATTTATATATTTAATATAAGATAGAAATTTCTAGTCTGTTTCCTGAGAGTTAACTTGTGGAATCAGTCAGAACTCCTTGGGTTTGATTTTCCTGTATTTAAGACAGAGGTAGAGTGGTTTCATCTAATCATTGTGTATCTTTTTGTAGCTAGTGTCCACGCCTTTCCATCATGGTTTCACACATGCTAAGGTGTATTTGTTTGAATATTCTGAATTCACTTTGAGAATTACCTCATGCCTACAGCTCGGTTTAGCCAACCCAGCATTTGCCAACCCAGCCATCTGAAATGCTTTATACACTGCAGACACAGGCAGATGCAGCTGCTCTTTGGCTGCTGAGGATAAGGATGCTGGACAGGCATCATCAGGTGGGGAGTGGCACACTACTATGTGGTGTTTTCTGTCCTTAACAAAGAAAAGTCTTTTGTGGCAGACAATGCAGGAAAGTAATGGGATGAAGCATATATTTTCATCACAGAAGGAAGCAGCCTGGAGCAGGCTGCTTATCTGATCCAGTTTTTTTCTGTGTTCATGTCCTACAGTTCATTTGATCAGAGGATATCGCACTACCTGATGCTGTGGATGTTTTTACAGTACCTCACAGGAGATTTCTGAACTGAAAGCTTATTGCCTCATTTAATTTCAGAACCTGCTGTTACCTTTGTGAACACACTGTCAGATCTTCTTCACATTTTTTTATATGGAGGCAAGTTCTTCCAGGAATACATCTAGAGGCTGTATCAGCCCATCCCTGCACGTCTCTCATTACACTGGATTTTAAGAGGCCTTAAAGGGTGTGCATTAAGTGATTCTCCAGATGTTTGAGAAATGCAGAATTCAGCCACTGCTTTTAATGTGAGTTATGATGGCACATTGCGGAGCAGTCCCCATCTGAAATCTCACATTTCCTCCATTCAGACTTCTAAAATAAGACAGTGCCTGCAGAATGACCACCCAGCTTTCAAAACCATCACTGCTTCTGAAGAGTCCATAAAATCTACAGCTGACTTCTGGTCTCCATTTTGGAGACTTAATTAAGCTGCTTTATTTATGTGAATTTATAATTTATAAGAAGCTTTTTCTGCTGTACCAGGCACTACAGAAATAAAATAAAATAATCCTGAGGCAAGATTCTAGCTCTATTGGCATGTGAACAAAAGGCTTGTTAGGTAAATACAGGTAAGAGATTCAAATACACATAAGTGCAAGCCAAATGTTGTCAGTGTAGAGAGACACTTGAGCTGAGCTGAGCAGCAGCCTGCATAGCTGTACCTTAGTTTTTCCTCTCCTTTTCTGGATAGAATAGAAAGGCATTTGTTATGGTTAAAGGTGTTTTTCTTCATCACTATTCTTTCCTCAAGGTCAGGCAGGAAGAGCAGATCCAGTCAAAGAGATGTCTCCTAGAGACGTGGAGAGAAGCCATGCATCACATCATAAGAGAGCACCTCATTCTTAGGGTGTGAAGTTTTAGCCAAGATGTAATATGGCATTGAGTCCATGCCTTGGGAGAGTCAACAGAGAGTCTTTATCAACCAATGAACCTATTTTTGTTTTATTTTATTTTGTTTTCAGAAAAAACCCCAACTTCTAAGTTTTTATGCTGTGGTCTTTCCAAAGGTTTAGGGTTAAGGGGTTTTGGGTGGGAGGGGTTGTTTGGGGGGAGTTATAAATTAAGTTCTATGGTACATTGCTTCAGATGAAATTCCTTGTTTTCCATGCTGGTAATGTTAAGTCTAACCAGATAATAAATGCTGAAGTCTTCAAGCCCCTTTCAAATATGAGGATTTGACCCAATAATCCTTCTGTCTTTTGTATGCTACATTCTTCAAGTTGCTTAACTTGAAGAATGTAGCGTAGTCTGTTCAGGAAGATCCTCACCAACTTCCACTTTAATTTATATTTTCTGGGCTTCTTTAACAGATTTCTTATCCTTCCTTGTCACAGATGTCCTTTATCCAGCATATCCTAAGGGACAGAAATATGTGCCTGCTTTATTCCAAATGCGGAAGAGAAATAGCTATCAAGCACTTCCCGTCTCTCTGAGTCAGTATTTATGATTCATTGAGGGCAAAAATAAGGTAGAAACTGAATGTGCTTGCCTGAAAGGAACACAGCCTACATTTGGGAAATCCAGTGATAATATTAGTTGTAAATGTCTATTATATAAGCTTTTTACCATTTTTTCACTCTTGGCAACAGTCTGTCATAGTCTGAAACACCCAGCACTATGTTTCTGTGCTTTTTCTTTTCCCTTTTCCTCAGCTGCATCACTTGCTGTTTGGTGTTCAATGTTGGCTTGGTATTCAGTGCTGCTACAACTTAGAGTTTGAGAAGACTTTCCACTAGCCCCCTTGGAGCAGTTGGCCTGGAATTCTCCAAAGCAATGGAGTCCCTTCCTGAAAGAATAGTTGTAAGCTTAATAACCGACTGGAGAGTCCTTCACCACATCCTTCAGATATGTTGATGAAGTCTTACAACATCAGCAAAAACCATCTCTGCATTACCAAAATCTGTCACCAAGTTTTCAGAAAAAAAGTGGTATGGAGGGCTCTTTTCAGACTTCTTACACAGGAAATACTGAGAGGGAACGCTTCTGCTGTTTTTCCCTCTCATTATTTTTCCCATGCTCCAAAACATCCATATTAGGCTTTAGTAAGTCCTCATCAAAAATAAACTCTGCAGTTCTCCAATTCCATTTGACTCCAAAAGAATAAGCAGCATTATGATTTTTTTTTTACTAAATACTTAACAGAGCATTTGAGGAAAATACAGCAATGACAAATTGGTAAAGTACACCTTAAGTGATACATGACTGAAATAAAAATGACACTTGGCCAATGCAGCCTTTTCACTCACCCAGAGATGTCAATCAAGATGTCTTGCTCCCTGACAAACTGTCCATCTAGTGGAAATACTTAAGAAGATTTGGATCACTCTTTTCCCTGTGTTAACAGCATCAATAATGAGCTCTTTATCTCAGGGTCAGCAGGTCACTGGCCCGTCAGCTTGGATTACTCATTGTTTCACTCCGGGGTCCCGCTCCCCTGACCAGGAGCACAGCAGGCAGACTAGATTTGTCCTGGAATCTGTTCTGGATGGGAACAACTGAGTATCTCTTAAACAAAACCCATGAGTGGGTTGATGGTTAGATCCATCAAAGGCCATTCCACCAGGTGCTGTGGCCAGGGCTGTGCCTGTCTCTCTTGCCAGCCCAGGACTCCAGCAGGTACCCAGTATGATGGACCTTTTCACATGTTGTAATATCCTAGCCTGCTATGTGCAGCCCACCTCTCAGCAGTCTGCTGGAAAGGTATAAATGTACTGCAGGGGTCTCATTTTTCATGTGTATTTTAAAAGAAAGTATGAACCTTTGAATCTTTTTAAAACAAAAAAAAAAAAATCCAAAACCAAAAAACAATCACCAAACAAGCAGTGAAGTGACCAGAATGAAAGAGAGCATTGACATGGCCCAGAGGATAACTCAGACTTTTGTATCAGAAGGACTTTAGTGATTCTATAAATAAGGGACTTGAAGGATTTCAGAGGAACTTGAGAAATTGAAGTATTGTGCTGATTATGACCATAAATGACCACAAATTGCGCCTTGGGAGGTGAAGTTTAAGAGAAGAAAGAGGGTAATGCACTGCTGAAACAGGTTGTACTGAGACTCTTCATTCTTGGATGTTTCAAAAACTGAGATAGACAAAGCTACAGCTGATTTGAAATGATCTTAACTCTTTTAACAGGAGACTGGACTAGGCTTCTCAAGAAGTCCTTCCCAGAAAATGCTTTTATGAGTCTTCGATATTTTGCTGCATTGGCATTCTCATGATTCAACCACAGAGCCTTAGATTGTGACCTCTAGGATGCTTTGGTATATATTTAGAGCCACAAAGTGTCTTTTAAACATCTATTTTCTGTAAAAAGGAATGTGAGCTTATGCTTTCCAGATGTCAGGGAGCAGCAAGGACAAGCTGCTCTGCAAGGGCAGGAGCAGAGGGTGGCAACAAGACAAGCAGGGTCTGTGACCTCCCCAACAAGAAGTCAGGAAGTTTAGCCAGGCAGGGTCAGGACCAGGTCCAGGGACAGTGATGGGGCTCAGCATTAGCCCAGGGACAGCCCTGCTAACCCACGATGGTTAGCCTGGTCCAGGATCCAGATGGAAAGTCAAGTCAGTCTGCCAGGATTAGGGCTAGGGTCAGGACCAAGGATGTATTTAGGCTGGACTCACAGAGCTGTAATGAGGAAGAGATGTGGCCAAACTAAAGAGCCCCAGCTCCCAAGGGAAAGCTTGGTGGGCAGAATTTTTCTTCCAGCTTTCTTCATGATTTTTCTTATGAGTGAGGGAGTTGACTTTGGAGACAGTAAATTAGACTCCTTAACTTAGTTAGATTGCCTTCTGCAGGGAGGAGGGAACAGAACTCGGACTTCAGGGGAGGTTCTGCCCAGAGATCAGCGATCCAGAGCCAAAAGCTGGAGAGGAGAGCATCTTGGGCCCATAGGTCCTCATCCACATCTTGGTAATGTGGTAAGAACAGTTCTGGTTAACAGGGTATGCCTTTTAGTGGGTGTTTTAGCAGATTTAATGTCTAAAATCCCTCAGACACATTCCACGCTAGAAAAGTGGCAGATCCACCCTATCTAGCCAGAATCTGTCATCTGTGACTGATCATCTTTCTGACAGATCAGCTGGCTTGACTATCTCCTCTTTTCACAATAAATGTAGCAGTAAAAATCAGTTATCTCTGATATCGAAAGCATTTTCTGAATTTACTTTTCCTCTCATTTGCAATCTCAAGCAGATTTTTGGGGTTATGTCTAACTGAATTTCTTTTGTGCAGATGGGACGCCTTTCTCCTTGCTTTGAAACCCACATGGGTTTATTTTTTGAAAGATATATTATTATTATTATTATTATTATTATTATTATTATTATTATTATTATTATTATTATTATTATTATTATTATTATTATTTAATACAGACTTGAATTGCTATACATGCTCAACAAAAATAACACTGTAAAAAAATTTATCAGGCTGCTTTAAAAGGCTGCTTTAATGAAACAGCCTCCTCCCTCTTTTCCCTCTTTTTTTTTTTTTTAATTTTTAAATTTTTTTTACAAGGAAGAGTGACCACAGACAAGAAGAGGGAGTTGAAATTTAGTGGTAGCTGTGGCACTGCCCTTTACTGAAAATGACAGATGAGATCTAGTGGAAAGGCTGTGTCTTGTACCATGTGGCATTGAGCAATGCCCCTGGAAGTAGGGAAACTGGAAAATTTGGGAATAGAGAAGTAGAGAATAAAACCCTCACCCTAGATGCATCCACAACAAAGAGGTATCCACAACAAAAAGGAAATACAAAAGCAGTGATTATGTAAGGAACTGGTGCTGTTGGTTGTTTTAGAGCATTCACGCTTCCAATTAACACATGTTCAGTTGGCCAGTGATTGCTGGTTTTGTGTCTGTGGTCATGGATAATTGCACCATGTGATGAACTAAAATATTCCCACAGAGTACAACTGTATTGATCCACAACCTAATTGAGGACATTATGAAAATACCTTTGAAGGGGCATCAATGAGCAGCCTTGTTCTGAAGGAATTTTTATTTGGTTTGGCAGCATTAGAAGTGTTTAAAAATCACTCACTGTGCTCATCTTGTTGTTGAAATTTGTTCGCCTAAGGAATGATACACTGAGCCTTCGTGCATAGCTGGAGATTACTCACTTGAACAGTCAGCGGGGTGTAGGGATATATAAGTCAAAGGATGATTGTTTTCTTGCAGAGTGGTTATTATTTTCCCAAAACCATATTCCTCCTAGTAGAGGTTTGGAACTCTCTGCCAGGACCAGTAATTCAAGTAGACAAAAACCTCACCGGGACATGGGCTTGTAGGGATAGCTGATTTAGGAAAGATCACTGTTTGGTCAAGAAAACCTCATTTTGACTACACAAAGAAACAGACTATATGCAATACACTGGAATGAATATACTATATTTCATCTTATAATTCTTGCTGCTTTATTTATCTAACCTTTATCCATTGCCCACCCACCACAAGCTCAATAGACTCAAACTGACATTCATCACTGTCCTCTCAGTGGAGCTTCAGCTTGACAAGATTAGTGTGAGACACCTTCTTCTGTGCTGTCAGGTGAATAGGGATGATATAAGGCAGCAGAAACTTGTCAGATCCCATAGCTAAGTACAACTCAGATTTCAAAGCCAGAAAAATCGACTCCTGAATAGCTGTCATGCTTCAAGGCTGAGAAATTCTCGTTCCAGTTTAAAGGAGTAGAAATTATCTTGGCTCTGTCTCAAACTCTTGTTTTGTAGTGTCACTTCTTACTATTATAAGACACAGAAGCATTTGCTTAAGATAAACTGTTATTTAAGAATTAAAACACTGGCTTTCAAAAAAAAAAAAGTATTGAATCCCCAAAATGTGTAGCTTATTTACCGTTATAATATGTTGACCTTTCCTTACACTTTTTTTAATGATTCAGAAATCACATTACCCCATTAAAAAATTAGGACCTATAGGCTAACATTGCTCTTCTCAGTCTACAGAGAAGGAAATGTAAAGAAATCAGAGTAACAATTTTATTCACTGTCATTTAGCAGATCTGTGAGATAGACAGATCTCACAGATAAGATACAGACCTGAATGCCACAACTGGGGTGTCAGTACTTCAAGATTCTCCTTTAACTATTATAAGGAGTAACAACTGGCACTGAATTGTCAGAAACTACACTGAGGACTCATGCCTTCCATCAGGCTATGGCAAATTAGCAGGAATTTGGAATGACCAGTCAGTTGTGGGTTCTCAGAGCACTTCATCTATGAAGTGTTCCTCCTCCATTGAGCTTTAAAATCAAAGGAAAAAAGTTAAATCGGTGAGTATATTCATATCCTATATGCTAGGGTTTCTCTGCTGAGAGGTGGCAACTTTTTATGTTCGTGGCATATGCTCAGCCACCCCTCAGAGCCTTGAATATAAACCAGTGTTTTAATTTTGTTCCTTGAAACGTGTCATGCCAATGGGCTCTCCAAGCATTTCCAAATGCTTGCGTAGTAGCCTTTGCATGTAACACATTCTCAGGCTCTGTAGTGATGTGCCTGTGTTAAATATCTTAATATCAAGAGCAGCAAAGAGAAAATGTTGGTTCTGGAGTAGATGTAACAAACCTGAAATATTCCAGGGTACATTTGAAGAGGTTTTGTCTGATTTCACTGAGCCTACACTTCATACCATCCCACCCTTTCCCAGAAATTCTTGCTCGCTCTGCCTCCCTCTGGAAGCCACAGGTTGGTGGATCCAAAGGGACCTGAGGGCAGCTCCAGCAGTTTCTGAGAGCTGGCAGGAGTTCATACACCTTTGTAGTTCCAGCTGCATTACTGAGGTGCCACAAACCAGCAGTCTCACTCAGGACTATTAATAAAAGGTGATGGAGAAAGTGCACTAGAAGTAAGAGTGGAGGGAAGAACTGGAGTTGACAAAAGACTGTAATCCATGCTTATTCCAAACAATAAAGCAGTAGGAGTACAAATGGATAAGAAAACGGATAAGAAAAACAAGGTTAGATTTTGCAAATCATAGGAAAATAAGTAGTGAAAATCTTATCATGCTAATGAAGTGAGTCCTCTGTGTAATCAGTACAGGCTAAATATGAAACATAATAATGTTAGGACTTAAAATCCAAACTAATACTTTGCGTCATTTTTCAGTAAGAAATATGACACTGATGGGATGAATGAAGAGGGCAAATGGCTAATGGGCAGGAATGCACAGAGACAGAGAAGACCACATCTGTGTGTAAGAATGTTTAACATGCTCCTTTGAGAAACAAGGGGATTTACACACTGAAATGTGAAAAAAAGAAAAGTGAATTTTTAATGGAGTATGGAGGAGCATGATCTGACTAGAAAACACCAAGCACACTACCCATATATACAATAGGGAGAGGCAAATAATCCAGAATCAAGAATTTAAGCTGAATTAGGTGTAAGATTAGCACAGATATTGATGTGGTGAATATTCAAAAGCAGGAAATTAAGTAGAAATCAGGACAGCATATAGGATGGATTTAGTAGTGATAGTGATAGTTTGATTAGATGATTATTTTACCTTTTGATACCAAAGATTACTAAATCTGTGTAAAATATAGGACAAAAATACATGAAAAAATCACCAAATCAAAGACTAAATCTGATCTACCTGAATTGTAGCTACCTACCAACACCTAGCAGAAATATGAGTTCAGAATCAGCAAAAGAAAAGAAACAATAATTAGTCTGGAAAAAAACTGCCACTAATGGAAATCCTTAAACATCTGGGATTGATTTTTTAACATCTTCATTAATGACCCTGATAAGAAGTTGGTGTGTACTAATGAAGTTTGGTGATGACACAATGCTCAACAGAGAGGGAGAATGTAATATTGTACAAGAAAAACTAAATGACCTTGAGAGTAGAGTATTAGAAATGGGATGAAATTTAATTGCATAATGTGCAAAGTCATACACTTAATGAGCTTACAACATGAACTTCTGCAAATTGGGAGTTTCATAGGAAAATGACAGAGAAGGAGGGAGACCCTGGGGCACTTGTTGATTACAGGAGGATTATGAGCCACCAGTAGAGTGTGGTCATGAAAAAAGCAAGTGCCACAGCTGGAAAATTTCCTGGTATAGCATAATGTGCAAGACATTAATCAAAAACCATGTGAAATATCACTTATTTTCCTTATTTGAAAAGTTTCAAATGGGAAATTATGTCAAATCAGCTACTGGGATTTTCTTAGAGATGAGACTGGATTTTTTTCTCTTTGAGTGCAAAGAGAATATAGCTACATCAATGTCCCTATCATGCCCATGGGTCTGGACTGGTTCCCTGTACAGTGCTGTGCCCCCCTTGATGGATTTGTAGGCCTCAGACAGTACAAGTCCATGGTGCAACGAAGGTGTGTCCTCCCTGAGATGGTTTTCTTGGCCTAAAAAAGTAAAATTAGCTGGAAACTTCATCACTCTCTGTAAAGATACACTGGCATTTGTAGCTTTCCTGTCCCCTAGAAAAGCAATGTTAAGGAAAAAACCCAACAAACAGGGAGAAAATCAAATAAACATAGGATGAGAAGAAAGAGAGCTTTGTAACCAACAGAAAAGGGAGATTTAGCTGTGAACTTAAGGAGGAAAACAAAATTGCTTTAAAACTGAATTAAAATTCCTTAGCATTCTCTATTCATATTCTTTTCCTAAATGGTCCCAGAAAAAGCCTTTTTATTCTGTAACATCAAATTGCCAACTTATTGGTTCAAATCTACTAATTGTTAGGGAATGTGCTAATTTTTGAGAAGTTATCTCATCACTACTTTATGGGAAAGAGACACACATTTAATTCAAGATATCTGTGACTGATTTTTTAAAAACCTTGTCACAGAAATTTTGTCATAGAAAACAAACTGAAATTACCGGAGCTGTGTTCTAGCTTTTACGCCCTTTACAGTGATCTATAAAGGATTTCCACTCCGTGCTCCTCACTGGTGAGGCCACAGCTCAAGTGCTATGCCCAGTTCTGGGCCCTTCACTACAGGAAAGACATTGAGACATGGGAGCAGGTCCAGAGCTGATGAAGGGTCTGGAGCACAAATCTGATGAGCAGCAGCTGAGGGAGCTGGGGTTGTTTACCCTGGACAAAAGGAGGCTCATGATAAGTGATAAAGGAGACCTTGTCACTGCCTACAACCACCTGAAAGGAGGTTGCAGCCAGGTGGGGTTCAGCCTCTTCTCCCAGGGATCTAGTAACAGGATGGCAGGGCATAGTCTCAAGCAGGGAGGTTCACACTGGACATGGAAGAATTTCTTCACAGAAAGGGTGATTAGGCATCGGAATGGGCTGTCCAGGGCAGTGATGGAGTAACCATCCCTGGAGGTGTTTAAGGAATGACTAGATGTGTCACTCTGTGCCATGGTCTAGTTGGTGTGTTCGCGCTTGGTCACAGGTTGGACTCGGTGATCTGAGAGGTCTTTTCCAACCTGAGTGATTCTGTGAATCTGTGATCTGCCATTTTATGTGATGAACATTTGCCTATAGGAAGAAAAGTCAGCAAACATAACTAGGCAGTCAGACATAGGACGCTAATACCAAGTGCATGGAAATATTTTGTCTGCAAAGTCTTTTTCACACTAAAGATGATGCAAAAGAGACAAAATAATTTTTCCACTAACTACCATCAACTATTGATGCTTTCATCACTAGGACACCAATTATACTGACAAATGTTCTTCATGAGGTCTCCCTTGGGCTCGTTTTTTTTACCAGATGCCTCCCTCTCAGGGGTTTAGAGTGGAGGGATTTCTTTGGAGATCTAAAGTACCTGTCTTCCTTCTGATCTTGCTAGAGACAAGTTACTGCTGGGCAATGGATAAATCTGCTAGCAAAGTCCTTCCATCTTGAGTACCCCTTTGGAAGACATTTAATTTCTTTCTTTCCTTTTTGTGTTTTCCAGATCTCATAAGCTTATGTGATTAAGGGGATTAGTTTGGAATTCAAGGAGGGATTTTTTTTAAATATATTTTGAGTACTACATGCTTTTAATTTTTTCCTCAGGTTTTACACTTGTCTATAGCTTTTCAGAGGTGCTGAAAAGCACATGGTTTTCAGCACAATCTAAGACAAGTAGATACTTGCCACCTCTTCACATTTTACTGCAGTTCTGCAGGAAAAAATACATGTGAGAGGAGAGAGACTGCAACTGTGTCACACACAAATACCCATGCTGAGCCACTCCATCATATGGTTATTCACCCACCACCTGGTTATTCACCCATGCAGGGTATTTGACATGTCCTGAAGGCTGCTGCAGGTCTGTGGCACTTAACATTCAACAGCAGGACTAGGACAGCCTCTGCTCTGCAACGAGATGTGCGGCACATGGAGAGAGCCAATTCAGTTTAATGATGGTTTCTCGGCTTTTGTCCAGTGCAGGCACCACATCCTAGGAAGAGTGACAGACCAATAATTTAACCTTAGCATTAGTGTGGAGCAAACTGCAGCATGCCTCCATGGAATTGATGGTAAGCCCTGTATCGAGGAGGGCCAGACACAGTCCCCTCTGGAAAATCACAGCCCGCAGTTAAATCTTGACCTTTTACTAAAGGAGAAGCAAGGCTAACCGTGCCCAGCTAGTTAGGCAATAACTGAGCTTGAACACCTGATTAAAGAGTTTCTGGGATTTTATGCCTCTCCAGAGATGATCTGGCAGCTGTGATAGACTCCAGCAATGCCTGACAGTGAGGGCTTCCTGCCAGAACCAGGTCTTTCCAGCACTTTTGCAAACAGTTGCTGAAACCACTTTTCATGTGTACACATAGGAAAAAAACAGGTATTTGCAGCAGTGTATGTGAAAGATGGAAGAGTGACAAGAGAATTCATTTCCTCTCTCTTCTACATGCATACACAGACAGGCATGTCCCACAGCCATTAAAATCTTGGCTGAAGGGAGGAGATTTCTCAGGATGAGTGAAGTGACAGTCCTTGGCACTCCTCCAGCCAGCCTTCCTGCAGGTCCTTGCTGCATGAGAACAAGCTGATTAATAGTTCTCCATGCCCTGAAGCTAGGGGCACTTAAGGGAAGGGGTTGTTCCCTTTGTCCTACAGCTGCAGAGAGGGTACCACATCGGAAAAGGAAGTGAGGATTTTCCGATAGTCTCACCTTTCCCTTCCCAGCTGTCTTCAAGGTACTCGCCCATTAATAATTAAAAAAAAAAAAAAAATAAACCTAGCTGGTGAACACAGAAGTGCAAAGCTGCTCTTGAACAGACTCCGTTTGCCTCAGGATCAGTTGCTGTGTCTGCTTGTGAGGCTGCCAGTCAGGACTGCAGATGATTTAGGAGGCTTTCTTATTGGCAATTTAGTTAAACCTGCTGTGCGCAGCTAGGTCTTGGGAGAAGGAAGATGAATGCACATTTTAATGACTGAATCAGCATATATTGGGAACCAGGATGGCAGGAGCCTCGCCTCCCTCGGGGCTCACCAGCTCTGACAAACAAAATACCTCCCTCCTGTTAAAAGGTGCATGATTGCTGTATGTCCCACTGCTGGATCTATATTGCAGATGGATTGTAGCAGGGCTCCTCGACGTTAAAACATGCCCAGTGTTTGTAAAATGAGACTGTTGCTGTTTACACCCTGATTCCAGTGCTGAATCCCAGGAAGAGTACAATGGTTCTGTGGATTGGCTTCAGCAGATTGATACATCCTTTATGCTCCTGGATGAAGTAGTAATGTAAAGCATCAGACTGCTGATGGGTGTAACCGTTGTTTTATATACAGAGATTTACTCCTGTGCTGGTTAGTTAGCACACCTCCACCACAGTCAGCAAAATGGTGTTGATTTATATCTGCTGAGGATTGCAGCCATAATTCTTGTCTCTATTTTGTACAGGTATACAAATACACTCGCATTCTTCAGTTTTCAACAGACTTCAGCTATCCAGAGCAGCATTGTGTACTCCATCTGTTTATATCTCCAGCAAAAATTTATGCTTTTACTCAGTCACAAATGTGAGATTATTCTATATCCTCAGTGGCATTGAGATAATAGAATTTATATTGCACATATGCTTGTTTACACATGCAAGAACTCACAGTCATTATTACTGTTGTTGATTTATGTTATTGCCATCCAAAGCTGCATGTGTTTATGTACACCATTAATTTAAAACCATTTCAGAAATAAATCATCACATAACAAACTAAGAAATCAGATGAGTATCCTATTATTTGCCTCATCTCTAACTATTCCAATCCAACTACCAACCTTCAAATCCTCTTTTATCACTTCACATGTTCCATTCTCACACTTTGAGCTCACTGTTAAAGCTACTTTGGCCAAATGCATAGGAGCCAGTTGCAATTATTATACAGAAAGGGAAATATACAACAGACTTTGGGAAGCTAAGGAACACTGAAGTTAACACACTAGAGAATTGACATTAAACAGCTTACATATTTCAAGCTTTTAACAAATCATACACGAGATCAGTATGCTACAAATCAGACTGAATTGCTGTTTATGTGCAAACTGATCCCAACACAGCAAGGCAGCAGTTATCAGCCAGGTTTTTCCCAAGAGGACTTACCTGAATTGATTCTTTAATAGTCATCCTAAACCTTGAGGAACTCATCTACTTTTTGGACTACTTACCTCCTTATACACTTTTTTTTTGCCCTACCAGCCTACCTTAGGCTGCCTTACCCCTGCATCAGGAGGAACATTATTTCTAATATTCATCTTAGACAGTACAGCAAAGTTTTCCTGCACTATTCTTTAAAGGTCATATAATTTAGGTAGTATAGTAGCTATGCAAAACCTGAAAGCTCACAATTTATTTCTCTCTGCAAAAGGACACTTAGTTTTTTTATCAAGACACTGCCTTATTGTTTAGACAGAGAAGCACTGACTTTGTAAGTAACTGAACTCAATAGAAGCAGGTCCCCAGGTGATTTAAATCACAGTTATCTCACTGAAGTCAGCACACTCAGTGCTGCCAAGTTAAAACGACTGAAGACATGAGGCCAAATCTGCTCCTTACTTTAACAGCACATCTGGGCCTAAAGTCAACGTTTCCAACACCAAAATGTCAGAGATATCTGTAGTTTTTTGAATGCTTATTGGTCTTTAGATCCAAGCTGCTCAGTCTAGGTCTACACTGTGAACCTTACAATCCCAAAATAAGCCATCTCTGGGGTTTAGACTGGTTCAGAGACAGACAAGACCTGAGGGGGAAAGTTCTGGATCGCAGTTCTGAGAGCTTGACTTTACCTGGATTCTGCTGCTGGCCTCCAGCTCTGTGTTGGATCTCATCACCAGCTCCTGTAGTTCCCATGGAGCTGGGAACATTTCATCTTCACCCCTCTACATGCTCGAGGCCAAGGCTTTGCTCATGTCCCACTTACATGCTATTCTGAGAGTGGCAGAAGTGGTGATTGCATGTGAACTCAGCAAAAGAGTGAATTCTCTACATCAAGACTAAAGATGGCAAAATTGGACCCTTCTCATTAAATAAATCATATGAACAATCAATTTGCATATGTTTTGCATTCTTGGGCATACATTTTTAAATATTTTAAAGGTTCAGGAAACCTGGGAGGATTTAAAACATGAATCCCTCTGAACTGTGATCTAAGAGTTACTTGTCCCTTAAGAATAATGATTTACTGTGTCTAAGCAGTTTTAACATTATTATTTTTTAACCTACTGGGGCTTTCAATACAGTTACTTTCAAAGGAAATAAAACGAGATTGTAATTTTAGATTAGAAAAAAAGAATGAACTCCCAATTAATTATTAAAATTGACTGTTAATTTTAGAAACTTGCAGCAAATTGTTCGCAAAAGAAAATTTAAAGCTACAAGAACATCCAATACTATATTATTTCTCAAATTCCCTGTTCACAAGAGGTAAAAAACATTTTAAATATTGGAGAAATCACATAGGGAAAGTAAATGACACCAGGTATACACTGAATTGCATCAAGGATCTCTTCCCCTTCTTATATCAGAAAATCACAGAATGTGTAAGGTTGGGAGAGACAACCAGTGGGGTTAATTTGTCCAACATCCCTGCTAAAGGAATTTACATGCACATACACTAACCCTACAAAATGCTGAAGATCAATATGGGTCTGTGATACAGACATATATATATCTCTGTTTCAATCTTAAGGCAGAGTGAAAGCAGATTTCCACTTATTTGGAATTTTTTTTTAGGGTTAAAAAATCAATTCCTTATGGTGATGGATTAAAATGTTTCAGTGGTTTTGGGCTTTGTATGAATGAGAGAGTAATATCAGTAATATCAGAGATACATAAATGTTCAGACTAGCCCCTAGTTTCATGGCACATCTTGGGAATCAAAAATGCTGCAAGAGATTGTGTGTCTAGTCCAACTGAGTGAAGACAAACTATTTTACTGCAAAGAGAGTAGAAACTATTGATCATGCCTAGACTATGGAGCAATCATCTACTCTGACCTTCCATAGTTTCCTTGGTTAGGAAAGATACTTGTCTCCTTCTCACTGGCGGTGAAAATATACACTTCCTTTTCAAGTTTGTTATATCCCTAGGGTTTTTTATTTTGGTTATTTTTTTGGTCTTTTGTTTGTTTGTTTGTTTTAAAAGAGTATTAATATGTGTGTCAGTAGGAAAGGTCAGTTTACAATAAATTTAATATCAAGGTCCTGTTTTGCTTTTCTTTTGCATAAAACATCCTCCCCTTAAAAGTGACCTATTTCCTCCATGTGTGCAGTCAGTTCTGATGCCTTCAGTGACAAACTGTGATAACCAGCACATTTTTCTCCCCTTAGCTGTGTATATGCTACTGTAAATGAGAAAGGGCCGCAGCTCCAGTCCATGCACACCAGCAAGGGAGTTCCTAATGTCCCAGACATACCTTTATGAAACTCAAAGTTTTTTATCTTCAACGCTTTTTTTTTCTGAGATTGTAATGTCAGATGAGGTATAATGACTGGAACAACGCAAAGAATGATATGACCTGGAGCATGGTCTCAGAGTACAGAGTAGATTTTGCACAAAGAAAGCTATAAAGAAGTGATAAAGTGGTGATGAGAAAGAAACCTAAGAATATTTGCACTGGGATCAATATACGGCCCTGCTGTAATATGTTTAGAGATCTGCTTCTATCATAGTATTGTGGTACATGTCAATCATCCAGGGCCTCAGCAGGCACTGGTCACTTAACAGCAACAGTAAGGGAGGAAAAAACACATCAATTAAACTGAATAAAAATATTAAATCCCCAAATATTAAGCATACATCCAATTTGGCAACTCATTTGATTGCCTAAGGCAGTTGGTTTATAGAGTCATGTTCATTCCACTTAATATTATTAACAATTCCCAGGGAAGTACTGCATAGTTACAGTAGCTAGTACATTAATCTTTATCATATGTGCAAGAGTGGAAGCTTGGAACAGGATTATGAAAACAGAGTGCTTATTCTTTTATCTCCAAACTGATCTCTATGCAGAAAATAATGATCTAATGAGACTACTTACTAACTGAGTATTAACTTCCCTGGGGCTAGAAATGCTTTTCCATCAAGTGCTGGGACAAATGCTCTTGTGAGAGTTTTGAGCTCTCGGCCTTTGAGCTTCTGTTTCTTCTCTTCCAGTCAATGTGGTTGGGTCACAGGAAGCAAAAACTTCATATTCCAGTTTTACACATGCTGTGGGCTAAATGAATGGTTCTGCATGGAAATCTTCCTAAAAGCACAAGTCAACGTTCCCACAGATTCTTTATGCCTTTGCTCATTAATATTGGGGTGTTTCCTCTAAAAAGCAAGTGATTCTGGATGTACACTCTTTGAAAAAGAGCAAAACCAGCGGATCTTCCCCTTTTAAGGGAAAGCAAAGCTGAAAGGAATCCAGTTGTGTTCACATTCTCAAAGTTTACTTTGTATGTAAGAATATAAGAGAAGCCAGTACTGGGCCAGATCAAAGGTGCATCTAGCCCAGTGTCTACCTCCAGCAGTGATCATCATTGGATGGTTAAGGAAAAGAATAAGAGCAGGTCATAGATATAATCATCCTTTCCTAAATATTACTCCAGCCTTCTGTAATTTGTGGAAGGGTCTTCTTGAGCCAGAGGTTATGATTTCATGTTTAAAGGGTCTTAAATTTTTTTCTTCCACAGGTATGTCCTACAATTTTCTGAAGTGTGAATTCCTGTGGAAATAAATTCCACAGATTCATTAAATATTTTGTGAAGAAGCACGTCTTTTTGTTTGAATCAAAGCTAGACCCTTGTGGGTTTCATTTCTCCCACTCCTAAAACTGGAAATGATACTGAGATACTGTTCAGGTTTATCTTCCTCACACTGCTCTTTATTTTGAAATACTATGAATGATGAAAAAACCCCACACTTTTATTTTATCTACACTTACTCCTGTCCTTTTTTCTTTTCCATGCTGAGGAATCCTACTCTATTTAGCCATTTCCTATGCAGAATTTGGTCTTTATAATTTACCACCTAGTTCTTCACTGCACAAGATCCTTCACTAACTGACTCAGGAAACATGTCCAAAGCAGAGACCGAGAAAATCAGTTGACTTTAATCCACCAATTCCCAGGAATTATGCTCCACAATGCACAGGGATAACAAAAGAAGAAACACACTTTGCTGGTATGTTTAATATTATTTTGATATTGATAGGAGCAAATGGGTGTGAATTTGGTCATTGCATCACTCAAAGTCTTTAAAATTCCATTTAATATAGGTCTTATGTGGCTTGAAGAGAAAGTGATTTCAGAACCTAATTTAATGACAGAAGTTCACTTCTGTTCTTTCCACACCACCAGCTAAAGCTTAAACATCCCTCTAATGAAAGTTTGTGAAGTAGGCAGATGGCATAATCAAAGGGCATTATAGAAGGACATTCTAGAAACGTAAAAGTGTTGTAGGAGACACTGTGAGAATTCAAGAAGGACAAATTCATCGTGAAAACTCAGGCACTATGTTGCTGGGGAAATTTCTGAACCTGAAGTACTTGGAAGAGGGGCTGAGAGAGTTCAGGGTGAAGCTTGTCCTGTTTTTTACATTCTTCACTAAACATTTTCCACGGGCGCTATTGATGTCAGTCCCTGCAGTCTGACCAAGACAAACTTCTCTTCTAAACCAGGCTGCCATGTTCACTAAGGCAGCCCACGGACAACACACGGCCCGTTAAGATCACCTTTCCATGGCTGCTGTAAATGCCGCAGGAGGCTGTGCTCTGCCCGACTTTCTCTGGGGAAGAGGCGATGCTAGAAAACAGGCGGCGGAGCCAATGCCGCTGGGTGGGAGCCCGCCGAGCTGAGCCCTACCGGCGGCCAGCAGCCCCTTCCCACCCCTCCCGCGGCGGCGCGGAGCTCCCAGCCTGCATCCCGGGGTGCCGGGAGCGCCGGGAGCCAGCCGGGCGGGAGGCAGGAGGGCGTAGGACCCAGGGGGACGGCAGTGGAAGGACCCAGGCTTTGGCGCACACGCCTCCTACCAAAAAAAAAAAAAAAAAAAAAAAAAAATCACAGCCCCGTGGAGCTGGCGCTCGCTCATTCAGTTTTCTAGAGAGATCTGAGCCGGAACCCGGGAGCCAGGAGATCTTTCTCGCCCACACAGCTCAGCAGCAAGGACATCTACAGGGGGAAAAAACCCACCCCACGCAGCCCCCCGCCACCCCACGGCAGCTGCCGGCGCTGTGCAGGTATTTGGATTTGCCTTCTCTCGGGTTGCGCAGAGCGGCTCTCGGCGCTCCCCACGCCCCGCCGGGCCCGGGATGCGGCGTTTCAGCACCGCGGGGCGGACAGCTCCGGCCTCGGCCGCTCCCGCCCGGCACCCTGCTCCGGCCCTGCCTGCCCTGCTGCCGACCGGCCCTGCTGCCTGCCTGCTTCCCCTGCCTGCTCCCCCTGCCTGCCCTGCTGCCTGCCTGCTTCCCCTGCCTGCCCTGCTCCCTGCCTGCTCCCTCTGCCTGCCCTGCTCCCTGCCCGCTGCCCCTCCCTGCCTGCCCTACTCCCTGCCTGCCCTACTCCCTGCCTGCCCTGCTCCCTGCCTGCCCTGCTCCTGCCTGCTCCCTCCTGCCCCCTCCTGCCTGCCCTGCTCTCCCTTGCCTCCCCCTGACTACCTGCTCCCCGCCTGCTCTGCCTATTCCCTGTCCTGCTCCCTGTCTCCCGCCAGCCCTATTCCCGCCTGTCTCCTGCCTCCTTCCAGCCAAGCTCTCTGCCTGCTGCCTGCTCTACTCCTTGCCTGCGCAGCCTGCTGCCTCCTTCCCACTGCCTGCCCAGCCTGCTGCCTGTCCTGCTCCTCCTGTTCCCTGCCTCCTGCCAGCTCTGGCTGCTGACTCCTGTCTGTCCAGCTCCCTGACTGCCCTACCTCCTGCCTCCCAACATACCTCTCCTGCTGGTCTGCCAACCGACCTCTCCTGCATCTGTGTCCCTGCTGCCCGCCTGCTCTTTGCCCTGACTGCCTCTTTCTGCTGCTCACTGCCTTCCCTGTCTCTATGTTCCCTGCCTCCACTGCTTGCCTTATGCCTGCCCTGACTCCCTACTCCCTGCCTCCTCTGCCTCTTACTTGACCTGCTCCCTCCCTGTCTCCTTATCCTGTTCCCTGCCTCTCTTTGCCCTGCTGCATCTTACTTCCCTTACATCCCCTCCCTCCTCTGCTTCACCTGTGTCCCTTGCCTCTCCTTGTCCTGCTTACTGCTTCCTGCCTCCTATATACCCTGCCTCTTCTTCCTCCAGTTGTCCTTGCCCTGCTTCTCTGATTCTCTTCTCTCTGCCTTCCTCCATTCTGCCTTCCCTGTCTGCTCTCCTCCCTGCCCCACTCCCTTATCTCTTTCCTCCCTGCCCATTTCCCCACATTTCTCATTTGCCTGCCCTTTCTTCCCCTCCTGTCTTCTTTCTCCATCACCAGCCTCAATCCTTCCTGCAAGGGGGCATGGCACTGTAAAAATCAGCTCAGCAGCCCAGGTGCTGGGCTAGGAAAGAAAAGAGCACAAGTTGGAAGGGAAAGTCCAGATCCAGTTTGAGACCCGGGAGAGATGAGGGGCATGCAGAGGAAAGGGCTAAAACTGGGAGCTTAGTTAATGAAGTAAGGGCTACAGGCAAGCATGAACATACAGGAGCTTGTCAAAGAGCAGCAGATACCTGTTTCCTCCTCAGCACATTGATGCCTGTTTTGACTGGTTGCGCTCATTCCAAATAGAGAGGAGAGATTAAAGGAAGGGGGGAATGTGCCAGGTCAGTCAATGGTATTGCTTTCCTGGTGTCAAACGGGGATGGGTGCAGAGAAGAAGTGAGGTGAGTCACATCTAGCATGTGGGTCCTTTGCTGCAGGAAGTCAAAAATTAAGTTTTGGTCTCTGCAAGAAGTGAGGGTATTCATACAGAAAATAAATGCAAAGCAAATAACAGCTGGAGAAATCCTATGCATGCTACTGGCCTGGCTTTAATTCTTTTTGCAATGGTTTAATCCTGAGAGGGTGAGGAAGGTCATAGGAGAAAGGGAGTTTCCCCTTTTCAAAATGCTGATTCCTCAATTTTAACAAGCTCTGTGAATAATTAAGTTAAGGAGCAGATGGCTACTCCTTGTCCATCACTAAATAGTGACAGAATTATATTTGGAAGAAAAAATTAAATTACAGAAAGTCTGCTTTCATGTGCTGTCTGAGTAATCAGATGATAACATAGATTATCTCCAGTACTAAAAATTAATACAATGCTGACATTTACATGAGATATTATGTAACAGTATTATGCCATGCACTGCATAGCAAAGGTACTGGTTTAATTTTTCCTATAATAAGTCAGCTAACCTTGTAGAGCTTTTCCTCATTTGCAGTCTGTATCCTACCTTGAAGTTTACAGGGCCAGCTTGTGCTGTCGTGTATCTGTGCTGATGATTATTTTAAGAATTCTGTTGACTCATCTACCTCTAAAAACTATTGAGTATTTTCAAAAAAAAATAGACTTTTGTAAGGCAAACACAAAACAATGAAAGATACTGCAACCTTTTCAAGAAAACCTTCTTAATTTATTATATCACAATTTATAACTTAAAATCTGTTGCAGAGACGGGATACTCTGAGTAGCACTGAGTGCTGCTGAGTAGTAGTGTAAACAGTGCTGCTCGATTCAGCAGTGGAGAAACTGCAGAATCCACGCCATAGCACTGGGTCATAATTCCTTAAACTCTACTTGCCTTGAGCACAGACGTCATTTCACTGAAATATGTAACAGCAGCCTCCTCATCTTCCAAAAAATGGCTCATGTCAGTTGAAATAGTAATGATCAGCCTCATAAAGGATGGAGAATACTTCCTTCAAAAAGATGTAAACCCATGCAGTTTTTAACTTAAGCATGCAATTGTTGAAGCAGTTGTGCTATTGCTTAGAAAGTGAGTTTTATTTTGTCTCACAGCCTTGTACTGTAGTGTCTCTCTGGCATAAACAAACAAGATGTGACAATTGGGTGCAACTAGTTAAACAAAACAAAACTAGAAAAAACAAAGCAACAAGAGTCTCTTATAGAGTGGAAAAACTGAAAAGAAGTTCACATGGTTTTCATCAGAAGAGTTGTAATTCCTTTCCCTCTTGATCTAATGCTGCTCCATTGATTTAATTTGAGAATTTCCAAACACTTTAGTGGAATTTTGGTTTGCTTTGTTTTTTGGTTTTTTTCTTCAGTAATATTTATAGAAATAAACTCCTTGAAATATGATATGTTTCTCTACTGAGAAAACAAACCCACACAGTATTATAAAGTTATATTAAGTTTGAGAGAAATTTCTATGTACTTTGTGATTGTGCTCAGACTTCAGTAGAAATGAGTGAAAAAAATCCCAGAAGGACTGCATTAACTTCTAGGGGCAGAAATACCTTCCTCTTTCCTTTCTCCTTTCTTTTCCCCTTTCCCCTTTCCCCTTCCCCCCTTTTCCCCTTTCGCCCCCTTTCCCCCTTTCCCCTTTCCCCCGCTTTCCCCTTTCCCCTTCCCTTCCCTTCCCTTCCCTTCCCTTCCCTTCCCTTCCCTTCCCTTCCCTTCCCTTCCCTTCCCTTCCCTTCCCTTCCCTTCCCTTCCCTTCCCTTCCCTTCCCTTCCCTTCCCTTCCCTTCCCTTCCCTTCCCTTCCCTTCCCTTCCCTTCCCTTCCCTTCCCTTCCCTTCCCTCTCCTCCTACAATGATATGCCACAGGCGCTTTCCTCTAGCATAACATATAAAGTAGACAGAAGTCAACAGTAATATATCACCATTGCATTTCATATTTTTTGAAAGAACATAATTTTCCAGAGCATGGAGTAAAAGTGCAAAATTAGATAAACTTCATGTTATTAAACACGCCGTACTGAATACGTTGTTAATATGTTTTGTTCTTTCTCCTGTATATCTTCATGCAGATGTTGTAACACAACTCCTACAGCATTTAGGCATTTTTGGACACCAGTGTTATGATTGTGTTCTGTCAGATTCTACATATAGCTTCTTTATGAGGCTTGGGGGTCAGAATTCATGTTTTGCATGCTGTTAATTTCTGCTGCAAGATGTTTCTATATTATTGGAGGAACTGTCTTGATGTGGAAAGACAGGAGTCTGCTAAGGAAGGCAGAGGAAGGCAGAAGCCTCCCCTGAAGTGGAGAATGTAAACCCTCCCCTCTGAATTGCTATAAATTTTAAATTAAGTGGCTCTCGGGCAAAAAAATATGGGAGCAGAAAATAACAGTTCTTTAATAGGGAAGAAAAATAAAAGGATAAAATAAACAATGCAGTACACTAGAACAACACTGACAGAGTTAGAACCCAGCCCGACACCCTGTTGGTCAGGGTGTTGGTAGCAGTCCGGTTGGAAATGTGGCTGCAGTCCTCCTGAAGTGTCAGATGTGGTCCTGTTGGAGCAGGTGGTCCTGTAGAAAAGGGTGTATTCTTCCTCTGAAGATCCAGTGGAAGAAGAGGCAGCTGCTGTTCCTCCTTGGAATCCAGTGGAGAAGCCGTGCTGGTGTTTCAGAACCTCCGGATTATATCTGGGTAGGAATGCTTGGCTCCTCCCTCTGGGCGGAGCATCTCACAATGGGGTGTTATAGTCCTTATCAGTCATGCAGTGACATTCAACAGCAGATGTCCCCTCCTGAGGGAGGAGTGATTGTGATCACTGAGAGAAAGAGAGATAAGGAGAATTGCCCACTTGACAAAAGACAACTGCCATACAGATGGTAATAGAATATGTCTGGCCTTGCAATCTGGAGCAGGAACTGACCTCTGTCCACTATGGAGTGGACAGGGTGCTTTTGCTTGGTGATGCTTGCACTGTCACTGACATGGAAGTTCCTCATACACTGCTGCTTCTTTGTCATGCCACAGGTCATGGGAGCTATACACTCCCATAGGGATTTGTAGATTTTCTGTGATTGGTGAATACTTGTAACTTAAAAACTGATTTGAAGAAAAATTTAATCAAACTCTTGAGGTTAAGGCTGTTATAATTAACTTTTTTATTTCTGTGTTGTATAAGTTCCCCTCCTTGGCATGTGATCCAATTCCTTAATATTCAGGTAATTAATAAGTTTTGCACATTTAAGGTCAAAAGACAACAGGGCAGTTTTTTAATTTTACATTTGCTAGGCAACTCTATCTGTCTCTCCTCCTGCCTGGCAGCTTGTAGGAAGGACAGCTTCACGTTGGTGCTGCAGACCTGCCTGCCCTACATACTGTGCAAAGAGCAGTGAAGATCAGTTGAGTTTCTGCCACATTCTGTTCTGTGCCATGGCTAAATTAGCACACCACTGGACATTTAGATGTAGCCTGAGGGCAATCTGTAACTAACTCAAACTAGCAAGAAGATGGTAGAATGAGTAGGAATGCATGATGTGTTGTTTTTACTGAACTGAAGGAAATGTTAGTTTTTGTACCTGAGCTGAGAGATTCTACCCTGGGAAAACGTGAGAAGCCATCAAATTCCCCACACAGCTGTTACAGTCACAAACAGTCACTATTTTCATAATGACAAGAAGCAACAAATCCCTAGTGAAGGTTTACGGGAGCACCAGTACTTGGAGCAGAAAGACTTACAATATTTAACTCATTAATGTTCACTGGGAGAATCTAGTCCCTTGGGAAAGACTACAGAGAAGCAGTGGTGAGGCCACAGCTGGAGTGTTGGGTCCTCTTCTGGGCTCCTCGGTAAAAGGAAGGCATGAATGTATAAGAGAGTCTGACAAAGGGTCCAGGGAATAATGAGGAAAGATTCCCTGGATGTTAACATGTAGGTTTATGGCTCAGGAGGGATGTGATCTGTTCCCAGCTCTGTGAAATGTGTCCTCTGGGGTCTCAGGCAAATCACTCAGGGCTGTGCTTCTCCCCACAATCTGTGGGAGATGCAGCCAAGGGTGAAAGACAGTCAGTTTTGCTCATTGCTCTTTTGAAATTGCTTCATGGAACTGGGGTAGGTTCCTTTCTAGGTCTGCCTACTCCACTTCCAATGCAGGTTTCTACGAAGGCACCACAAGGCCACAAAGGGCCACGGGAGCCATTCCTATAGGTACAGATATGGATTCATCCTTGCCTGTCCTTATGGAGCAACCCCTGCTAAACAGAACATAGCCCTGAGAGATTTTCCAAAATTAACATCAAAATATTTTTCAAAAAGAAATTTAATGAGGTGACACCCACGCTCTGAGATAAAATCATTCTATATTACCATTTTCCCTCCCTCCCTGCCCACTCCCTTCCTCTTTGGCATCTTTTCAGCAGCTAATATCTGTATAAATGCTAGGAGTTAGGAATTACATAATGAGCCAAACCTTAGCAGTGGTGCCTCTTAATACCAGGTGAGAATGAAATGTTAGTGCTTTCTCAATTTTAAAATTGTGGTAATGAAATTTCACATGGCAGATAGCTTTAGACTGGATGGAAAACATTTGGTAGATTAAGAGACAGCTAAAATCTTTCTGGTACTGAATTGGATGGGGAAGGGCCAAATGGACATGAGGTGTTTAAAGAAGCAAGTGGTGTTGCGGGGACTGGTAAGTGGGCAGGAACAAAATGATCCAGACAATTGCCATCATCACTGCAGGCAGGTTTTGACCAATTTTCCAGGGCATGCAGTGCAAACAGGGATTGAATGCTGACCCAGAAACTGTCTCTGAAGAGAAAGCAGTAAAGCATGTTAAAATCTTTGAATGAAAAGTGCTTTTTATACTTTGGAAAAGTATTATTTTCATTTTTGTTTGCATAGTAAATATTACTATCATTTTATTAATAACTTTTTCTTTTGAGGATTATGCAAAAAATATAAGCTGCTTGTCTGAAAATTGTATTCCACTTGCAGTGTGTTACTCATGCTGAACACTCACTGTCCCTTGTCATTCCCTTGCTGGGACGGAAAATGAATCAGCCAAAATTTTATGTGACACCACAATTTTGGTGGAAATTTCCCTCCTTGTTTTGATTTTAGTATGTTGTGTTTCAAAACTCTGTAATTTTTTTTTCATTTAAGGCTGAATTTTCTTTCTTTGGTGGGATGATTTATTATAAGTGGCTGTGAAAAGACATTAGAAGAGCAAATAGTCCCTTGGGAACAAAGAGTCACAAGATAGAAAAACAGCTGTTGAGACTATTACCCATTCTAATGTGCCAATACACAGCAACAATATTCAAAATAGGAGAAGAAGGCCAGTATCTTCATTTGGAAGAAAAACAACCCTGCACCAAACTGAACAAAGATGTAAACATCTAAAAAACTGGCAGATGGATCAGAGCTGTACACAACACTGGAAGAGAAGGAGAAATTGCCATGTGTGGGAGGAGGTGAAAATGGAGATGAAGCTTCTGTTATATCTTGGGAATCAGAATAAATCAGAACCATTTGAGAAAGTGCAGTGACAGTTAAACTGGGTACTTATGGAGCACTAAATTTATTGTCAAGGTTAGCAGTGGGAGAACCAAATCATTCACTGATGTATATCAGGCTCCTTGAAGGCAATGGTGCTAGTGTGGCTTGCTAACTTCATGATTTCCCTATGATTCTGAGAGTGACAAAATTGTTCATACATATTTTAGACTATTTTGCAATATATAACTTCACACCAATAAAGTATTTTAGTGCAGCCTGTTCCAGGTGATAGTCAGGATAATCTATAGATAACTGTAATCCATGGTTATAGCTCAGCTCACTATCAGAAAACTCTGAAATGCATTTAAAAATGGATCTTCTGATAGAATGAGTATTTGTAAGTTGTTTTTTGGCAACAATATCTGACAAGAAAGGACTCTATCTCCCTCACCTTGGGATAATCCTGAGCATTTAAATTAGTTAAAAACAGTAGGAAAATTTAATAAAAATAAGCAGAATAATTTTTGGCATTAAATAGTTGGGGAACCAATAAAAAAGGCCTGATTTTATTTCCTTGGAGCAGAGGAATATCCTTCCTTCTGGAGCAGACTGTATTTGACCTTTTAAGAATTTGCCTTATTGCCAAAGAAACATCTTGGTGCAGGTGGGAGACAGAAAACTAGCAGAGGAAGGGACAGTTTTACTCCCATAAACTCCTAGAAAATGATGAACCACTGGGAATTGTGTGTGTGTGTGTGTGTGTGTGTGTGTGTGTGATTTTGTCTGCTGCTAATCCTTGGATGCTTTAGAACAGATCTGGAGAAGGGTCACAAAAATGACCAGAGAGCTGGAGCACCACTCTTGTGAAGACAGGCTGAGAGAGTTGGGGTGGTTCAGCCTGGAGAAGAGAAGGTTCCAGGCAGAGCTTACAGCAGCTGTCCAGTACCTAAAGTGGGACTACAAGAAAGATGGTCACAGACTTTCTACTAGGGCCTGTAGTAACAGGGCAAGGGCTAACATTTTTAAACTGAAAGAGGACAGATTCAGATTGGATATAAAGAAGAATTATTTTTTTTATGATGAGGGTGGTGAATCCCTGAAATGAGTTTCTCAGAGAAGTTGCGAATGCTAAAACATTGGAAGTGTTTAAGGCCAGGTGGAAAGGGGCTTTGAAAAACTTGATCCAGTGGAAGATGTCCCTGCCCACAACAGGGACGTTGGACCAGCTGACCTTCAAAGATCCTCTCCAAATTAAAACATTCTGTGATTCCACAATTTTGTGATTCTAAGCCACAGGAATGCTAAAGGTGTTGTAATTCATACTAGGTCATAAGCCAGAGCCAATGCAGACCCCGGACAAGCTTCTTCCTTCCAGACCTCTGCTTAACACCCTCAGGAGCAAAGAGTTTCCCTACTCTACACTTGCTAAAACTAGTTACACTTGCTAAAACACTTGCTAAAACTCTACACTTGTTAAAACTAGGGAAGGACCAATCCTGGCACTACAGTCCCCTAATGACAGTCACCCTTAAATACCCGTAGCTCTCCTAGCTAGCTCTGGGAGGCAGTTGTGAATAAAGCCATGATTTATGCAAGAAAATGCTGATGTCACCATTAATTTGAGATATTAGCCTGGTTTCTCTAGGGCCTACTGTAATTTTACATCAGTGGAATTAGGTTGATACCATTGGAATTACTCCAACGTGGTCTAATAAAGGCAAGAGTAAAGAAAATAACTGTTACTTTTTTTTTTTATATAAGGAATCCACCTTTATTACAGCTCTAATTGCTTTAAGAATTGAATAGCCTGCACTTATGGATTACCCCTCAAAATGTGGGGACTTGTTTTCTGGAATCATTTGCACTCCATAGCGCCTTTTCAAAGCCCTCTTTTCTCCCAGCTCTGCCTTTCCTCGAGTTTTCCCAGGCTGATCAATCATCAGATACTCTGCTCTGCAGGTAGCTCTTTTCAACTCCAGCTCCACAGTGAATACAGAAAGAAGATGCTTAATAAACTCTCCTTTGTGTCACCCACAAAAAGTCCAATTCTGTTGGACTTTTTTAACTTGCTGTTAAATGAAAAGCTTATCTCCCACCACAAATGTCCTTTAAGCAAATATGCAGAAACACTCTGTATTTAAATTTTGGGATTTCATCCTGGGGCTGCAGCTGTGGCATCTAAAATGTAGTTTTTTATCAATAACATGCAAGGTCACAAAGCAGGGAACTGAGGCATCCCTTGAGCTCATTGACTTCCAGGTCCTGCAACATATCTTTGAGCAAATCCGGGACCAAGAAATGCTTTGGCTGCTGCCCTCCCCTTTGTTTGATCTGAGAATGCTGAACCCAGGGGAGTAGCTGAATGAAATGGTTGTTTTGCTATAAATAATTCATAACTTTTCAAATAGCATTCTTCAAATACAAAAAGTATTTACTGAAGGATTCCCTTTAAATTTTTTAAACCCATTTTTCTTTTTCAGAAATTAGAAAGAGAAATCTGTTAAGCCAGGGGGGGTAGTTTGCTTCTCTGTTTCTGTGATGGCTGAAAAATTGTATGGATCTTGATCTTTCCTCACACACATATCACATTGGAACAGGCCTTGATCTTATTTCACACAAGTATAGCTACACAGACTTCGATGACAGCCTCTTGCTAATTATGTCACTGAAATGTAAGAGGCTCACTGTACCATTTTGCTCATACATAACAGCTTAAGCAGATTTTCTTCTAACACTTGTAAAAACAAATTCTAGGTAAAGTACCAAAATCAAAATGAAATTCAGAACTAGGTATTCAGGAAAGCTGCAGTATACTGAAAAAAGGAATTTTGAATAAAATAGGTCTCTTTTCAACTAAAACAGCAATCCTGCCAGACTGTATACATCAAGAACCTTATTTGTGGGAAGTTTCCCATGAAGACATAGTGAGTCTCAATGGGAAATATTTCCAGTGAATTTCTAAAAAGTAGAAATTATCCCTAGTATTGGTAGAGTTTTGGATTTTTTAAAAATCAGCTTTACAGATAGCTCATGATCTTATTCAAGGAGACCTACAAGCTGATAGCACAGTTGATAAAGCAAATCAAACAGGTGTTCTGCTTAGTATGATGATGGTAAATCTGACTGTTTATGAAGCTGAAATGTTGCTCCTGTTAATGGTGGAAAAAAATACTATTATTTTTGCTGCTATCATCCTTGGCTTGAAGTTAGGGATGCTGCAACTCTGACATTTCTGTAAGACAGCTTTGAGAAGTGTATTCTAATAGTAAATTGATACAGCTTAGTATCAATTGTCAATAAATCAGACTGCTTTTCTGAAAGACTGAAAACATGCATTCAAGATGTTAGTGACTGCCTTATCTTAAATGCACCCATTCTGAAATATTGTGACTGGTATTCTCCTACATAAAGAAATTTTATGGCTAAATAAATTCAGAAATGCATTCCTAGAAGCTTTTTATAAACATTTAATCTTTCTTTTATATATTTTCTTTTTCTTTTAGTGAGCGGTGGAATAAACAACACTTTCCTTTGGATGGATTATAGTACACGTGAACTGCCTGTTACTCTGCAAGAATAAGAAAAGCCCTTTGCTTTTACTTGTTAAATATCAGCTTGATAGCAAAAAGCATCTGAATGGCTCACGCTCACAGCAGACCATCAATTGAATGGGATCAGCACTTCTACTAAAATATCCGAAGTTAAGGGTTTGAAAAAGAGGTTTTTGCAGAGATGACCCATTTACAAGCTGGACTTAGTCCAGAGACTATAGAGAAAGCCCGCCTGGAACTGAATGAAAACCCAGACATTTTGCACCAGGATATCCAGCAAGTCAGGGACATGATCATCACGAGGCCTGACATTGGGTTTTTACGTACAGATGATGCCTTCATCTTGAGATTTCTCCGAGCCAGAAAGTTTCACCAAACTGAGGCCTTCAGACTGCTGGCTCAGTACTTCCAGTACCGCCAATTAAATCTGGATATGTTCAAAAACTTCAAGGCAGATGACCCAGGAATCAAACGGGCTCTGACAGACGGGTTTCCGGGAGTGCTGGAAAATCGCGACCACTGTGGCAGGAAGATCCTTCTGCTTTTTGCAGCCAACTGGGATCAGAGTAGGTAAATGTAGATAGTGTCCTTATCTTTTTACACACACTCACACTCAACTCCTAATGGAATATTTGTGGCCATCTTTGAAGGAGCAAGGCCATTTTCAGCGAAATATTTTGCAACCATATCTCCATTAGACTATAACTTCCATCTCACCTGATCATCTGTCAGTCCTCATACTTAGGACACAGGGCCATTAAGAGTTAAGGCTATATCAGTGTGTCATATAAGTAGCTCATGTCTGGGTTTTTTTAAAGAAATATTTCCAAATTTTATCCAGATAATGTATTTTTGCTATATGCACATTAACGTCTATCACACAATTACTCCAGCTGCATCATGGACCAGCCAAACAGGTTGACAGAAAGCATCTCAAAACATATGGAGATTCTTGTAGCTCTCCTGGTGCAGAGGAAGCTGACAATATTTATTCTATCTTCAGACTTTCTAACAGATTGCTTGTTTGTTTGTTTGTTTGTTTGTTTGAACCATTTTGGGAATTGCAGCCTCTGCTCTATTTCCACAAACTGCACAGAGATTTCTACACACACTGGTGGCTCTGTGTTGTTAGTCTGATAAATGGGAGAGTCACACAAAGCATATTTTCTGTTCAGGCCATTTCTTTACAAAGTGGCATTAACAAAGATATCTCCTAACCATTATTATAAAACAATGTCCTTAAATTAATGTGATTAGTCAGCTTTCACTACCTATTTGAAGTGGTACAGAGAAAAGGGGCTAGTCCAGGAATATCATGTTCACATTGTCCTCATCTTTGTAAGTTATTCCATTCCATTTTCCCTGACTTCATGGTGAGATGGAGAAGTGTAATCACCTGTAGGTTTACCATGTATTCTGTTGGATCTTGATAAACATCATAAGAAAGAACAAAATTCAGATTCAGGTTTTAAGTACCATCAGTTCTGATGACTTCCAGGTAGGATTTTGTGTTGCCATGGTCTAAAGTCTTTGATGAAAAAGTCTTATCCTTAGGAGTCAGTTGATTGGAGCTTTGATTTTACAGCATAGAAATTGTTAGAGAACAAAACACATATGCCTGCAATTTTTCATGTTATTTGTTTTCTGGGAAAACCTTTCATCACCATGTGAAAAGCAGAGTTCAGAAGTGTTTATGATTTTCATTCACATGTGAATAAATGTACAGAAAATGATACAGAAGTGTAACTTTGCATAATCAAACATGTTTGGTTAAATGGTGAACTAAGGGCAGTAATAAAAGTCCTATTACCTACAAACAGGCCAGCAGTTTATCTCCTGTCTTTCTGAACTACAAGTTTGCCTTTCTTTCAGAAAGAACTCTTCTGTTAGCAATTGGCCTGAAAAGAAAGATGAATGCACAGGTATCTGGAATTAATAGAAAGCATCAGCTTTAGAGGACAGAAGCACAGTGGAACTGCTGGTTGCATTAAGGGATTTAGCTATTACATAGAGCCAGCTTTGGGTTTCTGATCCCTCAACAAAATGAATCTTTGTGATTAACCTTGTACATCAGGTCCTGCTCTTGGAAAGCTGAGAGTGCTGGTGTCTAAGACTCCTGCAATGAAGTTTTGACAGAATAATGACTCTGGTCAGATTTTGGCTCATATTTTCTGCAAGGCCTTTAATACACATCCGTGTGTGTGTGTGTGTGTGTCTGTGTGTGTAAAAACCAAAGCAACCCTGCATATTTTTGAAAAAATGATTTTAACTTTCAAGGAAGAAAAGCTGAGGCAAATACCATAGGATGTACTTTCCTAAGAACCCTCAGTGACATTAAAAGTCATGTGCAAATTTTACCTCAGTTCAGCCACTGAACCTCGTATCTACTGTGGATTCAGATGACAAGAAGTGTTTTTTTCTGTGGGCTTTTGTGGCACTCCAGGTGCAACAGGGATTTGGGACAGGATTTGGGCTGTAAGTAAATGGATATCCTCCTCTTTTTTTGCTGTCTAAAGACATCAACAAGAGGAAAAGCTGTTAAGGAGGGGAAATGGTGAGTGCAACGTCCTGTTAAGCAGCATGGGAGCAGGTTATTGACCAGAAGAAACACAAATTTTACAAAGAAGTTCAAAAAGGCATTGTGCACATCTTTTATAAATGTATCTTAGGCAACCTTTCTGTAGGCATGTCTTCTGAGTGATGGCAAGATATTCACAAGCTGGCATTTCAGCTGAATGCTAATGGAATCGGCCACGATGCAAGAGTAAGAGCTGAACCTTCAGCATGCCCTTCCTTACTTTAATCTCATTTGCCACTGGCTTTATCTTCTCTTTCTTACTGATCAAATTCTAATTTATAAGGCATTGTTTATAAAGAAATAATAATTTTTAAGGGGTCTGTTAAAATCAGAATAGCTACAGTCCATAAATTGATTTTCAGTCCAGACATCCTCACCATTTATGTGCCTGGGAGTATGGTTCCTGTTGGCACATGTCAAAGAGGCCAAACTTGAAACTTTCTGTGCTTATAAATATCTTGATTTTTAACAGGAAATGTTATTATTTGTGTAATATGACTGCTTGGACAAATCATATCCAAGATGCTTTTAAGGTATTTCCTGGATCAAAGATAGAATTTCTATGTAAGCCTCTAGAAACATTTGTAATTTCAGCCCCCAGAATGCAACTGATAGACCTGACATTTCTAGCAAACTAGGTTTTAATTTCCAGTCTCAATATTTCCAGCTTCAGCTTCCAGCTGCTGGATCATGTTAGTTTAAATGTACCACAAAAATATGACAGCTTCCCATGTTTGTACTTTTGTGTCCTGACCACGTCACATTTAACCTATTTTTGAGTTCACTGGGGAGGCAGCACTGTAGGGTAAGTCAGGCAAGAAGATACTGCATTAGTGACTCTGCAGCAGAGGTTCTTGTGTTCACCTTCAGCCATGGGGAAAGTAAAACAGCTAACACCCTGGTCCTCAAGGAAAAAACAACTGTGTGTTGGTAAAGGTAAAGAACACACCTCTGAGCAGCCAGCACAGCAAAGATAATTTTCTGCAAAGCAATCCACTAGATTAATGTATCACAATACATTTAAGATGCCCAAGCTTAAACAGTTTTAACTTTACTCTCAGAATTGGGGAGATTTTACAGGTTTAAAATACTCTTCATCATTCTTTTCTGGACTGTTCCTATCATTTTAGTGTTGTTGCTAAGGTGCAGGTGGATGAACTAAATAAAAATTTTCACTAATAAATCATTAAGTGATAACCCTATCTCATCTGTTCAGTAGTTTCCTCCTTTTAGATACAAGATTGTCACTCTGTTCCTAACTACTCTATCCCATTTTGAGCTCATGTTCAGCTCAAATTTGCTTTCAAGTCAGTTTCCTAAAATACAAATGCCACTGGTAAATGTGTCATACATTCTCATCCATAATGTGGGGACAGTCTCGCATGTGATTCAGGCTCTTGGGCTGAGCTAAACAAGTGCTGCTCCCCAGTTATCATTTCAAGAGGTTTGTGACATCTGCAAAGTTACTGGCAAGAATTTTATTTTTGTTTCCACAGAGTTAAAAAATATAACAATGATTGTTTTGACCAAAACCTCTTTGATGACAGGGAAAAACCAACAGGGGATGATAATTCTTATTGCCAAATCACTAGCTGAGATTTATCACAGTTCCAGAGTTGGACTAATTTAGCATGTTCTGCATAGGTTTGATTTCTCTCCATTGTTCAGGCAGATTTCTTAGAGATGATGTCATCACTTTCTCTCTAGGTCCTGCATAGTATATTTTGGATCTGTTAGTTAAAGTTGATCACATATTCAATACCTTCATTTTCACTTATTCAGTATTGAATAAATGAAAATGAGCAGATGAATAGAAAAGAAAGAGATCAGATAAGTTCCATAGTGAGGGAGAAAAAACCTGTTGAGTTATATTACTGTAAACTAGTACAGGGGAGGGACATTTTTCACTTTGATCAGAACTCAAGGTGTGGACCCACCTGAAACCCACAAAGACTTTATTTACTCCCCTTCTTACAGAGTGCATTATTTTGAATGCAAATTTGTGCAGCAATAAAGACAGATAAGGATGTCAAACAGATCACATAATGAAATTTTTTGATTGAATAGTTTGCATGATAAAAAATTCCAGTTTGTAAAATGAACAAAGGCATACACGCAGTTTTGATGAGACCTGAACAAGGATTTAAGGTAAAAAAAAATGTTCCATGTGCTGGAAAACAAATACTCTTTCTCACACTTTTTTGTTTCCTCACTCTCACCAAATCTAAGCCCTCCCCCCCTCATCCACCTGTGGTGAATCTGAAGCTTTTAAAGAAGTTTGGTAAGAGGGTCTTCTCAGCAGTTGGATTGAGGAAAGCCTTCAGTAACTTCCACAGCTGTTCCTATGTCTGCTACTGTCTTCTAATACAAGCTGCTCATACACCAAGGAGATGGAGCTTTGGGTGAACAAGTAATTCAGCAGAAGGTGTTCATTAATCTTCCAAGCAAAAGTGTTTCAAGGTTGTCTGGCCAACGTAAAATTTATTTTTATGTAGAGACCCAGAAGAAGGACTCCAATCACAATACTCTGCAAATAGGGCTGGGGGTAGGGAGCAGAATGTTTTTCATAGTTTTTTTTTCAGTAAGATGGTAATTAATTTCTGTCTTCATGTCTGTGCCTTAGAAGCTGTCACATAGTTCCAAAAATTCTGTGAGTCAGACAGAGAAAACCTGCCGCTTTGTTTACAACATACCAAGTCAACTGCTAGCCATAAACTGTCTTTTATTACCCAGGGAATCTCAAATATGAGATACTTACCATTCTGTAGGACAGTGTACTGAGGCTAAAGGGAAAGGAAATATTCTGACACAGAGGTAAACCAACAGCTATAAATATTTTAAAGGATCATAATAAAACCCAAGTATGTCCTTCCTGAGAATGCTCAAAGTGGTGTAATTACAAGGATATTATCATCATCAGATCCTGTTGGTATAAAAGAACACATCTCAAGTGTTGATTGTTCTAATATATTTCAAGCATAGTCTCAGATGCTTAATAGAATATGAGGTAATAAACATCTGCTGAGACTGATTTATAGTCACAGGCAAACTGTGGCAGTAACTCTGCCTCACGTCTGTTTATCATGAGAGATTACAGCTGAAGTGCAGCCAGCCCTTGCACCATAATGGTTTTTACACATCAAGTCTTTGGTTTGGTTAGGAGCTAGTGTTTCTGTGTTGGGAGATGCTTACAGTAATGCAGATTGACACTGTGGTTCAAGCATTGCATTGACCAATAAAAAGCTTAGAAGCATGCTGCATAAAATAATAATTCATTACTGAGCTGATCTGAAACGGTAGCAGAATTCAGGATAGCAGGGGAAGGCAGCATAGCATAAGCATATTACTCATTTAGAAGAGTAACAGATGTGTAAATTAAATGTTGGACAAAGAAGAAAAGAAGTTCTGTCTTGAAATGTTTTAATTTGCTTGCAGGCAGTAACTTAATTCAGTTAGTACCATTTATTATGGAAGCCATATTTGGGAAGGCAATTGTAGCCCATCTGAATAACAGCAGGATGACATACACAAATGAGAATCCTGTGTTGTGCTGTGAAGGGAATCCAAGAAGACAGAGAAAATGTCTGAAAAAAGAGAAAGAAAAACAACAGCTGGGAAAGTTATGAAGCATATGTTGAAGAATGAGAGAAGCCTGACTGGAAAGAAAAAAAATCAATGGAGAGGGACTGGCAATCAAACACTTTTGATTGCCATTTTGAGAGGGAAGAGGTGACTGGACGGTGTTTGGCTGAGGGCTGACTGAAGAGCTGTGAAGGACAGTGCCTGGGGGTGAGAAACACAGTTGCAGGAGCTTGCCCCCAGAATAACACAGGAAAATGTAGGGCAGACTGAAAAGGGGCTCTGTGCCACCTTCCTCCTGTGGCAAAAAGAAACCAACCCAATTCCCATGCTTTATAAAGTGGAAAAGCTGATAAAGAAAAATATACAAACATGCATACACAGCAAACACATAGGCACACATACATATCCCCTGCTTTTCATCTCAGACTCCATTTTTGCATAAGAGTTTATGTATTGGTGTAAGAAAAGAGAAACTACATACAATTGTGATTGCACTTGTCCCTAAAAGAAGGACCCATAGTCCTACGTGGGCTGTATATGCCATCCTCACAGATGGGATCTACAACAGAGCTACAGCCACAGAAAAGTAGGAAATGCAATGTGACATCCCACATGGTTCTTCGCCCTTTTGAACTTTGGAAAGTGCTGGAAACCATGAATGAATGCTCTTATAAATAGCAGCTTTTCAAGGTGAAGCTTTGTAGGAAGAGACCAGAATCCTTTTTTGTCACAGCACTCCTCAAATCAAGTTTTCTAAATATTCTGACCAGTTTCTGATAATATTCTGATCAGTTTCTAACTTGCCAACCTAACTAAAAGCAGCCAAGGCAAATTCAGGCATTGCAGCAGGAACAGTCTGAAAAGAGTCAGGAAAAAAATATTAATTCTCTGGCCAGCTATTTAGTAAGCTACATGAAGTAGAAGCATCAGAAAAGAATGGAAATATTGAGCTGGAATCCTTAAATACATTTGGAATTTTAAAATTTTAATACTTCCTTGATATATTTTTTCCCCAGGCCGTGATTTGTTTTAGACACTTTCCTCTGAACTCTGAGCCCTGTATCAATTGCATTTTACATTGAATTATCTGCTTTTTTTCACTCTGGCAGGTGCTGAGCATCCTCCAATTCCAGCACCCTCAGAACAGCACAAGGGATGCCTAGGAACTGGTGCTGCTAGCAGACCAGGTGATAGCACAGGAGTTACAGCAGATGGCACGAGTTTGGTCAGGATGTGAATGTTGTGGTGGCTGCTCAAGTCTGTGAAATAGCTGAACAGCACCCTGGGGTAAATTCTACCCCAGCAGTCACCACAGTCACCCTACTGCAGGGCACTTTTTTGCCATGATGAGGGTGGAGGATGAGGGAGACATGGTTGGTCCTGTGGTTGTGCTCATGAGAGTGCCATGACCATGGGAAGCTCTCAGTGATGTGGGAAATTAAGTGGTACAAGCACCCAGCTGCCATGTGCACCTAAAAATTTAACCAAGCAAATAGAATAGAGGGCAGGTGACAGGATGGAGGAGTAAAGTCATTCCAATAAGTCAGATAAAAAAATTGAATTGTTAAAGGCCTTTTGTGTTTTGCCTTTTTTGTCATGGTTAAAACAATAAAAGAGTTGGAGGATCACAATTAATATGTCATGAAAGGAGATTTGATTCCTAAAAATGAGTAAATGGAATAATTTCTTAAGAAAGAGGAAATTTTGGTCTTAAATTCTGATTGCACTCTTACAGCTTTTCTTTTTAATAAGTGCAGCAACCACAGAGGCAGCAAAAAGCAGCCATCCCTTGTTCACAGACCATGATAATCTCAGCTCTGGAAACTTCCTGGAGGGTCCATTTGTTGCAGGGACAGAGGGCAAAGCAAGCCAGTTAGCCTCCTGCTGACACTGTTTCCTATGTAACTGCTTATGAAAACTGTCCATGCTGAGCAAACTAAAGCTAGTAAAGATTCATTTTAAGGAGAAAGGTAATATGCAAATATGTTTTTCTTTACAGAGAGATGGTATCTCTTTCCCACTATTCCATTGCAGAGGATGGCACTTGTCTGTGCATGCATTAGCACATGTGGTGCCAGTTTTCTTTCACACATGCAATATAAATCACAGCATGTAGAGTTATGATGCTAGAGGTTCAATAACAACCAATTTGAAGAGGGTATATGGAGTATTTATGTAATATCCCACAATACATCTTTAGGGACCAAAATTGAATATTTGATTGAAAGTGTAAGCTAGTGACTGCCATATTGACGTACATAAGAAAAAACACTTTCTTTTCAGTGTAAGATTAGTATGATCTCTATTTTAACCTTGTCAACCAGCTGTGTATCAAACCTCTTACTATTCCTGGCAGGAGAACTTTTGGTCTGATCCCATAGAACCGGTCTCACACATATTCTCACATACTGCACCCTGATGGTATGAATTAATGAAGCAGGAAGACTTTTTTAAAAACCAATTTAAACCAATATGTTTTTCTTCATTGTATTCTAGCTACAAGCTGGAACATCCCCACATCTTCCTCCTTCTTTCCTACAGATAGTCCTGTGCTCCTTTCCACAAAGTTGCAATCTCAGCTTCTCTGGTTTTATGACATGTCAGTAGAGGAACTCAATTCCATAAATTCAGCTATGGATGATGTAACACAGGTGAAAAAAGGGGTAGCAACACAAGGCCACTGCTATGGTGTGATCAGAAACATTTGTTCCCCTTGCCAGGGCCAAACATTTCACTGTTTCCTTCCTCCTGGCTTCCTTTCACAGCAAATCCAAGAGATGCCAGTCATGTATTTTAGATATGCACTTTTCAATCTGCAGAGTATGTGTGCTGCCTACACCACTTCAGAGTGCTAGGCTATGTGATAGCACACAGCATTGCTTTTGTATGGGTGGTTCTAACCAGGAGAATCTACACCTGGGGGTGATAACCCTAAGTCATCTTCGTCCCCTCCTGTTATGTTGGAGCCGTGCTCCTCTAAGCTGTTCCCACTTTGCAAAGTTTCTCCATGTGTGTTCATTGCCTTGCTTTCCCAGGGCTAATCCTACCTGTCTGTTGTATAGGTACAAAAGAAGAAATGGGACTTACAGTGAAAGAGAAAGAGACCTATGAAAAATCCTGCTTCCAAATCTACTGCAATATTCATTTGAAAATTAAGTAAAAAAGGAGGAGGAATAAACTTGGACCTAGGGAGAGATGGTGGGAAATCTTTCCATTTCTTAGGTTCTCGTGTAAGCCACTTCTACCTGGCTCCTGCAATTTAAATTCACGTTTATTCTGATAAAGCCTTCAATTCTGTTTGAATAAAAGAGTTTTGCAAGACTGGGGGAAATGGCAATTAGTGTATGCTGTGCTGCCAATGAGTGCCTTTTCTTTTTCCAGCATCTTATTGTTATTCTCTGCTGAAATGTATACACAGGTACATGCACATTCACTTTCCTTCAGAGAACATTTTATATGAATCATTTAAAAGTACTTCAGGATCATTTGGGGATTTACTTCAGAAAGAGGCTTAGCAGATGTAGGCTCCAGGTTAAAAGCCAAGGAGACTTGTGAGACACCAGGCACACCTGCCATTATTGGTTTCGTCCTGGCTGACAAGTTTGTCTCTACTGGGATTTTCTCACCTCTTGATTCTTAAATCAGGTATTCATGGGTAACTAATATTGACTGGGCACAAAAGGATTTGAGGGTGAAGAATGGACTACAAATGAAATGATATACAGCAAAGTAACACCACTGGGGGAGCAAAGAGTCTGGGCTGTGTTACAGGAATATTGTCAGCAGGACAGCAGGAGTTACTCACCTTTACCCACCTCAACTGTCCTGTAAGCTAAGTTCAAGCACAAGAGGTGAGTTAGAAGAATAGTGCAACAAGAAGTCTGAAAAATATGACAGTGTCATACAAGTTGAAGATAATAAGAGGTGGGATTAAATTACTCCTATATACAACAATTTACTTTAACAAAATGTGGTAATAAACAGTGGATATAGAGAATAAAAGCAAAATTATCCCCAATCCTAAATGGAATTAGATTTCCAAATATTAGAAAACAGTTTGCAATGTGACTAAGATACAGGTAGCTGTGGCATTCTGTGGGCCACATCAGCAGTGACACAACTGATATGCTTTGCCTCAGACATTTGCTTAAATATCTTACGACTCAATACACTTCTCATGCAGAAACAAAAGCACTGCATTTACTTGGCCATTAAACACTGTTGCAAAATATTAACCAAAGCTAAGTCAGCCTAATGCAAGGGAATGGAATGGGCAAGGGTTCTGTCAGATCAAGATGAACAATCACAGAGTGTCTGAAATGTGTTTTTGTGGAGTGAAACTAACTGTAACATAATTGGAATAATTTTGCAAAGACCTGATTGCTTGTAGTTATTCACTGATATTGCATAAGGCCTTTTTAGTAATCTTCTGGTGAAGTCAAAGTATTGTCTAGAATAAAACAACTATGCACTACAGTTACTTTAATGAAAATTAATTCTGCTGTTGTAAGAATGCGTCCTAAGGCTGTGCAGAGATCTATAAAATGGACTGTCCCTACCTGATTTTCCCCTTTCAATATAGTCTAAACTGTGAGACAGTAGCACACAAAAAAAGGATAATCAGAGTATCAAGAAACATGGCAATTCTAATAAATCATCTCATGATACATGAAAACATCTCTGATGACATCTCCTGAAAAGCAGGCTTTGCAACTTAAAAAAGGTTAAAAATTTAAAGGTTAAAAAAAGAATTTAAGACTTATTGGAGGGGTTTTTTGTTTATTTTTTCCATTGTTTTGTTTTTGTTTGGTTTTTTAAATTTTTTTCTTTATTTATGGAAAGGAAAAGATGAAAAAATTAGGTGATTCTTTGAAAAAAAGCTAGTCCAAATGTAAGCATGTACATGCTTTCCACAAACATGAGGAAGTAAAAACAAGCAGTGATTTATTTGTTCAAGATTTACACATTTGCCCCTAAGATCAAGTTTTTCTTCTGGAATCGTTCTCAGGGCCATGTGACTATGTTTGCTGTGGCAATTTCTGCTGATCCTTTTTCTGCCTCTTTCTGGCTACCTTTTGCCAAAACAGGCCCTCCCTGCTGTCTTATACCTTCATTTCAGTGCTTGTGTTTGGAGTAGAAGTCCTGGTTGCTCCAGCTGTCTTGTTCCAGAGCTTCTTTCTTCAAATACCAGCACAGGGTCTGGCAGGACATCGCTGTGCATTGAGTTCAAAGGCACTGATTTTTTTCCTATTATGTCCTGAACTTAAATCTTGCATATGTTTCTTCATTAACAATTATTTATAATTGAATTAGCAGTACAGAGTCATGACTTGAACTAATCACACTTCTTCAGTAATTCTCTGTATTGACTATATGAAAATTCTTATTAGAGGTGTGAAAAAATTATTTCAAATTAATTATTTTAGCTTCATAATAAAAAGAAATACAAACAGAAATAGAAGAGTATAAATTCCATTTTACAGTTTCCAGTAGGTTAGAAACTTAAACTAGAAACAGCAAACTAAAAACAGCAATTGCCAGAAAGAAGAGACTAAATCTCCACACATATAAACATACTCTATTATTTAGAGGTCAGAGTAATTTAGGAGGTTGCTGAAAACTAGTTTAATAAGAAATTAGTGAAACTTTTATTTCAGAATCTTTAACATTGCAATTCATAGGAAATTCTCCTTTCAGCTCAACTCACTTTAATAGTTTATGAACCACTTAGATTACTTTTCTCTGGAAATTCCTAAGAAAATTTGATGGTCTCCCCAAACTAATTATATAACATTATTATTCCAAGGCAAGGACTGCACTGCACCTGCAACCCTCGTCTGTGCGCTGCTGGGAATTGCTGGCATGTGCCATAAAACTGTACTGGCTTCAGGGGAATAAGGATATCAGGCTGGGCTTCTTTTCTCCAATACCCTACACCCAGTGCAAGGCTCTACAATTCTGTTTCTGTTGCCTTTGGGATCTCAGCTTAAGCAGGTACTACCCACTATTGCTGTTAGGATGTTACACCATGGTCTACCCTATACCATTCAAGAAAAACCCTTCTTGCTGCTAGATCATAAATTAGAAACCTCAGTTAAAAGGCAGAGTTTGTTTCAGAAATTTAAAGTTTCAAATCCAGATTCTGAACCAAAAGTAAAGCATTGATCAATTTCTTCAGGTAGATTGACAGATCTTTTTCTCTTTATTTTTTTCCTTTTTTTTTTAATGGAGAAATAATGTACTGAGCCTCTGCATTCACGTAAATTGAAGTACTCAAAAATTATGAATATTGGTCTTAGAGTTTTAAAATAAGTTTAATTTTCCCTTTTGTGATTATATAAGATCATACTTTAAAAGTTGATTCTAGCTTATTTTGTCCACTGATCCTGTGACAAAGACATTTTGAAAAGAACTGCAACCCTAGCAGTTTATAATTTTCAATTTGCAGCCTGAACTTTAAGATTTTTGTTCTGTAATTGTTTGATCTGTTTTGAGAAGGCCAGTCTCAGCACTGTCGTATTGCTAAATGAGCAGGGCCAGTGACATTAATTTGTTCAGGTTGCTGCTTTGGAAAAATTTCAGGGGAGTTATGCTAGGCTCACATCTTTTCCCTTTGACCTCCAGTTCTCTCAGGAAACTGTAATTTGCAATTTGAAGGCCAAAAAAACATCCCCAAAACCCCGACCCATTACAAAGGACTATTTTTTTCAAAGGAACCTTGCACATCCCAGGAATACTCACATCTTCACTTTCACAGCATCAAGTGGTTGAAGCCATCTCAGGATCTCAACATCTTTTATTTCCTCAAACCCAACCAATTCTGCCTAAGTGGTAGCAAAATGCACAAAAAAAAGATTTTTAGCTTTTGTTAGAGTTTGGGTTTGCTCCATTGCTGCCAGCTACACAAAAATACCCCTGGTGAAAAGCTTCTAACACCACACAGAACAGCACTGATGATATTTGGTTTCTGTATTCAGTAATTCCCCTTCAAAAAGAGCAATTGCTGCACTTGCCAGAGATGTTACACTGGTGGTCATTTATGCAACATACAGAATTACATGCCTAAGGTTTCTACATTTTATGGTTGAGACTGATGGTGTCATTCCATCATTTTCATTTTCTACCAGTTGCTTATAAAATTCATTCAGTTATCATATTTTGTTGATTGACATACTGGGGAGCCATGTGTCTGTGGAATCCAGACCTCCCAGGGCACCTTCTGTCAGCTGCTGTCCACACAGGAGGTTGGATACCCAATGAAATCTGGGGCAAATGTGGAGAATGTGAGTAAAAAGACATACCTTTTTTAAAATTTCACTGGTGACAAATCACCAGACTCTTCATTGCTGGTTGGATCACAACCTATTTTCACTTTACTAAGGTTTCTGTAAATTCTGCAGTCTTCTACAGAACTGGTTTATTTGCTCTTTCAGTGGAGAAAAAATAAATCTGCTTTTTAAGGGGGAATGTTTTTTGCTATTCATTCCTTCACTTTCTTCAATGAAGTTGTGTGAAATATGATCCACTCAAAAGGAGCTAGGGCGAAAATGCTCATTTTTCTTGAGCTTCATGGCACTGTATATCCTTTTCAGTATAACTGTGCAAAGTGGTTTCTTTGTGGCTGGCAGCACCATGATTCTATATACTTTTATCAGTCTTTATTACATAAATCTACACAGTTTCATTTTTTTTCCTGGTCCTTCTCTCCTGTTCACTCCAATGATCATAACAAGTTTTCAACATTGTTTCTGCAGAGACATGCAGGTAATTTTTTCTAGACTGCTGTCTTATGAATCTTTATTGCATCTGTTTTGAGTTCCCCAGTGATTATTTCCACATCAATAATATCAAGTTCCTCCATCTTGTCAGCTATATCAAAGTTGCTTATTGTTCCAGTGGGAAACCTCTATGATATATAATACTTGACACAATTTTTCATTTATTTATAAGAAATGATTAGAATATTTTCGTGTCTATCTTTTATGTGCCCTGAAGGGCTCTAACTAAAACAAATTATAAACCTTATTGTGATTGACGTGAGTTTTGTATGTATTTCTAATATCTGCTACTTCCACTGACTGGATTTGAGTCCAGGCATAATCCAAGTATATGCTCTTTCCCTGATTTAACAGCCAGTTTAGGTGCCTACTAATGTATATTTGCATTTCTACTTTTTGCCACCTCTTCTCATGTCCTGATAACCTCTTACCCCAAATGCATCTCAAGAGAAACATTTTTTGAGGCTTTCTGGGATGAGTAACCAGGTGCTGTTTGAATGTCCACAAACAATAATACAACTTTTGTCTTTCTGAACACAGCACTCTCAAATACATGCATTGGTGAGCAGTTCTTTGATTTTAGCTTTGCTATTTGATGTAGTCATCATTGAAGTCTGCTGTAAGAGTGCTTGCAAGCAAAGGGACAATTAGATAATTTTCTTGGAATTCTTTAATGTAAAATATGCAAATATGCCATTTGGTTATCTTTCTTCCTGTGAACTTTTTTTTTTTTTTTCAAACACAGCTGAAGTTTCATTTTGCAAATAAAAGGGGTCCTGATACTTTGGACAGAGAGTAGGATTTGCAAGTGGCAAAATTATATTAGCATAACACCCAGTAGTAATCTTTTGGCAGACAAGTGAGGTGAATGGCGGTGTGACAAAAAATAAATGAAAAGTCACATAGGTTAGTGAGGAATAGCAAACATTGTGGAAAACTCTAGAATGACCTAAAAAACAGCATTATTGTGCAAAGAAGTCAAATAAAATATTGGATTTTAGTATGTGGCTACATCTTATATAGAGATCTTTCATCCTTTCTTAACTCTGTGCACTTTCATCTGGATTTTCAATTGCTTTTAACCTTCTAAGAAAAGCATTGTGTTGTTATGGACACCGTAATTAAGAAGTGTACTTATTGTGCAGAGGTGGTCAGAAAAGTTAATTGTTAGGCTGCATTAAGAATGAGATGGAGAACAAATAGAAAAAGATAATGAATTCTTTTATGCATGCTGATGTTCCAAACTCACCTTGAATATGAAATTCACTTTGTACTGTATTATTTCAAAAAGGTGGGGATGTAAAAAAATGTAACTATCTGACCAAAGAAAAAGAAAAGGCAATGAAAGGAATTCATTAGTGTTATGAGCAAGTGAGGTGATAGCATCAGGAGAGAACAAAAAGTTTGGGGTTATTTCAGATGGGAGGATGTTGAAGATGCAGAGATATAACTAGAAGGGACATAGTAGAATCACACAGAGGAAACATGATGTCAGGGAAACTGAATCAGTGATGCCATTTGTACCTTCCAACAACAAAGCAAAGGAGCTGTATAATTGCTTTCAGCCATTAAGCAGTAGCTTCATAATGTTCAAAAGAAAATCCCTTCCCTTTCTGTAATGAAAAATTAACTTGTGAAATGCAATGGTGCAAGAAATTGAGCAAATAGCTTAGTGTGATACAAGGATGCAAGAGGGAATAAGAAAAGGCTATGCAATCACACAGAGTAAAATAAACAACAGAGGTCATCAATCCTAATGATTCTGGCCATAGCCATTCATGTGCCAGCCATTTGTTTTGTTCATTATTACTACAGCTGTGCTTTGAGGAAACCATCACAGCATTGGTGAGATCACCACAGGAGATTAAAAACTACCTCCTAAATGGGATCCTGATCTGTGTGTTACCACGAGTCATCTCCTAAATTCCCAGCAGTGAGGCCACTAACCTGGAACCACTGCAGACTCCCTGGCTCTGTTCATGCTGGAATGAACTCTTTGCCTCTCTTCCCCATGCTCCTTGCAGGGGACACTGCCTTTGGGAATAGCCAGGCAAATTACAGCAGTGGCTCTGTCAAACTGATTTATTGATTGCACTTAGGGGTTGTAGTATAGGGCGTTTAATAATTTCCACAATATCATAACACGCTGCCTGTGATTGTCACTTATTCCTTCTCAACAGAGAAATTTACACGGTGTGCAAGCATGGCATGGACCTGGGTGCTAAAAAGGTGAGAAAATCACCAATGTGAATCTCAGAAATACTTAATTCCTAAAGGAATAAACCAAACCCACAGCCAGAGGAACAGTTCTATTGCACTTGAGATTGAATTCTGGCCTTTTCTGTCAGCAGCAGGCTGCTGAGCAGAGCTGTACACTGCTCATGGGAGGCCTGCCAAGCCCTGCTGCATCCACAAGAACTCCTTAGGAGCAGTCAAAGAACTTGTGCTATGATAGGTTGCAATCAGTTGCCTGCTCTGTTTGGGATCAAGTTTCTGGAGAGCTCTGGGAGAGATTTTTTTAAGTCTCGGGAGTGTAAAAATTCTGCGCTTTATCTTGGACTCATCCCCTGCTAAATGGTGTGACACTTCTGTGGGCTGAGGCAAAGGGAAGAACAGATGCCAGCTTCCTTCTGGTGGAAGCTGGTTCCATCATTTGTCTGAAGAGCCCCACCACCAGAAGCCTCCCTCCCAAAACCCAGGGTCTGTGAAGGTCCCTGTTTGTCAGCCAAATTACACGAAATAAATGGTCTTTGCTCAGTCACATTAACATCAGGGACAAAGTATTCACTTGGTAAGGGTGCCTGCAATATGAATGAGTGCATGTGGGAGGAGGTTTGTAGCACAGACTTGAATGCAGAATGTGTAATTCGTGGGCTATTGGTTGCTATGGAGTCCAACTGAAATGGAAACTGACAGCAAAAAAAGAAAAAAAAACAACTCATAATACTTTTATGTACAAGAACCTCTAGCAGAAACATAACAAGGGAAAATTTTTATATCTTCAAGGAAGTCACTGAGAGGCAATTTTGTATGATAAAAAGAAAAAAAAAAGATGCATTTTTTTTTCTCAGGCTTGTACATTTCCTCTTCACTGGCTGTGGCAGAGGCTTCCAGCTCATTCTCAGCAGGAATTCAAAGCTAGCCAGATATCTGTGTGTGAATGGCCTTCATTCAGTTATAAAATAAGCCATGCATTTCTAACTTTAGAAAAGTGAAATGCAGTTCAGGTCTCAGCTTAGTCTATGCTATTCTTTCCAATATCCAATGCATTGCTGGACTAAGCACTACTGGAGAATAAAACAGTACACCTATCTATCTAGTCTGTTGTCCTGGATGTAAAATTACTTGTGAATTTTATTTATAGAATGACACAGATGCTGTGGGGAAAAACTTGTTATCTCTTCGTTACAAAACAGGGGAGATGCTTGTTTGAAGCTGACATACTGGAACAACCAAAGATAGCTACACTGGATGCAACAGAAGAATTAATTTGGAGCTCTGACATTAACTTAATGTAACCCATGTTTTACTCAGTAGGAGTTTCCTGTGCATGTATTCTGTTTTGACAGAGAAGAAGAAAAAAGAGTAATATAGCTTGGGCATGACAAAGAAGGGTTGGGTACCCCACAAAATAAGAAAATTTCCCTTATATTGTTTTGTAATAATTTTTCCAGTTTGCATGTCAGTGAATTATTCATATTTCTTGCAGCTAACAAGTTTATATGGCTTTGAATTGGTGCAGTTCAGCATAAACAGAACAAGACAATTGGGAATAAAAGCATCATCATATAGTCAACCTAGGACATCTATAAAGAAGGTTACCTACAGCAGGCCAAAATATTCTTTGTGAGCATTTGCTGCTAATGCAACCCATTTCCTTGAGCTGCAGGCAAGCCTTGCTAATTCCTGCACATAAATGTGCTATTCAGACCTCAGACGGAGGAGATCAGCCCTCTTCAGTGCACTCCTCTGTTTGACTGTTCATCCTCTCTAGAGCAGGATTAATCACGTGAGCCACCATGTTCATTTGTGATTCTTCATCCTGAACTTATTTTTCCTGATTATTCTTTAGCCAATGGCTGCCCTGAATTGTGCATATGAGAGACCTTTCCTCACCAAAAGTGATAAGCTGTGAAGATCACGTCTTGCAGCACCTAGAGTGATTGCCATTTCCCTCTGGTGCCAGAGAGCAGGGTAGTTACTCAGGATCATGAGTTTGAATCAAGACATGAATCCTCAAGGTTTGTGTGTTAATAACTTCAGGTACTGATTTCAGTAGGGGTGAGGTTTAATTTTCTAAAATAAATACGCACATTAAAAAAATACGCACAGATATTTTCCAAGAATGCAGCAGTGGAAGTTCAGGGCTTTTTTATAAATACTTCATGAGCAGAAAGGAGAATTTAATCTGATTAAATAAATTACTTCATATGATTTATGAACAACTTTTCAAAGCCCACTGTTGACTGGATTCCAGGGACTTTTTTTAATTCATATTTCATGGATAACATGCCTCAGCTGTGTTTGGGAACAATTAAAAATGTGCCTTCCTGGGTTCTCCTTGTCCACCTGCATGGATCTGCTGTGCTGCTCATGTCTCCCTTTCTAAGCTTTTCACAAAATCATGGAATCATTTAGGCTGGAAAAGTCCTTTAAGATCATGGAGTCCTACTGTCAACCCAGCTCTGCCAAGTCCACCACTAAACCATGTCCCTTAGTGCCGCATCTACTCATCTTCATGTGTCTCCAGGGCAACCCTATCAGTGTAAAAGCTTTTCCTAATATCCAATCTAAATCTCTCCTGGAACAAATTAAGGCCATTTCCTCTTGTTCTGTCACTTGTTACTGGAGAGAAGAGACCGACCCTCACCTTGACACCGTTTTTCAGGTAGTTGTAGAGAGTGGTAAGGCCTCCCATGAGCCTCCTTTTCTCCAGGCTAAACACCTTCAGCTCCCTCAGCCTCTCCTCACAAGACTTGTGGTCCAGACACTTCACCAGTGCCATTATCCTTCTACAGACCTGCTCCACACCTCAGTGTCCTTCTTGTAGTGAGAGACCCAGAACCAAACACAGAATTTGAGATGCAACCAACTTCTTGAACTTGGACTAGCTCAAATAATTTAGGGCAACCTGAAGTTGTGTTTCTGGTCCTTTTTTTCTGCTTCCTCTTCTGTGTTTTACTCTCACTGGGAATCCTCCTTGCAGGGCAGTTCAGCTCTCCCCATTTAGAAGCTAAATATGCATTTTTGCTCTCCTGGTGATTTTTTGTGTATGGAGGGAGCAAAGCAAGATGTGGTCTCTTACTTGTTTTGTAGCTATGCCGTGTTTGCAGCTTGACAAATGTTATGGAGCTTTGGCCACCTTTTCAGTATTAGAGGAGAGAGGCTCTTACTGCATATTAACTTAGGGATATTCAGCTGAATTATCTGCAACTGCCAAGATAGCGGCACCAGTCCAAACTTTCTTAGGCTGCTACCTCATGGGACAGGCAGGATTTGCAGTGACAGTTTGTTTTTGCTTACCACCAGACAATCTTAATGGCTTCAGCTGCCAGTACTTCTGTACATTTGTATTTTTCACTATTTGAATAATCCAAATAATTTCACTAGCATGCCTAAAACAGAGCCTGTGCTTAGTTTTTCAGAAGGAGTAATGTCAAAAGCCTTTACTGATGCTGTCTTCTCCAAAATGTATCACTTTCTTTCAGTATGTCTTGGTTGCCCCCTTATTTTCCAACAGTCCCTCAGCTTTGTTATCCACGGATCTCCTCAGAACGACTGGTGGCAGATACATGCAAATAGAGCATTTAATTTCCTTGCAATGTCTTTATCCCCTTTAATTGTTCCCATTGCACCCTGGTACTCCACTGAGCCTTCTGGTTCTCTCACAGCCTGCTTACACCTCTTATAATTAAGTAATTTCTTCTTATTTATTTTCATGTTATGCCTTTGGCTAATCTTCCTACCAAATCCCTCAGCTAAACCATCTTCATTTTTTGTGTTACATCATTGTTCCTTACCACTAGCTTATGTTGGGCTAACTTCCCATATTCCAAAGGGTATTTGAAGAGTCCCTTTTGTGGTACCTTTCCATTCAGCCAAGGCAGATAGGCACACTCTCTCCCTCCTCCTTTTTCTCTTTCTGGGGCATGTGCAAATCTTTTATAACTCATTAGTGCCTCATTTTAGTAGGCTCCATGCTGAATCCTTACAGGACCTTACACATTTCCCTTTGTGTAATTGTAATTCATTTCACTTTTTTTTCTGTGTGAGAGGGTTAAACTGGTGAGGAGGGGCCCTGGAGGAGGGGAAGGGAACATTAAGAAAAGGAACAAAAGTGATGGACTAATAGAAAGTGGTTCTGTGTTCATGCATAGAAAATTATTTGGATGCAAATCAGTCACACAGCTGAATGATTTGTCTCAAAACCCCAAGACTTGAGAGCAGAGGGCTTAAGACTCAAGTGGCACTCTGTCTGATTTCTATCCAGGCTCTGCATTCATGGAACAGTGTGTCTGCAAACAATCCACCTGGAGGACCTGTGTGCTGCTTTTATGTCTCCCTGTACTCATCAGAAAAGCATCTTTGCACTCACTCTGAGTTATTTCCTACACCATGTCCTCAGATTGCAAATGCATAGAGAGAGGAGGGGTGTAGGCAGGGACAGGCAGATTAGTTGCAAACTAAGAAAATTGAGTGCCATATCTGCCAGGTAAAAAATTTCTACTGAAAGTACAGGAAGGTACAGGTGACTAATTGTTTGATAAATTGGCAATTTATGTAAACACTCAAACAAAGACTGGAATTCCTCAGCACAAAGTCCAAGGGGAAGATTTTGCACTGAAATCTTTCCATTGTCATTTAGAGTTTGAGTGTTTTACAGATGTCTTGTATCCACCATTTGCAGACAGTCCCACTGGAATCATTACACAGACTTTAAAATCATCAGTGCTAGCAGGATCATGAACATAAGTTTAAATGTACTCTTAAGAAAACTTCTTTCCACAAATGAAGGATGAAACCTTTTTTTGTCACAACGTAGCCATGTTTAACATCTTTGTCAATAAAAACCATCCGGTTCATTCTAGGTTTTGCAGCTGTGGGATTGAAGTCACGATTATTCCATTGTCCCTAAAGTAGCCAGCCAATGATATAACATTAAATTGATGCCAGTAAGAGTGCAGAGAAGGCTGGCATGTATGTAAGGACACTTTTGGAGCCACTGTACATGTCTGGGAGCTTCCATGGGGCAGTTCTTGTGGAAGGCTGACCACACTGAAGGAGGATGCCGGTGCAGTGTAGGATATATTACATAGCATAGTCTAGGGCTATGTCCTGGTTTAGGGCAAATTTGTGAGGAAACTTCCAAAGAGCTCCCTCTAGAAAGCAAATTCAAGCAACCCCTCCCCCAACTGGTTCAGGAAAAGATTTTGTTGGAGAAAGGTGAAAAAAACCTGTTTATTTAACCGGCAAAGTATTCACAAGCATAAAAAAATGAATAATATTAAACAAGAAAACCTCTTGCTGTTCTGAAGAGATGGCAAATTCAGAAAGTCACTTCATGGTCGGTAGCTCAGCTCACTCAGTCTCTTATCAGTCCCTCTGGCACTGGAAATGCTGCGTCCCAGGCCCCGGTGGGCCACAAGTGTGAGCTCCTGGTGTTCTTTTGGGTTTTCAGTCCAGGATAGATTTGAACCTGTTCCAAGAAAAAGGAAAGCCACAGTCTACAGAACTTCACTGCCTCAGCTAACTAAAAACTAACTAAAAAGCAAAGGAGAGCTCTCTCCCACTGTCCATCCGTACTGCAGACAACACAGTCCAGGAGCAGGAACGTGGAGGAGTGAGTGAGGTTCTGAAAACAAACTCCACTCTTCTTTTCCCCTGCTTTGCCCTCAGAACCAATCTTAAAGGTGCAGAACTTAATATCTAGCATAAACAGAGGAGATGACTGGGGATATAAGCATCACAAAGTCACCCTAGAACAGGGTATATTTGGGGTTTTTTCACCAGATGCGGTCATCTGATGCTGCTGCTTGAAAGTCTTCACCATTTCAGCTAAGCAGTAGGCAGTATATCACAGTTTTTCAAAATAAATTAAAGTACAAGCCAATTGCCAATCCAATCAGCACACCTTCACCTGATGTTGCTAAGGAAATACTTCTTCTTTTAGCAGTTTAGCAGAGCTTCCCCATAGGATTGAAAAGGTCCAGGTTGTCTTGTAACTGTAAATGAGGGAGGGGTGACTTGGTACGCAGCAAGAACAATATTATGTATCTTTAAGCCCAATAAGCTCAATTTATTCCCCCAGCAATTATACTTCAGAGAAGCTTCTAACTTTTGCAGAAAGGCAGAGTGCAGAAGCAGCTTTTACAAAGGATCAGATCTTTGGAGAAGGAATGTACATTTCCACTCAAAACCTTTTAAGAGTAAAGAGAAAGAATCAGAGAACACTTCACCATTTACTTTTAATAGAAATTTAATGTGTGTCGATGACATTCAGGGGTAGAGGCCAATGTTAGAGAAATTTGTTTTGACTACACATACGTTTGTTTCTCTCAGGCAGAATTTGAAACCATGCTCTTGAAGGTTTGAGAGGATTAGTTTTAAATTGATGAAAACAGCAGAAAATAACAAAATTAAAATCTCCATGGGAGGGCATGGTGTGAACCTTTCCTGTAAAAGAGCTCAGGCCTCATGAAAACTTGAGAATTATGCTGAGGTAAAGCAGATGGCACTAGCAGTATATTACATTTTCATTTTACACAAGGTTAAGCTTCACTTTGTGAAGCTTTCCTTGCTTGTTGCTCTCTAATAGAATGTATTGTTTTTAAATAATCTCAATGAAAAGGACAGATGAGGAGAACACCTAATTCAGCTTACTTGGGTATAAGTATGGACTAGTCATTAAAGTGTCCAAGTCTTGCTTTTGTGAAATGGAAGTAGTGAGGAAATGGAAGCAGTGAGCAGCCCAGGCTTCCCAAAGAAGACTTTCACATTAAAGAAAACATTTCAGTGCTTTCTTCCCTTTTACTTGTTATATGCTTCAGGCTCTGCAAGGTTTTTAATTATTTTCCCAGAGCTGAGGGAAGCCTTGTGGCCAGCCTACTGTAGCTGATAATTAATAAAGAGCTCTCATTTTGAGCATACGTAACAATTTTTCATGTTGCATTTGGTTTGCAAAAATAAGGCAACTGTCAAACTGTATTGTGTAAAGCCATGGATCATTCCCTACACTCAAGAAAGAAGGCACAGAAGCTAGTTGTATGATATCTTTTATATTAACATTGTGCTGATTTATTTCCTTTTCTGAAAATAAGGGAAAGAAAAAATCTGGTAAGGAGAAAGGGAATAAACTGGTAAAGTATATCCAAACAAGCAAGGATTTAAATTGATAGCTTGACTTTGTTTCATTTTATCACAGAAAAATAGTTTCCCAGTGTAGCTTAGCTAAAATCTGTTGAAAGGTCTACTAGTAAAATTGAGGAGATCTCAGTGTTTATTTTATCCATCAGTGAGCAAGATTTATCACACCAAGCAGTTTTGGAGCAGGAGCTCTTTCAAGACACCTCTGAAACAACTCTTTTTCAGCATTCTACCAGAATAAATCCCTGTCCCTCACTCATGCCCCACCCATAGCAAAATTGAGTATCTTGAGGTTCGAAGACAACTGCAACCATTGATTTTTTTTTTCTGCTTTTGCTTTAGGAACTCCTTCATAGATATCCTTCGGGCTATTCTGCTTTCCTTGGAAGTGCTCATTGAAGATCAGGAGCTTCAGATAAATGGCTTCATTCTAATTATAGACTGGAGCAACTTCTCCTTCAAGCAAGCCTCCAAGCTTACACCATCTATCCTCAAACTGGCCATTGAAGGGTTACAGGTAGGTGGAGGGTAACACATGTACCTACAACTTTTATTGCTGCAGACAGTGATTTTTGCTTCATCAGGCCCTGGGCAAAATGAAGGGAGGAGAAAATAATCCAGAATGCTTTAATGTTCCATCCACTTGCTGCATAGATCGATTTTCAGACATCTCATTTTATCTGTCTTTCACTTTTATTTCAGCTGTAAATCAATGTAGCCAGGACGTGCGTTACTTACCACCGCATTAAGAAGGAGGGTTAGAGATTTGAGGTTTAATCCATGAGAGAATTCGAGGGGATTAGAACCCAGCAGAGTCTGCCTTCTGGAGTGTGCAGTCCACATGCCAGCACATGTGTGTGCAGAGGGAGGGTAACAGGAGATGAGAGCAGCTCCCTCAGCAGATGGAAGAGCGCTGCTGTGTTCGGGGGATGCATTTGAGGAGGACGGAAATGAGGAAGAGGGAGGACAGGCTCCCTGTTGTGGCCTCATTCTGACTGCCTTCATTTGTCACACAGGATCCTGTTACTTTATGGTTCAGACTCTGGAGGGGCTGCACATCCACTTGGTGCTTGCAGATAAATAGGAGCAAGCTAACACCACGTGCTGTTATGGGGTTAGGTAGGAGGTGGGGACAAGGCAGCTGGGGCCTGATGGGACAACCTGAGGATGGGGCAACCTGAGAATGGGACAATCTGAGGATGGAACAACCTGAGGATGGGACAACCTGAGGATGGGGCAACCTGAGGATGGCACAACCTGAGGATGAGGATAAACTGTGGTGGTCAGAGAGGACTTCAGCCCCTTCTAATAAAGTCCGAGCCCATCTCTGGTGTTAGACCCGAGAAGGACTTTTTACATAACCTTACTATTTGAGGGCATTTGATAGACTCCAAGGGCCATTTAAGTTGGAAGAAGATCTGGAGATCACTTTGTCTGACTCCCTGCTCAAAGCAGGGATGACTTCAATCTTATACCAGCTTGCTTAAGGACCATGTTTTCATGCTGCTAGATATTTAAAAGGAGAGATAGGTAATTGGTTTTTTCTTGCTTAGTACTAATCAGATATCCTGTTGTCATAAATACCTCAAGAAAAATTCTCTCTGGGGTGATCATTTTCATTTTAACTTACATTCCAGAAGGAACAATTTGTTCAACTAATTTTTTGACTAGCAAATTATCTACAACTAGATCATGGTTGCGTCTGCTTTGTTTTATTATTCAAAAATGAGGTAGAAAAATCTGCCTGCAGTTTTAAGCCTGTGTTCCCCTTTGTGAGGAATTTTCACCTATTCTAACAAATTAGAAAGTCAAGCTGTGCAATTAGTCCTTAGCACAGTACTTTATCTTCTGCAGATACTATCACTTCATACAGAATAACATTCTGTGGTTCAAAAAAACTTCTAGTCAGGAAGATAAAGCCAAGTGACATTCATAAGTAAATCAAATTCTAGCAAAGCATCCTTGTGCATGTCCAAATTTAGCTTTTCCATCTATTCAGTACTAGGCCAGCCCAGCCTTCATCCCATCCAATTTCTGGCCATGGCACTGCCAGGTTGTCTGCCTCCACTTTGTTTGCATTTGTCATCAGCAGTACTGGAAGTACTGAAGCCTGGGAGTACCACAGTTGATCTTCTAATTCTGTCATCAGCCTGACATCCTGTTCTGTGCAATTGAAGGAGGCTGCCTTACTTGAGTATGCAAGTGCATTTTGTTTCCTATTTGAAGTTGAGTAACTGTTGTCTTCTCCAGGATTACTAAAAATATGACTCTCTCTGAAACTACAAATTGGGATAACATGTCCTAAACTTAGTTAACCACTGGCTTTGTGAGTAGTAGGAGTAGTAGGAGCTGTGAATGCTGCATTCCTTTTTACCAGTTTTAAAAGCAAGACATTCATGCTTATAAAGCACACGTTTAGCATACAATGATGTTGGGGGCTTTTTAGTTTGGGGGGGTTTTTGGCTCTCACCATTGCTGCTGAAGTCTCTTCATTGAGACTTTGTTCTATTACTATTGTAAAAGAACTAGTGCCATCCTAATGTAGAATTTGTATGAAATGTAGTTGAAATGCAGACAAGACCTACACACTTTAGAAAAAGAGTCACTGCATTGGAGGTCACTGAAAGTAAAAAAGTCAGGTCCTGCTCCCATGAGATGATGATGTCCAGAAATAAAAGCAGATTGCTTCAGTTCCTTGTTTTTTCTCATAGCTAAGGCGCTGTGCAAGTACAAATCCTCAGACAGGCAGATTACATGGTTATCTCAGTCCTCCTTTCTATGAAGAGATTTTGGGTTATATTAAGTCCTGTGTAAATCTAATTAAGTAGACGGAAGGAAAATAATCCTCTCTTACCATTTCTCCTGGACCTGAACCCATATGTTGCTATTTGCACCAGGAACTTTTAGCCTCTCTCTATGTAATGGCAATTTTAATGCCATATTGTAACAATTTTCCTATAGTTTTTAAAACTGTAATTCAGTGTCTCAGACCATCAAGTTCTGACACATAGGATTACTTTTAAAAAATAGCATTTAATAATTTGTGAATTTGGGTTTTTTCTTACTTTGAAATTGCTTTCAGGTAATTAATCTTTTGGCAATTCCATGTTTTTGCATTTGCCTCCAATTTTTTTCTCAAATCACTGCTACAATGCATTACCACTAAGTGCAGACAACAAGCATTACACAGGTGCACATATTAATTCATCTTGAGTTGTAAAACACTAGTCAAATCTAGTGGACTTGGCTAGAAATTAATGTATTGCTATTATACAGGCTGCTCCGTTCCAAACACTGTAAAATCTGTAAATGCTTAGAAAGATGAAGTAGGAGTTACATCACCACATTGCTGAATGCACATTTTGCTCAATACTACTCCTTTTTCTGTATGGATTTCTCTATATATTGCATCACACAAGACAGCTCATTGTATCTCAGCTATGTTATTTAATGACCTAAAAATGCCCTTATGCCTCCACTTCAAACAACAGCAGTTCAGATGTTAAATAAGTATTTGTACAGCGTGGCAATTCTCATCATGTCACAGCAGTGTGGGGACAAATGTCTCTGTAGTGCTTAAGCCATCCCTGATTAACAAGCTCTGCTGTTTTAGCACAAGACAATTGCCACTGTATGCTTTGAGCTCACGCTGTACTTCTTCCTAGACCCTGCAGATGTATTTAATTTTAACACATTAAACACAAGATTTAAGGTGGGGAAAGAGATGTGTCTAAAATAAATCTAGTGAAGCAGGTAAGAAATGGTCACTTTTCAGTATACAGGATGCTTGCTACTGACCACTGCATTCAACGACTCCAATAATCCTGGAAACCCAGGCTGAAGTGTTGCAGTGAAGACAGCCTTCATGTCCAGTGAAACCCTGACAGTTTTTTTAATTTAAGGCTGCTTGGTTTCTGCTCTGAGGATGTAGTTGGTTGGCCTCCAGACAGGACTTTTGATTTTATGGCATACCAATGAGCATAAAGAAACACTCTTTGTTCCTGCCTGATCCAACACCAGGGCTATGTACTGCAGTTCGTGTATGTGCATGCCTGTAGCAATTTAGAAATCCCCCCAGCCAGTATTCTGAATTGAAATGCAATAACTTCTCAATAGCATCCAGAAATCTTCCAAAACCTCTGAAACAGCAGAAGGTTTGGCCTTGCCTGCCATTTATTTGGTGAAAGTGAAGACAGAAGTCTATGGTCTACCAAGACCCAGCTGAGTGGCTTATGACACAAATCACCAAACTAGATTCAAAACTGACCTGAAGATGAGGTTTCCCTGATCCAGAGTACCTAGTACTGCCTTACCTAACAGGTAACCTGCCCCAAGGCTGTCTCAAGGTAGTGAAACAAGAGATAGGGTGAATGGTTATTTCCTGGCTGCATTCTTTCTTTCTCTGATAGTTGCTTCACACGCAGGTGTCCTCAAATGTGATTACAGTGACTCTTAAGAAATAAACCATATTCCCACTTTGTGACAATGATGACTCACTGCAGGAGTGGTCTTTGGGGTTCAATAGGGCTTTGATTGAAATTTCACAATCATTGCATTGAACAGCAGTAACAAGAGGGAACAACTGAGGTCTGCAAACAGGAATTTGTCTCCAGAGTTTCACTGGCAATAACCTGGCAAGATTTGACCAACAAAGGACATTAGGAGAACAATTACATTTCTTATAGTTATCTTCAGTTTATCATATCCAGCCAAAATTTGAAGCTAGTATATCTGTGAGGAGAGGAAAATGAAAGGAAATCAATGATGCTTGCCTTTAGAACACTTTGATCAGATAGTGGTACAGATAAAAATCTTGGAGAAAAATCTTCAAATAAGGGAAAATTGTATAAGATTCTCTTAGAAAATTGTCAAAGGTACATTTGCTAATGCTACAGAATAGCATTCGTACTTAGATGAAATCAGAAAATCAAGCTAACAGGCTTGTTTGGAGATTATTCCACTTCAAAGTCCAGAATGAGATGACAGTTTATGGAAAACTAGCCTGTTAAGAACTATATGAAGCTTTTTGATCTTTAGCATAAGCAATAGATTTTAAAAGTCTTTTTTTCTGATTTCCTCCTACTGTAATTTTATAGGATCAAGAAACCTAATGTCAGTTCAATTATAGCAGCAAATTATTTGTTTTTTGTCATTATCTTATACAATCAAATATTTTTCATGTTGTGCTTCAGAAGGAAGAACTATAGTATAAAAAATGCTCAAAAGCGAAGAAGAATGTAGATCTTAAAGAAAAAAAACACAGTCTAATATTATGCCACAGGTGTAATATTTTTTATAGTGTTTTTTCCAAATCTTATTGAAAAATATGAGTCTTTAGAGCTGATAAAAGTTTTCAAGTCAGAACCATTTTTTTTTTCCTGGAACTATGCTGTATTTTCAGAATAGCATTATTACAGTGGAACAGATTTCCAAAATTATCTGGAAGTATGTTTGTTTCAAAAATTTTAATCTGGGAATCAAAATGCTTAATAATCTTTTACTATGAGTGATAGGAAACTTTGATTTCTGCCTTAATTGTTAGTATTTCTTGCTTTTTGAGGTTTGAATTCAAGTGGAGGTAAAGGAACAGTATTTCAGAGCATCATGGCCTGGCTTAATGGGCATAATTTAATATTTGTTATGGTCAAACTGGGCTTTTGAACAGAATCCAGGCAGTCCTTGAGTGTTTGGAGACTTCACCAAACCTTCTGCCCTGAAAACTTGATGTCTCCTTCACCAGCCCAGACTGGGCTGGAGTCTCCAGACTGGAGCAAGGAACTGACTCTTCTTTCCTTGCTTAAACACATCTGTACTCTGAAAGCCGAGGTAAATGTGATCCCTTTGTCTGAATAAGTACTTCCAGTGGAACTCTTCATGAGTCATGAGAAGGGTGTAGGGTATAAGATGCCTGGCATAGTGAGTATAGGATAAAACTGCTCTTTCCACAGCGTTTCTGAACATAACATTGCTGTTACTTGAAACTTTAGAGTGAGTGAGAATTCTCATTGTAAAGAGCTGATAAACACTCAGCCTTTCTGTAGAAATCTGTAGTGTAAGGTTAAGTCTGCCTGTGCTATAAATATCCTATGATGTTATTATGTCTCCACTGGTATTTATAACAGGTCATATTAATAGAAAGACAGAGCTCTGTCATTGCTTCCTGAAGTCAGAACAAATAAAATCCTCAGTGACAGAAGCTATGCAAAGAAAACCAGGTACAGGCTCATGTATCCACTGGCTTGTAAAAGGACAAGCCAAAAAACCTTAGCACCTCATATAAAAAGGCCCTAAATGTAGATTTAACACTTTATCTCTTGGAGACTGACTGCAGATTCAAAAGTTGCTCATCCAATTGTTTGGCTTCTCCTCAGTTTTTCATGTTGACAAAAGTGAGCAGAGAGCTGAGGCCAGTTGCTGGAACAGGGTAACTGGCTGTGGTTCTGTGCACATCTGCAGAGAAATGATGATCTGTGGCAGCTGAAAATCTGCCCCTCTTTCCCTTCCCCTGTTAGAAAGAAACCTACCTAAAGGCAGACAATTTTTTCATATTTATGTCCAGAATTTAAAGACTAGTAAAAAATTAGAGGAATACTTAGATTTTGGATTTTTGCAAAAGCCTTGGCATTATCTTCCCCAAGATATGGAAATTGAAGAAAAGGGGATATCCTAGGCTGGATTCTTGGAGATGGATAACTGTACCTTTAGTAGTGTCTTACCAGAGGACAAGTGATTTCCTCAGGATATAAAAGCAGGATGTTCTTGTGTTGTAATCACAGGTTTTCATGTGTCCAAAGAAGGGTCCCTGTTAGTAACTCTAGAAGATCTGCTAGGAACTCAAGCTTATTTCCATAGAGAAAATATGAGCTACATAAACATGGGTTAACCTACAGAAGGGGACCTACAAATCTGGTCTGTGGAGGAAAAAGAGACCCCCTCTCAGTAAGAATGATTGAACTGTTCCTAAAATAAGACACCTTCAAGTTCTAATGATCTTCAGCAACTAGAAAGTGCCTAAAGATCAGAATTTATTAGATGGCTTAAGATGGAACTGGATATTCTCTTTTCCAAACATATGTAGCAAAAAAACTTTCTTGGTTTCAAGTCCACTACTCATATGAGACATCACACTGCATGTATACACAAGTATTTGAATGACATAATCTGCAATATGTTCACCAAAAAAGCCTCAAAAGTCCCCAAATCTGTTTACCTTGCTACCTTTTCCCTCAGTGTTAGAATGTGTTTCATGTTAGAGACCTGTGTTGGAACAGGTGAAGCACAGCTAATGATGAGCATTTAGTATCCATTGAAAGAAGGTGGGTTTGAATCATTCCAGAAATGCTCGCGCTATCTGTCTCCAGCAGCTGTTGTGATATGTAGAGTGAGTACTCTCTTAGCTGCCAGTGAGGGAGCCTTTGAAATTAAAGGAGATGAGAAGAGGGATTGACTCATTTTATATTAAAAAAAGGCAGATAAACAGACTTCAGTCTCTCCAAGAGAAGGCCTATGTTCATTGTGTGTCTATCATCTCTAAGGATTTGACTGGAACAAGGAAAAAGCAAAGGATAGCAGGTTGTAGACTCACATTTTTCACTTGAAAACTGGAATTAACTGCTTAGTAGAATTGATCAGCCCTGCCATGTTTATCAGTAGGATGCTTTGGGGCTTTTGGCTGCAAGTAAAGGACAAGCTGCATATGTTAAATGGAAAGTCTCTTTTAATGCCAGTTATTACACCTTAATAAAGATCTCACCAAGTTGCTGATAAGCATTAGAAAGAAAGAAAATACTCTTTCAGTCCCAGCAAGGAAATGTGAAAGTTTATTGCAGTAAGTCTGCCTTGAACAGAAAGTACCTGTTTCTTAGCGGCAGACAGTAAAAAAGCAGCTTAGAGCTAACACCAGTCATACTCAAACCTTCCCACCAACATAGATCATGTTATATGTTGAATGTTTCTTTCTCTCATAAAATATGAACCTGGTCTAATGTACTTGCATTAAATTACATTATCCCTGTCCTTCATAATTCCATAAAATTTCAGGAATGATGCTTCTGTAATATGTTTAACTTTTTTTACAACTCCAAAAGCTTTCTCCTTTTAAGCATGGGAAACGAGTGAATGCTTCCTGAAGAGAGTATTTACTTACAGGTAATTTCTTGCTGTGGCAAATATCCACAGTGATTATGCAAAAATAGGAGAGAGATTGCATATACAAGACTAGATTAGAAAGAGACAGGAGTAGTGAGAGTTCAGTGGGTGCTGTGTGACAACAGCGTTGAAGTAGGTGTTGTTTTGTCTGAGATGTGGGGTGGCAATGGAGGTACAGGTGTATAGGGAGATGGAGTCAGAGCAGGAGGGTCTGATATGACTGTGCACAGTGGCATAGATTATCCCCTGAGCACAGGTAGACAAGGACTTGGCTCTCTCCAGGAGAAGACTCCTGCTGGAGCCTTCACTAACAACTGCAGAACTGAAATTCCCATCTCCAGGGAAGACAGCTGTGGCAGGATAAGATCAGCTGTTCCTTTGCACCCCTGGCTCACAGCCCTGTCGTTAGCACATGCCTTCAAGGACGTGCTGCATCAGTGGAACTGCCTGTGGGTCCCTGACTGCTGCTGTGCAAGACCCAGCAGCTCAGCTCACACAGAGGCAGGAGAGGGCTCTTGGCAGGACTCTGCATTCATTCTGCTCCTCTAAGCAAGGTAATTTCTGGTGCAGGTTTTTTAACAAAAAGCTGCTGTCAGAAACAGCAGCAATTTTAAAATTCTGCAGAAAGGCAAATGATTTTTAGAAACATTTGCCTACTTGTTGTTTGACTTATGTGCAGAAAACTAGGACTTTCCTGCACACATAATTTTCTTTAAAGCCTCATGTACTATTATCTCCTCCTCAAAAAAGGAACTTACAAATTCCTCAAGCCTTGTATGGTCAGACAGACTTGTAGCCATACATATTTGTATGGCAAATATGTGTATGATCAACATGGTCAAAGGAGGCTACAATGTTTTCAGTAGGTTTGAGGTGAAGTCCCAGCTGATGCAAATAGAACTTTTACCATTGTCTTGATGAAGGCTGTAATTCCATCCCTATTAAACCATGGCAGAAAGTAATTTTCCACTTCAAGAGAGATTTCTACGCTTGCACAAAGAGTCCCTCAATGTATGAGCCCTTTTTGGAAATTCTGTACATCAATAAGAACATTTGCCTAGTGATTTGAAGAGCTCCATTTTGTTCTCAAATATTTTTACGTCTCTTCTTAACCATGTGCAACCTTACAATTAAGCAAATATTTATGAAGAGTAGGAGTTTCTTGATGCAAAAATGTCAGCCTCAAACACCACAGTCTTCCAAGGAGTGTTGAAAACACCAAGAGAAATATTCAACCTATTTCCTTCTCTCTTCATCTCTGTCCCTTGCCCCACAAAGCTTTGGTTTCAGCAAATGGACATTTTCTGAGGGAAAAAAAAAGCATTTCAGTGAAAATTCATCCAGTAGTTCTACTTCTCTGTAATTCAAAACTTCCTGTTATTAGTTCAGGACGTGTTTCTCATCCCTTTCTGGTAGACATATTAGACCATTAGAGCATTAAAATATACATTGTGATTTTTCAGTCTGAGCACAGTCTGAGCACACTCCCACTGTTACAAACTGTTTGCAGTGGAATCAGTTTATAGCAAGGCCAAAGGGTAATAAAAATAATTTCCATTTCAGAGGAGGCTTTCTGACCAACTCCAATCTACATGCAATAAAAATGCAGCAAAGAAACCACATAGCTAACACAAGTATCATTCCAATGCAAATATTCTTCAAGCAGCAGATACATTTGGAAGGTCATTAGATTGACAGTTCTTCAGAAGAAAGGCAGAAGTGTGAATATATTTGTGATGAGCAAAGTACTTGATGGCTGTGTAAGAATTACAGAGGAAAACAGCAGAAATTTCAGTGAACTGAAAACAGAAGGCAAGCTTGCCTAGGCTTATAGGGTAAGATAAATTGTATTCTTCTATTTTCCAAGAGAATTTAGAAGCATCTTTGAATCAGTAAGTGTGCTCAGTAGCATATATGCCCAGTGTCTGGAAGACATTGTTTCCTGTGGCTTGGTGGGAATGTTTATGTCAATGGACACCTGCAGTTGCTGCAAAGGGTCCTAGTCCAACTTCACACTGAAGTTTCCTGAAGAGTCCCACTGACAATCCAAACTTTGTTTGGTGTCTCTTAGAAGTACAGAGAACCTGAACTGAATTCTGAGGAAACAACATCTCCTCAGTATAACACAGACAGCATTAAACTCCTTGTGATGGTCCTTGCCTTTATCACATAATTTATCAATCTCATTCCTAAGTGCAAGGGAAGCTGCAAGGAGACAGTCCTAAAGAGATAAGGATTCCTGAATCTGCAGTGGAACTGAAATTAATTAATTGGTACAGATAAAGCTTCTGACTTAATTAATCACTGTAACTGGGCTTCCTGTTAATATTGGAGACAATATCTACCAATCATTCTCTCTAAAAAAGAAATAAAAAATTAACTTTTGCATTTGAAACCAACCAGGCAAACTTCAGTTTCTGTTGCTGGCCACTGTCTTTGCTTAAACTGAGCCCATGATCACTGCAGTGTGGGGACTATAGTCATTTGCCACTGGGTGTGAAAGAACTTCTGGGACAACTTTTCACGCATAAATAAATAAATGAATAAATAAATAAAGAAATGCATACATACTTTGGCCACAAGAGCTGTGCCTTATCAAAAGTGAGATCAGCTTGGTTTCCCTGCAGGATTCTAGCTTATGTTTAGAGTGTATCACCCCACATATTCCCAACTGACATGGATAAGTGCGTTCAAAGGATTTTCTCATCATCCTATAATATTTGCTGCTCATGGAAGAAGGACTGCAAATACTAGAGGAGTTCAACCACAGCCAATCAAATCAGCTAGCCATTATCTACTTTTTCTACTTTCCAACCTCCCAGCCATTTCCTTACCTTTGGTACTGCTTTCTCCTCTAAATAGTAAAAGAAAAATAAAGCTGTGAGGTAAACCAGGTGTGCAAGGTGTGTATTCTGTGGTGCTGAGCTCTTATGGCTAACAGTGTTAGGTATTCAAACACACAAAATATAATTAACTATTCAAGAAATTTCCCCCCTCCAATTTGTTATACATGCCTGAATGAATGTTAATGGGGTCACATAGCTCTTTGAACTGCTGCTGACAGAACAATAAAGAGTTCCTGTGGTTTTCAAGAAACAGCACAGTATAATTTTGCTTGCTTTGCAAGGGCATTTCTTAATGATATCATTATACCCTCTAAACTCCTGGTCCACTCTCAGAAACTCACAACACTTCAAATGACAAGTTACCTTCTCTTCTCCCTGGGAGACCTGAATCTCAATTATAATTTATAATGTGTGAATATTCCTTTCCTGTGCCTCTGAGAGGTGCCAGCTATGGTATTTTAATGAAGCACCCCTGTTTTATAGCCTCTCTACTCTGAAACTGGAACAACAGCACTTAAAGAGCTAGACCTTTTACCCACTTTGCTGAGTGAGAAGGCAAATACATTCCATTTGAACTGTTTTAAAGGACAATGAAAATAACTTAGATTTGTCTCTGTTCCAGAGATGTTACACCTGAACAGTATTGCCTGAGAATGTATGAATAACTTTACCAGTAAATTCCTGCCATCTGTGGTAAAACTAATTCAACAGTTTCACCTATTTTATTTTGACTGCTTGCACTCCTTTAAGCTCATTTATTTTGCAAAGATATTCTAGGGAAATAAGCTCAAGAATGTTTGTTAAACTAACAAAATAAGCGAACATTTTTATTAGCTTGAGTAAATTTATTTGGTATCTACCTCTAAGGATTGCCCAACTTTGTGTGTGCATACAAGGGAAAAAAAACCCAACAAAACAACCCTTTGTAGTAATGCATTCCTTTTCTTTGAAGCCTATGCAGAAAGTACATCTGTAAGATGCCAGGCTTAGACAGAATGAAAGAAAAAGTCAGGAAATAAGCTTGCATGCTTATAGGAGATTTTGCAAATTAGTAATCTTTGATGATTTTTTTTTTTAATTGGAAATTTTACATACTACAAATTCTGTAACAACATCAGAACATGATTTACAGAAATTAGCTGTCAACAGCAGAGTGTTTTATTGGACACTCACATTGTTGGAAATAACTACATGAATTAAAGGCACTTCAGAGCAGTTTGTTGCAGGCTGCAGTTTCCCCTCAGAGCAGTATCTCGGATCTGGGTCTGCTCAAATTGCCCTGGACTGGTCAGTAAATATCCATGCCTCTGGCATAAACAGGGGCAAGCAATCAAGGATTTCAGTGCAGTGAATGCTCAATTATGTCACCAGCAAAACAAACCTGGTAACCACAGGCAAAAATCGTTGTCTCCTTTGTTTTGTATATTTGTGTACTTGGGAGGTGGTGTCCAAGCCCAGAGAGCCAAGCCCATGCCACCTCTCCCCAGACCCTGGAGGCTGTGTTTTCGAGGCAGGCCTCTTTCATCTGGGCTGGCTGGCACACTAAAATAAGACCTGAAATAACTCTTGGCAGGAACATTTCACTAACAAAGAAACATCTGTTGTTTTCTGTGTAGATTACATCCTTTTGAGAAACCTGCCACCTCAGTAGGGACAGATTTAGAAGATGTGACATAGGTGAAGACTTTCATCCCTTCTGATTTCTTTGCCATTCAGCTGTTGTTGCATGTGAAGCTGATCTTGCATCCTTTAAAAGATTCAAAATGCTGTTTGAACATGCTAAATGCAGCAAACCGTCAACTTGAAAATTATTTGTCATTTTCTTTTCATCTACCTTTTTGTACTTTCAGTCATGAGCTGACTTTTCCCTTGCATTTCTCCAATCATCAAAACACAGCAGAGCTTCACAAGCTGGAGTGTTGTTACACTGCCATGATGGGACATTTTGTGAAGCAGAGCAGTTAATGCCATCTCTCTTTTTTTTTTTTACTTGAGTTTTGGGGTTTTTTTGGTTGGCTAGTTGGGCAGTTTTTTGTTCAGTGTCAGAATGATGTAAATTAGCTCCACAGCAACACATCAAACATAAGCTTCCTGTTGGGAAGTAGTTTGTCAACTAACTGAAGATCTGATTCTGTTCAATATGGTTGAAATGAGCAAACAAACAGCCACTATCTCTCCCTGATCTCCCCTAAAAGAGGGAAAAAACTAATCCTGGAATGAAATAAAAATGTCTGAGCCAATGCTACGTAAGCTACAGGAAATCATTAGATATATACTGCCCACCCTCTCCAAGCTACACATTTCATTTTCAAACAAATCTGTACTTGGAGGCATCAGTAATTATTTCCATTTATTTTCCGCTTCAGCGATATGTAAAGCTGCAGTTTTGATATAGCTTGCCAAATGCCTCTGTTGATTTACATGAAAGGTTCACAGGAGGCAGAAATATTTGCCTGAGGGATAAAAATAAACATATTCAAGCAAACAAGATGCTAGTAAAAATGTAGTAAATTCTGAAATTCAGTGGAAAACTGACAGTGTTTCTCCCTGTGCTTATCTAAGCATAACCATGGCAGAGTTTGGTGGATCAAACGTGTGGAGCATCCAGTCATCCCTGCTGATCCATCACCTGATCCTGAGAGGCACTGTGACTCTTTTGCAGAGGACAGAGTGAAGGCCTGCTGGGTGGGGGCAGGAGCTGCTGAGCTGAAGGTCTATTTATCCTTTTGTAATGCTGGAGTGAGCTCTGCTGATGGCAAGAGCAGGGAGAGGAGAACCACAGAGCCTTTTTCTCCATTCTGCTGAGCAGCCCCCCACACACCCCTGGTGTCCTGGTGTCAGGGAAAGCAGAGACTGTGACCATGAGATGAAAGGTGGACTGCAGCACTATCACTCCTGTGACCAAAAACCAGGAGCAGCAAAAGACCCCTGAATTCCCCAGCTGAGCTCTGGCAGATAACTACACGGTCTTCCCCAGTGCTTTTCAACTTTACAGGAGCTCTGCACAAACCACAGGAATCAAAGGGGAGAGAGTTTCATCCAGACCCCTCCTGCTGCTGCTGCTTTCTACCTGCCTCTCTTTGAGGAGTGCCTGGAAAGCTCACAGCAGGTCCTCTCCTCCAGGTGGGCAAGAGACTGCCAGTCAAAGCAGCTGCTTCATAATGTGCTTACTGCCTCCCTCTGAAAACATCCAAAAACCTGACACTCCTCCTCTCTTTTATCTCCTTAGCCCCATGAATTTTTTTTAACAGATGTGGAAGTGCAAATAAAAAATTTAAAGCCCTTATTTTGCATTTGCAGTCTAGGTTTTGAGTCTTTGAGGCGCTTGCAGTTAATGCCTTCAAGATTTTGTTGGCTTCCATGAACACTGGAAAAAATTTCTCCCCATTTGAATAAAAGCCAAGCTTTCATGCAATATCACAGGAACTTAATGCTCAGCTTTAAGGGAATCTTTGAAAATCACAAAGTTCATTGCCAGTGCTGATTCTGTGTCTCCACAGAATATGTTTTACATGCATCCTCCCTCCCTTGCAAGGCCCACTTGTGAGCTGGCTGCTGCTGCTGGCCCCACAGAAGAGACAGCTGCGTTGGATATGGTTGTGATGGGAATGGGGTGGGGCTTGGTTGGATAGAGGAGGAGGAGAGATGGATGGAGAGGCACAACCTCTCTCAGCCAAATAACACAAAGCTGCCATTGCCCTAAGCAAGATTTTGTGGTCAGCTTCAACACTTCCCTCATCACCAAACTCACATCAGTGTCTTTTCTAATTGGAAATGCTGTTTATTTTCAGCTAAAGTAGCTCATTACAAAAGACATCCTCCTGTGGATGTAGTCAAAAGGATTCTCTTTGGTGTGCAAGATGTACAAAGACCCTCAGTGCTTACTTTTGCAGTGACAATGAAGGGTGCTTTTTTTCTCTCAGACTGAAAGGTTCATATTTAGGAAATCATTTTCTCTCTCTTTACATCAGTGGAACAGGCCATACCTTGAGCATGAAGTGCTATGTTGCCATTTGTCCCCACCAGCACCGAAGAATCAGACCAAAACATCAAGCTTGATTTTACTGCCACTTGCACGCCTTCTGAACTCCCATGAAATGGGGATAATTGAAGGGGGAAGAGCCTCACATTAGCGCTGATTTAGATGGAAAAACAGCTCATCTTGTCCATTAAAAAATGGGCACAGTTTGATTTGGAGACCATACATTTAGAAAATTGTTCTAGTGATATTAGAGAGCCCTTACTCTTCCTGTTGAAAGACCGGTTCTGACCAGAAAAGAGTGATGTGTGCTATCAGCCACTACAGCATCTTGTCTAGGAGTGCAGTAGATCCTCCCCCACCTGAGCTGTGCTAGTGAAGGCTTTCAGGCTTACTTGAAGTTGTGTGCTATCCCTAGCTGGATTTACTGGCCAGTTTTCGGACTCCACTTCCTGAAAATTCAGTTCAGACCTTTTCTGAACCAAAATTCAGAAAGTTCAGACCAGGTTTCTATCTTCCTTTATTCTAGCATTTAAAGCTCTACATGGCTGGAAAACAAGATCTTCTACTGGTTCAGTTCCACTCCACAGCTTTTCAAATGCACAGTGTGCATTCTACTGCTGTAAGCTCTGTTGTATCCTGATTTTTTGTCCCAGTCTTTAACACTGGTAGCAATGTGAGGATAGAAGGAAAATTAACATGTACAGCTTAAAAGGAAGCACATGAGTTCCTGTACCAGAACAAGGAGTTTTCAAATAGGAAAAGGTCTAAATGAGGCACCTAGCAGGGTTTTGTTATCAGTGAGGTCCTTGTACCTCCTCACACAGCTATTTTATTACAAAAAAATCGATTAATTAAGTGTTGATCCATAACTGTATCTGCACAGTGTCTTAGTGTTCTATAAATAGAGGAGAACAAAATGTCTTTTCCAAAGGTGAAAACAGGTTTAATAAAGTGGTTAATCAAATAAGCTGCATTCTGGTTGCAATGATAGATCTCAATGGGAAGAAAAAAATGGTTCAGTGAGAACTCTGCATCCTCCATGAGAAAGGAAGAATGGATAAGCAAGCATCACTGAGGTAGCACCCCTGGTGTAAGGGGAAAGGAAAAAAAATGTTTTAATTTGAAAAGAAACTGTGTGCTATCAACAACTGGTAGTAAGTTTTTGTACTCTGCCTTGTGTTCCACCCATCAGGATTTTAAAGCCTCCTGCAGAACAAGAGAGATTTTTGCTGACACAGGAGTCTGTCAGCAGGCAGCTGGGCTTCGGGGCACTCAGTCAATGGCATGGCAATTATTTACAAAGAAGAACAAGTAACCTCTAATTCTTTGGGTCTTAGTTGCCTTTCACCTCCCCCACCTTCTTCACAAACACAGGACTGAAGAGAGGAAAATAAACCTAAAAATGCTTTCTGTGTTATTAGAGGTAAGGGGTGGGGGGAAGGAAAAAATTACATGTGCATTTTCTGCAGTTTTATTTTCCAAAGCCTATAAAAAAGAAAGTCCCAGATCTAATTGTGGAGTAAAAGCAAGGAAATACAGGGTCTAAAGGCATCTGGCTTTCCTAAAATAGATCGTACTTTTTATTCTTTCCATCTTTTAAAAGTATATTTCTAGAAACTGCAACCTGTATTTAGGCTCTCCCTGTGAGATGCAGGAGTTGGGTCATTCCCTCTGGGGGAATGGTAGGGGAAGAGGTGCTGTAGGGGAGGAAGGTGGGCTCAAAGTCCCGTGGAAGTTCATTGGGGTGGGTGTAGATGTTGGCAGATAGTTCAAGCAGAGGTGAGGAGTCCAGAGATGGAGAGCTGAGCAGCCATCACTGCCAGGGGACCAGTGTTTGGCGTTCCTGACCATGGAGTGGTGAGGGATGGCAGTGGCAGTGGTAGTGGCAGTCTGGAAGGGAAGAGCAGGGAAGCTGAGAGGTTTAGGCAGAAGGAGGTTTGGAGCAGAAGGCTGGAGGAACTGAGGAGACTCAAGAGTTAGGTGGTGCTCTAGATAGCTTTTTGGGTGAAAGAGGATGGGTGGTTTGGTATGCGCTGAGAACTTATGTGAAACTCTGATCCAAGATGGGTATGTGGAATTATAAAAAAACAGGAACTGGAGCTTTGGAGTAATAAGAGCTGTGGACTGTGTTTCAGTGGGATGGGTAAGGGGTCTCCAAGGTTGTTAGGCCAAAAGGGATAGGCAAAGCTGAACAGGTTGTGTGGCACATAGCTCAGGTGTTCTTGCAGGGATCCTGGTTTGAAATGAAACATGCATCACATCCTTTGGCAAAGGAACTTTCCTTTTTCCATATCACCAGGGCCACTAGGGCCTGTCAGGTGGTCTGCAAGAAGCCTGCTAGTGCAATTAAGAATTTAGTTAGCTTTAAGATTTCATAATATTGCACAAAGTCTATATCTAGACCTTGCTGATCACCCTAAATATAGAAAAGCGAGTTGTTTAAAACAGGAGGGGGGTGTGGAGGTTACCCTCCCTTTATCACGCTCTCAATTAGCATGTGAAGCCGGAAGGATCTTAGCACTACATCCAAAGGAAAGTGCCATCAGTATTTTAAGTAGCTAGCATCCCTATGAACAGTCAGGGGGGGTTTTCTCACTCCCCAGATCTTCTTCTGGCAGCAGTGCTCAGCGCCAGCTGGCCTCCATCACTCCCAGGAGTGTCTTTCTAGTACCAAAAGCCCACAGGACCATATTTCACTGAATCATCATTTTTTTTCTAGCACAGTTTGTGTGTATTCATACATAACAGTTCTTTGAAAAAAGGTCAGGGCTATGATTTTGAGTAAGCTAATTGGAGTTGAAAGCAGTGTCAGCTCCAGAACAAGTTCTGAGGACAGAAGCGAGCGTGCGTCTCTGCCACAGTACCTCACTCTCCACCAGTCAGCCTCCTAGAGTTAAAGAGCCCACAAATTCATAAGCCTCTTAATTATGTAGACACTAAGGAACTGGCATTTCTTTGTATTTTCTCTTTTGCTTACTGAGATTGGAAGGATTTCTGCTTTGAAATCTAAGAACCTCTAATGATTTGCTGCATATGCTTCTATATTCCTAAATTATTTGTTTTTCTCAGCTCCTGATCTGGAGTTTTCTCCAGGTGCTGGTAACAAACAGGTTAAAACTTTAATTTGCCCTATATTTATTGTAGCTACAGCCATAAAAATAGGAATGGTATACTTGTTCATGGTTTAATCAATACCCTTAGCTCTTTCTCTACCTTTGGCTATTATAAATTGAATTGTCAATACTACAGTGCAGGTACATTTCTTAAAGTTCATCAGAAGATTTGAAGATATGTGTGGCTATTTTAATCTAGATTTGGAAAATACTCCTTGTGTTACTCTATTTATTTTGTGCCTTATAGCCTCCAATTCCAACCTCTAAAGTCCCCCTCCCTACCTTACAGAAGTGCTTTGCTGCTGAGGTCTTTCATGGAGAGCTAGAAAATTCTTCTACAACAAGCACACATACCCCAGACTATAGATAGATGGTTGCCACATGGGCTTGTAAAGCTTTTGACACACCTTACAGCATGGGAAAGCAATTTCTACCTTTTGGATTGAGTGTGAGCGGTGAAAAGCAAGACCCCTTTTGCAGTCATGGTCTGGGCTGCAGGATCTCTTCGCTGTAAATCCGGTATTAATCCCCTGTGCCTTTCTAAACACTCCCACACAACCCATGAAATGGCACTGCTCAGCAGTAGCCACCTTCCTGACAGCAGTAATTGAGCCACAAACACCAGTCTGTTCAGATATTTGTATAATACAGACATATATCCATATGTTTGCACATACATAAGGTGATGGTGGCTCGATGGAGGTCTCTTCCAGCTCTGATGTTCTGCTGCAGCTCCAGTGAGCTCCACACAGACCTCTCTCTGCGTTACTGGAATTGCTGCAGGACTGTCAGGAGCATGGATCAGCCACCTCAGTTGATGTTCTCCAAGAGCCCATAGGCCCTGTGGGATCTGCTGTCATCCCAAAGTGGCACGTCCTCACGAATACAGCCGTGCATTCCTGTCGTAGTAATATTTGCATAAATGTTATGAGAAAAATTGCACAAAGAGAGCTTTCCTGTGCAGGCAAGGTTTTACCCATGGCCATGCAGAGCTTGTGTTTGTCATCAACTGTATGGCAAACTGTATAACTCTTTTTTTCCCTGATGAATAAGTTTCTAATTTTGGAAAACACCTGTGGACCATTTCTATGTTTGTATGTGTGTGTGCTTTGTTAAGCAGAGGTCTTTAATAAGAACTGCAAGATTTTGCCTTCTGAAGAAGCAGCACAGTGGAAGTTTTACAGCTGACTTTACAATAAACTTATTCAAATATTCCTCAGACACATTTTTGGCACAGCTGTCATTATTTTCATTGAATCACAGTTTTGAAATTTTACATAAATTGAGACTAGGAATAATAAGAATAACCTGCACCTAATTTTCTTTAGGCCATATACAATTCACTCAGCCATTTTCCAGCTATTTTAATTTCAAAAGTTGCAGGTATTTCATAGCATTTGATATTTTAGGCAGTCCTTTTTTCCTTCTTTGAATATTGATAAAATTCCCTACAGGGAAGGTGGTAAGATACTTTGATTCATGAGTTATATTTTGCAATAGATGCAAAAATATGAAATAGAAACTTCCTTTTTCTTAAGTTCATAAAATCAAGAGTACTTTTCTCTAGGGCCATTTTGTCTTCCATCCACTAGCTTAAAGAATTTGTATCCATTTGAATTTTGCCAACAGCAAGAACTGACAAGTAAATGTAACAAGTACACAAATTCCCAGAACTGACAAGGGCAAATCTTTTGCTGACTTCAGAACCAAAGATTTCAGCCTAGTAAGTAATTTTGAATTATTTGCCATTCTCAGCCTTCATAGTAAAGGGACTGGACACAAAAATGTGAATCCAGGAATCTGTTGGTACCATCTTTTTGAACCGCAGATACTCATTTATGTTTTTAATGGTTAATACATTTACTACAGGAAAGAGTAGTATTTCACATCACTGGAGTTCATGCTTTTTTCCTCTGTTGGCTAATGTCTGTCTTTCTTTCTAGCTGTGATTGACATTTATGACAACTTAAAAATAAATAAACAATTTCTGAAATAATATTATTGCTATTTCAGCTGCATATGCAACTATTCAAAAGAGTGCAGAAAAAAAACCAAAACAAATTTTAAAAATCCATAATTCTTTATGAATTGAGAGTGAGTAGCTGTAATTAAATAAATGCTCTTCCTGTTGTAATGATGCTTTGTTTCTCACGTCCTTACCTATTGATATCTGGTCAGGGTAGAAGAGTAGGACAGACGTGCATGAGAGGCTAAAGTTGTACAGCTGATAGTAGTTCCATATGTCATGGGATTTCTACCTTTTCCCTGTCCCTGGTAAGTCATTCCACAGAACTTGCACCTGTGTGAATTTATGGGAGAGAGACATTGTTTCATCAGAAGATTATCTCCCAGAGAAGGAAGGTAGCTTGTTGCTTGTTGCACAGATTTTTTGCACCTAGGACAGGAAATGAGATCCAAGGACTAAGAGGGAGCACAGATATTGTCAGTTCCAGGGTGGACAACAGAAGGAGCCCCCTCAGGGACGCCCTGAGGGAAGAGTCTAAGGGACTTCTTGAGAGACACTCATCCTCCTTGCTGCTCCTCTGAGCCCTTCTCCTCCCTGCTTGCCAGTGCACTTGCTGGAATAACTGCCTCTCCTCAGAGGTCTGGAGGACATGATTAAAAAATGTGGCTCCCGAGAACACAGATGTTCCACTTTCAGCATCCAGTTGCTGGTATTTCTACCAAATGCTCTGTCATTTCCTGGGCAGATCTCAATAGGGCTGAGTTCTGCTCATGTAGCCTTGTTTGTGTTCAGTGCTCCTCTTCAGCTGGGCAAAATCCCTCATTTTTGCCTGAGGCTCATTAACCTGGGTTAATAAACTCTCATTATCCAAGGTTTCCTCAATCGACTGCTGAATTGATGATGAGCCTTCCAATACATGGCAACATCAGAGAGAGAGGTTTAACATCATGTAATTAAAATCCCCATTATTCCAGCATGAAGGTGACTGAACTGACACAGAGCAAACTATGCCTACTAATTCAGAAAATAATGATGCAGAGTGAAAGCACTCAGCACTTCTCCCATCAGGAGGTCTTCCTATGCCTGTGCAGGACACAGCCTAAGGAACTTCAGATGCTGGGGGAGACAAACAGGTCATTTAGAACTGGAGACTCAGTCAGGAGAGGTACACAGTACAGCTTATCTGTACTGCAAAAGAAGGGACAAAAGATAATCAACTTAAGACCTAGTTGTGAGCTAAATGAGATTGATGTGAAGGAAAGAGTGCTGCTTCAGGTGTGGTGTGGCACATCCACACAGCATCGTGTGGAATTACTAAATTAGGCCATGTGTAGTCAAGGGATGCACTCTGTGATGAGGTGTAGGGATGATTTTGGTACTATTAGACTTGTCTTGTTGACTCATTTCCTTCCCTTTTGCAAGTCAAATTATTTTTCTGAATTTCAACTATATGTTACTGTCCCAGGCATGTGTCATCCCTGTCCTGGTGAGGTTTGAAGTAAATCTTTGTCATTGAGTTGTCCTTGAGCATGTTGATTTATAAACTACATATCTTCAAATAATGTGCCTAGGTAGTACCTCTGTTGCATTTTTTCTCAGGATTTTTAGATCTTTGTACCTTAAGTGAAATAGAGAGTGTAAAATTATTTTGAATGCATTAAATGTCCCAGGCATAATAGTTTAAAGCAAAACAGCCGTGACAAGAAAGAAAATGAAGATGCTTAGATATGTATTCATTATATCAGAAATTGAACTCAACAGGGGATGGTGCAAGTGATAATAACCAGCCTGATTAATTCAAAGTCGTGTGTTAATATTGTTACTAAAGCAAAACTTTATCCCTTATCTGTTCATGTCTGGGCAGGTGATTTCTGGCATCAACAGAGAATGATGGATTTTTAAGAGCAGATTTGAATTTATTTCCAATCAAGGTTATTTGCCAATGGGATTATGAGATTGCTCAAGTCAGTTTAACCAAGCAACTTTGCACATTTAAAAATTTAGACCAATTTAAGAATATCAGTACATTTCAAAGTTTTTTTGTCCAGATAACAAGTAAAGCTGTGTTAAGACTACTGGATAATATAAAAAAAGCACCCAGTCAGGAACAAGTCCAACTTTAGACCAATCCATGCTATAGTGCTCTGAGACAAATGAGGGAAACAGGAACAGGATTACTTCCCAGTTTCCAAGGTTTCAGTCAGACATGTCTGCTTAGCACTAGAACTTCACAGCCTGCAGCTCCTCTGTGTTTAACAGCAGGAACAGCACTTACCCTCTAACATGTATTCGAGTCGTATGCCTGAATCGTGCTGAGGGTTTTTGGTGTCTGGACAGATTTTGAATATATACCAGCTATAGAGTTGTGAATAATAGCTGAATTTTCAGTATCTTTACTAAAATCAGTAACTGAGAGAGCTTATCACAGAATACCAGACTAGATGGATTGTGGGTCCAACCCAACTCCCTCTGTGCTATTATGGAGAAGGTGATCTGGAAATCAAATTATAATTTCATGGTGTACATATCACCTTTTCCATGTAAAACATGTGCCATAAGTTTAATAATTAAACTATTCTATACAGTGCTTAATTAAAATTCATTCTCAGGGTGACAATAGGATACCTGCAACAGCTTAATATGGGAGACATCTACATAATGCAGCAAAACCACATGGCAGGATGATGCAGACATTTTTTCTCATACACCTGCTTATAACTGTTTTTTTCTCATTAGTTTAATGAACAGTTCAGCACAATCCAACAAATATTCCACTGGCCAAAAAGACATGTATATCATTAGACCACATTCCCAGACTGTTTTGTTCAGATTCTGCCATAAAGAAGTACTTATACTGCTCAATAAAAGTAAAATATTATCTTGAATTTTGACAGTGATTCATACTGACGACAGCTCACATGATCTGCACAACAAAGAGTACTATCGGGTGTTCATGAGTTCACAGACCAAAAATGTTAATGACATTGAATAAGTTGTTTATTCATTGTGGCCACAAACCACACTGAATGCTTCATTACACACTTAATGACTAGAGATGAACAAATTGATTTTCTAAGTCGTTGTCCCACTATTACAGTTGGAAAAGCAATTGTTGTGGGTCAAAACAAAACAGAAAACATCCAGTTCGTTCTTTGACTTGCAAAAGGCCTCATGTCATTTTTGAATGTTTCTTTCTCCCTTTTCATACCACACTGAAGCTACACATCAAAACAAAACTTGGAAATAATTCAGTTTGTGCATTTCCTTGATTTTTCCCTCATCCTTTTTTTGGCAAGATGCTTCATCAGATAAATACAAGTAATTTCAGTCAATCTTTTGTTTCTTCAGTGAATAAACCACTTTCCTAACAAATTCTGACCACATGGGTCTTGTTTCTACAGTTGAAGCAGACAGATGCTCTATCAACCCACTGGCTAGTGCCAGTCTGAAAATTGGATAATTTCTCTGGTGACAACCACTCGAGCTGAGACAGCCCCTCGAGCTGTGTGTATATACGTTATTTAAAATATGTTCCCATGTCGGTGTAGCTGTGTAGCTTTCCTGAACAACTTTTGAGTCACACAGCAACTGCTCGATGTTGCTAGAGACTATCTTCCAAAATAAGTGCTTTTTTGTTGTTGTGGTGCAGCTGTTACTGCCTGACACAAATTGGTACCAAATTGTACCCCCTTGCAGTGTGAATAAACTAGATAGCACTGGGTGGAAGAGTAGTTGTCCTTCACTGAGGGACGCAGAGTTTCAATTTGGTCATGTTGTTGGCAAAATAATTTCTTGTTTGCCTATCCAAAGGGTTAAATGGTCGTGTAAGAAGGCTTAAGTGTTCTAAAGGGCTTCCTGTGGTTTCCCAGTCTGGAGATTGTTTGCTCTGCAGAATAGATGGCATTGCCAGGGCCAAGGGAGAGGAGTATTTAAGTGCTCCCTGCGGATCAGGAAGCAGAGAGAAGTCCTGAGACACAGGGCTGACCTATGGTGAGGATATCCATGTCTAATGAGGGAAGGCTGTGCCTGTGCCCTATGTGAGCAGGGCACACTGCACCACACTGCTTCTCTCAACCAAGCACTGCAACCCTCCAGCATTCTGGGAGGCTTCAGTGAATTGCTTCCACCAAGAGGCTGAATTAAGGTTTATGGGTGTTGTAGGTTGTTGATTCTTCCTAAACCCAAAGGGTTTTATGGATGAGACATTCTGTTTTTCAAGAATAGATTTTTTTTTTAATCTTCACCTGTTTTGAAACTGTACAGAAAGTGTGTTGAGTAGCTGCAAATGCAACAGTGGTTTTAGTGGAATTTTTAGAAAGTACACTTTGTTGCATTCCCAGGAATAAAGAGAGCTGCAAAAATAAAGAGCACTGGAATAAGGGATGTATGCTACCTTCTAGAAATTACTGTAGTCCTCATGATCTTTCAGAATCAACATTTCCTCTACCATTCTAGGTATATTAGTATCAAAAATTGTAAGGAATTCCTAAATATGCTGTATTTTGATAAACTGAGATAGCTTTAATACCCTTTTCAACCCTTTCACTTTACACTGAGTTCTCCTAAACACTTACCAATATCAGGAGGTGCAGAAATACTGCAGCAGATTATCACAGAATGGCAAGTGCTGAGCTTTCAAAAGGCAAGTGCTTGCAGGTGAAGTGACATGTTGTTTTCTCTTTCTTTGAACATTGTTATTTATAATTAGTCATGAAAAAAAGCTGAAAATATCAGCTTTTGTTCAACCCTATTTCAACTTAGAGTAAAAGCCCACATGCCTCAGGCTCAGAAGTGAATCTAAAAAGGAAATGTCAACCTAATGAAAAACAAGCAAGTGTTTTGAAAAGCCACAGTTTGTACTTGTAAATGTTCAACACCAGAGTGCTGAGCCAGGTCAGGCTCTCAGGTAGTCCAAGGAGATCTGCTACCACTGGGTCCTGAGGTCATTGTCACACCATGAAATCTGCTCAGCAGCTCTCAGCTCCAAGGATGACTTGCAAAATTATCTACTGTATATGCAAAATGACCATAAAGATCCTGAATTTTTTTTAAGTTTATATACCTTGTTATTTAAGCGCTGTATGGGAGTGCAGAGCTCTCACAGGATTCACTAGTGTCTGAGGAGTGCATGTAAATTCTCTGGCTAGCACTGAAATATTCCTGGAGCACACATGGTGTTACTCACAGGATGGTACCTGACTTGAGACATGAAGGAGAAGGAGCTGCAAGAACTTTGTATCACAAAATTTGGGATCCTGATTCATGCTCTCAGGAAGTAATAGGCTTGGCCACCTCCACAGTATTGCTTTCTGTTATTTTTTCCCAGTGGAAAATCTTGTATGAGATCCAAAGAGCCCAAAAGGAGTATTTCAGAGCAAAAAAGTGATTATTATTGGCAATACTAAAATATGCAGAAAAGGCAAAACCAGAGAAAAGGAAATCATTACGGTGTCCCCTTCCCTTTTTCATAAAAAACCCAGGACAGCATTGCAGATGGCTGGGTCCCTTTGCTTCAGTAAGAAATGTTTTGATTAAGAAAGCTAAACCTTGCAATTTATTCCTAGGCAGGCTGTCTGGATTCCTAAGGTATAAAATATTTTCAAGATTTCCATCATTTTAGTTAATTCTTTTTTTTTTCCTATCCATAGATTGGAGAGTTACAACTTAATTGTCATTAGAGAAGAGACATCATTTGAGACAGAAAAAGATCTTTCAGGAAAAAAGTAAACACAGGAAGCCCTTAACTGAACAATGAGAGTACTCTGTGAATATACCAAATTTTATCCTGGTTTTGTATTGCTTCTTTTTGCCACTGCCAGACATAGGGTGTTGGATTTGCTGGATTTGGCTCAGCAAGGACCTTCCTATTCTTTTATGAAAGTTTTTTTTCAAAAATTAAATTTGAGCAAGAAAGTGTTGAGGTCCTGAACATTTGTCCTGTTGCTAACTACTCAGAGGCAAAAAAAAGGCAATCAGAGATCACACTGGTGTCAGCAGTCATTAACACAAGCAAGTAAAGTCAAAGGATGGAAGAGAAGGGAGCAACGTTCAGATCTAGCTGTGTGACTTGTGAAATTTTCTGATCTTGCATTTTCTGCTTTCTCTGGCAACAAAAAGACCAAGTAACATTCATGTACCAAACCCAAGGGCAGCTGGCTCATTGATCACCTGGGCAAGCCCACCTTTAAATGTTGCCAGAGCCATATGTGCTTTGAAGAGCAAAGGAGGTAGCACAAGGGAAGAAGTTAGAAGGCAATCTTAGAGAGGAAGGTGGCCTCAGAATTTTCTGAGAACATGGCCTCACAGGAGAGCACTGAGACAATGGAGAGGGGTTGCAAAGATGGCAAGGCAGAGTTTTCAATGTACACTCTGATTTAATGAGAAGTAAAGCAGAAGGTGAGCAGATTCTCATGCAAATGTCCAAGGTGTCAAGCCATCACAAGACTTTTCTGCCAGAAGATTTTTGATCCCTTTCATTTTGCTTGATGAATATTCCCTCTGGTGGTCTCAGATTAAGGTGACCTCTCAACTCTCCTTTGTGGGCTTCTACCAGTGAACACAGTCCTTCAAGATATCACACAATCAGCATTCAGTGTTAATTACATTTAAATGCCAGATTATTTCATCATTCCAAACCCATGACAATGAAGGCACCTTTTAAAATTCACTGCCTTAATGCTGCAGGTGTTTCCTCAAAGTCTGATACCGCGAAGTACAAAAAGAAATGTCAGGTTCTTTAGGGGAGGGCAGGTGAACCTCTTGCAGGAACAGCCACTGCAATACGTTTAAAATGCAAAGTCATATCTGCCACCTCTCCAGCCCCCTGGCTCACCATTGAAACCCCCCTGATGATGGAGTCCTGCTTGCTGCATTTGTCAGCACATCTGGAGTCACAATACAATGCTGAACAGCATGGCAAAAACTCCTGGCTCAAATCTTCCCTCCTGCTTTGTTGCCAGTTCTACAAAAACATACTTGACTTGTATTATATACTACAAAATAAGCAAAACTAGTACAAGGCTGAAGCAAAGCTTAATATGTAAAATCAAATGGAAAGTAGAATTAGATGGAGAAGTTCCTAATTCTGCTCACTGGATTCAGAGCCTTGAGGCCAGAACCATTCAGAATTTTGCTGTTTTGACAAACAAATCTGTAACTTGAAGACATTGGAGCTGGGACTGGACTTTGGAGCTACAGTTTCTACTGACATTAAAATCTGTCATAAAGCCAAGACACCCATCAGGCAGGGAAAAAAAGTAATACACAGCAAATTTTACTGCTTCACGCACTGACAAGTGTTATATTCAGGTCCTCTTCCAAATAGAGAAAGCACTGTCCATACTTCTGTGTGTAAAATGAGCAAGTGCTAGGTGTTAACATTTTCTTCAGTTACCGGGCTTCTAAAATACTCAAGCACAAGAGAAGACATTTTCTTATAAAGAGTTAGAGCATAAACATATGATTGAACAGATGTAAATCAAAAAAACTTCAGATGTTACCATGTTTTAATTGGGGAAGCTATTTTTAACCCAGCACAATTCTGCAGAGATTGGTTTGAGGAACTCAAACCTCATGAGTGTATGCTCGGAGGAGTCCCAGAGATGGGCACATATTAGTATCCACCCAGCATCATGCAGTTTTCCACAGCTGTGGATCATAAGCACTCTCTGATGTCTCAGGGCAGGAATATCAGGTTCATCTAAGCCATCCTCATGTGAAAGGATAATATGTAAAGTAATAGACACCCTCAAAGGACCAGGTTCCACAAGGGAGAGTCACCAGCAACTTCAAGGAGGTTATGAGCAATGATGGGACAGTAACCTCTCCTGCTTTTTCAGAACTGCTTGTTTTTACATGTTGAACCTCAGTTCACAGTAAATTTTCCCATGTCTGAGCAGAGGCAAGGTTTTTTATTTTTTCTCTCGATTTACACAGAATTGCTGTGTGCAGGCAGGTGCTGTTTTCTTCAGCTTCCAGCTGGTGTGGATAGCTTTGTATTTTGCTAGAATGATCAGGCATGTCTGTGGTATGTGCTATTTATTTAGAAGAATGTTTTATAAAGCAGTGGGGGCAATGAAGCTTTTGACCTACAGCTCTAAAAACACACGTGAAGTCAATCAAATGAAATACAGAATGCAGACCAAAATATATTAGAATGGATTTTATTTCAACAAACTTAGCTGAGCCAGAAGAGGACTATTAATGATAGGAAGCATGAAGGAATGACAACATGGAAAGGCACCAAAAAGTCACATGAATGTTAGCATCAGGTCCTTCTTTGCAGTCTGAAACTTATGACAAGCTTTGGACTACAGCAGAAACAAGTACTCCTTATCTACTAGAGAGGCATTTTCTTGGAGGAGTGGGAAAAGGCAGCAAAAGACAGAGAAATGAAACAAGTGCTCCACCAATCTGCACCTCTGCCTCCAGCCCTGCCATTACATTACACTGCCAGCTCAGAGAGAAGAGGCCAGAGGGAGGGTCAGAGAGAAAATGAAGGACTGTGCAGCATGCAAGGGTATGTATCCATGAGCATAGGACAAATCCAATCTCACAGGGAGGAGCTGGCCCTATGAATTTAGCCCACACAGGGCCATAATTTGGACTGCATCCTGGAGAAGTGTTGGATCTGCCACAGGGACCTGAGTCCTGCACGCCTGTAAACACCAGTGCTGTGCAAATCCTTGGTTGTCACTGGTGCTAAACATGGCTGATATTCCTATTGTAAAGAGTCTATGCATGCTTTAAACTGTCTTTTGGGGTACCTGATTCCATAACATTTTAACTGCAGTTGTGCATTATTGTTACAGCAAAATTGCTGGTGCTACTAGCTTCTTACTTCTGTAGGATGCTTGATTATTTGTCTCATGATGCTTTTTAGAAGAATTGTCAGATTAAACTATGAAAACAACATCTAAACATTTCTTTGAAGAGTGCAGAAACAGGATTAAAAATGAAAACCTCTTTACTAGAATAAAAGAAACCCTGCAGAGCTGTGGTGTGACAGGATGACTAAGCCAAATATCCTTTCTTGAAGTGTCCTCTTTCCACAAGCAGATGGTTTGCTGTTATGATCAGGGGATCTGAAGCCAGAGAAATTATCCTGTTGTGAAAATGCCATTGGGGAGAACACATTTACTGCCTCTTTCTTGTATTCTTTCCCTTACTTTTGCTTCCTACTGATGTGGTTTCTGTAAGCAGTTGTGGGAGACCTTATCCTATCCCCTGCAAGGGAAGAGGCTATTCCTGCCACTTTTAAAGGAAATGCAAAGACAGTGCTGTTTCATATTTCCACTCCAAACTGAGAGCACAGCAACAGAGGGGGCTATAAACCCATCATGTCTGGATTGATGGAAGTAGGAAAGGAACCAGTAATCATTTATTGCTATGTATCTATTTCAAGGTCCTCCTGTAAGTTTGCTATTTTCCCCCAACTCCCCTTTCTAGCCACGCCATCAGTGATTTCTAATGTAATTCAGAATCCCAAAGACCATCAGCCATCCTTGTTCAATTAGCTCCTAAGGTGTGCGGTAGCCTCACACGGACCCTTGGATCTCAGTTTTAAAATCCATGTTGTCATTTCTGCCTCAGCCAGGTCCTTCAGTCCCTGCTGTCCCAGGGCCTTGATCTCAGCTGTCTCAGATGAGAAAACCTATTCCACCTTTGCTCGTGTCCATCTGGTGCAGCAGTGTCGCTCGCACCCAGGACAAGTTCACTGCACATCGGCATGACTGCTTCCCACCTTCATCACATTCCACAAGCCATACTGGGCTTGCTGCTTTGCTCTGTCTGTCTCAAGATACCTGTGAGACCAAAGTGACTCTGACAGCTGCCTGATAAGCACAGGCATCTTATCTTCAGAGTCCATGTGACCTCCAGTGCATCATTGGTGCCATGGAAATTTCCCGACGTTAAATTCAGACCGGGTTGTGACCTACTCTTCCTGTGTGTGTCTTGGAAGCTCTCTCAAGCTGGTCCTGCAGGCGGCTTGATAGGTGCAAATTTCCTTATGGCTCCCTCATATGAGGAGTCTGCTGGGGGAGACATTCCCAGGGAGATACACTGGAATATATCTTTGCACTTTACATCTTAATTTGTTTAATTTTTGTCAGAATTTCTGAGTTACTTGAGGCCTCCAGATGGGATTTTTTTTACACTTCCCCCCCATCATTTGTGTGTAACTTTGTACTGTTTACACTGTCAAATATTTTGTATTTCCAAGAAAAAGCCTTGTGGCTCCAAGTGCAACCCAATGGCATTCCAAGGAAATAATTTCATGAAGAGATTATGATCAGGCATATATGGATGCCTCAGTTTCGTAAGGTCACCTCCCAGAGTGTTACTGCCTTTTCAGTTTCTCATTAGAGACATTGTGATAGATGCCATTTTCAGGTCATTCGTATGCAAATGAAATATTTCAATGTTTTGCTTGCTTTCTGCATGATCTGTAAGCACAATGCATTCACTTGCTCTTCTTCATTATACTTTCCTCCCTAGAGCAATAGACTTCTCTTATTGTAGCCCAAATTATGGCAAGGGAAACTTTCCTGGGTAGATGAGCTGTGGACCATCTTGACCCTTTCATCTCTATATCATACTCTGTTGAGAGTTCCTTTATTTCCCAGAAGCATCCTTAGGTTCCTTTTTAGTTGCTGACAACAATTGTCTGTCCATTGCAATTGTCTGTCCATTGCATGAATTCAGTCTCTGAGATCCAGAACTGCCATCTTTTTAGCTCAATAATAAGCATTTTATTTTACTTCTGGTACTATTAGAAATTTTCACTTTTCTATAGATTTTAATATTATTCCTTGTCCAAGCACTTACTGGCACAAATTTGTTATGTAATAAAAGTTAACCTCTATATGACCAGAGTTTCACTCCTATCAAAAATGAATTGTCTTTGCAAATACTGGTGTCTCTGGTGCACCTAAATATCATGGAAAATCAGCTGTGTTCTGTGGACAGGGAAGAGGAGGGAAAGGCACTGATCTCTTCTCCATGGTAACTAGTGATAAGATCCGAGGAAATGGCCTGCAGGTGTGTCCAGGGAGGTTAAGGCTGGCTATAAGGAAAAGGTATTTTTTTTTCAGAGGGTGTTTGGGGCACTGGAACAGGCTCCCCAGGGAAGTGGTCACAGCCCCAAGCCTGACAGAGTTCAAGAAGCATTTGGACAGTGCTCTCAGTCCCATCCCTGGTGTGACTCCTGGGGATGGTGCTGTGCAGGGCCAGGAGCTGGATTTTGATGATCCTTGTGGGTCCCTTCCAACTCAGCCTATTCTGTGATTCTATGAGGCTATGAAGATTTCCTTGGCTGCCATGAAGAAGTGTGTTCCTTCCTCTACAGACCTCTGCTGATGCTTTTAAATGCCTGTGAGGTGCTGTGATCCTTTTACAAACTGTTCTATTATCTTGCGTGGGTTGTTTGTCCAGCCTGCATTTCTCCATCGTGGCTTCTGTGGATTCCCACACTGCTGGTGTTCTGCTTTCCTGCCTCAGTCTCATTTGCAGAAAAATTGTGGGTTTATTTTCATGTCCACAACATCAAAGCGGCATTTAACCTTCTCAAATTTCAGGCAGGTCCTTCAAGTACTTTGTTTTAAGAAGATTCTGGGTATTTCAGTATGCATTTCCTTGAATAATTTTTCCCAGAATCTGTGATTTTATCACAAACTGAATTCCAAAATTTTTTAAACTTTTTTACCTTTCTATTAATCAGAGCCAAATTTTTATTTTTACTATATTGAATTGTTTGTTTGAAAACAAACATCTCACATGTTTCCCTCTATCTTGACTGTAGTGCTTAAACTGCTTTTATAATCTTTCATAATAAACCTTCTTTTCCCAAAATAATTTCAACAACCAAGGTGCTTCACAACTTCTCTGTCAGAAACTGAGCTACCTTAATGCTGGGACTTCTGTTTTATGGACACAGACTGAAGTACTGGGCAAACTACTTCAACTACCTTCTGCGGTCCGAAAGAGTTTTGATTTTGACAAATTGTTTAACTTCTCTGTTTTTCTGTTAGGAGATTTTCTTGCTGTTTATTATTGAGAAAGTCAGTTGTTCAATAATCATCCTGAGTGAGGAACTGGCTGTATGCAGCAGTGGGTTTCACACTGAGCAGATTTTCGTAGCCTGAACCCATTCACAACTCAATCAGATCAAATAGCAGAACCTATTTAAGAGATCTCCCAGGCTGCACAACACAGTGCATCTAAAATGCAACTAAAAAGTGGAAGCAACACAACACAGTACCTAGAGGAGACAATTTGGGGGGAAAAAGAGTTTGTTAACTTTTTAGTCTTAAAATTTTGAAGCTGATGGTACCAAATACCAAAAAGTAGTGAACTGATTTTCCCAAACAGATCCTGACAGAGGTGGGGAAATATATTAATGTAACCTCTGCATAGTAAGTGTGTTGTTAGTGGCCCTTATCCTCAATTTTTTGTGCAAAGATGTACTGTACATGTACATTACAGTATATATATGATAAAAGTGTGTCATTGCCAAAAATTAAAAAAAAAAAACAAACTAACAAGTAAAAACACCCAGATGAAACATCTGCAAAGCATTCAGTAATACTATTAGCACACTTGCAGACAAACATTTGCCTTGGTTGTAATCTCCAAATGTTTTTCAAATTTCTGGATATTCAGCCAAACTATTTTACTTCCTTCCAGAAATAACCTAGCACTACTGGAGAGCTGTCCAGTGAACAGCATAATGAACACTCTTTACTGAGCTGGGGTACTTTGCTGTGCCAGTTATGGATTTCAGTAATGGGGAGGTTTTAATTGAGTTGGTGGGTGTAAGTGGGATTAATATGCATTGCACATGTGCAACACTCTGTAGCAGGTAATAGGGAATGCAGCTTTTCTGATAACTTCTCTTCACCTGGCACATTCCTAATAACAAGGAAATCCTTCATTCTTGGAACAACCGTTCAATGCAGCGAGTTAGCGATATAGATTTTCTTCTGGTCTGAACAGGTTATTTTCTTTTGTTTATTGCTGTCATTTATGCTCATATTATGGGTTTTGCAGCAAAGCAGATAATAAATAAGCCTTACCTTCCTGTCCATTTCTACAATAAATTCTGTGGCCCATTATAAAGATGATAAAAGCTTCAGCTTTGAATGGAAGCTGTAACCTGAAGCCCTGAGTAACCAGCGATCAGCCAGCAGTAAGTGTGGAACATGAGAGGGCAGGAACAGTCTGACAACTTGAGATGCACATGTACCTTAATGTATAGAACGCCACAGAATCATGGGGTAAGTAAGTTTGGAAGATCAGATCCCACTCATAGCTTAAAGAAGAACAAACTTTGAAATTAGAACTAAGCACTACCACTCCAAACAAAATCTCTGCCATTTGCTAGAGGGACAATACAGGCCACTGTGCCAAAAATCTTGCAGAAGTCAAGGTAAATAACATCAAATAATTTGCAAATTTGCACTGGCACCCAGTTCTTGGAGTTTAATAAGGAGGATATGCTGCTGCCTACAATTAGGTGGGAAGAGCTCTTGATGAGAAGCCTTCAAAAAAGAAGGTACAGACAGACTGTCCAGTACCTACCTAGCAAATTTAATGACCTCCAGAGATATGACAGAGGATACTCTAGTCTCTGCATGGAAAAAACCTAATTCATTTAAGATTTCATGTAGCACTACTTAATGTGTGACTTCAACACAATACGAAAAGAAAGAGGAGAATGAGAATTTGTATGGCTTTTTAATCTGAGGTGGCTGAGAAATGGGGTCACACCTTCCAGTTTTAGCAAATTCAGAGAAACTTTTTCCCTGCTCTCGGCCCTGAAAAAAATAACCAATGCAGATTTTTAAGGAGTGGAACCAGAGTGTGAGGGAATCATGAGCTTGCATGATGCTGTGGTACCTGAAAACACAATTCAGAATAACTTGGAGAAGGTAGGGCAAGCACTACTCAGGCAGTAATCTTCACTGGTAACTGTCAGACTGCGCTTGTTAGGGTCTGTAGTGGGAGCAGATGATAATATACAGGATTCCAAAGGGCTGAACAGTGACCTGGCACTACGTCCACAGTTTGATATCCATGCTTGGCTAATGATACTGGAAAGACTGAGGAACTGCACTTGCTAATGCTCTGCTTTTCTTGCATCTACACAGACATCAGAAACCATTTTTCTACTGCTCTCATTGTAGTTGTTTTGTAGTCAGAGTTAAGGTGGCGGTAAAGCCAGGTAGTGAGGAATAAAAAGTGTGAACTGAAGGGAGGATGTGTCGTGGAAATGAAAGAGCCGTTGCAGAGAGGATAAGCATGTATTTCGTGTAGCAAAGAGTACAAAGTTTAGGTGACATTTAATGCTGCCAAACTGACAAAAGCCCTGATTCTGAGTGATTACGCAATGAGCTGCACTGACTGCTGCCTAGCATTTCTTTAGGTGGTGAGCACAGCACAAAAAGAACATCGAAATGGCAAAGTCACGCACTTGGGAAAGGAAAAATCTGAGTATCAAACACAGCTTCAGGGGGCACTGACTACACCAGTGCTTTATGACATCTCTGGGAGAAACCACTGCAGAGAGAGGTCTACCTCCCACCTGTGGGCTGGGGCTACAGCCTCCCTCCCTGTTGGGAGAACATGGGCAATGAACTCCAAAAAGTGTGACTGATCATAGCTTTTAAGGCAAGAGGGTATCACTGTGACTAGTTGGCCTATGAATCAACCTCCACTCTTCCTTGAGTGAGTTTGGTTACACACATACAGAGAGTTGCAAATTCTTTCTGCGTCATTAAATCCAAGTGTGCCAGGAATACCTTTTGTGAAAGGTTGGGTCCATGCTCCAGAAGCTCTGAGATTTAAATGTCCACCCTCCAATAATCACAGAAATACTTTGAAGTGCAGAAAACAATATTTTTCTCTCTAAGCCCATGGAGAAACTGCCATCCCACCCCCCAGCCTCCAACACTGTTCCCCTAAAAATATGTCTGGCTCGCTATTGAAATTTTTGGGCCCAAAATGTGTAACTACAGCAAGGCTGCAACAAGTCAGACAATCAGACAATCTTAGCTATTGGTGGTGCTATTAGCGATGCCTGCTTTTAAAACCACAGGGGAAAAACATCAGTGAAAAATATCAGTTCTTTGTAGTGCACAGTACAAGGCTCTTCACTAAGAAAATGGTCTTCATGACGCGTTTCTTAAATACATGTTGTTGAAAATGTCATGAAACTTGAATTGCAGTCTGACATTGTAAAAATAGCTCTCCTAAAAATATATTTTCCACAATGTATCTTTAAATCTTTCCACATGTATTTTTAACATGACTCGAATTTTTTTATTATCAAAACTTATTCCAAGGACATTAAATTATGGTCAGGTTTCTCATTACCAAGGCAGTGCTCTGTTATTAAAAAAAAATACGGAGAGAAAGAGATCACAAAAGGGCAGACACAAAGAGATTATATTTTATTGCAGACCTGACACATTGGTCTGCTTCTGTTAAATCAGTCTGGTGACTATGTGGGACTTTGTGAAATACAAATACACAAAACAATTTTCCCTTCAGCATGAAAGGATAAGACAGCAAAGAAATCTCACTCGGAGACTGGAACAAGGACAGAGACTGAATCAGGGAAAAAATAAGAAGGTGGTTTGTTATTTTCCCTTAGACTTCTCTTGGTCTGAAGAATAAGAGGCTGTATATGAGGCAAAGGTGATGCTGCTATCAGGTGTTAATCTGAGGCAGTGTGAGCTGCCTCATATTGCACCCACCAAGAGCTGGGTCTCCCCCAGTGTGCAGGCATTTGGCATTTTCACTCCTTTTAAAACAAAGTAGCTCATGGGGTTTGCTCTCACATGCATATACACATATTCACACACTCCTGTTGAAAGAGAACACAAATGGAAAATATATCTTCACCACTTATCACTATGGGACATTTATCAAAGCTGACAGGGACCAAAAAAATTGTTTTAAAAAGGGGTTGTGCGAGTGCTAGGAGAAGGGAAACCTTGAATTTTAAAATGAGGTTTCTGTCTCAAACAAATTTGAGTAAAATACAAAATTCTTAGTGTAATAAGGTAGGAATGTAGCTCCTGTTTAACAGATAGCTCTGAGAAAATGAGTGCTAAAAGCCTGTGATACCTACAAGGACTGGTATGGAGGAGTCAACACAAAGGATTATTTTAACATACTGCTAGATGCAAAGATATCTGCTGGAAAATGAATGATTTCCATCAAATACTTTGTTTCAGTCCATCAACAATTGCCAATACAAAATTGTTTGATCATTTTCTTTTCACCATACTAGATTATAATCTCATCACAATGATGGTTTATAATCTCATTCCATGCTGCTTTTAAGATGAGTCCATGCATTGTTCAAGCCAGGCTAGATCAGACTTCTGTTCAGCAGCAAATAGGTTGCCTAGCACTATAAATAACAAAATCTCCTTTGCTTCATCATCAGCTTTCAATCACAGCACAAGTGCAATGCAACTTGAGGAATTCTGTTTAATACCTCGGTGCTTCCATGGGCAAAGATGAAAAAGCTTCTCTGCAAAGTCAATAGGTCTCCTGAGAAGCAGTGCAAGTGCCACAAGACCTTTTTAATTGCTTTTCTTAGGCTGACTTTAACTAATGCTGTGGGCATTTGTCCTCACCATGGCAGTTTGGCCTTCATTTCATTGCCCTGTGCTCAGGCACAGCTATTTCAGTAGAGAGCAAGTGTATATACATATATATGTGCACGTGTGTGGGCATGTATACATGTGTATGTATATATATATATATGCACATGCAAGTGACAGTGTGAAAATAGTATAGAATGAATGTTTTACATAGACTGTGTAGAGAATCTCAGCAAAACAATGCATATCTAAAGAGACAGTCTCTGTATGGGGTTTTTTGTTTAAAATCTCAGTACTGGACAAGAAATAAGGCATAAATGCTGTATATTATGCTTTTCATGACTGACTTTGCATGCACTCCACTCATTCTTTTCAAGACCCTTTTAAATGCTGCTGAATTTGCCTCAGTGCCATCTTCTTTGCCCTAACTTCTTCACTCCCTGTGCTTTCAATCACAGTGTCCTACAGATCTACTGCCCTTCAGGATCAGTGCAAGGCTTGTCTATGGAAATAGAAATAGCTAGGAGAGAGCTACAAATAAGATTAGCTAAAGAAAACAGCAGTGTTCTTTACTGTAATGGTTAATGGTACTAGAGTTAATTTTGTCTAAAGCTTAACTCTAAAAAATTACTTTAAAAAAAAAGAAGCCCTATTCTCTCTATTCTTTTTCCAAAAGTATATATTAAAAATAGAATGCTTTTTGGGTCAAGTTTTCAATGCCAAACTTTCAACCCCAGTGCTCCTGAGTAATTTCTTTTCCAGGTGCTAGGGAATTAGGATGCTCCTTTGTTAAAGCTGTCTTAATGCTGACTGTTACCTTCTTTGGTGGAGGTGCTCATTCTGCTGGTAGGCATTTTAGTTCAGGATGCCCTGCATTAAAATCTGCCTACAAAAGAAACTCATTTATTTACCACACCCCCAAAACTGAGAGCAGCCCACACCCACAAACAGCCATCAACAGCTCAAGTGGAGATAAAACACACCACTTTATCTCCTGGAGTCAGGGAGAAGGGACTGAAGGGAGGTCACTTCTCTCAGTAACCCAAAGCTTGCACAGGGACTTTATTGCCATGATGATTTGGAATGAGCAGCCAAAGCTCAGGGGTCACACTCAGCCCAGGGCTTGGTGTGTGACACAGCCCTGTGAGCTGTGCTCACCCAGCAGGTCTCCAGGCCAGGCTTGCTCTGTGCCCAGCAAGTTTTGCCATTTCTAATTAAGCCCAAACCTGCTTTCAGCTTTGATGATCTTCCTGCTGCTTTTTCCTTCCCCCACAACTAATTTCAGACATTCACATTCAGTGAGATACAGGAATAGAAGCAACTCAGCTTGCAGTCTCCCTGCCTTAGGAAAGCTGAATATAAACAGGTTTCTGAGCTACAGTTTACACCAAAAATCAGAACACTGGAGACAATGCAGCCTGCTTTGCTGGAGCTGGCTGCAAAGATCATACCAACTTCCTAAACTAACTCTGAAAAATAGCCTCCAGCTAATTCATGTCCCTTCCTAAGCTGCCTGTGACCCAAACTACCCCTCCTTAGCTTAGTGGGTGACTGTCACTCTTCTTGTTCCACCAGAAGCATCCTGATCTGACCTTACCTAATACGACCTAATCTAGAGAAAAATGCAGCAGCCCACATGCATGAGCTACTTCCATATTAGTGTCTCAGTGCTCTGGGTTTTGCTTTTTAATCACATTTTGAATTCCTCTCTTCCGTGTAAACCAAGCCCTTGAATGAACCTGCTGTTTCTCTATTAATATAATGTATTTATTTGTTGTTGTTGTTGGTTCTGGAGAGAGCCTTACTCTCTCCCTTTAGTGTGTAAAAGAGGAGTACATGCCAAGCAAAAAAGTAGCACCAGGACATGGTGTCAACCCAACAGAGTTGGGTTGACACCATGCTTCTGGGAAATTTTCTGTTCCTAAATTATTCTGAGCTGGTTCAGAAAAGGGTTTCTTGTAAAAAGGTAGTGAAGAAATCCCCCTTTTGCCCCAAGGTTACAACTTATTTTTTTTAGACCAGATGACATGACAGCATGATTCTATCAGGACAAATCAAAGTTTACTGAGCAAATCTGTGTTCTATAACCTGATTTATTGGTGCCATCTGCCAATACTCATGAACAGATGCTCTGTAGGACCTCACTAGTGTGCAATAATGACTGGGAGAAACCCACTGCAAATGACTGAATTTTTAAAGTTACTGAATGTAGCAGAAGAGATAACAAACATAATGAAAAAATGCCTTGGAGAATGTATCCCAGTGTTCATTTTACAGTTCTGGTTCTCTGACAGAAGTACTTCAGAGCATCTTCATCTACATATGTGGGTATAAGATGTAAAAATAAACCAAGAACTCACAATTTCCCATGATTTTGCTCCAGTCCTTTGCTATTATGTGCTTCAAAGAAAAGAGAGTATTTTGGTGTGAGCAGTTACAGCCACAGCTTAGCCAAAATCAATGAATTCTTCATGATTTCAAGAGTTCTTTTTATGGTCATATTCAAGCAGGTCAGGATTGCTACACTGCTAGCCCTAATATCTTTCTTTTTACTGTTTTTCCCCAGCTCTGCAGCTATTTTCAAGCCCCATGTACTCTGAGGGCATGCCAAGGTAGAAGCAAGCGATTTGCAATTATTGCCACTGGCAACATTAATTTTGCATTCCCATCTCTTCAAAAACACAGGGGAGCAAAAAGAGATAACGGAAAGACAAGCAACTTGTCAGGGTGGAGATTGGAAACGTGCCTGGGATCAGTGGAGGCACTGCAGAAGGTGAGGGAGAGCAGCCCCAGCTCCTGCAGCCCCAGGGAACACCTGTAGAGGTGCAGGAGCAGCCCAGTCCCATGTCCTCATGGCCCTGGTCCTGCCTCCCACTGCCTCCTGCCAAACTAGACATCCATCTCTTAGGAGCTGCATTAAAATTAGAAGCTGAAATTGTAGCAATGGAAGGACACTTTGCCTTCTTGCCTAGCATGCCCTATTCCACAGCCCACTCTGTCCATACCTAGGGCATCCCATGGAATCCATTCAAACATGCTCAGGAGCAGGTTGTTGATGGACACAGCCTATCCAATATCTGACAAAGCCGTAAAATCAGGGAACAGCGACTTGCAAGGACTGTCGCTCTTTCAGAGGCTGAATTTGAATCTGAAGCTGAAGAGCAGAAGAGTAGAAATTCTCCTTCCCTTATTGTGCCAATTCATTAAAATCACACACTCATGGAAATTCTCCATAGAGAAACCATCACTGAACTATTAATAAAATCTTCCTGAACTATTAATACCATCTCTGGGAGCTTTAATCCACCTTGGGAACTGCTTATGTAAGGGCCTGAAGATGCTGTTTTTATCCTCAGTTTACATGACATTTCACTTTAAACAGTTTTGTTTATGACTGATATCTTCCTGAATCTGGGGGCAATTATTTTCTTTCCAGGGGAATTTTATTTGAATGTGTAGTAAACTGTCAAGTATGGTTGAGACAGAAGTTCACTGGGGTATGTGCTTGGTTTTCTGATTAGAAAGGATAAAGGTGATGAAAGCACTTTAAAAATGCTTATTTCTCAAAATTCAGACATTCTGTAACCCAGAAATATGCTGTAATATGGATTTTGAGCTCAGGTCTTTGGTCTATGATGTCAATTCATGTAGTTTGAAAGGAATGACCTTGAGCATCAGGCTGGATTCATTCCTATTTTTCATATTCCAAAGATGGCTTTGCATTCCCGACATACTTTGCTGTGAGGAGATGCTGGAAAATCAAGTTGATTTTTAGCTTCCAGGCAGTTCCAAACAACACCATAGTAAAAGGTTTCTGATGCATACTCATGCCAAAAGAAATAGTTGTTTTCATGGCAAGAACAGGCAGAAAGAAAGAACAATTGTCTCTAATCGACCTCATAGTTTCCAAGCACCCCTCCTAAGCTATTTAATGGAATATTCTGTACCAAAGATTTTCAGTTTCAGGCTCAGTTCAAAATTTTTTTTGCACAGGAGGTCTGAGCAGAGATGGGAAACGATGATCCCCATAACATTTTGCTCTGACTTGCAAGCTTGGAGACACTTCTTCTATCTGAAATGAAAGATCTATTGAGGCCTGCATGGGTTTGGGGCGTCTGTCGCAGCTCCACTGTGTTCATTACTTTCTCTTTAGGCGTGATAAAGAGGAGAATAACTGAAAACAGCAAAGAAGCAGATATATAAAGCAAAACAAAGACAAATCAGGCAAAAGAACAGGCCCATCAATGGCCCCAGTTTCCTTAAACCAACTCAAACTCTGTTTGGACTATTTCCTCTCTCTCAGTTTGCCTGTGTTGCTCTGGGAAGGTGCCACTGCAGCATCGATAGGTATATTCCTTATTTTGGATCAATTTAAGTCCCAGTGAAGAAGGCCTGGTCTGACTGTGGAGTGAGCCAGCTGTCCAAGGAATATCTGAAGTTCTTCCACTGAAGTGGGGGTTGGATGAGAGTACAGAGAGGTGGCCTGAGAACTGGCTCCAAGGCAGATCCCAGAGGGCCATAATTAGTGCCACAGGGCCAGGCTGGGGTCCTGACCCCAGGGGTGTCCCACAAGGCTCAGTTTAGTTTATTCATCAGTGACTCTAAGGAAGGGGCAGATGCCTCCTCAGCAAGTGCAATAGGGGAAGAAGGGATGGGTAAGAACTGATCCATGGGAAGTTCCACCTAAACATGGGGAAGAACTTCTTTCCTGTGCTCCAGGGTGAGAACTGGAACAGATTGCCCAGAGGGGTTGTGGAGTGTCCCTCCCTGGAGATACTCAAGGATATCTGGACACAGTCCTGTGCCATGTGCTTTGGGATGACCCTGCCTGAGCAGGGGGGTTGGACCTGATGGCTGTGCTCCCTTCCAGCCTGATCCATTCTGTGATTCTGTGATTCCCTGCTCCTGCTAAAGAGCAGGTTAGCTTGGTTAGGAGTGGATTGCATGTATTTATTTACTCTGTAATTTGATTGCTGAGCAACATGCTAATGTGTCCAGCCCTGTTTTCAGAGGAGAAGACAGTAGTGCCCAAAAATAATTAGAACAATTCACGTGTGCTACGTTTCATTTATAACATTGGAATAAAAGCCAGGTATATCCTCAGGATTGGGTATTTTTGACAAGGAATCAGGTTAAGAAAAGGCTCCATGATCCCAGAGTCCATTTCACAGTAGACTCCAAAAAATGTACCTCATTATAAAATACACCTTCCCAAGGAATCACAAGACATGAGAAATCAAAAGAGAATTCCTAAAAGCAAAAGCTCTCCAGCAGAAAATCAATTTCAGCTACTTTCACCTTGCCCCAGGGAAAGCAGCAGAGACACTAAGTGGGGTGTGGGAAATGTCTCATACATCTTCCTGGAACTGCACAAGGCAGACCTCCAGACAGGAGCTTTTCTTTCCAAGACAGCTCTGCTCTAATTAGGGACTTCTACAAAATTAGTATGTTGCAGTTTTAAACAGTCCTGGATGATTCCCATATCAAATTTCTTTGGGTTCATTTTTTTTTTCCTTAAAAAAAAAATCTTTGTCCTTGTTCTAATTGACAACCTTACAAAAGCAGGTGGACTGAGGGATGAAGGTCAAATTGAACTTAATGTGCTTAATAGGGCAAGGAACAAAGTTTAGAAGAAAGTTACACACAAAACAAATGTTCTTTAGTTGTTTGGTTTTTTTTTTTTCTGACTGTCATGCTTCCTTTCTTCCTTTTCAAGGGCCTTTGTGCACTTTTGGGTGCACCTTCAAAATTAAAAGAAAGCAATTGCCTTTAAATAAAATTGTTATATTCAGGGCTTTCCTATAACACAGATGTGTGAGATAGAAGCTAGTTTATAGACTCAACGATCTACATTGGGTGGACATAAAATTAATTTTCTATATAAGAAAGTGCATCCTGCTCCTTTTTTAATCTAAAGGCAGACTACCAGCTTAAACCTCTGGCTGGTTCCTATAATTCTCAGTATTTGGGCCTTTCTGGGTATTGTTAAAGCTGGTCAACATGTTCTAAAAATACATGTTCCCCCTTGAAAATGAAGACTGACTGATGTTTCTCACTAAAAATGATTAATATAATTTGTGCGTTCCAGCAGGAAAGCTAAAAATTTGTCTTTTTCGGGTCGGTAAAAACACCTGTGTCTTAAAGTTATTGCCCTGCTTCAAATCTTTCATTTCTTTACTTTCCCATGCTTCAGACTCAGGTTGGATTTTCTACACTGACATTAGCTGCTACAGTACAGCCTGGGAACAACTGTGACAATTTACTTCCAAAGAGCAAAGGTGTCAGAAACTTCTTCCTTATGGATACAGCTTGTGGGATGACAGCCAGCTTGACAAATTAATAATAGATAGAATTAATAATAGATAAATAAAGAAAGGCAAATATGGAACTTTCCAGTTTGTCTTAGGTTTGGTTGCTGGGTTTTTTTTTTAGAATAATCTGTGAAAAGCTCCAAATCTTAAAAGCTTCATTCCCATGTGTGAGGTAGGCAACTGAATTTGTGAATTTTGCATGAGATGGGCATTTTATGGCTCTGCTCTGCTATAAAACACAATTATAGGTTATCACATGGTACAGAATCACTTTGGGCTTCACACTTCTGTCAGTCCATGTGTTTTCTATGTGGGCCTGCAGCAATTTCTCAGCAGTCAGTTGAAGCCACTGCAACAAGCAACACTGCAGCATTTTAACTCAGTCAGATCTGCATCCTAAACTCTCATGAAAAGCAGTGGAAATACACTCTTCTTTACTGAACACCCCAACAAGACTTATGTCATCCTTAAAGAGAATTACAGAATCATAGAATCACTGAACAGAAACATAGGGTTGGAAAGGATCTTAAAAGACATCTAGTTCCAATCCCTCTGCCATGGCAGGGATGCCACTCGTTAAATCAGGTTGCTCAGGACCCCATTAAACCTGGCCTTGACCACTTTCAGGGATGGAACATCCACAATTTCTCTGTTCCAGTTCCTCAGAACCCTCTAAGAAAAGAATTGCTTCCTAACATCTAATCTAAACCAGCCTTCTTTTTATATAGAACCTTGTCCTGTCACTATCTTCCCAGATAAGAAGTCCCTCTCCCTCCTTTTTGTAAGCCTCCCTAAGGTACTGGAAGGCTGCAATGAGGTCTCCCCAGAGCCTTCCCTTCCCCAGGCTGAACAACCCCAGCTCACTCAGCCTGTTTTTGTAGGAAAGGTGCTCTACTCCTCTGATCATCTTCTTGGCCCTCCTCTGGGCTCACTCTAACAGGCTGACATCTTTCATGGGCTAAGGACCCCAGACCAGGTGGGGTCTCAAAAGCTAAATTCATCATTTACTGGAATTAAAAATGGGATCACCTGTGATGTTACTCTGCTTGTCCTCCTATGTGCTGGCCTGATTACCCCATAGTCCTTCACAGTATATCCAATATGCAGATTTGTAATGATTTCAGATCTACTGAGCTGTCTGAGGTGGAAGTGGCTTATTTCACTGTATAGCAAAAGAAAAAATATCACTTACTGTCTGAGGCTGCTCACAAACATTACCCCAGCATGGTTTTAATTGACAGCCAGGGCAAACCACAGCTGAAGAGTATGGAGAGTCCTGATGATGTGCCCTGGGTTGCAGAAGGTGCTGTATGCATAGATATTGCTAAATCTGGGGGAAAAATTGACCTTGAAGCAGCACAGAAGCTCTGCAGAGCAGGTGTATAAGGGGATTTTTTTCATATCATCTCACAAATCCACCCCGTATTCTCACCAGCTGTGCTCAATCTCTGATGCTCGGGAGGAAGGCGAGAGAAAGCCCCAGGACACCCTGTGCTAATTGTGGGGGGAAGGAACCTGCCTGAGTCCCAGAGCCAAAGCCCTGAAGGAAGAGACCTGATTATACTCTGCTTTTCCTGCTGAGCTGTAGGGGTTGGGAGCACACACAGGATGAGGACGGCTTCATCAGAATCTCCCTTCACAGCAGAGAGACAGGCTCCTCTCCTCCCCTTGGAAGCGTATTTGCACACAGCCGCAGCGGTCGTCCCATTATTTATGCCACGCGAAAAAACCTCCCAGGCTCTTCCTTGACTGGCGTTGGTTGGATAAGATCGTAGGTGCAGAACACCCTTCGCCATGCACAATAACCTGCAAAGACAGGCCGGCCGCCTCCCCTTCTCTGGGGCGTGCCGGGCTGGCGGAGGATGCTGTGCGAGCGCCTCGCCAGCGGGACGCTCCCTGCATCCTAATGATGCCCGGGCTGTCCGTGCCGAGCCGGGCAGCGGCGAGCGCGGCTCCCGCAGTTTCCATGGTGCTGTCATGGTGCGCTCTCCCCGCACCTTCACTTATCGGCATTTCCCACCCATCCTCCTCCCTGTAATATGCTGCTCGCTCACCCCGAAAGGTCAGCCATTGTGATGATGATTGGAGCGGGGGGAGGCAGGGAGGCCGAAGGGTGAAAAGGTGAGCTCTGAGCAGCGCTGTGCGTGGGAACCGGGGGCTTGCCTTGCGCAGTACAATGAGAAATTAGAAAGCTTCCCCTCGTCAACCCCCTCTCACTTCCCAGGCCGGCCGAGTCAGATGCCCTGACGGAGTTAAAAAATGTTCGTGAGAAGTGGCTGGAGACCCGACTTTAAATCTTCAGCATCTTCTCGGCAATTGATGCGCCAGTGTGTGGAGGGGCGAGGGGACTGCCTCTGTCCGCAGAGGAAACTGATACAAACGCTTACAGGCATCTTTTTCGGCTTTCCATTTTCCTCCTGCCCCCTCCCAGTGCTCGTTTGCAGATGGAAAGAGGCAGATTTTTCCTTCGACTTTCATCCAATTGACTGCCGGAGTAAAGCACTGCATCTCTTGACTGCCTTCCTTTCTTTCTTTCTATAGGACAGCTTTCCTGCACGTTTTGGAGGAGTCCATTTTGTCAATCAGCCCTGGTACATCCATGCCCTGTACACGCTAATCAAACCATTCCTCAAAGACAAGACAAGGAAAAGGGTAACTCGATGGGGGTGGGGGGTGGGGTGGGGAGGAACCTGCAGACCTGGATTTTCCAAGTACCTGACTGGGGTTTTTTTTTTCTAGTTTTTTTCTCTCCATTTTCCATATGGTACAAGAAAATCACTGCTGCTATTAAAAATTAGAGTTTGGAATGATTTGGATTGAATCAATAACTCAGCCAGGGACCAGAAATTTGTTATCACTAACAAAGCATGGATACATTTTACTGGGACGTGCTCAGGGATAGAGAGAATTGGCAATGTGGAGGGACTATCAGGCCTGGCTGATGTTACTTGCAAGCAAGAGAAAATTCAGTTCAACTCTTGTTGTAGGAGTAAAAATTCATATTACATTCCTTCAGCAGGGTGATTATTTTCACATGATGGTTAACTCACTTGCTTCCACCAAAAGTAGCCATGCCTGAAGGCTGTTTGCTCACACCGCAGAAGAGGCATATCTTCTCCGCTGAAACCCAAGTGAACTGGTGGTTCTGCAGTCACCCTAGCCATTTGTTCTCTGCAGTCTGTCAAACAACAGCTGAATAACCCCTCAGGAGACCCCAGAGCCCACCCTGAACTGGGTCTGACTAGGCAGGAAAAGGGTAGGACCCACCTGAAAGCAAAGAGGGATTAGAGAAACAAGTGGTGCTGAAGCATCACCGAGTGGTGACACAGCCTGATACACCCCTGGAAATGTCTGTCCTGGCCCCCTCAGATGCTGCAGTCCTACTCTTTACGCCTGCTTTCAGTAAGCTCCACTGTCACCCTTTTCTTCTCACTGCTCTTCATGTAAGCCTCTATCCTCTTACAGTAGCAATAATCAGTCATAATTCCTGACTTCTGCTTCTCCTAATCTGGTACTTAAGAAATTGTCAAGTGCCAAAAGCAAGCGAATGGGAGTTTACAGAAGTGTTAGTAGTGCCCACCCCGAAGTTAACCCCCCCTCTTCTGCCAGCTGAGTAAACCCTGAGAGCTTTTGAAATTCCCACCTGAAACTGCAGCGTCAACTAATGACGCTCCACGCCTCATTAGCGCTGCTATGATTGTACTTAATGAAGTAAGGAGCCGGTGATGACTTTGAACTTTCTTTTTTATTTGTTAAAGATCTTTCTCCACGGTAACAACCTGAACAGCCTTCACCAGCTAATACACCCCGAATGCCTGCCCTCTGAGTTTGGGGGGACTCTGCCTCCCTACGACATGGGGACGTGGGCTCGAACGCTGCTGGGTCCCGACTACAGCGACGAGAACGAGTACACCCACACCTCCTACAACGCCATGCACGTGAAGCATGCCTCCTCCAACCTGGAGCGGGAGGCCTCGCCCAAGCCCATGAAAAGGTTGGTACTGCCCTCGAAATCAGCTCTTATTCAGCTCTCGGAACAGGTTTGGCTTCAATCTCACAGGGAGGGCTCATCTGGCTCGAAGGGAGGCAGTAATTTCACTCTGGGCTGTGCCCATGGTGTGGTGGGAGAAAGGAAGCCTCTCGGTGGAACCGTAATTACTTGTCTGATTACTGTGCATGAAAATGAGGGGAAATTAATGAGCCCCCGCACAGAGCGTTACAGAAAGTACATCAGGGTGAGATGCTGTCCTGCACGGTGCAGTGCACCCAGTGGCACCACTTCAGCACTGGTCCCAACTCCTTGCTGCTGCTCTGCTGCTGCTGACCCGCTTGTTATCGATGCGGGATTTACCTCCTTGAAAAAGCAGCTTTTGTACGATGAACACCACTGCCCTCTAAAGGGAAAAGGAGTTGGTCTTCTCCCTCTGTTTCTGCTCCTGCTTGCTCTGCAAAGCCCTGCAAAGGCAGTTGCAGAGCTGCCCTTTGAATGCTCTGATTTTAGTTCTGGTGATTGTGCATTCAGCTCAGAATGCTCAAAATGACACCTCTGGAGAGTGTTACCCTCAGCAGTTTGGGCTAATTGTGGGGACGGGGTCAGGAAGCCGGATACCTGGCACAGAGCTGCGGGTGGCACGGCTCAGCCAGCGCCAGCTGCAGCGAGCCGTGGCCGTGTAGGCTCCCCTGTGTGAGTGTAACATCTGCACTTGCCTCACCCCTGGCGTCCCCTCCACGAAGCTGCTTCCCATGCCGATCGCAGCGATGCTGCTTCCCATGCCGATCGCAGCGATGCTTTCCTCGCTGCTGCCACTTGATGAGCGCGGCGCTCGCAGGCACGGCGTCGCTCTCCGTGACACGGAGCGGCCATCATTTTGTCACAGCAAAATCAAAGCTGACAACACAGGCAGGCCGTAATGTCACGCAATTAATTTTGAAAGTCTTTCATCTTCAGAGGAAAAAGAAATGCGTTCTTGATTCACGGCTCCCTTCCAGGTCAGAGGGATGCCATGCAGCTGTGTCTGCAAAGGGAGGCCTCGTGCTGCAAACACCAACACTTATGGCTGATTTCAAGAGCTCACAGGGCCACAAGGCTTTCAGGCTATGCAGCCCTGTCATGAAGAGGGGTGGCCACCTGCGTTGTCAGCAGTTCTCCCTCTTGAGCACCAACTGAGGCTGGGAGCCAGCATGAGTTTACAAAGCCTGCCCCAGAGGGCTGAGTTTAAACCAATTTATTTTTAATAAATTTTGTCAGTGAAATGCACGGAATTATTTTAGAAAAATATGAAATATTTCTTTATTAATAAACTATATCCCCATTAATGTAGCTTTATAGAAAGAAATCTGCAGTTTTTTTAAAGCTCCAAATATGTTGAGAGCTGTTCACAGGTAAATCTTTGCCGAGGATCTGATCCTTGGCTGCAAAGAAGGGAGGGTCTTATTGTGCCCTCAGGGGAGAACCTCAGCTTGAAAATTAGTTCAGTGCCAGAAAACCCTGCCTTGAGGCAAAGCCTTCTTTTATAATCTGTTCACTAATAAAAAAGTGCACTAATACAAATACGGGGAGGGGATGAATCTAATTTGTCATGTTGCCTCTGGGCAGACTAGATCTAACTTTTAGCCTAATTTCGTTACTCAGCGGTTAAGTCAACCATCTGATCTTGCACCCCGTGGTCACTTCTTGCTGTTAAAGGTGAAAAGTTCACAGCTTCAACAGATTTTCTCCTATGAGTATTTGCTTTGATTCTTCTTCTCCTGAAATTATGCTTTGGTCCAATCACAGGTAAAAGCCTATGTTTAGAAAGCATGATTGTGTGTTTTATTAGATTTTTTTTTTACCAGATTTATATTTAAGGCATCTTGAAAGGTCTCCAGACTTCTACCAGCATTACCTGTCTTTATATATCTCCCCTTCTTGCCTCTTTAGGTTCATTTATCTCTAACAATGTGAAACTCAGGCTATGACTGAGATTTCTGGATACTCTAGAGAGGTTTGCATTAGGCATAGGTGATCTTCTAACATTATTCTTCATCTTAAATATAACTCCCTCACAATTGTTCCATCATTTCTTTACCTCATTAAAACAATTTCTAGTTTTATTGAAAATATCTCCTCTGGCCCTCCTTTCCTGGCATACACTCTTAGGTAACATGTTAATTTTGTGGTTTTTTCCGATGAAATGATCGGTTTAACAAAAAATAAAGGCAAAGGTCCCTGACTTTTTCTTTAGCAATCATGAAAGGGGCAAAGACTGAGCCTTCTTAGGTTTCTGCAATTTAAGGCTGAAAAGCCTGAACGATTACTGGACCTTTCCTCTCTGACTGCCCAGACATCACTGCGGGTTTACCTGGCCAGCAGCCAGCTGCAGGGGAGGGCAGTGCTTATGAGACTTGGCTTTACCAGGGAGGCTGAAACTGCAGTGGCACCGTCCTGCTGCGTGACAAGGTGCAGGGCTGCAGCCCCTCCTGGCTCTGTGGCCACTTGCTGTAAAGCCACACAAGCCCATCCTGGCTAAAGTCACCACTGGAGTCTTTGAGCTGAGTGCAGCTATAACAGCTGAGAGCTTGCACTGTGACCACAGAGGAGTGTCCTGTGAGATGAAATGCCACCATTCTCTGCACCTGGAGAGCAGCTCGCCCTTGACACCTTCTCCAAAAATAGTGTCTGGCAATTTTAGTAGCAGAGAGGCTGAGAAATCAAGGTATGAATTATAGATCTGGAAGAAAATTGCCAGGAAATGGAATCAGAGAATGACTGACCAAAATACCGTAGTAGCTATGTAACCTATATTAGCAAATGAAGGCAGAGGTGGGAAGGAGGCCATTTTCAAGATGTTCCTGAGACCAAACAGAGAACTAAAATAAATCTCCAAATACAGACCAGGAAAAACCTCACTAAGCAGAAGTGAGAGGGGCTGAAGCTGGAGCAGGTACCTGCCTGTAGGTTGGCTTTAGGACTGACAGCAGTGCTTTGGCTCCTGTCACCATGGCAGGGACATGTAAATTGAAACAGGCTCACCTGAGAACTCTGGGGAGGATGAAGAAAGCAGAGAGCATATTTTTCCACAAGAAGCTATAGAAGACAGTGGTTTGTTTAACTTCAGAGAGCAAAGGTTGAAATTGATTTGAAGGGAATAAAATCTGGGGAGAGAGAACAAGTATTTGAGAAAAGGACAATTTAGGCATTAGGCATGAGATCAAATGGGTATAAATTGACCAAAGTGCACCTTGGCTGCAAATCAGGGTTGGTTTGCTAGCCATCAGAGGCCAGAAGCAGTGTGCCAGTAGGACAATCTGACTGATACAGGAGTGAAAGACTAATGTGGAGGGGCTACAGGACATTAAACTTGCATAGCAAAGTCTCATTAGAACCAGCTTCTGCTCCATTTAACAGCAATGGAACCAGAACATTATCTTCTTCCCAGTCACAGGCAGGGGTGGTTTTCCCAGTGACTTGCACAAGATTTGTTCTCAAGAAAGAGTCCTTGACTTCAGAGAATGGATGTGTTGTAGATGGGGAAAGGATTGAATATCCTCTTAGAGAAAGGCTGCCACTGACTCTAGTCAGTGACATAATCTTGAAAATTTTGAGATTTGATGAATGTCTATAATATGGAAAATCTTTAATCAAAACCATTGCATCTTTTCCACCAGTGGCCACATGAAGTCCCACTGGAGCAAAACCAAACCAGCAGAAATGGCATTCCCATCTGCAGTATTATCTGGGATCCCAAGGACTGTATGAACAGATGGGAAACAAAGCAAAACAGCTGATGACTCCACATAATGAGTCTTAATTACCGGGGGGAGGGGAGGGGGAGCAACAATAATAAAAATCCATTCAGAATGTATGTTTGTGAAGATTCAGCTCAGTGAAGTCTGAAATGTGCAAGGCAGTAAACATGCAAACCAGCATTATTACAGCAAACTTAGTTTAATCTGGGAGCCTGGCTGCATCCATTAGAGAGTCCTGGGAGCAGCAATGGCAACAGGCCCTTCCCCTGTCTTGAGCCATCTCTTCTGAAGGGTCCACCTCCACCCAGCAATCCTGTCACTCAAGAGTGTTGGGATTTCAGAGTGATATAAATGGTGCAGAATTTGGAGCACAGGGAAGAATATCACCTCCCTTTCAGCTGTGGCCAAGTCTTCTGTGATCTCTGATGGTCAGAAAGGGGCCTTTAGTCAACAGGGAGCTCAGACAAAAGCAAAGCATTTGCCTGAGGCATTCATGCTGGCTTTTGTTGATGAAGTGTTTTTTTTAGCAGCAGCTGGAGGTTTTATCTGGGTGTGCAGTTTACCAAATAGTTATAGTGGATGCTTAAGCCTAGCAGTTACAGAGTCTGAGACTGCTCTCAGCATATCACTGTGCCAATAGGGCACAATATTTTAGCCCCATTCTGCCAGCAGTAGGAGATCCATGTCTGCAGCTATTTAGGTACCTAAAAGCAGTGGGTGAGCATCCCCAGGTGGAGGGATGGATTCAGTGACTGCAGAGGATGTGAAAGAGCTCTGTTCTTTGAAGTTTCCTTTATTCTCCAGGGTCACCCTTGCCCTTGCACTCAGGTCCAGCAGCAACAAGTAAGCTGCAGCAGCATGCTCCCTCTCTGTGACTCACTTTTCTTCACAAGAACTGCACTTCCTCAGCTGCATCTGGGTCACTTCTTGATGTTTGAACTTGCTCTTCAGTCCAACTGATGGAGACTGTTCTCTGCCTTTGCTTGTTCCCTGCACAGGCACCTAGCACAGCCTGGGAGCTGAATGATCCTTTTCTGCCCTCACAGGCATCAAAAAAGCACTAGCTTTTAACCTGCTGCCAGTGCAAACAGGTTTGAAAATTTAAAATTGCCTTGCAGAGAAGAAAATTTTACCTAACAACTACATATATAGTCTGGCTAAACAACCTGGCTTGTTTAATCAAACTTATTTAATCAAAATATAATTAATAATAACTTTATTCAAATTTGGGGTTTAAAATTATTCTTAGGATAACATGGGTTGAAGGGCATTTCTAGTAGAGTCAAGCTTATCAGAGACCCTGCAAATTCAGAGTTAGGGAACAACTTTTAAAGTAGGGCCAAGCACACTAATTATGAACATGTACAATCTATGCATTATGTTTTTCTACTGTAAAATAAAAACTTAAAGAGTCATAGAACTGTAGAATAATTTAGGTTGGGAAAAAACTTTAAGATCATCAAGTACAAGTTAATCCAAGTCCGCCATTAAACCTTGTGCCTAAGCACCACATCTATACATCTTTTAAATACCTCCAGGGAATGGTGTCTCCACCACTTCCCTGGGAAGCCTGTTCCAATGTTTACGATCCCTTCAGTAAAGAAATTTTTTCCTAATATCTAATTTAAACCTCTCCTGGCACAACTTGAGGCTGTTTCCTAAAGGACTTCAGCGCCCAAAGACTCAATGGCCTGACCAGTGGTTCATCAAAAGCCTCCATATCATGCATTTTGAAAATGCAGTGGAAAAAGTCTGTTGGAATGCATGATGTTGAGTTATAGCATGTGGATTTTTATGTCCCAGATTAGAGTGAAAGGATTTTAAAGTACAGATGAGGGTTTAGCCATTATTGCCTCCTGATGTGTGTGTTTTCAAAAGCCCTGATATTCAAATGAACTCACTGCTGAAACTAATTGCTGTTTCTCAGAAATGGGATCCTGCTCCCAGAAAGAAGGATTTTACAACTGGTCCCCACTAATGCCGACTGGAACAGTTTTAGAACCAAAAGGGGCCGTTCATGGGGGTGACTTATGTAAGGTTTTTATTTATTCAGACTTGTTTCTCCATATGCCCAGCTGGGCTCTGCAAGGCAGACCTTTCTAGTTGTTATCCTTAGTGTGACCTTAATGTTCCTTCGCCATATGTTTCTGCTTTTATGGGTCATGTTTTATGCCGGTTCACAGTCAGCACCAATTTACTGCAGAAGTAGTAAAATACCAGCAAATAAAAACCAGTATGAAAATGTGTGAACACTTCCCACTGCCCATGGATGGCAGCTGGGCTGCTCTGCTTGTAGCTGGGGTGCATTTCTACTTGTGTTGGGGGAAAAGGGAAAAAAACTTGTGATACAATAACTCTAAAATACACAAGACCTACAGCATGAGGCTTACATTCACTATTTTATTATAAATTATTTCAAACAAAAGAGAATTTTTGAACGCTTCTGCAGAATTCTTCCCCCATACACAAATGATGAATGAGACATGGATTGGTAACAAAGCAGGTGTTCCAGGGACATGCATGTCCTGTAATGTACGCATTATCTAGTTTATCTAGAGTTTAAAGTTATCTATTCTGTTTAAAGTTTACAGCTTCTAAACAGAATACAGTGAATGCATCAGAAAGAAGTGGAAAGCAGCTGGTGGATCTGGCACATTAGCAGGTCCTGTAGCAGGGAAGCTACAGGGGAGGCTGCAGCCTCCTCTGGAACATATAGCAAGGGAAGCCAAGTGAGTTGCACAGCCACAGCTGAACCAAGGACAGGAGGGATGGGTAGCTTGGTACTGGGGATGCCCTGGGATGAGGCAGGAAATCAGTTGCTGTCTGGGGGCACTGACAGTGTGGGCTTCATTTCATCTGCTTGCAGCACTCAATTCCCAGTGCATGGGTGCAGAAACACAGGCTAGGGGTGAGAATGGCAGAACCAGTGCTGTTCAGGCTGACTTAAATACTGTGCTGTAAATTATGTCTTCAACTGGCTATAAATTTGCCAAAAGTTTAGTAGTTTAGATTAGAGACATGACACTTAATAAAACAAATGGTTTTACACTGCTTATGTCTTTTGCTGTCCTGTGAAAAATCTGCCTACATCTGGCTGAGCTACAAGCCTTTGAAAGGGCAATTCACACATGCCCTGTAGAAACATATTTAATTTTAGCATTTAATGGCCCCACAGATTGCCTCGTGCTTTAGCTTAGCCTCCCAGCATAAATAAACTTATTCAGCTTGTGTTGATGGTTCAATGCCTACGATGTGCATCTCCTGCCTAGGCCGTGGGGTGTAGAGGGCTTTTGCAATTACAACTTTTACTTGTGATCACAATTGTCTCTGCACTAGGCCAATCCATGGCATGGAGCCAGGATTTGGAAGACTGACACCTTTTGCTTGCAGGGTTTCATCCTCCCTGCTGTTGGCAGGAGAATTGGAGAGAAGAGGATTTAGTGGTGAGCCCATCTGTGTACTGGAGACTTGGGTCACTGGGATGGGAGCCACGAGGCAGACTGAAAGATGAGGTGGGCACAAAGGAGTGGAAGCAGACGGACTAGGACACACACTTGGTGGGCAACAAATGGCTGATGGAGACCAGGGTCAGTCTGTTGGGTACAACCCTTGAGAAGCAGACCCTGCTCTCCCTCTCCCCCAGAGCCCCTGTGCCAGCCTGGCAAGTAGCTTAAGCCAAACTTCACACAGACTGTGAGATTGCACATTGCTTATTTTCAGCATGCCAAGCTATAGACTGTGGGCTCTAATTTCCAGAAATACTCTGCACTCGCCTGCAACAAGTGCCATGGGACATGTGCTTTGAACACACAAGCTGCCACTTCAGGCTGAGGGCTCTGCAAAATCAGACCTCCAGCACTGGGCACCCCATGGGAGGAATACTTGCACCCAGCCTCACTGTGTTTCAGCTCTCCACATGCAAAATGAAAATCAAAAGAACACCAACTCTCACAGTCATGCTATGGCAGTAAATGAATGAGCATTTAGGAGGCACACAAGTATTGCATTGACAAACTCCACAGAAAAGCTCAGGAGAGAATTAAAAAAGGCTATCTTCAGAGCAGGATTGGGACTAATATGCAGCAAATGTGTCACAGAGCCACATGCTGAATCACCACAAGAAAGCAGAATAAAAAGCCACTGACTAGCATAGCACTGTGTGTGCTGAGCACTGAGGGAGGAAAGAGCCCTCTGAGTAAGAACAGAGTGTGCTCCTGGGGCCAGGGTGCAATGCACGGGTCTCAACACCCACACACACCTGGCCAAGGGACTGCTGCTCCCACAACCTACATTTTTGTTTTTCATGCTGCGGTGGTGCTTGACTTTCCACTCTAAATAGTACATCTGCAGGGCTGCTTTCATGCTGTAGTGCTGCTCTTCTGAAGGACAGGAAATTTTTGATGTATGATGGGGAAGTAGAAAGACTTTGCCCCTTTGCTCCTAGCACTCTGTCCTCCCTGTTATTGCACACAGCAGTGAAGAGACTGAATCAGTGGCAGATCTGGTTGAGATGCTGAGACTGGAGTCACTGGGAGCTAAAAAAGGCAGACTGAAAGATGAGGCAGGAGTGAAGCACTGGATTGTCTGGAAAAAGGAAGCCATTGGGCTTGGTGAGAGCTTGGTGGGCAAGAAAGTGAGGATAAACAGGAAAAGTGTGAGTGGCCATGACAAGTGCATGTGTGTTCATGTGTGAATATTCATAAAGTGTGAGAAGAAATTTTTTTCATTACCTGGTCTGAATTTCTTTTTTTTTTTTTTTGATATCAAATTCTGCACACTTTGTAATAGCTCTGCTGAATCTGATGTAATTGGTGTTTGCTGCTGCAGGGTTGTCTTTGATCCTATGACTAGGCTTACCATGTGATAGGTGATGTACTGGATTCCAAAGGACTAAGGATATTCCAGGAAACCCTTGCTGAAGCAGGTGCTGCTATTCCTTCTATGAGAAAGAAAGCATGTGGAAAACTCAGCCTATAGCAGAGAAAGGAAATGGACAGGGAAAGCTCCTACCCACGCCATTCCCCTGCCCTGACCTGGGGCAAGAGCTTGACACAGAAGCTCAGAACACTTAGGAGAAGGAGATAACAGGCAAATCCACACGGATGAAAAAAGACTGAGATGTGCTCCCTAATTCCAAGGCTGATGGAGGACAGACCAACTCCTGTCCTCATTTCTCAGGGACAGGCCCTGCCAGAGGAGTCTGGCTGCATTTGTCCTGCATATGCTCTGGTTCCATCTGGGTCTCAGTGGCCTGGAGGCATGGGACTGTATGCACTGTGTGACACACTTAAGCATTTCTGTATGTTTATACAGTTCAGTGTCTGAGTGTCTGCAATAAGCTGAGAACTTCTCATAGCTCATCAGGAACCTGATTTGACAGGAAGTACCAAAGGATACACGCCACATCCCTGGAGAGCAGTGTGGGCTAAGGGACAGGTCAGGACTGGGTGCTCAGACAGCCAGGCCATGGTTGGAGTCAAATGGGGTGCAGTGTCACCCCTATCCCTCCTTGTGCACACCCTGCAGCAAGCTGTGCTCAGGGTTTGTGTGGAGAGAAGCAGCTGTGGCCAGCTCCCAGGTACAAAGGGGCATGGCAAGAACTGGCAGGTGTGGGGAGGATCAGGGCTTTTGTGCTGGGTTCACTCTGCAGTAGCTGCCTCTTTAGTGAGGCAACTCCAAGACCTCTCACTAGGGTGTGCTCACCACTAGGGAGAAAGATGGTCACTGCTGCCAGAGTGGCCACAAAGTCAGCTTCCATTGGAAGTGCAGCAGCTTGGCACCACTGTCCTGAGGGTTGAGCCTTGGCAGCAAGGTGATGCCAGAGTTTTCACACTGCTCTTGCCCCTGACTCATCATGCCAGTGGATCATTCCCAGGCCACCTGGGCCTCTAGACATTGGTGCTGCTGCATCTCTTTGCAGTGTTGAGATTGATGTACCAAAGCTGCCCCTCTGGGCAGGTCTCTGTGCACAATACCCTGCTGTCTTAGTGCAGAGCTGTGAGCCAACACCAGCGTAGAAGCTGTAAAACTGCTTTGGCAAGAGATTTGAACAGTGCTTATGAGCCTGGGCACAGAGCTCCACACCATGGCTGCTGCACTGGGATTGTGCACTGCTGAGCAGGGCTTGCTTCATCTGCCCACACCACCTGGGGAGCATTTCCTTTCCGAGCACTTTCAATAACAAAAGGGTACCTTTTGCCCCAGATACTTCACACCTGTACATTTTCACTGTTTCTGTGATGCTGAGGAGAAATCCTTGTTTTTCCCACGCAGTGAAGCCATACCCTTGAGTGAGGTGTGTTGCAGAACACTCTCTGAGGTGCTGCACCCGCCTCTACAGTCTGATGGAGGGAGAAAGGCAGAGAGAAAAATGTCCCTCAGACCTTGTCAGCACAAACATTCATGAGTGTGATTTAAAAAAATATGTTCTGTAAAGAGAATGAATGATTGGGAGATGAACAGCCCTAAGGTACTGGTGAAATCTGAATGGATTTTAAGTGAAATGAGCAGATGGGAGGCGAGAGGTAGAAAACAGTCACTCAATGTGATCTGCAGCATGTCACTCTGAGAGCTTGAAGCCTCCTGAACTTAGGGAAGAAGAACATGCCACCCTCCTCTTTCCTTCACAAACCCCCTGAAAAGAAGCCTAGCACAAAGATGTCCTTGCTCCTGTGGGCTGCAGCACATCAGCATTCCTGTGAAGAAGAGCATAAAATGAGGGATCAGAGAATTGGAGGGTATCTCTAAAGACAAACATGCTGTGATACACTGGCACTTGCTGTTGGCTCAGCCCAGTGTTTTGTACCGTGTTTTTTATGGGAAACAAACCTGATACCAAACAAACATCAGTCCCTGTGAGCTGATTGACTGCAGCTATACCCTGAGAAGAGCCTTCTGAAAACAGCACAGCTAGGAGGTCTGCATCCAGTCTTCTTACATGGTTTTTGACTGAATTGGAGAGAGTTGCATAAAAGTGGCCACACACATAAAGCCATCTGTTCTCTTAGACATTGATGTACATACCTATGCAGTGCTGTCATCTGAAATATATGGCCAGCCTGCTGGAGAAACAGCTGGGTATTGTTGATTTTCCAGACTTCCAAATATTCTTGCTGAACAGTAAAACAACCATGGGGGGTTTGATTGACGCTTTAAATGGACCACACTCAAATGGTACCTAGGGTTCAGAAGTGAGACTGAAAAGTCATTCCTCTTTCCATTTTCATTTTGTTCTCCTAAGAAAGGTTACCTAGCCTAGGAATCTAGATTAGTAAAGTGTATGGGCATTGGCTTGTCTTTTAATTACTTCAGATTTAGGTCCTAGTCCACTGTGATCACGCACTCTTACAGGAGCTAAGTCTCTCCCAGGGATCATGTTAAAGAAAGACAGGCACAGTGTCTGCCAGCTGAGGGCAGCGACCCTATCTGTGTGATACAAACAATTGTCTACTTGTGTTAAAATTTAAGTCAACCAGATTCTCCACAGCCAAGTATCTTTCAAACTGGTTACTGAGAATTTTCAGCTGAGGAAGGAAGGAAACCAGAAGGTTTTGAATTCACATATAATCATTCCAGAGCTGCAGAGCACACAGGACAAGTGTCACTTTTCTGGTGAGTACTGAAGGTAATGTAGTGAAGGTGAATAGTGAAGGTGTAAGGCAGTTGTGGCTGTGATATGTAAGAAACATTGCCTCATAAGTCATGAAATCTGTTCTCCCTGGTTTTAACAGATGAGCAGGGACTTGAACGTAGGTAACCCATGAATCATATGTTTGTACCATATGTTTAGAACAAGTCAGATGAATAGCACCCCAAGAAGGTTTATTTCTCTGCCATTTATAGCACAGAGTGACCATAGATGTCTGATTATGAGATGAATCAAAACACAAGTTACTAAAATGTATTGACAGGAGAAGGCCAGTGCTATTTCTGTTTCCTGCTTAGATGATTAGTTCATATCTGGCTCAGGTCAAAATTACTTGGACATTTCTTGAACATGACAAAGTAGCTGCATTCATCCTGCAAAGTATAATTAAATGGTTTTAGGCACTGTGATGGCCTCTTGGCCTCCATCTGTTACTTCAGGAGGACACGAGTCCTCTACAAGTCCTTTATAAACCCGAGAGCCATAACCTTCAGTTATCTAATCAGTTGTTTTGGATACCCTATGGTGCCTTAAATGGCCACAGATATCTATGTTTAGCAGCTGAATGCCATCCACACTGTGAAGGCTGACACCCCAAAGGCATAATTGACTTGGAAAGAAAATAGTTGCCCTGTCAGGATAGAGAAAGATGAATTGAGATGGTTCAGAAAAGTTGGTATTTCTGTGGGCACAGAATCAAAAAAAGGTTGAGGAAGAAGCCTCTGGAGATCTTCTACCCAATCCCCTGCTCAGTGCAGGGTCAGCTAGAGCACCTTGTCCAGGATTGGGTCCATCTGGATTTTGATTATTGCTAAGCATGAAGACTCCACAACCTCTGAGCAATTTGTTTCAGTGTTTAAGCATTCCCCAGTAAAAAATGCAAGTTCCTGTATTTCCATCTATGTCTGTTGCTCCTTCTGTCACTATCAATGAGATGATTCTTTTATGATCTACTACTCCACCCCATCAGAACATATTGATATGGAAAAACAGCAAAACAGAAATGTTTTTGTCTGGTGCCATGAACAATTTCTGCTGGCCATGGGATATCACCAGAACAGTGTCCACTGCACTGACAGGGCCAAACCTTAACCCCTGCTTGCCAAACAAGGGAAGTTTTGTACAGCTCATTTACCATTTTAAATCAAAATGGCTTAAATTGTTGTGCAAGAGGGTGCTTTGAATGCAAAGAAGCAATTTACAAAGACAAGTCAGGGCAAAGGCACTTTGGTGTCTTACTGCAATTTATTTTTCAATAGGAGGTTAAGGTGCAATTAGATGCACACACACCTTCTCAAGAACCATGAACAGGTTGTCTCAAAAATGGGAAATGTGGTTGTGAAGTCCTCTGAATAAAATGTTAATGCAGCTAAAGCAGGTAGAAGTACTTTTAAAATAAAAACTAGTCTTAGTCCTAGGCTTAGTGCTAGAGACAGCATACAGACCCCCCTAAACAGTGTGTAAACTTGCACATACCTAGAATGAGACTGCTTTCCTTGCACTAAACATGTGTGCTAGATACACAAAAACCAGATGAAACCAATAGATAGGGCGCTTCTTCCAAAGAGTATTTGTTTTACAATAATTTCTACAGCCAAAAAATTCAGGGAATCTCAGCACCCAGAGCTGAAGGACCATGACTGTGACAATGATCAACTCCCAGCTGACTCTGAACTTGTGCAGGATCAGCTGCTCCAGCTGGATCCCTGGTAATCCATGGGGCCTGATGGGATTCATCTGAGAATCCTCAAAGAGTTACCTGATGTGACTGCAATGACTCTCTAGATGATTTTTGAGTGATCTTGGTGATCTGGAGAAGTCCCAGCTGACTGAAAGCTGGCAAATGTCGCAGCTTTCAAGGAGGGCAAGAAGGAGGAAACTACAGGCCTGTTAGTCTCCCTTCAGTGCCCAGTGGAATCACATAAAATATTATTCTGGGCAGTACTGAAAACCACCTGGAGGATAATGCAGTCATTGGTCACATTCAGTGCCGTGATGAGGAGAAAGTCTTGTGTGTCAAACCAGATTTCCTTCTACCACAGAGTAACCCACCTAGCTGATCTAGGAAAGCCAGTTAATGAGATCTTTTTGGAATTCAGCAAAGCTTTTGATGTTGTCTATCACAGTGTCCTTCTTGACAAAATATCCAATACTCAGCTGGATAAACACACCAGTGAATAGGGTGACATCAGACTGTCACTAGTCACTAGTGGGGTTCTACAGGGCTCCATCTTCAGCCCTGTGCTCTTCAATAGCTTCCTCACCCAGGTGGATGCAGGGCTGGAAGGAATACTTACAACAATGAATGGGAGGAGCTGCTGACTGCCTCGAAGGCAGGGTGGCTCTGCAGAGAGATGTTGACAAATAAGAGAGATGGGCAATCACTGACCATATGGAGTTTAACAAGGATTCTGCACCTGGCATGGGGCAACCCTGGTTGTGTGAATAGTGTGGGGAACCAGAACTTGGAGACAAATGCTGTGGAAAGACACCTGGGCTCCTGGTTGATAGCAAGCTGAACATGAGTCAGCAGTGCCCTGGCAGCCAGGAGGGCCAAGTGTGTCCTGGGGGCATCAGGCACAGCATCACAGCCAGGCAGGGGAGGGGATTGTCCTGCTCTGCTCTGCACTGGGGCAGCCTCACCCGAGTGCTGTGTGCAGTTTTGGGCACCACAATATAAAGCTATTAAGCTATTAATGAGTGTCCAAAGGAGGAATGAGGATGGTGAAGGGACAGGACAGGAAGCCACATGAAGACCAGCTAAGGTCACTTGGCTTTTCAGCCTGGAGGAGATGGGGAGACCTCACTGTGGTCTTCAGCATCCTTATGAGGGGAAGTAGAAGGTGATATCTTTACTCTCCTAACCAGTCACAGCACCTCAGGAAAGGACATGAAGCTGAGTCAGGGGAGGTTTATTTTGGAGGTCAGAAGAAGATTTTTCACCCAGAGAGTGATTGGGCACTGGAACAGGCTCCCCAGGGAAGCAGTCACAGCACCAGCCAGACAGAGTTCAAGAGGCATTTGGACAATGCTCTCAGGAACCTGGTGTGACTCTTGGGGATGGTCCTGTGTAGGGCCAGAAGTTGGATTAGATGATCCTGATGGGTCCCTTCCAACTCAGCACAATCTGCAATTCTGTGATTCTACAGTTACTGGCCAGTTGAAAATGCTTTCTGCAGCAGCGGCCTACTGCAAATCATCTTTTCTCTGTCATTATAAATAAAGTAAAGCTATAGAATGCATTCAGGATGTTTTAGGCCATGCTAAGTTATTGCATTAGATTGTGAGTTGCATTGATTCATATCATCAAACCCCAACCATCTACATTTTTAATACTTACCATAACTGAAGAATATGAAAAAAATTATTTTGGAGTATTTTTCAGAATTGACTGATTTTTTTGATTTTCTACATAAAAAAGTAAGTTAAAAATAAAACTAGAAACACTTTTCAGCAAAAAAAACCCTGATGTATTTGGAAAATGGAAATCCAAACACAAATCCTTTTTTTGTGGCGTCTTAGAAAATAGCAACGATTGTTCAAACCATGACTGTGCCCAACAGATAGATATCAGAATTGCTTATTTTAGGATAGTAATCTAAGCAGCTTTTACCAGAAGCAGAAAATAATTTGCTGCTGCAGAACTTAGTAGATACAAAAATCTCAGTTGGATCCCTCCCCACATTATTCAGAAGGGCTGAGCATAGCATTCGAATCATTTGGCCTTTGGAATTTGGAGGTCAGGTGGGTTACAACACATTTATGCAGTGCCCTGGATGTTTTGTTTCTGTGTAAAAAGAAACAGCAGAGGACCTGAACACAGAATTTGGGATTATGTTGCTCCCAAGGTGGTGTCCATCCAAGCACCATTGTGGTGGAGAGTCCTGTATTTTGCTGTTACAGAATGCAAGAATTTTTGAGTGTGTAATAAGATGAAAGCAGAGACGATCAGCAGTGATCACAAAAGGAAAAAATTTCAGATTTTTCAGTTGATTTAGAGCAAAAACTTTCAGCTGTGTGTTGGGAAATGCTGCAAAAGATACACAACTTTTTATATCCATTGAAGGGCAGCGGGTCAGACAGAAAAAATACACTGGTGACGAGTATTAATCAGGTATTATTAATTAATAATTTAATCTGGTTGTCAAAAAGAAAGTATAAACCTGGTGATGTTGCAATTTCAATCAATTCGGTAACAGTTTGAATGCCACATGATTATTTTTTGCTGCCTCATACTAGAAATATGTAAATTTCCATTTAGCATAATCTCCCAAATCAGTTGCTCTTATCTATTAAAATGCAATTATAAATCACTATTCATGTCACATATCTGTAAAACATACGCAGTGAAAACATTTGGGAAAACATAATTTCTTTGAAAATTATAGCATAAAGTCTTGCCATTGAGCATCCAGTTTTTATTATCTTTCTTTGGAGATTTTTTTTAAATGAAATTTTAAAATTATGCTTTAATGAAAGCTCCAGGCATAAGAATAGGAATAATTATCATACAAGTTATTCACAGTCACGATATTCAGTCCTGCAGTACCAAAGTATGTAATTTATTCAGGATTCTTATGAAAAGAGAGGTGACATCTAATGTCACAAAATAGCTAAAGCATAAATGAACAATTGGGAACTACAAATGCATCATGTGTGGAATGACAACTACTCCTAATTCTAAAAGCTATCCGTGAGAAAACTGGCTCTCTATAACAATACTAAGCACTATGTGAATGCCTGGTCTGGATGACTCCATCATCACTTATGAAAAAGTTCCCTTTCCTAAAGTACAAGATTCACTAAGAGACCTTGCTCTGAAGCTCATTGCCTCCACCAAACTGGGAAGCAACTCCTAGCCAAAACAGAGAAAATGGAGGATAACAAATCTCTGTCACAATAAATTAATCAGATCCTCCTTCCATAGCTCAGCAAGCAAACATTACAGCCCACAGACCTCAGAAAATTTAATAGTCTTGAATTTTCCCACAATTTTGATCCCATTCAGCTTTTGTTACTGCAAGAAATCATGATGCTCCTCTTTCTCTAATGCTTACTCATTTTTCTCGTGTTGGGATTTTTAAAAATCCATTAATAACAAAGTATAAACTATGCTTCCCACCTTGGAGACAGAAATGAATTTTAAATAAAGTTATACTTCAAGGGTGTAGGCAGGGAGATAAACTGCAGGGCTGGGCACACCAGAAGCTCCCTCATCATCATAGTAACGCTGTCTTCTTTATTGGTCTTGGGTACCTCATGGAAGCTCTGCCCTGGGAGCTCTTTAAGCTGCTGAGCACGTTCAGCACTAGGGACAGTAGGTAAGCACTAAATATTTTGAAAGCATTTGAGATCTTCAACAGCTCCCTTCCCTGCTTGTATTTAAATGAGTGTTTCCCGAATTCCTTATGCTTTCCACAGAAAAGAATTAAAAAGCCATAAAGATGAAGATGGACTGAAGCAAAGATGATAAAAAGAAGCACGGGGAGCCGAGGGAGGTGAGTGCATCTGCAGCAGTCATTGCTATCACGTGTGTTTTTCTGCATCCAGGTCCCAGTCTGTGGTGGAAGCCGGCACGCTGAAACACGAAGACCAGGGGGAAAGTGAGAACACCCAGCCACTGCTGGCTCTGGACTGAGCTCTGAGGAGCCCCAGGGAGATCCATGAACTGACCTCCACCATGGCAGAACCCCATGGAGCACACCACACACAGACACACGCACGCACACGCGCGTTTCGCTTGACACCAAGTCCTTCGTGTTTCCTGACCAGTAACAGCTGTCACCAGCCATCTGTCCCCAGGGCTGAACCAGACCTGAGAAACTTCTACTGACACAGCAGTCTGTCCATATACAAAGAATTGGATTTCTGTTTTTTTTCCTCTTTGTCTCGTGACATTAAAATATTGGAAATGGTGGGACTGCATTCTCTGTTTAAAGAAACCAGGGCGTGTTCATAGTGTTTCTGAAGACTCCATCAGGGATGCTCATTTTATAGAAGTGAAGATTGTAAGAGTTGTAAAGAAAAGCATCTCAGATTTAAACTTCACACAGTAATCAGCAAGTGTAATCTGGGTGACAGGGCAGAATCATCAGCATCAATTGAGTACTTGAGTTTTACAGAAGGATTTTGCATTTTAAAAAGAACCCCAGTGCCAGCATAATGCCATTCAACATGACATGTTGTGACTGCCTCATCCATGCAGCTTATATGGGGGTCACATTTCAGTATCTAGCAAAAATTGTTCTCAACTTTTGAAGCCCTTCTAAAACTGCCAGCTAAGTGGAATGAGCTGGGTGAGCAGCAGACACACACAATTTGAAATGCAATTACTTGATTTTAATAATGATTAAAATTTCCACAGGCAACTTAGGAGCCTATAAGACGTGCGTGTGCATGTGTGTGCACGTGTGAAGGGGGTGGTTCCAGGGAGGCACACTGGACAAATTCAGCAGTGAATAATGGTTCAATCCAGATTGTTTCCTTTAGGTCACAACAGCAAATGAAAGCTCTGCAGAACCATTTACCCCCTTCCCTCCTTCAGTCAGGGAAAAGTGTAGCCAGAAAGGTATGCTGATCGCAGATGTGGGCCATGGTTAAAATGAAAAAGGAAAACTTAGAATTAATTGTCCAGTACAAGTTTCTGCTAGAAGGAAATGTTGAAGAATAGAACTACTGAAATGCCAAAGATCAGTTTGTTTTATCTCTGTTTGCTCTAGCTGCAGAGTACCATCCCTTCATTGAAATGGAAACCAGATCAAAGAAATAAAAGAACAATCATTATAAAATTGCATGTGCAGTGACTTTATTTCTTAAAACAGTTGCAATCACTGTACACACTTTAAATCTTCAATTAAATTGCCATACATTGACAATTCACTAGAACAAGCAGTTGGCAACAATATATCAAAGGTAGCAGTGTAAACCATACATACAAAATGAGATGATAATGGCACAAGGGTTTTTAATGTGCAGGAACACCCACTGAATTCTCAAGTGTTAGGCTGAAGTGATGATACAGTTCCAGTGGACATGGCCAGCCCTAACAGATGGACTAACAAAATACTGCTTTTATCTACAGCAACACTTTATGGCTGCACAGGACAGAAAGGACATCCTGCCAGATCCTATCAACACACCTGGGATTTACCCACTAGTATTTGTGCAGAATAACCTCATTCCCTCTGCTCTTACTGCAGCAACATGTCATTGATACAAAGCCAGGCCTCCAGGACAGAGAGCCAGCTTTTAAGGCTGTGGATGGTCCCAGCAAGGCAACATAGGAGTCAGAAAAAGAAGCAGAAGCTTGCAGGAACATTAAAAAAATAAGATGACTGAGCCCATTAATCTTTGGGGTTTCTTCCATTCCCCCCCCCCACCCAACACCATCACCACCTATTACAGGAAACAAGGATGTCAAGGCCTGGTAGCAGCTCCTTTCTCTTTCCTGGGCTCACAGAGACTAGAAGGCATTTGGATTTGTCAAAGAGAATGTGCTTAAAGCAGAAAGCAAAAACCAAAAGAGACAAAAAAAGACAGACATTTGCTATCATACTGCAGCATTGAGGAAGAATTACTTTGGTTTGTGGTTTTTCTCTGTTAATACACTTACCCCCACTGCATTGAATCTTTGTGATGATCTGTTACAATCACTGTTCATTAAAGTGGGTCTTGTGCTGCCCAAGAAGTGCAAATACCACTGAAATCTAGTCCTTGAGGATCAAACCTCACAAAGGATAAATGATTTACTTTCTTTAACTGTAATATGAATAAATACATATGATGCCTTGTATATAACTGTATGAAGCCTGCATTTGACTGTAGGCTCTTACACAGATTCTGCGCAAGCAAGGTAACAACAGGCAGGGAGGAACATGATGAGAAGTACACACTGTGCTACAAACTATATTGCCCTTGTCTGCCATTTCCTTCTGTAAATAAATCTAACAAAAAAAAAATGCAAATTGCAATGGATTTCCATTGAAAAACCAGTTCACTTCCTCCCTTGGCATTTCCAATGTTGAAAAGCTTTTCCAAGACAGAATATCACTTGGCAAACAGGAACACCTAAAACAATATGCCAGTAATTCACTGCAGAATTTCTGCTCTATATATCCTCCCCACATACAGAGCTAATCCAGTAACTGTACCTAAAAAATTATCCACTCTTTGCTCCCTGACAGGTGGGCATACAATAGATTCCCTTCAGTGTTGCAGGAACACCTTGTCTTATTTGAGGCACTTAAGATTTTTATATGGCTAATGTATCAGTATACAATCTAATAAACAGTGTTGCTCTGGCACACACACATCTTGGGGAGATTACTTTTATCTATTTGCCAATTTTATCTATTTGCCAATTGCAATTGGACAAGATAAAGTGTGAGCCTAAAAAAGGATCAATGAAATAATCTGAAGGACAGCATGGATCTTCATAAATAAAGCTCCAAAGTTTTTACCACTCCTTTAGCATTTACTCTGAGCTATAGAAACTAAAATGCAACATTAATAAAAATATTTCTAAATCATCAATTTTTGTTAAAGAAGTTCTTGATTTTTTTCTTTACACACACAGTCTTTATTTTAGAGAATTACCTTATAATTTGTACTGCTTGATCACTTGAAAAAGATATAAAATATAGGCTCTGACTTGACAGCTAACGGGATATTTAAAAAATATTTTTACTCTTTTACCCCCCCCAAAAAGTACCTTATTTCCAGCTTTGCATGATTCTCCAAATGATCTCCAAAAGCATTTTTATATTATGTGAAACTTATAAATCTTTACAGCTTTTCATTATTATTAACTGAGAACTGTTACTTTCTGGTACATTGTGTATAGTTTCATTATCATTTTTGATATGGACAACACGTTAAAACCTAATTATCTTAGCTGTCTAAAAGTGACTCTTGATAAGACAGGGTTTATCAGTTTAATATTCAAAAAAGGAAATTAAAGTGCACACTTCCAGAAACTGTTCACACTAATTTATGGTGCAGTCACCATGTGTTATATGGCATTAGAAGATTTAATGACCTCGTAAAATACAAGAATCTGAAAAGCATTCAGTTTATGGGAATGCAAAGCTCTTATCTGCAGTTTGCTCCAGCAAATGGGACATTCAGGTCACGATACTCCAGTGCCATGATGTAGACTCTGCAGCAATAAACCACTGAGTGCTGCACGAATAAAAACTGTTCTGTGTCTTTTGGACAAGAAAGCCAAAGCTGCAGAGACTAATCTCAGTGCCTCCTTGCTTAGTGTTTGTCACTCACAACCCTCAGGAATGATGCCCAGAGCATCCTAGCACCCCTGTCCCCACCCAGCTGGTGCTGTGGCTGAGGAGATAACAGCCAGCCAAAAACATCAGCAGTGCAATCTCTGCTCTCTCTCCTGTTAGTGTTCTTAGAAGTTAAAAGTGGAGGGTCCTGCACACTCCAGCTCCCATTAAACAGTACAGACCTAAAAGATCTGCCATCTGCTTAAACATCTCACCAGTTTTCTTTCATGAAAACAGGCCTTTTTATCATATAGCAAATTCTGTATTCTGCTTTTGCAGTATGCTCTGCAAATACAGAGTACACTGCAAACAGTACTGGGATCAGACTACTTCAGCATTATGTCATTCATTTCAAGACAAGGTAAACACCATTAGGTCAATGAGAGGATCATTCTAGCCCTCTGGAGGATGCTGGCAGAGGAAGTTAATACAAGATAGTAACCTGAAGGTCTTCATCTGCTCTGCATTCTGCCAGGAAGCCAAGTTGGACCTTGTCCTTCTGCCCAAAGCACAAGAAAATCTTCTTTTTTTCTTTTTTTCTTTTTTTTTTTCTGAATGATCACCAAAGGACAACCAAAGAGGAGCCCCAGGAAGGAAGGGCCCCAGACCCTCAGTGGGTAGAGAAAGGATATTACACCAGAAGTTTTTGTAATGATAGAAGAAACAGCAGCTTACCATATAATCCTAAGAATGGTCAAGTACTTCAAGATCGGAGCCTAAAAATGTCAGATTTGCTCAGCATTTTCCAAAATCACATTATCAAACTGAAGGTCACCTGCTAACTAAGAGAACTATTCTGTTTTAGAAGAACAAAGCTTCATTAGGCAGCTATTATGCAAGTTTCTGTTTACATTCCCAGGAAGGCTAAAGAAGGCCACACTTGGCAAAAATGAAATTTGTTCATAGATAGTGTTTTCCTTCTGCTGATAGCTAGAGACACATTTGTATATATATCACCTTTTTAAAAAATAGTGGTTAATTAAAGAAGATTTGTTCATAATTAAGCTAGAAAAATACAGTTACTCGGGTAGAAAAAGTACAAAACACACATAATCCATTCACATTATCTACAGTGATAACATAGGGACATGTTCTATGCCTAAAGCAGCTAACATTACACCTGCATACTGATTTTCAAAGTCAGTTGTGTGCATACATTTGCAAATATCTTACATGTTGCTTCCCAGAAGGCCAGGAAGTATTCCCTAGATGTAAAATTATAAATCATGCGCCTGAACATAGTCAAGCAGGTGACTGACTGGTTTTGTAGAGAAATACAGGTATGGCAAAAACATCTGCACATTCCTCAGCTTTAAAATCCAGGTCTATTGCTTTTTGGCTGACAAGACTTGTGTTTTCAGACTTGCAGCCAGAAAAACAATACACATCAGTGCTGTATCAGTATGAAACAAATCATGGCTTCTTCCTGCTTTTAAACCAAATCCACTCTGATTGTAGAATGTCATCCTTATCTTTTCTTACCCTTAAAATGCTTGTGTACTTTGTATGCTGGATAAATTAATCCTATTTTCATACTCCAAAGGAGTTAATACTCCTCTGCTCCACACATCAGAAGAAACCCCCTAAATAGCAGGAAGGGTACGCCTCTGTTGAGCTGTTAATTCAGGGTGCCACACATCCACAATGAAGATCAGGCGATAACTTTCAGCATCCTGCCATACTTCGTGTTCGAAGGAGTCATCAAAAATAAGAACTTTCCCTTCTTCCCACTCTCTGTAAAACAAAAAAGAACATTCTTTAGTGTAGCACTTGAAGGCCATGGAGCAGGTAAGCTATAGGTCGGCTCTGAAGATGCTCTTTGACTTATGAGAAAGATTTAAACAGTACAGATCACATAGTCAAGATTTCACTGCCTAATCCAGAGAGACTGGAGTAGGGGAGCTTTAAAGAAACTACAGAAAGATTGGTCTAATGGACCTTTATATTATTAAGGGATCTTTACCCCTCATTCTGCACAGTTATGCTCACAAACACAGCCATTTATGGTGTATGTTATTTATTATACTTTTAATTACTTGAGTATAGCACTGGTGTGATAATCCACTTTTCTTCATTTCCATCACATCAGTGATGTACATAAGTGATGCAAACTGAGGCAATGACTATAACATGGTCATACAGTTCAAAAAGAAATGACTTCAAATCAATTTGCTTTTTCTAAAAATCAGAACAATGCTTTTGGAAGGTCATGTGGTCCAAGCCTCTGCTCATAGGAGGACTCACTGCAAAGTTAGATCCAACTTTGAGGTTAGGTGAAATATTAAAAAATCCACTAGTGAAGACCCTGAGATACCTGCAGCCATGGGCACTCTACCATCTTATTGTCAAGACTCCCTTTTACCTAGATGAAAGTTCCTTCACTGTCACTTGTGTTTATTGCCTGTCATTCTACAACTGCACCTCTCTGAAAAGAGTCTGGCTCTGTCTTCCTCACAGTCACCCCTTAGTAGTTAAGAGAGTAACTAGGCTACTCTCTAGCCTTCTGGTTTCCAGACTCCAAACCAGTTTGTTGAGCTTCTCCTCCTAATCATCTTATCCATCCTCCACTGGAGTCCCTCTAGTTTATGAAACACTTTTTTTGTACTAAAATATCACAAACAGGACACTGTACTCCAGAGGCAGTGTCTTGAATGCAGAAGAGAGAGGAAAAATTTGTACTGCTTCAACTTTTTCTTAGAAATTTACTAACACAGTCCAGTACACAGGTAGACTTCATCAATACAAAAGGAGATTATAAGTCATGTTCAACTTGGCCCCTAGGGTCCTTAAGCCCTATTCTGCAAAGCTGTTTTCTAGGCAGTCATCACCCAGCCACTACAGCTGCAAGGTGTTTATCTGTTCTCAGCTTTGCTTTTGCATTTGTTGAACTTCATCACGTTTCAGCTGGCAGCTTCTCCAGCCTGCTGAGACCTGGATTCATAATTTTGAAGAGAAGTTTAACACCTGATTATACACCTCCAGGTGAGATGGGATGAATACCAGTCAAGGTAACAATGGTCATAAGAGCATTCTTTCCTAAAGCCACTCTACCATGAACACACACTCAATTTTTTTAACAGCATCCCTCAGGAGCTGAAGCAACCCAAGAGGATGGATGGCCCCAGAGGGAAGTAAGCATTATGAACAGCAAAAATAATGGTAAAGAAAAAAAGTAAAAATAATGGTAACAGTAAAAATTATGGTAAAGAAACAAAGGCCTTGCAATCCAAGATGGAAATGCATTGCTTAAGCTCATTCAGCTGTATTCATTTACAGAGAAAACAATTTCCTTTTGCAAAAGCAGGGTGAAAACAAGGTTCATACTTCCAATTCGTCTCCATATTTTTAATTCAGCAAAAGGAAAAAGTAACCATCAAAATGTAAGGGGTTGTGCTGTAATGTTCTGAAAAGAAATTGAAATAGGATCAATTGAAATAATCAGCTAAACATAATTTAAACAAGAGTAGAGAAACCAGAGAGCATAACATAATAAAAAAAAATCACACTGACTTGCACATGCCTTAAAGGCCGAGATTAACAGCCTTTTGCAGGTTTCAGATATGATCATATGGGGTCATTTGATAGCACATCAGTTATCTGGTAATGAAAATGCTGTATGTCACAGAGACCCTGAGTTACTGGTACTGGTACACTAAAGTTACACTGGTTTTATTAAAGTCCATGGGAGTAAACCACTTGCAATGCTGTAATGGGATAAAAAAATTCAAGCAGACTTTGGGTTGTATAATTAGTTTGGTTTGGTTTTTTGGGGTTGTTTATTTTTGGGTTTTTTTCTTTTTTGGAGTTTTTTTGGGGGGGTTGATTTTGGGTGGGTTTGAGTAGGGTTTTTTTGGGAGGTGGCACCAGGGGTGTTTGGTGGGGAGGGCTGGGGGATTGGCTTTGCTTTGTCTGGAGCAATTGAGATCTAGTGTTGTTTTTCTTGTTGGGGGAGTAGCTGGGTTTTCCATTGGTTTAGGGGTTTTTTGAGGTTTTTTTGTTTCTTTTTTTTTTTTTCTTTTCTTTTCTTTTTTTTTTTTTTAATTAAATCAAGCCTGAAAAGAACTGCTCTAAATAGCCTGAAAGTGCAACTCAGTTAAGGACAATAAAAACCCAGGCACCCAGATGAAGTAGCTTCAGAGGTTAAAACCCAGGATCTATAATTTGCATCATAATGGCATCGGCTGTTTTGCACAACAAAGAAAAAGTCATAAAGCTGACGGGACTATTAGCCCCTTTTGAAAAGGCTACAAACCCCACTATTAGCATGCAAATAAATATTTTCTAGAAGCCTGATGGTGTGAGAAACACTTCTCAGTGGTAACACAGGGACCATATTGTTCAGGTCTGGTGCTGAGCCACTTTGGGGTAGTTTCCAGATAATTCTCCATATCAGCTCTAGTGTCACCTGTTAAAGGCCAGATCTCAGACTGGCTTCTGCACAATGGCTGTACCTTCACCTGAATTTCAACATAAAGTTACCTTCCTTGATAGCAATGCTGGATTATGATAACTAGATATTATTTACCTACAACTTTTGTGCATTATACCCTGCACTTTACAGAGCTGGGACTTCAAAATGGCCAAGTGACCTAAAATTATCAATGCTATTCAGAACAAGAAACATAGAATCATAATAGTTTGGATTGAAAGAAACTTTAAAGGCAAAACCTGCGATGAGCAGCATCTTCAACTCAATCAGACTGCTCAAAGCCCTATCCAGCCCAGTCCTGAATGTTTCCAGGGATGGAACATCTATAATTCCTGTGGGTGACCTGTTCCAGTGTCTGACCACCATCTCTATAAAACATTTCTACCTTACATATAAACTGACCCTCTTTTAGTTTAAAAGTATTACTCCTTGTCCTGTTGCAACCTATCTGATGCAAACTGTCCCAATCTTTCCTAAAAGCTCCCTTCAAGCACTTAAAGGCTATCATGAGGTCTCTCTGGACCCTTTTCTTCTCAAAGCCAAACAACCCCAGCTCTCTCAGCCTTTCCTCATAGCAGAGGTGTTTCAGCCCTCTGATCATCTTTGTGGCCCTCAACTGCGAGGTACACCAACTCGAAACAGCTGCAAAAAGCTCTTCTGCAAATGAAGGAGTAAAACACAGCACTAGACAGTGCTGATTTGCCTGTCCATCAAAGGACGAGTTCCATTGAAACCCTCTAAACAACCATGCTGGGTGGTGTCAGAACCCAGGATATTCCTCTGGCTGCCCTGGAGGACTCGAGACCCTGATAGGGGGCTCGGAGACCTTGGCACAGAGTCAAAAACACCTGTGCCTTTGATTTTAGCCCTTGGAAAAAACAATTACCAACTTTGTATGAAGATGCACAAGCCACAAGAGTTTGAATAGAATGTTAGTGAGTTTATCACAGGGTGAAATGTAGAATTTTGGGGGTTTTAGAATGGGGGTTCAGGGGGCAAGATGGAGGAATCTGGGTGTGTTCAGTCTTTCGCCTTCTTCTTCTTCTTGGCCTACATCTTCTGCTGTGATGGTGGCACTTTTGGATTGGTTTAAGGTAGAGACAAACTGTCTAACATTGGTGATAGGTATTGGAAAATTATTGTAAATAATGTACACATAGTTTTTAGTATAAAAAGATAACACTGCCTCTGAAGGCAGTCAGTGTGCCTCAACCCGAGCTGCCAGACAGACCTCGGCGGGTTGGAGAAAGAACGTTATAGATAACAAAAAATAAACAACCTTGAGAACGAGAACAGAAGAATCTTGACCCCTTCTTCGGCTGCCAGGCTGGGAAAAGAGACTCCAACACATCTTGGGGTCATCATGACCACAGAGACCCCGAGAGGGTGGCACAGAGGTAACCGAGCATGAAATTCTCACTGTTTCTGTTCTCTCACGCACACAGCAGCAGCACAGGAGGCCAGAAAAGCCATGATGCTAACCTTCCTCTTCCAGCCAGCTCTCCTATTGGAAACCACCAGTTTACCACTGCTCTGAAGCACCACGAGGAAAGGAATGGAAATTACTCAGGCTAAGTCTTCCTCCTGGCACCATTCCCTCTGCCAGGAGTTTACACACCCCCTTGCCACAGGACAAGGATACATAAAAGCCCTTTCACTGCCAGCAGCAGACACACTTTTAGTGCTTCCAGGGAAAATTTCGCCCTTGTATCTGAGTGTACAGCTCTTGCTGTAAGCAACTGATCTTAACACTTTCAGCAGAAGTTGTAGTCAGCTCTTGAGTGCTTTATATGTGAAATGAATGTCTGATGCATGGGACTGACACAGGTTCTGGAATCTGGACGATGACATGCTCTATGGTCTGTCTGCAGCAACAGGCATTTTTCTGCTCTTGACTTTGAGGGAGTGCTGCTACCAAGGAGGTAGTTAAGTTCATTCTCCACAGGATTATCCCTTCTGTCCAGGTTAAGAAGGGAGCCAGCCTTATAACAGGTGGTGAGCTGTGGATACCTGCTCTCTTGGCAGCAGAGCAAAACCACAATTTTGTTCACACCAGCTACTAAACAGCCACCTAATGGTAATGCCATGCAGTCACCACCAATGTGAACTCACATTAATGTCCTAAAGTGAAAAGACTCCATGCCTCTATATCAGTCCTCTTGGGCAATTAGCTACCTCTCCCTCCACCCAACTTGATTTGGACATTGGATTGGAATGCTGGAAAAAAATGTCTGTCACTTTCTATATGTAGGTAGTGTAGGTTGTAATACCAACTATAAGCTATATGTTGGCAGGAGAGTATAGTACAACACTTTTTGTTCTTAACAGCTGGATACTTCCATCCTCAAAAATTCCAAAAATTTCCAGTTGTGGTTGTTTTAAAGTGTTATTAAAAAAAAAAAAACCTCCTTTGCTATGTATTGCAGTCATGCAGACAGGAGTAGCATTTCATTTCTCAATATCAAATTAATTCTATTTCTACCATTAATTACATTATTACATTGAAAATAATTCAAAGTTAGCACTTGGTGCCCTCAGAAGCCGCAAAATCTTTCAAAATATATGTACAAATATTAAGCATCATGAGAGCTTCTCTTAAGTCCAGCAAATTCAGCCTGGAAGCAATAAGCAATAAAGTTAACACTACATTTTTCTTTCTGTGTTTAATAATATAATACAAAAAACATAGCATATTTTCCCATTTTTCTAAGTGTAGTATATGCCCTGATTGTAAATGTATAAGCTATTGCATTTAATTTCATTTTGGACTGAGCAAACAGAGATAAAACTAAGTTGAAATTCAGTACAGTTTTTCCTTCATGGATAAAAAACTTCCCATAAAGCACGCTTTAAAATAAAATTGCCACCTGAGTAATTGGGCCTAAAACCTCATAGATGTCTTCATCCTGATATCAGCTTCAACTGGAATATTTTAAATGAATTATAACAAATAATACAGGCTGAAAAGGAGGCTTCTTCTGGAAGTACCATGGCATTCTCTCAGAGCAGTGAAAATGTAGGTATATCTTAATCAGCTTCTGCCAAAGAGCAACAAATTCTACATCTCTACAAAATCAAAATAAATACAGGAACTCTGTTGGCAGCAATATTAGGCTGTCATTGTAAAAGTAAACACAGACCCCATAGACCAAACCCACTGTTATTTCCACTGAAAATATGTCATAGCAGGGAAGAGCAGGTTTGTCTCAAAAGGTCCTCCTAACACTGTTTCAGCACTGATATTTATAAGTTTGTACCATGAGTCAGAGTGCAAACTGCCTATTTAATGATATCTATCACACATCCCAGTCATCAAAACACCCCCTTTTTTATCTTTTTGTAACTATATGCAGTCCCATCCCTTCTTCAGTCTTGAGGAAGGTGGGGAAAAAAAACACCAAAAAAACAAGCAAGCAAGCAAGCCCCTTCCCCCCAAAACAGTAAAAACCCCCAGCATTGGAACCATACCTGTTCTCTTGGGCACACCGTATTCTGCAGCCCTCCTTAGGGATCACCAAGCCCAAATGCATCCTCAGCCGACAGTTGGTGGGCCCTGTGTGGGGCCAGACATGAGTCCCTGGGTGCATGATGGAATATTTGATCTGCAAGAAGAGAAAGGCACATTTTTTAACCCATTCCATTTCACAACCATGCTGCTGGGAGTCAGGACTTCATTTAGTCTCATCCTCGGTGATGGGTGAAAAGTGTAATGCCATCTTTTGTTTGAGTTTCAGCAGCAATTCTCTCTCATATCCTAAAGGCATTTAATACTATAAAACATATGTCTTGTGGTGTGTGTGTGAAAGCAGGGGTGCATTTATATGTGAAAGTACACAATTTTAATTTTACTTAAATTAACTAGTATTCACAGTTCAGGCTGAAAATAATTATCTTCTGTCTACACTCAGAAAAAAATACCTTTTTTCCTATGGAAAGATTTAAAAGGATGGACAATAGGAGACACAAATCTGTGTTCATCAGACTGGCCAGCCCCTCTCAGATGACATGACTGTGGAGGTGACTGTCAGCCTTGGCTGCAGCAACCCTGAGAAAGTGGAGCTCAAGATCATGAGAAAATGGAGAAAGTAAAAAATCAGAATTACTACCTGTTCAGGAGAGAATATTTGGTCTTACTCAGGGATCTGCTGGGAAAAATCCCATGAGAGAAGAGGAGTCTAGGACAGCTGGTTGATTTTTAAGTAGCACCTTGTCCAAACTCAATAATTCCTATGTGCAGGAAGCAAGGCAACCCAGAAAAAAAGAAACACAAAAAGGAAGAATACAGGAGGTGGAAGCAGGGTCAGGTCACCCAGGAAGACTGTAGAGACACTCTCTGCAAGGGCAGGGATGAGGCTGGGAAAGTCAAACTCTCCTGCTGCTGAATCTGGAGACAGAACTGAAGGGTAACAGGAGAGATTCCTACAAATATCTCAGCAATAAAAGGAAGTCTAGGGAGAACATGCCCAGCTACTAAACATGACAGAATATCTGATGACAAAGGACATGGAAAAGGCTGAGGCACTACACGTCTTCTTTGCCTCAATCTTTGCTGGTCTGACTGACTTTCAGGAGTGCCAGGCAGCCGAGACCAGCGAAACAGACTGGAGCACTGATGAGTGATCTTCTGTGGATCAGGTTAGGGAACATTTAAACAAACCCAGCAACCTGGTTCATGGATCCTGATGGGATCCATCCATGAGGCCTGAAGGAAATGGATGATGTGAATCCATACATAATCCAGGCAGTCTTTGAAAGGTCACTGCCACCAGCAGAGGTCCCCTGGTAGAAAGGAAATGTTCCTATCTTCAAGAAGGACAAGTAGGATGGTCTGAGGAGCTACTGTCTAGTCAGCCTCACCTCACCTCAAACCTTGGAAAGGTGATGGAGCAAGAAATCCTGAAAACAATTTTCAAACACAAGAAGGAAAAGAATGTACCTGGGTGTAGCCAGTAAGGGTTTATGAAGGGGATTCTGTACTTGACCAGCTTTCTGTGGTGAGGCTTCTAGCTTGGTGCATATTGTTTATCTCAACGTTAAGTCTTTGAACATCCTAATCAACAAAGTGAGGAAATAGAGTCTAGATAAGCTCCCAGTGAAGAGGATTGAAACCTGGCATTTAAGCCAGGCTCAACAAGTTATGATCAAAGTCCAGCTGAAGGACACTCATCAGAGGTACATCCCAGGGCTCAGTGCTGGGTCCAGCACTGTTTAAGAGCTTCACAGTGACTCAGAAGATGGGACAGAGTGCATCCCCCTCAGCAAGTTTGCAGATGATAGAAAATTGAATAGGAATGGCCAATACACTACTTTTTTTTTTTCCCTGCCTTTCATAAAGACCTTGGCAGGATGGAGAAAGGAGGAAATACAAATCTTAAAATATTTGACAAAAAGCAGCATGAAATTCTGCACTAGGGAGGCATGCACCAATACAGGCTGATGGACAACTGTCTGGAAAGCACCTTTCTAGAGACTGTGGGGTCCTCACAGCACCCAAATTAAACAGGAACCAGCATTGCAGCAAAGCCACCAACAGCTTCCAGGGCTGCAGTATGGAGAGCTCTGTTAGCCCACTGAAGGAGGTTATCCTTCCCCTAAGAGTTCATGAGATGTCTTAAATGTTGGACCCAGTTCTGTGCTGCCTGCTGTGAGAGAGACATGGACACACTGGAGCAGGTGAAGGGGTACAAAGGGGATTAAGGGATGGGAGGATCTAACATACAAGGGGAAGCTGAGGTAGTTGGGGCTGTTCAGGCTGGAGAACATAAGGTTCAAGGAAGGATCTTATCAATGCATTTAAATACCTGATGAGAGGAGTGAAGAAGGCAGAGGCAGGCTCTTCTCAATGGCATCCAGGGAAAGGCAAAGAGGCAATGGACACAGATTGAAACACAGGAAATGCCATTTAAGCATAAGGAAACACTTTTTTTACTGCACACAGGAACAGGTTGCCCAGAGAGGCAATAGAATCTCTAACCTCAGAGGCATTCAAAACCTGGCTGGACACAGCAACCTGCTCTAATTCATCATACTTTAAGCAAGGGTAATCTTCACATGTCCCTTCTCTCCTTGACCTTTTGGATTCATTCTACAGCAACTCGGGGTACAGGAAGCATGAATAATGCATGTTTGCAACTGAGAAATCTGCACATTTGGCTGGGACAGAGTAGTTTTGGTAAATGTTACAGATTAAAGTGTTGCATGCTCTTCAATTGTTAACAGAACCGGCAGAACACAGCATGTGCCTCCTGTCTGAAGGGTTTTTTTGTGCCTCTGAGCTGAGGTTTCAGCTTACTGGCAGTGTCTTATGACAGCAAGTGATGAGCTCCAGTGGCTGCGGTGAACACAGATCCTCCCACCCAACTCTGCTACACTGTGATGTGTCAGACCCTAACACGATGCAAACAACTGGTGATGTTAGGATGCTTACTAATATCTGAGCTAAACAATTCTGCAATGCTAATATGCCAGCACTGAACATTGATTGCTGTCATGTACATTATCTGTCCAAGCAGATCAGTCTGGATATGTCTGTCAATTATATCTGCCTGCTGTGCTTCAGTGCTATAGGTAAATTGTTCTAAACTACCAATGAGTTGTACTATGGCTACAATGTAAGAAATGTCCAGAATTAAAACTAGCTGTGATCCTTTTAGTTTACTGCTATTTTTAAGAAGAATGTTACAATTTTGATCACTTTTTATTGTTCTACAGTGTCTCAGCAGCACTGAGCAGGTAGTTGACTATTTTACATTTCATTTATCTTTGTCACTACATGAAGTTACCAAAGCATCCAAATAGTCTATCCACCACAGAATTCTTTATTTCCTGATTGTGTTTGTTCCCATTGCTTACCGGTGCTTCCATATGTGACTAGGGATCAGCTGATGGAGGTTTATTTTAGCAGTAACATCTGAGTCATGGCTAAGATAAAACTAAAATTGCCCTAGGCATCTCATAATAGTGGATGTAAAACTTTAGACTTCCAAAGCACAACTTTTCAGATTATTTTACATTTATATGTTCAAAATATGTGACTACAGCTACAGCTGTAAAGATACAACATCTCTGCAAACCATATGATGGTGATAACGTGTAGGGCACCAAGAAGTTATGAACAAAACAGTAGCTCTCAAAAAGAATCTGCTCTCAGGGAGGGATCCACTTTGGCTCTGGATGTGACTGAGGGCAGTTCTCTTGTAGCCACATTGAGTGTGATGACTTCTAATCAGTTATATTCACTATAACCTGCCTTTGCAACCAATCTATGGAACAACAGCTTTTGTTCATTCCCACAGCAGTAGCCACCCAGTGCAGATCTGCACATCAAAAGCAAGGGACTGGTCAAAAAGATGAACACATACACTCAAGGGTCTGAATTAGGGCTACATTAGCACAGTGCTTTTCAATTTTTGCATCCTTAATTTTGCCATGTGAAGGAAATTCTCACGTAGTCATTGTAGACAAAATATAATAACGTGGAAAAAAATGAAAACTTATGTCCTACACAACCAATGCATGTGCATTGACCTATACAGGTCTACTGCATGATTAAGTGAGGTTTACTGATAGCTGAATAGTCATTGTAGACACTTGAAACAAATTTTGTTGGTGCCCACAGTCATGGGTGTAAATTTTCTTTCCTTCACCTTCAGGAAAGAAGCATGTGGCAGCGCTATTTGGCTTCCACAATGTCATTCTCCCTCTGTCTAATGCAGCCAGGCTGGGGGAGACAGGTGAAGTTTATCACAGTGAGAATGTGGCCCACTAAATTAGTCATGTAAAGTGAGGTTCAGATCAGAAAATAAAGCTTAGGTTAGAAAGGACCTAATCCAACCTCCTGCTCAAAGGAGGTTAGGCTATGAGTCAGATCAGGTCACTTCAGGCTGAGGTTTAGTAATGCTTTACTTATTGGTTGACCCATGGCAAATAACTACTTACCTACCATGAGCTCCCAGGAAACAGAAGGTAAAATGGCTCAGCTAAAGAGTCCACAGAAAGACTTCAGCTAGCATATTTCACCTGGCATTTGCTGACAGTTAAAATAGGGCATATTTTATTATTAAGTTTATCGTGTGCTTGAGGCGCCATTAAATATACCAAAATTGTGCATTCCTCTATACATGTCCCTCTATTCCTTAAAATCACTTGCTCCCAGCATTAAGAACTTGCAGAAATGAAGAAATTTGCCAGGTACCTGCCCTCTTCTGCAGCCAGTAGCTTCTGGGAATCTTTCCAATAAAGCGCATGTTTTCGGAACACTTTTACAAGCATTCTCATTTTTTCTTCCTAGTGAAAATAATGGATAGAGCATTGGTAAGAGCAATGAATGAACATTTCCATTTTCTGCTTTGCAGAAGAGCAACAAAGCTGCCAAAGACCTGACACTGAGAGACAGGTAAATATTACTGTTCTCATTTTAGGACTGTGCAACCTATGTATCTCCATGTTGTAATATCATAGCAGCCTACACATTTTACTTTTACATTATTTGTGAACACCAGGCTTTCTACCATTAAAAACTGTTATTTTGAGCATACAATCACTAACGTGGATGCATAGGAAAAAATATTTAAAATGCCCCCAGTATCATAAAATTTCAACACCAGATTCTATTTTGATATAAATTTGCTTTTAATATTTTATTTTACAGTACTCTTTCATATGTGGAGTTTAATAAGAATTTAAGGTCATTCCAAGAGCTGGGCCTCCCAGTGCACAGCTCAGTGGCAGGGCAGCAGGCACATTAAAGTCATATCCTTTTGCTCACACTGTTTCTGAATGACAGAACTCCCCTAGCTGGCAACCCAGAACTGAGGATGTGCCTTCTCCCAGGTCCCCATCCTCCCTCAGGCTTACCTGTACTATGCATTACCAGGTAAAGGGTTGGCAGCCTTGCTAGAAGAGGAATACCCTCATTGAACAGTTAACATACTCAAGGGACCCTTAGAGGTATTTGGGGACAACATGGTTTAGAATAAAGAACTCCTGCTCATTGTCACAGGGGTCCCAAACACGGTTTTATCAATTCCCTTCCTCTGTACATACTGATTACAAAAACAGTTTTAGAAAAAGCTGTGTTGATACTTCTTATTACACTATGGTTATCTGAGATCATGAAATTGAGGAAAGAGAAGAAATACAGAATGTTTTACCTTGTTGCCATAAGGTAAACTGGCTCCAGTCTCCTTTTTCCCGTAGGTTCTCATCTTCAGGCAGGAAGAGGCTTTGTTTTTTATCCATCACAGCAAGACCCTCATCCCGAATGAGCTTCCAGTTTTTCTCTAAGGACTGTTGTGAGAGCCATGTCACTGCACTGAGAAATTACTGTGTTTGGCTTTAGTACCATTTTTATTTTTTCCTGCCATTATTAGCTTTTTTAATATATTTAAAGGCAATAAAAGAAAGTGTTTGTCTTTATTATGAAGTTGCTTTAAATTCTATTCCCTTCTGACATGTTAAGGCAGGAAAAATAACTTTCACACCAGTCTTCAGATTCAATTACATTGGGATTGTAAGTTTTCAACAATAGCCAGCCTCTTTGCAGACCAGGCCTCACTTTGACTTGCTTTTTGATGAGCCTAAGGGCTCTTTAAGTGATCATTTTGTATTGCAAGCTAAATGTATTGATCTTCCTAAATGCTGTGCATGTGACCCTGGAATCATTCCTGCAACTGGAAAACCACTTACATAACCTGGAACTCCAGGTGTTGGAAGAATATTACAGGCCAAAGAGGCCAAATTTAAACACACCACTTGAGTTGAAGTTTATGATTGAAACCTTCAAAAAGGCTTGCTGAGATTCACTTGCATGTGTTGATGCTATTGCAAAAAGTCATATACAACTTGAAATGCCAGGTGATCATTTATGGATACAATGATTGAGAATGTGTGAGCTGCCTAACACTTCATACATACAAATTCACAAAATAGCAGAATTAAATTTTTTGTTCTCTGCTGCTCAGAACATTATATTTAGAGAAATCAGATAGCTTAGAAAACCTTTTATTCTACCAATAATAAGTCATTTTAATGTTATAGCAATAAAAATGGAAAAACCACAGTATAACAATGGATCTGGATAAAAGTAACTTCAATTTCCCAGAAGCTTACTTTTCTCACTAAACCTTATTTTGGGTGAATAGTTTTCATTTTTCCTTTGTGCTCTTGAACAATGCATTTCTGTAAGACATTTTCAATCCATTTCACACTGAAATAAGTTATGGTATGTTCCCACACTACCTCCTTATATGATGAGTAAAAGGTGATATAGGTGCCAGGTGATAGAAGTGCCCCCTTTTAGTCTTAAAACTTCACATGTTTATTAGCCATCCTCATGTAAAATAAACAGTTGCATTTTCCACTTGAGTCTTTTTTACTTAAAGGAGAAGTTGATCTGACAAAATTGGTTCATATTGCTAGATCATAAAAGGCTCAACAAAGCAAACTTTGCCTAGAACACGTTGTCTATAATACAGCTACTTTCTCCCACTAGAGCAATTTTAGCTGGGCTAAAATGTATGAAAATATGGATTTTACTTCTGTTATTACAGTAATCTCTATCATAACAAATTGGTTTTTTCTCTCGCCTATCAAAAAATGGGAAAGAACACTTATTTTTCCTAGGGTATTCATGTTATTCTCCCTCATTGATGGTTTCTATAACACTCATTTAACAGCTAGCATTAAGTAAAATTGCAAAGACTTGTTTTGGAGATGTTTGGTTTTTTTGTTTTTTTTTTTTTTGTTTTTAGAATACTGACTTTTCCAAAATGTAGGCTACAAAAAAAGATTGAAAATTTCCACCTAATCAGAGATGTATATGAGAACAGTGCTGCTACTTATTCAGCACTACCCTACCTACAAAAGGAAATGCCAGCTTCAGTACTTGTTTTGCACTGGCTGGAGAAGAGAAAGAAGAAAATAACCTACACTCACACCAGCCTCAATTTAAAGTGATATAGAGCAACAAAACTTTAGAAGATACTCCAAGTTCTTCTGTGCTTCCTCAAACTCCTCCTACTTCCTCAGCTGAAAAAAGGTAAAGAGGGAGCATTGATCCATGCAGACAAGATGACACACGAAGAGCACTGGTGGTCCAAGGCATTGTAGGCAACAGCTGCTCTGTCACCTCTACTCTCTCTCAAGTGCCACAGGTTGAAGGTTAACCTATAAAGGTGAGTGTTTGTCCTTGTGTCTAAAGGCTCCTTCCCCAACATGTTAGATACAAATTTATTTGAATACATCTCATCAATTTTGAGCTAAATCCTCAATGGTTTTAGACATAAATTGCTCAGCTATCAATAGGGTTTCTGTCCTGAAAACATAGACCCCCATCTGTAAAACACACTGAGAGTGCTTTATAATGACCAACAGACAACTCCTAGGGAGAAATAAAGTGGGGAGTTCAAACACCACCCAGCCTTGGTCCCCCTGATACTACAGACTCTCAGGGATATCTTGAACAGTAAGAACACAAAAAACCATTCAAGCATGTTTCAGTCCAGGACTTGGACTCACAGCTCCTGATCTAAGAGTTGGTTATCTGCAGGAAAAAAAGTTAAATGTACTTATGGCTCCATGATATGCAAGGATTCAAGCTCCAGGTTAGAGCAAAAAATTAATATTATATTTAGTGCAGTATCCTGATTACAACTGAAAAATCAGGAGGCAACAAGCACTGGGAGCATATGTACTTGTTTGGTAGCAGCTGATTCCCATAAACCTCCATATGGCTTTTTAAATACAGTTTCTAATAACAATTGAAGTTTACAGTTGCTGTACATCTGGCAATAATGTAGATTTTATTTAAATAGGGATTGTTTAATATTGGAGGTTTTTATGTGAGACTATTCCATTGAAAGTATCCTTACTCTGTGCTGTCAAAGCCTTTCAATGTGTGGTTATAAATGACACAGGAGGAGATTAAGAGGTGGTTACCCCTCATGTGAGGCATAACTACTGACCACACATCCATTTTAATTCACTGAACTATAAAATAAAATTGTGGTGAAGGGTTTAATGTACTTCACTCTGTTATTGAAACAGAACAGGAAAGCATTCACAATCAGTTACCACATCTCCACTGGGTAAGGCTGATAACCTCCAAGCAAGGGGCAGTGTTTTAAACTGCTTAAAATCCAATCACTCACAGAGCTTAAACCTCAGCACTTGTATGCATCATCTTTGTTCTTTTCAACACAAGCCTCCCCTTAAAGCATCCAACCACACTTTAAATACACATTTCAATTTAATTTCTTCCTTGCCTATGAATGTTTAACTATTATTATCAAAACCATTAAGGCCCAGCTGTCAACCTGTGGAAAACTATAAAGATATGTTCTGTTGCCAATACTTTCATTGTCTTTCTGCACTTTTCTTGAAGCACTTGAAAATTTGTATAATAAAATCTAAGCCATCAGAGAAAAGCAACAATACAAGATCTACTTTAATCAATCAGTAAATTGTAGTAAATTATTGGCAAAGCATCATCTGGGTCCTTTCCAAATGTCAAAGGACACAACATGCAGAAAGGACAAAGTTAATTAAGTCATTGCCTACATATTAATTTCAGACCAGTGGAAAGTCTCTAGGATCCAACACCATTGTATCACTTGTGTTATTTTTTTTAATGAGCACCAGAATAGAATAATGCTATAAATGAGGTTCTACAGAAGGTACTGGAGAAAGATGCAATGACTCAGTAAGACTGGCTGAGGAAAGCTAGGATTGCAAAGGAAAAGGATGGGTTTTCAAAGAAGAAAGTAAGGTTTCCTTTCAACTGAGGTCAAAAGGGGAAGAACAGTTTCTTGAATTCCCAGATCCAAAGGCCTGTAAATCACAAACATTATTAGAACATCTCTACATAAATCACTCACCACACCCTTCCTAATATTTTGTATTTTGTTTGTATTTTCTTCTCCCTGAGAAATCAGGTGCCTCTTCCTATTTTTCAAAGAAAAAACCTTAAGCCTCAGTGAGCTCGAGAGAGATTTAAAACTCCTCTTCCCTTCAGCACAGTTCCACTCATTAAGATCTACAATGCCCTGATAAGTGTTACTGAGATATTCTCAGTCTTCCCTGCCTCCTCCCCCCCCCCCCAAAAAAAAACCCAACCCAAACCCCCCGTCCTTAAGACATCCAGGCAAGCAGGTAATATTAAAAGAGATAAAGAATGAGACTGTCTTTTTTTAACCTTACCCACCAGGAAGTTAAGCATTAGGACCCATTTTTTAAGTAAAGCAGTAGGACAGTTACCACCAGAAAAGGAGACATGCCATGCTTAGACAGTTATTTAGCACTGTAAAAATGAATCATCCCGTGGAAATACCCTTTTCTTTCACTTGCAAACAATGCCACTAGCACGGACAGTATGTCTCACTCTGTATGATTACAGCTACTTAAGCTGAATGCCCCTCAGAAGGAAGTTATTGAACTGAGAATACCGTAAAAAGACACTTTTCTCTTTAGACTTTCTGTGGAAGAAGCAAGGCAGTGTCAAAATTCACATCTCCATCTCTAGGCCCAAGAAACTAGATGACCTTTCATAAGAAAATCAAGCCAGGTCTGTGCTGTAAGATATCACTGACCACAGCTGTGCTGGTTAATGGAATGAACCAAAGAGAGTTCAGCCTTACTACTGCCCCAGCCCCAAATAAATGCTCAGTTAGCATTATTAAGATACCAAGTTCTTGGTATAGATATAGTTCATTCCCATTTAACAAGCAGTGAAACTCAGAGACAGGGTCAGGGCCTCCAGTGCTGTGTACAGTGTCAATGTATACAGTATATATCCATATTGAATTCTACCACAGTGATTTGGGAGCATTTCCCACACAGACAGAAGAGGAATGTGTTGAAATGAAGCAGTAGGAACTAACTGGTGATTGGTTTCTGCTTTGTGAGAAGGGGAAATATTTTTAACTAAAACATGTACAGAAGTTGGAGTACTTCAGAAATTAGAAAACTAATGTCATCAACAATGTTTTGCTGCTTCCTGAAGAATACTACTTCTCATCTTGCTTCCAGTATTGTATGTAATTAGAATTGAACCTGCTTTCTTTCAAAACTTCAAGTATTTTCTTGAGTTACAAAAAAACCCCAACAATACAAATATTTGTCCTGATGCATATAACTACATTTTGGCTTTATGCTTTAAACTGTGAGTGTTGTCTTAAAGATCTTACTGCTCCCAAATTATGATACCTGTGCAAGTAAATTACCAGTCATATTGCTAATAAACATGTACCACCAAATGATTGGAATGAAAAGGTATTATTGAATTCCAGAGAGACAGCTGCACTGTGGAGGTCAGGGGTGAATTTTTATCCTTGCTGGTTTTCTGAGCAGCTCTTCTCTCTGAGAAGCCACTCAAGATGCTGATCCAAACCAAGGCCTCCATTTATATGGTCTGATTCATCTGAAAAAAAACCTTCAAGGTGAAGCTCTGGCCATTTTACAACATCAAGTGAATTCTTTCACCCTTCAAAGCTGACTCATGCCAAGGGTGAATGGATCATTACCTTCTGTGACATAGGAATTTGAAAGGCTTACATGTAAGGAACTGTAAAGCATCACTGCATGTAGCTCTAAAACACTAATCAAATAATATTAATATTTCCTTTTTGTTTGACAAAAGCATATTAAGAAGTTCCCAGTTTCTCCATATCTTTTATGGCAAGAAGCATCCATTCTCCACATACTTCAAGAATTAGTTCACTATGAGCACATTTCATGTGCTAGCCCATAAAGCTCCCTGCTTCTTGGTGTGGCTGAGATCACATTGGAGAATCACACTTTAATCTAAATTTCTAGCCTTATTTTTGTTGCCATCAAAACCATAACAAAGAGCAATCTTCCTTTTTAAACTACTTTTATTTTTTTTCTTAATAACCATCCTTCCATAGTGTTTTTTTAAAAGATGCTATGTAATTAATTATAAAAGAAACAACCACTCTGAAGGAATTTGTTCCTCACAAATATACGTTTTTGGGTTTAAATCATTTATCCATAATGGTTTTTCTAAACCACACACCAATAATTGAAACATACAGGAAAAAAAGGCTCTTCCTAATTTTTTAGGAATTATTATTAGAATTGTAGTAAATTAATAAAAATCAATGCAATTTTGGAAATAAAAGCTATTGTTATGAACAATAACCACACTACTTGTGTTGCATTAAATAAATAAAAAACCTTTTAAAGAATTTAAATTCTGCATTATTATCTTTTGTTAAATCCATCACTGGGCATCTACACTTGTTTCTCTCGTGCAATTAAAAGCTTCTAAAGTCACTAAATATTACACAAGAGCTCAAAAGCACAGCCTTTCCTGACTAATTATAAATTCACAATGGGTATTCCAGACATTACCAAATTGTGCTGTCATTTTCCACTTGAGATGTTACATTTGTCTACCATGCAAATTTTGTATTTATTAATAATTTCAGACATCTTGTTCCCATTCTCAAATTTGAAAATGTCTAAGCATATTTTATAGTGTCTTATTTAATTCTTGTGCTCAGTCTGACAGTCCTGTCTGGAATTCACAATCAGTAGTTCTGACCTTATTGATTAGCATTTTCTCTGCTTAATAACTGAAATTATAGCAGTAATTTTAATAAAAACAAAAGTATAATGAAGCCTTACCTTCACCAGTTCTGTATATCCAGTTTCCCTTGCTGTCCACCAAGGCTGAGCTTTCAGTCCCTTGACATTGTAGAGGGAGCGCTGCCAAACTGATGCAAAGTGACCTCTTTGGTATCCAAGTTCATACCACTTGTATGCCTAAAACATTGCAGTTGTAAACAACCAAATTCAAATCAGCCAAGCTCCTACAGGAAAAAAGTAACACTTCCTGGCAAGACAGCAGAGTGTCTCTTCGGATGTTGGGGTTATTCTTTTAATAAAATGTACTAATGAATACTTTAAGGAAAAAAAACACAAACAAACAAACCCAAATAACAAAATTGATCAGTTGGCCAAGAGAGTCCAGTCCAACATTAACAAAACAGGATAATCTTCTCACAGCCATTCACATCAAATATGGGCTGGTAATGCATGCCCTTGGACCCGGAATATCCAATTGTTTCTCATCTTATTCAATTTCATTTTCTCTGTTTCAATCCTCTACCTACAAGTGAAAAATGACTGTCTTCTGCTGCCAGTAGAGATGCTGTGATGATGAAAACAATGATGACTTTGCAGATCTAAAGTGTTAATTATCTAATACTTAAATGCCCTTAAATTTCTTCAAATATTTTTTACCACACCCTAACTGATCACATGACAGAAACCTGATGAAGTTAATACAGGACCTTTTCTTGTCTTTACTCTCCCTTTACACAAGTTGTTTTACCCCTGCATAGCAGCAAAGAAAGAAAATTAAATTCTTGGAAAAAAAAGATCCAGCATTTGTAGTACTGTGATAAACCACATGGAGAGAAAGTTACACAGAGCTGCCTCCTTCCCACCCAGCGCTGCTGCTACAGCTGCAATATTTCAGATAACATAACTTAAAAAAAAAATCCTTCAATGAACAAAAAAATAAACAACCTCCCCCCCCCAAAAAATTAAACAAACCCAAAAAACCCCCAAAAATCCGGACCACAAACAAAAAAAAAAACAGGACCGCTAAGTAGGGAAATATGATAACAATCATTCCAGAGCAGAGGGACTGAGGCAGGCAGCAATCCCTGCCTTGAACAGAAACTGGCCAAAGTCCTCTTTGAGAGTCTGTAAACTTTCTTCAGGTTTTTGAAAAATGTGGTACTCTGATCTTTATAAGTCTCCCAAAGTATGGAGCAAAGTCTGCAATACATTGTTTCCCTACAGTATTTATCTGAAGTACAAAAAAGTAGTGTGGATGAACAGAATAACAGCAGATCATATATAAACTGCCATCTTTTTCTCCCTAGAGAAGCTCAGTAAAATTGTGCATGGGTCAAAAAAATAATAAGGTAATACACAAAGATAATACACAGCATATCTTTAAATGTTGATGTTATCTTGGTTAACTTTCTGAAATGGAAGCATTAAGATTTATAATAACATTTGTTCCCCAAAGTTAAAATACCAGTGAGATATCAAGTGATGGTTCATGCTGACTGCCTGCACACAATTGCAGTGTCTGGAGTTAGCCCAAATGATAAGGGGAATTATTTGTTTCAGCCCCTGAGTGATGAGTATGAATGTTGCTGCTCTTTAAGATACTTCAGCTATTATTATGATGTGTAATACAATTAATTTTTGTTTATTAGAAGAACTGTGCTACGGAAATTGCCTTTATCAGGATGGAATAGGGTCAGGCTGCCTCACTCATCCTTTCCATTCCCAAGACTCAGTGAAAAATTTATTTTCTCATGCAGGTCTTGGCAGGAGAACATGGACAGCTACAACAGTGTAGCTCTTCTTTCCAGGACAGAAATTGTTTGAGATACACCCAGTTTATACATTTTGTGTGAAAAGTGCTTTGTTGTGTAATAACTTCCATGGTTTTAATTTCTCTTTTCTTAAGCCAGTATGGCATTTTATTAAATTATAGTTGGAAAGGGCATACTCAATACTGTTCCCCTCACATTTCCCAAGGCCACATTCATAATTTCTAATTTAGCTCTAATAGATGAATATCTCCTTTCAACAAACCTTCAGTGATGGCAATTTCACATCTAACTTAAATATTGATCTGTTTCCTTGATTAAATCTTGAAATTCAGCAAGTCTAGCAAGGTCAGTGAGAAAAATTTAGCTGAACAATGGACTTTCCACTGATAAATTTAGAAGTCTCCTCTATCCCAAGAAGTTCATTTGTCATTAATTAAACTTTTTCTACAGCAGATTTGGCCATTAACTCCATAAACATTAACACATTATTATCCTGGGGTTAGAGATGCTGTACATTAATTACACCTGCGTGGTACCTTTATTCAAACAAACGGCAATGGGGTGTTCTAGGCTCAGCAACTCAACCCAGAATGTTCCATGGAAATGTACAGGGATTTGAGAGAGGGAGACAGAGTCAGAGTGTGAAAGCAGACTGTGTGTGCATGTGTTTCTAAGTAAGATGAAGCAAACTAATTCTTACTAATAAATGAACAACTAAAAAAAATGTCATTGGAAGAGTATTGAGGGAAGGCAATCTAGCTTAAAATTCAGATATTACATTCTAGATCTGCTGTATGTATAAAGTATGGTAATGAAAGTTCCATGAATTATTAAAAAAAAGGTAAACTGTTGAACTAGACTTGAGAAAGATCACATACAGTGGCTTCATCACAGCCCACTTGTCTACAGTTCATACTGGAGAACCACCTACTGACTGGGCCACAGCACTAAAGGGGTCAGCATTTTTTACAGTTTTTTAGGTATTAATATTGCACACATTACTAGTTAAGTAATTAAAAAGCAGTGATTTTCATGGCTATTTCTACTCTGATTTTTAATGCTTATTCTTTTCATATTTCCCACCTAGGAACTGGATTTCTTTTTTTGCTGTTGTTTTTAAATTCATGCCCATATTGAAGTACATGACTAATCAGAGTCTTCAAAAAAAGTCCTTTGCTCCCCTTTCATGACCACAGTGGAAAGTCATACACTTAAATTTCACTTTTAAGTATAATTTGATTTCAAATAAACAAAAGACAAACTTATGGCTTCCAGCATCATATGTTTGTTTTTGTTGGCCACTCAACAGATACACAGTACAAATTTCTGTTTTCCTGATTGGTTTACTAATTTAGTTATTGAAAAACTTTCATAACTCAGCCCACACATTCAGTCCTCTCCTGATCCTCTTTTATCTCATACTCATTGGTGCTTTTTCCTTGGAAAGAAAGGAAGATTTACAAAACAGTGTTATACAAGAACTTCTATACAGTAATACACATGTAACTGATTCTTTTAACTCTCATTAAAATCTGTGTTGTAAGTGACATAAGCAGAACAGTTTCTAGAAACATTTAAAATTTTTGTAAGTCTTTAGTCCCTTATTTCAAGATGCCCTATGCCAGTTTCAACATTTCCAGTTAAATCTAAAGCAAGGGATGCAAAGAGATTGTATTGTAATGCCTACAACAGAGTTTTTGCTGCTGATCATCTTGACTTCTACACATGCATGCTGGATTGTTGTTGCAATTGGACTACTCTTGCTTTCAACACTAAGCCCATTATTAAATGCTTTTCTGGGTTCTGCAGCCACTCACAGATTTAGATTTTAAAGAAAGAACATGTTAAACATGTACCTGTTTGTCTCCCATTCTCTGTAATGCATCACCCAGATGAAAATAAAAACGTCCATCATCTGTGCCAGGATCACCAGACTCCAGTCCTTCCTAAAATTACATAAATAAATACATGAACAAATAAATAAAAATGAAAGGTATAAGAAAACTTACAGGACTTCTGAAAGAGTTCATTTGATTGCTGTAAATAGTCTGTCAATCCTATGCAAGAGACAGGCTATGAAACTAGGTAAAAAATGTAACCACCACGGTACCCTGGAACTTAAGCTGAATAAGTATGTCAGTCGAAAGTCATTGAGAAACTTTATCAGTTTTCCAAATCCCCCAGCCTCTCCCTTCAATCCTCCAAGACAGAGGAATATTCAGAGATGGATACTTGCCCCTGACCCTATAAATATATATACACAAGCATATTATACAGCTGGACCAAGGTTTTATATTGTAGTATTTCTTCTCAAACCTTCAGAAGTATACATAAGCCTTCTCTGCATCTTTCAGGAACCTTAGATTTGCAGCATACTACCAACCTCAAAGAATCTGAGGCTCTGAGCTCTGTACTTCAGGTTAACCATTAATAAAACCAATATGTGATGTTTAAGAATTGATGATTTTCAATGTACAAGTTTGTTCCAGTCTGTAAGCAGTGATACACCAGTATAACTCCAACAAATAGCTTAAGCAGTGATTAGTAATTAGCACACTTCTAGTCTGACATATTTCATACGGTCCAATTCTACTGTTTGATGGTAAAACATTTACTGTGAGTGAAAAAGTACCTGCAGATAAGGTATGCTCTCTGCTATCTTGTTTTCTGCCTTCAGGATGAAGCCATAATGTACTTTGGCAAAGCCATCATTTGGAGCCAGACTTAGAACCTGTTTGAGAGAAAATTGACTAAATACACCTGTATGAATCTATGCAAATTAACAAACCTGTGTATGTAATACCACTTAGTAATGCAATGGTATTTTCTTCCATTACTGATTCTCGGGTAAATCCTTGGCTTGTCTGTGCGTTCTTTTCCTCATTCACTTTTGTGCTTTCTCCAGAAAAACCAAACTTTGAAGTCTCAGAAGTAAAATTATTTCAACAGAAATTGCTTTATTTTTCACTTGTCCTTTTCTACACTTCTGTCTTGAGTTATAGCATGCTTCATTGCAGAATTAAACCCACTATCAACACTTAAGTTACTTATTCCAGGTTGGACTAATCAGAAGGAAAGCAGCTACTCTTGAAAAAACCCGCAGCAGAAACATACCTGAAATAGTTTTAAATTAGATTTCCAATGTTAGCAAACTAGTTTTTGCAAGAGAAAGTACATGAAGCATAATGACTACAATTCAGAAAGAAGCTGCAATGTAATGCCAGCATCCTGAGACGGGGATCTGCAAACCCCGGAACACCAAGAGCACTCTCAGCACAGGGGTGAACTGGAGCACTCTCTGGTACAGTGTGCACTTTTCTGACCATGAAAAGAAGGTAATTAAAAGTCGACTGCAGTAGTGGCTCAATGTGCTTTCACACTAGAAGGTGATGGATAAATTATTCTTGCGTAGTTGTGTGCTGCACTCTTTGACCAAGACTAAGCATGCTAAATTCGGCTAAAAGATTTTGCACCCTCAACAAGATTCAGATCATATGTGAGTTTACAAACTGGCTTAATTTTGCAGAAAAGGGAAACTCATGGGAAAATGTCCAGAGATGGATATTTAATGAGGACTGTGGAAGAGAAGGATTTGTGTGTACAGGGACAGCTGTAGGAAAGGATCAATGTATGGGGCAGTGTTTCAGGGGAAGGATGTGTGAAGCTGCCAACCTGAATTCTGGAGCATGCACCCCCCCACCCCCCCCCCCCCCCCCACCAGTCAGATAATTTAAGTGCATTTGTCTTCCTCAGCCAAGAGCAAAAACTAGAGAGAATGTCTTGATCTACTTTTCAGGTCGGCATTTCTATGATGTACATATTCAATATCATTGTAGCTCTATGCAATATCAATTACATGGTTAAGTTAATCTGTTTTTACATCTCTTCTTTCCTTAAAATAAGGGTGGACAGTTTTATTAGGATAGACCTTCAACACGTCAGGATCATTACAGGAGCCTGGCAGGCAGTGGAATTCGAGAGGCTGGTATTCACTGAATGTCTAGACAGCTGCTAAACACAAAACAACAGACAGATGAGCAATTTCTCTTGCCTAAATCCATTTCTGAAGCTACTAAACTTATGCTGTGGATAAAATGCCTGCATACATTATAGTTATTTCCCTCTGCCTTTTCCAGTCACTGTCTGAAATAACTTTTCAATCAAAATAATTACAAGCAAAATCATAAGAAGTTTTCTGGATCAATTTCTCTCTTTTCTCAAATCTTAAACACACCAACTACATCCAAGCAAAACCAAAAATCACAGCCATGAAGGTACAAAATGTTATGAGTTAAAAATAGCAATATTTTACTTCTTTTCACAGAAAATACTTATTATGAAGGAACAAACAATTTGAGAATCTATTGAAAGTCCATAGTATGAGACATATTAGGAAAAAAGTACCACAGTAAGGATGAGCTTGATCTCTAGTATAAGATTACACTACCACCTCCTGCATCTTATGGCTTTTGACTACAGGATTCTGTGTATAATTATTTTGATCCAAGAATCTGTACCTGCAGGGTGAAATGAAATGACTGACAGAAATATTTATTAGGCACATAATTTCGTTACAGTTTCTTTGACTATAGGATAAAGCTATCTGATTAATTAAGACAGAATAGAATTTTCTGTATTATGGTTCATTTAAACTATGCCGAGTTGCATTAAGGAATGATCTACATTCAGAGCCCCTAAAGAGAAGCAAAGAGATACAATCAGCAGAAATTACACTGGAAGTATTTAATGTAAATTGTACCACTCTGTTGCTGTTGCTGCGTGCAATATTAATTATGTTTAGAAATAAGTTTTACTAAACTGCTCATAGCCCATTAAATATTAATCATGGATATAGAAATTAACCTCTGGGGCTATCAGAGACTAATTAGCCATGGCAGAGTACTGTGTTAATGTGGATATTCTGGTTTTGGTACCTGAGATAGCTCAATCAGAGCTGGCTTATGCCTGTCTCTATAATGCTGCACTGAACCATGCACACATGCCTCAGCATGGAGGCAGAAAAAGAGCTATTAGCTGAGTAACCAGTCTTACAAAGTTCTCTTTTGCTGTGTTTTTTTATAATCTGTGGATGCTTGAGCCAGGACTACTTTTAAAGTTATATTCTCTTCGAAAATAGAAATAGCACTGAATTCTACTAGGATTATCCTTAACATTATGTTTCCATGTCCCTAAGTGAATTCAAAAGAAAATGATTTAATATTAGAGGCAAAACTGAAATCCTCCCCAGCTGGACACCATTTTCCATATGTGGTTCAGCAAAAAATTCTGGCAAACACAAACTAGAAAAGTGTATTTTGGGCAAGTTATACTATACCACACTACAGCTGGAAGCAAAAAACTCTTTTGGTCTGAAGTTCAGTGTTTATACACATTATTTCTGTAGCTAAGGTAAGAAACATACATTAAAGACTTTTAAAATAAGCTACTAAGATGTAACAAATTTGGAAAGAAAAATAAGAATGGACTGGCAAATAGGTAAACTGACTACTAAATGTAAAGCTAAAGCAGAAAGTTTTCATCTACTAGGATTCCCTGGGCTTCTATTCAGTTCCTTGGAGATGATGCAAGCTCGGGTTAGTCTGGTCTGAAATGGCATGTACAGTGATCCCGTGTAGGGAACAGAACCTGTGCAGGGTTCATTGGCTGCATGTGCTCAGTGCATACTTAACACAGATCAGTAATACTGAATGGAGATTGAAATGCTGCAGCAGGAAGTAAAGATTTTGCCCATGAATCTAGCAGCTTCCCAGGAAATGGGAAACTTGGAGTTTAAGTTCCTCTGCAGAGAAGAGTGTTTAACTACTTGGGAATTTTCCTGAGCAGCAGAAACAAGTACCACATACACAGGAATTTAGACAACCACGAATAAGGCTAGAGGGAAATCAACAAAAAGCTGAGACTTCAGGTTGAATAAGGGGTATGCTCTCCTGAGGATGTGTACTGAAGTCTAAGATACCTGTCCTTTCTACATTAAGGAACACTTGAATAAAATGTATGAACATCCTTATATTGGGAAACAGAACACAGGATTCATAAATATTGGAGGTCTACTTTGCAGCAATGAGTTCATGCTCTTGTCTGTGCTCTCTTAACATTTTTGTATGAAAAGATTACACAAGTGAGGAGGACTTAGTCACACTGCAGAAGACTTAGTCACACTGCAGAAGTCTTCCAGCTTTTTTAAAAATCATGGGAAGAGCAGGATGTCTCCTTGAGGCCCTCAGAGCCACTATTCATTCTGCTCCCTTCTCTACCATGCAGAGAACCTGAGCACCTATGGTAGGAGCTCAAAACCAAGCACTTTATAAATATGCCTTGCAACAGCTGAGCAAAGCACTCCAGAGCAGGCCATGTAGCCCCTAAGCAATCTGCCCAAAATCATCCAAGATGCCTTCAGTAGAACCAAGAATCAAAGCAGGTACATATGAGATTCTCCCTGTTTCTTTGGGTATTCTATCTTAAAATCCTGAATTTACAAACTTATCCTGAATTACAACAACAACAAAAAAATACATTATTGTGATAGAATTCAGCATGAGTAATATCTAAAATACAGACAAACCCACCATGATTTAAAAAAAAAAAGAAAAAGAATCCAAAGCTTTAAAAAAAAATTATTTGTCCTCCTTTTACAATGACAGACCATCACTATGCTCTATTCTATTTCAGTGTTAGTGAACTGCAAAACAGAGCAATTACACTGGATAAAGAATGGAAAACAATATGTTAAAAGCACACTAGTTGCATATTTGTTCTTCATCAGAGCCATATATATTTCTTTTGAAGTATAAAAAACTCAGTATCAAAGTAATTATATAGCAAATTCATGACCTTTGTCCATGTATAAAAATCCCTGTGATTATTTATTGAGAAATTCTAACAATTATGTTGTTTGCAACAAAACACTGAATAATTGCATGTGAAAATCTTGCCTGAAAAGAGTATGTTTTTGTTTTCTCAAATTCCTTGCAGCCTGAGTAGCAGGTTTGTTTGATAAAGTCTACCTTTAAAAGCCAATATTTCCAATCCTCTGAGAAATTTTGACAGCAAGCCAAAAATTATTGGACAGAAATGTTTTATGGAAGGACCTAAAAAGTAGCCAAAGTAGCAAAGCAAACATTATTCTGGCAACATCTGAGACTACCAGAGGAGCTTGAGGAAAAAAAAATGGTATTCCTAGTGTTTGGCTTCTGCTTCCAACCATGTGGTTGAACATCCTCCTTCTCTCTGAGAAGCTATCAGAGATGAGAATCTCTTCAGCCTCCCAGATGTGGGGGATGGAAAGTTAAGCCTTTATTCTCAGGAGGTGGCACTAATCCTGCTGATCCCTTTCCAGCCTCCACAACCAGACAATTAGCAAGCCTGTCCTACACAAGCACCACGAGTGTGCCAACATCAACAGGACCATTCCTGGTCAGGTGTGATGATTTGTGCTCTGCCAATGATGTCAGACTCCACATCTGTCAGACAGCTTCCAGATGTTAACAGGGTTTCTAGATCACAGGAGCAGAGTGGCCTTTCATGGCAGTGAAGTTTCCTCAGCCAGATAACCACAGTATAAGACAGAAATATAAATCCAATGAATTGTCCATGCTACAAACAACATGAAAGAAAAACAGATTTTAAGCTGCTTATAAAAAGATGAAAAAACTAAGGTAAAATAGCTTTGTGAGAACTGATCTACTTGATTACATGGTTAGAAATGCTCTTCCTGTAAAGAAACTGGCTTACTTCTGCTTCCTTTGTCTTGAAGATTGGTTATCATTTTTTATAGTATGCATTACATATTACCTGTTACATACAACACATCTAGATGTGTTGTCAATACATTCCAGACTTGATTACCAGAAGATAGATTTTTTATTATTAGGCATATGGAAATAATCTGAATTCCTCTGTCAATGAGGAAAAACTTGGCATGACAGTATCAGAAAATACAAATTAAAATTAGAAGATAACTGCAGAAAAAAAAATTATATCTGCATTAACCCTTCAAAAATCTCACATGTGACATGTTTAAAAACTAAAAAAGTTAAAATCAAGCAATCTTTCAAATGAACATACAAATGTAAATAGTAATTTTTTGGCTGGAATGGAAACTCACCTCTTCATATACTTTCTTAGCATTGCTGTTATCTCCTATCAAGAGGTAACCAACACCAAGGTCATTCTTGAATGAAGTCTCACTGGGAAACAGCTGAACTAATTTCTGTAGAGTAACCAGAGAGCCCCTCATGCGACCTGAGTTGATTGAACAAGACTTCATTACCAGTGCAGATATAAGAAACAGTTGCAAGATGTTCACACAACATCTAAGGCAACACAAATTAGAGGCAAGTGGTTCACTTTCACTGACAATCAAGAGGGAGAACCCGGAAAAACTTGTGCAGACAGAAGCACATTCAGCAGCCTGGCTGTCACTGAGGGTGTAGCAGAAATGTCTCAGAGAATCACTGCAATCACACAGTGCTATGGCAGCCTCTTGTGGAGGACCCTTCACAGTGCAGAAATAACATTATTTAAGCTTTGGTTGCTCTGTCATGCACAGATAGCAAAGCGCTGGACAAAACTAAGTAAACATATATTAATAAACTTCACCTTGATTAGGTAAATTCAGTTGATTTCTAGTGTTAAGTAATAGTTCTACTCTACTTCTGTTATGAAGTTTATCATGCTATATATGCTTAAAATTAAGTATGTTCCTTGGCTTCCTAAATGAGGCCTTGCTAAGGAAAAGCAGGAACAAAACAACTTGATATTAAAAATCCAACCCATAGGAGCAGAACTGCTGATTTTGCCTCATATTCTAACCATCACCTCTCACACATCACAGAATTGAGATCTAAAACTAGAATCTAAACCTAAATCTTGGGGCTGTTCTTCCTGTGTTCAACTCCATTCTTCTCTATGCTTTCTGAAGTTTATTCTGAGTCTGTTTCCTCTGCTTATGCCAGTAATTTCCTCTTGATTTTCTTCAGCTGCAGTAAAAAAAGAAAATTTCTTTTTTTTCAGAGCAACCAAAATAAAAATTTTTGACTATCTATCATCATACTTTCTCATAGCATCTGCTGCAGCTTTCTACAGGCACTATTATCCTAAATTATAGACGCTAGTTCCCTAGAAAAACATTAAATAATGTAAAAATGGTTTTCATTTAAGATACTACGAAGACAAGTCCAACCAAAAATTCAATGGAATTGTCACCTTAAAATCCTTAGTGATGTCTTGAAAGCCTCACTCAGACAACTCCTGTAACTTTTTATACCATCCTCAAAACTTACCAAGGAACTGCTGCCTGTCTGCTTCTCGCTTCAAGCTCAGTTTTATCAGGTCTGAAGGGACATTTGGCAGACTAACCACCTCATCATAGGTGTTGATAGCTTGTTGCAGCATCTCATTGCTCCTCATTTTCTCAGCTAAGTCATCCTCAGACTAGAAAGAATAATAAAACCATTATTAGAACCCCTAATAATCCATTAGTCTTAAAACCAACGATTTTCTTACCAGGCAAACTATGCAATTGTTAGAATATGGATTCTGCTTTATGGGAAAGAAAACTAGAATTACCATTAAATCTTGTTACCTACAAACTTTGAAAGGAGAAGTATGAGAAAATTTGCACCTAAACATACATTAATACAGATTTTTGATTAATATTTGTAGAATTCATAATTGCTGCTTTCAAAAGCAGATGAAGCAATCTGTTTTATTAACACAGAAGAAATGCAAAATTTTGCCTATGGACTATTTGTATACTAAGCCTTACTTTGAAAGCAATACACAGGTCAAAACACACCCACAAACATTTTTATCTATTCTGACACATTTATTTACCCCTCTTTATTGCAAAATGAATTAGGAATTGCCTTTTGCCTTCCCTATGTTGATAGAATATGTATCATACAACTCCTTCAAAACTTAAATTTGAGCATCAAATTCAGAAGCAGACCAAAGGATATATGAGCTCTCTACAGTGCAATTACAGCTTCAGTGAATCTAACAGAATCTATGACTGATCTCACCTGTGGTAAGGCATGTTCACACTTTGCTTCCATAGCTGAAAAAGACTATGTCTCAAATGCAGAATTTTTAAAGCCTTACTTTGAATTGTTTATAGAAATGTATCTATTTTCACATGTTTGATGCATTCTTCTCAAGTACTTCTAAATCTATTGGCTGATATTCTTAAGAGCCATGGCAGATGTATCACAAGCATGATGGTGCAGAAGCTGTTGTTGATCTACTTAAATTCACTGTTGCATCAAATGAAATTGAATGAAATTGCTTCAACTGTGTTATCTCTATATGCTATAACAAATATCTGAAATCTCTTTGCACTTCTGTCCTTTAATTTTTTCCTTGAGTTGTTTTAAAACTTAGTATTGGAAATACCAAAAAATATGGTTACTCAGCCAAACAGTTCATCAAACAGCTTTCAGAGACAACTTCAGAAATCAGTTTTAAGCAATAACTTATTTTTTCTGATGTGAGCTCACTAGGAAATTTTTTTCTCCTTTTTTCAAAGGAATTGCAGGGCAAAAAATATTCCAGATCTATAACAAAGAAGTAAAAACTGTCAGAATAAAATCTGCATAACTCCACCTTATATGAGTAGTGATATAAATCATTTAAGGAGGTTAAAAACTATCCATTGTTCTTTTCAGCTGTAAATATGTTAATGAATTCTGTAGAGTATCATTTTATCTGGCTCGAGTGTAATTCAGACAGCAAATAAAGAATTGCTCATATTTCTGAAAAACACACCAACAATGAAATATTTTGCAGGTTTTTTTGGAAAACAGTTGCCTTTTAAATCCATTAAAGGATCCAGAAAAAATCAATCCTCATGTCTTATTGAAAATTGAATCTACAAAATTAGCATGTAATGCTGGCTCATACTTCAAAGAAAAGGAGAACTACACTTTTGTGGTGAATTCTTGACCTTCTTTAGCTTTAATCTTCAAGGCCTTTAACCATATCCTTTGCAGTTTTACTTTTAGTTGGTGATGAGAAACAGCAAATTTAAATGAATTTTGTTGGTATGAATACCCATTTAAAAATAATACTGTGTTACAATGCAAATCTTAAGAATAATCCATCTGTCTGAAGCCCCATGGTTTTCTTCTTCTTCAGACAGCTTAAACTTACACATACTGGGTTCAATAAAATTGCCATTGATAATATTAATATGACTGTTCAGTAAAATGACTAGTATGAACCTTAAAAGGCAAGAAAATGAATTTATTGTTGTTTTTACACACTTCCAGGAAATACACCTAATTATTTCTTCAGATCTTGGCTTGTATTGACCTCTCATGGATTACTAAAGTGGCAGTAGGCAACTACAAATTGCTGCAAATGGACAAATGAAGTTGGGTCACTGAGATGGGAATTCTGAATGAAAATAAATTTCATAACTGGCTGCAGTGATCTGCCCTTCTCCCCAAAGCCATTGAGGAGGCAGGAAGCATATTCTATTAGATATAATGAGTAGATTTGTAAAAACTGGTAGATAGTAAAACTGTAAGTTCATCATGGATATGAACAAAGTGGTCTCCTACTGTAAAGAGGCAAAGAGTTCAGCAAAATGTCACCACAGAGAGCATTGAAGTATTTGGCCTGCTCTGAATCAAGTGTGATAGATTTTTGGATAATCACAGCTTTGGTTTTAGCATGACTATTATTAACCAAGTGGAGACTGGTTGTGACTCCAAGATCCTCATAATTGTCTAACAGTACAATTCCTTCCTGCAGCGAGGGCTTCACTTTTTTATCTTGATTAACAGGAGTTCAAGGAGTTTTGTATTATTCCTAGTGCAGCAGGATTATCCTACTATTATTCCCTTTTGAGGCATCTCAGCACAACCTCAAAGTATTATAAATGCAGAGATTATTTTCTGATGCCTTCTGGGTTTCGGTTGGTTTTTTAATTTTTTTTATTTTTTTTTTTTTTTAAGGGAAACACCTGAAACATAACTCACTCTACAAGTAAAGCTAATTAAGCCTCACTGCCTGAGAATTTGTGGTTTTTATCCTTTAACTCTTTCTCTCTAAAAACTCAAAATCCTCTTCTCTATTCCCACTAGAGTAAAAAGTAGCATTTATCCCAGGCTGACAGACGTGTTGATTTCCTAGCTACAGCAGACAGCATGTAACAGCTAGGTTCTGCCTGTAGTTCCTGCCCTGGGTATTAGTTGGTGTTTATCTCTTGCCATTTACTTGACAGTTCTCCTGAGATCTACAGGATGTACCTTATTTTTTTTTGTTATTTACAGTACTTCCCACTGAAGTTCCACAAAAGCTGCCAAAGTAATTGGGGAAGGACAGTTGACTGAAGAGATACACATGACAGATCACATGATTCCTTTTTTTTACCTAGAAAACCAGCATAAATTTATAAATTAATTCTAAATAGTGTTATAACTCTATTGGTAAAACAAAATGTTTACTTTAGCTTTTTTCAACACCCATCACTTTTTTTTTTCTCAGTACCTGTGCTTTCCCATATCTTGCTCGAGGACTTTGTGGATATTGATTCACTAATGCTTCAAAGGCCCTTAGAGCTTCTTCAACTTTTCCCTGAAAAGCAGAGATATTTATCAGCAATTCTATCTAATAAAAATGCTGAAGGATGCAGGACCTAATAACATATTAGTTTTACAATTAAAGAACAAACACTAAACAATGCAGACTGCATCAACAGCTTTCACTCATACTTTTGTTGTGATTGCCTTTTTAAAAGGAATTGTCATTATTTCTGAAACAATATAATCTAATTTTCATGGTGAAAATTAATAACTTGGTTTTTCATACTTTACTCACTCTCCCTTGTTGACTGGATAAAATGCTGAGATGAGAATAACCTGTCTGTATAGAAAAGCAAAGACCCTACTGCTAATAACAAATTCCAGACCAGAAATAATAGAGAATAAGAAGAAAATTCTGGAGACAGGTGGAAATTTTCCCTCTGCATACCTCTCATGATGAACAGCATCATAACTACAGTTCTTCTAAGGGAGATACTGTAGACTCAACCACAGTGTATGGCTGTTTCCTCCAAGTTTATGCATGACAAAGTCCCTCAGGACATGTCACACAAGTCCAAGTGTAACTGTGGCATTCTCCTGATGGATGCTGATCCCGTGATGGACATGGACTACCAAGTACAGATGGATGTTGAGAAGAACCAGCCTCACTGTCAAACAGGTGCTAAGAACTGCTTGGCAACATTTGGCAATAGATCTTGCTGCCACTTCCACCCTTTACAGCTTTATAAATATGAGTTATATGCGTATGAAATATACACAACTGCCCTGCTATCTTCAAATATTATACAGGTCTGATTTGCTCCTAAATTTATCCTGATTCCTACATGACATGTATGACTATCTGTAACATATCAAGAAATACAGCAGGAAAAGAGAGTCAACAAGCTGACCCTACAGATTCATCAAAAGCGTCTAGTACGCCTACTTTTGATTAACCAATTGCTTAAGTTACAAGAAGCATGAAAATTTCTTTTGCTTTTGTGTTCTACCATGTAAAGAAGGCTTGTAGTGAGGAACAACAGCAGTGGCAGCCAGAGGTTAGTGCTCCCTATGCAAGAGCCCTCCAGTCCCATCACAGACCTACCAGAACTCTGGGGCTGCATAGATGGCAAGATAAAGTCAAAACAGTATGTCCTGAAAATCAAGAACTCAAATCTAGGGTACAACAAAGACCTGCAGTTCTTTATGTGCTAGGACTGTCTGTGAGACATATCAGAGTTTTAACAAGAAATAAATTCAAAAGACTTGAGGTCCCTCATTTTTAACAGCCACAATCTTGCTTCACTACTTAATCTCATATCTGGAAAAGGGACATCTCTGCAAAGGTATTATTTTCTGAAATATTCAAATGAAAGTATAAAATTGGAAGCTTTAAGGGGGAGATGACTGAAGAGCTTGGGGGGTTTTTTGTTTCTTTTTCATGGTCAAATTTATTAAATTCAGAACTACCCAAACAGAATGATTGATGTTAAGGTCTTGCTACCCCTGGTGAGAAGCAGGAACATCTGTTTCATCCTCTAAGCAGCTGTACAGCAGCCTAGGCACTCCCAGGACTCAGAATCTCAACAGAAACAACACCTATTCAGTGATCTGCACCTAAAGCTCCTGAGGCATCAGAACACTCACTGAGAGATCCCTGCTAACACACACAGAGTTATCTGGTAGCACTTGACTTCAGTAGTCAACTGCACAAGAGTGATAGGACAGAACTGACCCTGTTTGATGTGATCCATTTAAGCAGAAATTCAATGATCAAGCTACATATCTTCAAGGTTAACAAACACATATGAACAGACATACACTTAACAACTTTAAAAAATTTAAGACAAACTATCCAGCAGAAATTAAACTTGAAGGACAAATATGCACTCATTATTTCAAAAAGTTAATTTCACAAAAAGTAATCTAAAATTCATTCTCTTTTTACAAGTATTTAATTTCTTGATTTTTGTCCACTGTGTACAGTCCTGAGTGAAACATTCAAAACTTACTTTCTTACGTAGTTTTTCTGCAGCATCTAGTTCAGCTTTAATGGTCTTATCAAACTTGTTTAAGAGCTTTGGCTTCTTCTTCTTTTTAGCTAGAAGATTTAACAAACAGACACTTCATTACTTCTTTCGTACTTCAATTGCCTGGAGTAACACTTAGCTAGGGACTGTGCTGGCAAATTGCATCATTTTCAAGTAAGGCAGTTTCAAATTACACTGAAAAGAAACTGATTTCTTACTTATTACAGTCACAAACTCCTATATGAAAAAGCAAACTTCAGTCATTCAAATTGAGTAACTTGGCAGTTAAGTTTAGAATAAAGCATTTTTCATCACATTACAGTCAAGGATTTTTTTTCCAATTGGTTCAACTGATGCAGAGCAAAGGGAACTGCTATTTTCCTACATTTATATTGGTATCATGAAAAACATGATCATCAGGGCATATGAGTCATTTCCAAAAGTTATGACTATATGCTTTGCATAGAGCAATTATTGAGACTACATCTGGAGAGCTGTGTGCAGCACAGTTCTGGGCTCCTCAGGACAAGAGAGACATGGAACTCCTGGAGTGGGTGCAGTGGAGGATAATAAAGATGGATGATTAAGGGACTGGAGTGTCTCTTTTAAGAGGAAAGGCTGAGGGACTTGGGTTTGTTCAGCCTCAAGAAGAGACAAGTGAGAGGGGACCTCATCAATGTGTATAAATATCTTAAAAGTAGGTGACAAGAGGATGGAGTCAGGCTCTTCTCAGTGCTGCCAAGCAATAGGACAAGAGGCAACCGGCAGAAACTGATGCATGGGAAGTTCCACTTGAACATGAGGAGGAACTGCTTTACTGTGCAGATCACCAAGCTTACCAATCTGTCACTGATGCCAGTCTTTTTCTGCCTTATTTATTATCCTCCATTTCATAGGAAAGCAATGTCTTCACTGCCTTTTCATGCATTTAATGATAATAATGGTTAAGGGGCACAGCAGTGGCTCTCTTCCAGGTAAAATCCAGTAAATTCACATGAACAGCTCTTATTTCAAGTCCAAGGATCCCTCCACTTCAAACCTTCAGTCCACAGTGACTGACAGGCATGAAGTTTCTCACATAATGTCATTGGGCCTGAAAAGAACAACCCATAACATGCAAAAGGTTTGTTGGGTTTTGTGTTTGGTTTTTTTTTTTTCTTTTTTAAAAAATATGCCAGCTCAGTTTTTGCAAGAAACCATTGCTATTTCTAAGGCCTGGCTTGCTTAACAGCAGGAGTGGAAGAACCTAGAAACATCAACCCAAGGAACCAATGAAAGCAAGTTACCTTAACGACTTTTTAGGTTCCCTTTGCTCTTAGCTGCCATGTGAAACTGTCCTTTGCTGTTAGCAAGAAAACTCTGACATGTCAGTTCCTCTGGGTACAGCATCTGGGGAGCTTCCAATGGGATATTGCCACCCAACACTTGGTTAATTTCTGTTCTCTAAGTAACATAAACAGCAACTAAAATGTGAGTTCTCAGTTCTTATGGCATGAATTAAAATCTTTAAGTTCAGCCAGCTACACAGGAACTGTATTTCAGTGAGGCAGGACAGCTATTTGTCAGCTTTTTAGCTTTGAGCATTCATGGAAAGACAGTCATTTGGTCTTTCTCAAACTCAGTAAGCATGGCAACAGTGAGGTTCCTTTGAGGTAAAGGAAAGAAGCTTTCCCACCCACCAGGAAACTCCCACTGCCTGTGGGACACACTCTACAAGTTCATTTAAGTTTACAAGGACATGAGAAAGAGCTCAGAAAAAAAAAAGTAAATTAAAAAACTAAATTAAAATCTTACAAGTCTGTGGCACAAAGATACAATATATTCCCTTTCATATCCAACTTGGGTGATGTGTTGGAAGAACCTATTTACCACCCTCCACTACAACAAAAAGTACTATCTTCCTATTTTCAGTACAATTATATATCAGCCCTAGACCAGCAGGAGATCAATATAAAAAGCTGGAAAGGAGTTGTTAACATAAATATTATTCATCTGCTAGACACCAATATAACACAGTAAACATTATATAATGAGCAATCATTTTCATCCCCCATTCTATTCCTATGTTAAAGGATTCACCAGGGAGCTTTCAGTGTAAGCATCAAGCATTCCTCTATATTAACCAGATAGCCTGCTATCTCCCTGCAGGGGTATTTTAATAAATTATCCATTGCCTCCTTCTAGTGCAATAATCCTTTAGCAGATGTGACCCAATATATTAAATTCAATGATACAAAGAAGTTAACTTATCTGTTTTCAGAGGAAAATATATGTAATTTTTCTTCAGTGACGGATTTCACCATGACACTGAAGTCGTGCATGATCACACAACTGCTTGGTTGGTTTGTGGTCCAAATTAAGTTGAGCATTAAAATGGTAATAATCCTTTTACCTAATGGTAATAATCCTGGACTTTCAAGAATACTACTGAGGATTTTCAGTAATAGCCTTGGAGAATAGGCATTCTATCTAGGACTGCTGTCATAGGATTCCTGAGGACTTCCTTAGAGAGAACAATTTCCACTGAAAAAGCAGCAAGCTAGGATGAGGTCTCACAAGAAACTCTATGTTAGTTCTTTTGCTGGAGACAAGACAATTACCAGTGATGACAAGCTATCTCATATCTCATTTATCAAGACACAGAATAAAAAAAAAAAAATAGAAGCAGCAATGTATTACAATGTATTACATTAAATGTACAGTAAACTGTATAGATAATCCAATGAAATTTGATAAAACATTTCATATAACTGTTTTGGTAAATGAAAACTAAAACACCAGGCATATTTTGGTTTTATGTTGAAAAGCACCTTGTCATCACCAAAAGCAGTGACAGTCTTACTTCTACAAGGGACAGAGAAATTTCTTTTGAATAATAATGCACACACTGCTAGATACTCTTCAGACCACAAGAGAATCACATCAAAATTAAGGAAAAGTAACCAAATTAATAAACAGAATTGAATCACTCTTAAAGACTGGTTTAAAAATATTTTGCCTTTAACTGAGTGGGGAGGGAAGCAACAGTAAGTAAGAACAAAGGGTAAAAAGGCAGTAATAAAGAGTTTGCCATGGGAAGACAGGTACACACTACTTGGTAAAACATAGCTACAGAGATGAAAAGAATAAATTATTTTCTGTATCATCATAGTTAGGATAAGGAAGAGAAGGCCTGAAATGGCTATAACAGAAAATTTGGCTTGAACATCTGGAGCTACGATCTCTGAGCAAGCACAGTAGAACAATTGCTGAGGGCAATTGTGGAATTCTAATTAATGAAAATTTTGTTTATTTGAGATAACAAGATGTGTAAGCATCTGTCAAGAGCAATGCACACAGCTGAGAAGGCCTTTAATCAACTAAAGAGACAAAGTAAGGTTTAGGGTCCCCCTTAGTCATATGTTCTACAATTTCTGTAATATACTATTGTATGTCAATTGGCTTTACTGCCAACACTGTAACTGCACAAGTAACTTTCACTCCTTCATTTGCCAACCAAAGAAATCCTCACAGGAGCTCACTGTGCCAGTCATCTCAGTAGCTGAGATTCCTCCCAGCCCAATGCCAGCAATAGAATATTGAAGCTCCAAAACTTTTCCCAGTGCAAAATTTCACCTCAGTGCTATAATTCCAGAAAAGCCATAAGTGATTAAAAACAGTCTTGCGATAGAAAGCAATCTCAATTCCCACTGCTCTTATTCGCTTTTTCTGTAAAAATAAAATACTAATAACATTCAAAGAATCAAAAGCAGATTGTTTTACCTTAAGAAACCATCCAAACAGCATCAGAAAAGCAATTTTGCAAACTGTTGATTTATTCACAAAATTGTATTTCTTGATACTTGATAACTTTTAATGTGAAAAGCTGCCTGAAGATCTAATAATCAAGGAATTAAAACTTTCTAGAATTTCTAGACAATGTCCTCACATGATCAAATGTCTGCAAATTCTTGTGTAACTGAGCAGAACCCAAGGTTGGAAATTGGTATAAAACACCAAGTAGACAATTACATTAAGGCAGTTACATGGATAACAAGGAAAACAAAAAGAGATAACTACTACATGGCAAAAATGTTGATTACATATGACCCTAAGTCCAAAGCAACAGAGAAAAAACTCAGAAATGTCACAAATAACTAGCAATACCACTACTATAATGGAGCAAATGAATCCTCTCTAGCTTCCAGAGAAGTGGTAATGGTTTTGTGTATGAAATCTCTGCATTTCATCTTTTCATCTGAAATATAACACCATCATCCAGGCTAAGGAAAACCTCATTCTCCTAAAAGAGAAAACACTGATGACCTGCCTGATTAGATATCAGTCTGGTATGTCAAAACAGTTAACATTAGCCAGAATTGGAAAAAAAATATTGAATGTTATCATGATTATCTTTCACAATTAACACACCTTTTACCCTAGAGAAATGCTGCTACGCACTTGGCTTTTTAACAGATAGCAAATTTAAGTGGGTGAAGGTATTTTCTACACTGTAAAGGCTTCAAATTGTTGTTTCCTGAGAAGATAATTTAAAAGATAGGGTATATTTACCACAACACATAGCATGAATTGTTTTGCCCTTGCTGCCATACTCTGAGCTCTGATCAAAGGATGCACATACAGTTTTCTTCCTGAGCAAAGTAAGTAGGAGATAACATAATGCTACTAATTAACACTTCCAGAACAATTAGTGTTTGCATCTAAAAACCAGTATGCACTTCCATGCACTTAATACAAATCATCCCTCACTCCTGTGCCTTGTAAAATATAGAGCAGATACTTTACAATTCTGTGATTTTATTCTGTCCCAACAGACATGCCAGGAAGGGCACCTCACACAGAGAGCTTGTTAGCTGATGTGCAACCATGACCAGGAGGAAATCTCAACTAGGACTACCTCAGGCAGTTTTCCACTTGCTGCCCTTTTCTCCTCCTCCCTCTTGCTCGCAGTACTAATGATTCCCTTCTTAAGCCTTCTACTCCCTTTCTTATATTCAGAGCCTAACAAAATTGGTGTGGTTGGGGTGCAGGCTTACCTCCAGTGCTGGAGCTGACATTTTGAACCTGGTCTGTTCCCTGAGAGCAATGAGTGACAGCCTGGCTGGTCTGACTTGGAGTTTTGGGGGAAAGGCTGCCTTCCACACAGGATACAGAGTCTTGCTTCAGTCTTTGGAAACTAATGCTGTGAGATTTACAGTCAATTGAGAGGGGCCTGCTGTGTGATTATGAGAGTCCATATTACATCTTAGCATAAGTATTTCTTGTTAAACTTGCCTTTAATGACATTTCTAGGTCATCAGAAACGGTGAGACAATAACATTACAATCCCTCTGTGGATCTAGGGCAGAAAACATGAGGATGGAAAGGCACTACTCCCTACCTAACAACCCCCCTCGTAAATGTGGTTTGGTTCTTGTAATTAGATTTTTTTATTCACTTAGTGATTCATTCATATTGTCACTATGATGTTAAGGGAGCATTCCTGGTGTCTTCCTTGATATTACATCTGCTATTACTCGCATGCAAAACAGAGAGGAGTTAGGACTCCAGTTTTAATTACTCTGTTAGATGTAAGTGATCCAAGATAAAGGCTGGTCTTTACAGCCACCTTGAGGACAGATGGTCCCCAGTTACTGATTTGAAAAGTACACTGGAGCAATCCTACTCCACTGGCTGTATGTTGTGCTTACTGCTAACCAGAAAATTGAATTACCTCAATGCAGGCGTTGGACAAAATGGCCTTTAAAGTTCTTTTCCAACCCAAACTGTTCTATAATTTTATGATTTGAATCATAAATGAAGTTTTAATAGAAGCTATAATTATTTAATTGTAGAGATTATAACTATATAGTTACGTCTCCTTATGTTATGCCATCTCTAAAGCTAATCTGAAATAAAACCCCATCATGTGATACAGTCTCGTGTACAGTCACTTGCAGCAAAGGCTCCTCCTGCCAGTTCTCTGTTTTAAACTTTGAAAAACTAAGGAAGCAGTTTCCAAAAACTAAGGAAGCAATTTCCGGGGGGAGTCATAGGCTTTGTTTCCTAAACATCCTCCCATCCCTGCTGTGATACAAATTCAATAATAATGCTCTTGGCAACCTATGAATGGCAACTTCTGAGTGTGGGACAATGACAAATAGATACTGATGATGATGGTGTGTAGTTGTTTTCCAAATAATTTTGTGACCTTTTGTTTGACTAATTCCCTTTGCCACCCACAACAATACTACATCATCCCAGTTGGAAATTTCAATTATGTCCTGAAGAACATACATATATTTGTAGACTTTTACCTGGAATTCAAAACTTGCTCAAGTAATTATCCTCCCTCCTGATACTAGCCCCATATCATTACCCAAATTAGTTTTGGAAATCGTGCTGCATCTCACTGGACACTTGAATGAGAATTTGATGATGATGAAAAGCTCCTGTCACTGTCCTGTTGTTTGGGAAGCTCATTAGGTGAGATACAGAGAGTGTAAGTTATCTACTTGTTTTATGGGCTTCTATAAATGATAACTTAGAAGGTATAAAACCAAGTAAACTGCAGCTACACAATTTAAAGCCAGAAGCACTAGAATAATTAAAAGATCTTTGTAAACTCTATTGGTAGAACAGGCAAAACCACTATAATCAACTTATCTGGGGAAGTAATCAGACAATAAAAACTGAGGCATTTTAGAGACTAATAAAGCTGGAATCTAATTACTATAATAAATCTTTAACTGCAGTTATTCCAGAACAATTTCCCTTGCAGTAAAAAGTATTCTACAGGGCTTTGTGTGTGAAATAATTGTTGGTTGGCTGGTTAGATGTTAATCATAGGAAACAACAGCAGAATGATAATTTTGGTTTTGGCATGTATTTCCATCATTCACCTCTCTTTCACCAGTAGGACTTTTGGATTCACTCAAAGGCTAGACTCAAACAATCCTCTGACAAAACCTGAAAAAAATTTCTGCATTGACTTTCTGTTAGAAAATACACTGTAACATTCTAATGTCCTATATATTTAGTTCAGAATGGTGTTATGCAGCAGTTTTGGACTTTGGCAGCTACACTTCTGTGTTGGTCATTCTGCACACAGCTCACAGAGATTTAAGTGCAACCTGTATCAAATTTGCAAATCAGTAGGTACTATGCATACTGTTATAAGCAGAGCTTGAAGGGGTGGAACTCAGCCTACCTAACTCCAGGAGAAAATGCTGGAGGTGAGCTAACCCTGTAAGCTCTTTCTCCAGACAACAGAGCTCTGTTCCCAATGGAATTGAGGGCAAACCCCTGCAGCAAAGCCCTATATTTAGTCAGAAGAACAGCACTTTAATATCCTCAGATTAGATCTCTACTGGTATCACAGTGGAATCCTACATATCTTCAAAATGCCTAGAGTAAACAGTGGTGAATACTGACCTGCTATCAAAATGACACAAGTGGCAGGACCACGTGTGGAACGATGTTGTCCTAAGCTTGGCTTACATGTACTTCTGTTCCTAATGCAATGCAGCTGAGTGCTCCAGCCAAACAGCATTCATTTTTACTTTCATGCTTTGTCAGTTTTGAAAAGGGAAAACTATTACTTATAATAATAGCACCTATGCTGAAATTCACTATTTGAAACAAACATACTCATAGCTGAAAATTATTTTTTCATTTTTTGTATCTGTTCACCAATATAAGTAAATATTTAATATATGTCCAATATAAATAAAATTTGAAAAATTAGGCTTCTTAGTTAATTTTTTTTTAAGCCTATGTGATCAAAAACAACTAAAATTACCTCAGATGGAAAGACAACTTATGGATGTGTGCATTGTACTACCTGTGAAACCTTTCAAAGAATTAGTTACCATATTCACCTGGAATTCCCATCCCATTTCAATTACTTGTTTAAATATTAAATCTGATTATATTCTTATGGAGAAGATGAAGAATCCACCTCAATTAAATATAACAGAGACACCTTGAAACAACTGTTTGTTAGAAACAAATTTATTTTCATTTTTAATTCTTTAGAGAACTTTCCAGAGAGGGGTTTTGTTAATATCAAAGAATTTTCAGTAAGACTTTTAATAAACTTGATGAATACTAAAATTTACATAATTATTAGGAGGACACTTTGCTAACCAAGTACTATCAAGGCTGCAGTAGGAAAAAATATTTATGTTGCAAGAGCTACTCAAAGCTATAAATACTTTCTGCACAGGTCTTTGGAGCTTATGTTCAAATACCACAAAATAAATGCAGACTTGCACATCAGAATGTACTCTCAGAATCAGAAGCAAACCCTAACCACAAGCCAAACATGAAGTTTCAAATTCCCAGCTCCTTAGATTTCCAAGTTGCCTACATATACCAGTCACAGTACAGTATATCTTATAATCCATCTCTCATCAATTTATTGCTGCATTTCATTAGGGTAATTTTAAATAAACAAAGTCAATAGTACCTTATATCACTTCCTGAGACTAGGACATCTCTATAGCTAACCGCCTTTATTGAGAGTGGAAACTTTAAACAGTTCAAACTATGAAAAAAGTTCAACAAAATTCAGCTTGTAAGAAAATCACACAAGCAGTGTACCCATAAACAAAGTTCATTAAAATGCAGGGTTGTTTTTCCTGGTAGGATGAAAAATTCTAACAATTTAACCTGGAAAACAAAACTATCCCTTTTTTCTACCTTATAGAAATTCTGTAATCTCCAGTGACATTTATTTAGTTGCTGTTGAAAAATAAACAAAACCACAAAGCACCTAGGGTAAAAAAGGCAAGTTGCTCCACTCTGTCATACTTTCAGAATTTAAAGTTCTTGTACAGGCTCTGATGAGTAATGGTGCATACTAATGGTGCATACTAGTATGTTCCTTACACAAGCTGGCATTTTTACCTATGACTGCTTTTTTCCCATACTGGATGGCTCTTGGATGTCATTTTCTTATACTTTTCTAACAGGTCAGTAAAAGCAGCACACAATGGTGATTTTTTTCCTACTATCAAGTAGGTAAATCCATTGCAGTAAGATATTCCCTGCCAATAAATGGAAATGCAGGCATAATTGCCAAGCTTTCCAAGTTGTTTTGGCTGGCTTTTTACTTTTTATATGTAATACTTACATGTGACACATTTAATACTTAAATAAAATGTCTGAAGTTTGCCAGTCCTAGAAACTCATTTTCAAACCTCCAATATACAAATCCAAACCAAATAAACCATATCAATATATTGGAAAAGCAGCATTTCTAAATACTCAAATATAAAATAACAGCCACATAGAAAATAGAAACAGAATGAAAAAAGAGCATAGCTACTGAATCCTTTAGCACAGGCCTGTTTCCGAGCATTGTCAGCAACCAGCTGACAATGATCCCAGTGAAGGAGGTTTTGCAAATTTAGTGCAGTGACAGGGAATGCATGGGGCCAGAACAAATGTCATTGCAGGGAGAGCAGATTGACAGTGATTCTTCAGCAACTTCACTTCGTTTCCACCTAATCTGTCTCCGCACCTTCCTACCTAACCTGTGGGAGTGGACCACAGGGAAGATGGGGTGGAAATGCCCTGGGAGGACGCTGCTGTTTGATTGCAAATCAACTGTAGTCCACTCCCCAATTCCAGAAAGTTCTCCACTTTCCCTTTCCCTGTTGGCTCCCCTCGAAGGACCACCCTCGCCCTGCTCCCTCATTGGTTCACCCCATGCCACCCCACCTCAACTCCTCCCTGACTCCCCTTCCTATTGGATGGACGTACCCTGACCCCGCCTACCTTCCCCAGGTATAAACCCCAGCCCCTCCCTTGTTCTGGGCCCTGCCGCTGACTCTTCTTCGACAGTGGTTGTGCTCTGGGCTGTTCTTGTCCCTTTCCTCACCCTCACCCAGCCTGGACCCTCAGACTTGCCTTCAATAAACCCTGTTGGATCTGCCGTCGTGTTCAGAGCCCTCCTTCTACATCTGGTCGTGCGCACATCACGGTATCCGGGCCTGAGAGCAAGGTGGGCTGGGGGAGCTGGTCACTCGGACCAAAAAAGGGGACTGCTCTCGACCACACCTGTCCAGGGACACCATCCACCTGCACTAACCTAAGACAGACTAGGCAGTCGTGGTTTCAACAAGGACTGATTGGCATGTCACTTGTCTCTTCACACTTAGCACAGCTGACAGTGCTGAGCCCAGCTCCAGGGGCCTGCTAGTCCACATTGCCTCTTGCCCTCAGATGTACAAAGAGCTTCATGGAACTCTGACCTCCAGAATACTAATCTAGGAGTTATGACACTGAATATTTTAGTCCTGAAACTGCAGGAGTTGTCACAACCATCCCATGACTCAGTGCAATGCTATAGAGTGGCTGGAGAGCTGCCCTTCAGAAAAGCACCCAGGGGTAATGGTCTACAGCAGCTGATAAGCCAGCCTGTTCCCAGGTGGCCAAGAAGGCCAATGGCATCCTGGCCTATATCGGCATTAGTGTGGCCAGCAGGACCAGGGCAGTGGTTGTCCCCCTGTACTCAGCACTGGTGAGGCTGCACCCAAATCCTGGGGTCAGTTTTGGGCCCCTCACTACAAGAAAGACATTGAGGTCCTGGCATGTGTCCAGAGAAGGGCAACAGAGCTGGGGAAGGGTCTGGAGCACAAATCTGATGAGGCAGCTGGGAGTGTTTGGGGATGTTTAACCTGGAGAAAAGGAGGCTCAGGAAGGACCTTATTGTTCTCTACAGCACCCTGAAAGGAGATTGTAGTTAGTGAGGTGGAGGTTGGTCTCTTTCCACAGGTAACAAGGGACAGAACAAGAGGCCATGGCCTCAAGTTGCTCCTGGACAGGTTTAGATTGGACATTAGGAAAACTTCTTTCACTGGAAAGGTTGCCAAGCCGTCCAGGTGGCATTTAAAAGATGTTAAAAGATGTTAGGGACATGGTTCAGTGTTAGGTTATGAGTTGAACCCAGCGACCTTAAAGGTCATTTCCAACCTAAACAATTCTATAATTCCATTCTGCAGCCAGGTAAGATTGATTGGCATACATTGGTGCCAATTACCTTGGAAACAATCAAGTGTTTGCCTATTAAAGTATATGCTCTCTGGATGTTTATTCAACTGCAGTTTATCTACATGAGATGTACTGGAGCAAAGCTTCACTAGTCTTTAGTCTGATTTAACAGAAAGCATGGGTTTGAATTCAGAACAGAGTGTTACTTTCAGACTTACCTTTTTCTGTTTTGTCTTTTTCAGTTTCTTTTTCACTTTTTCCTAGAACATTAAAAATATAATTTCATTGAAATAAATTTATGTTAACATTTTATGATGAGAAAGAGATACAAGAAAATTACAATTTATACTCAAAACATAATTGAGTCAACAGGATTTTTTTTGTTTCATTTTATTTTTTAAAATAACCATAGATTATTTTCTGAACTATATAGTTACTTAAAAGGTCTTTTCCTGCAGATGCTTCAAATATGACAATATTGCTTCCATCACAAAACATTTTACAGAATTTCTCCTCTAGATATTTAATATATTTTGTTGATATATGCTTACAATGCAAGCTATTTTGCAAGAAACAATATCTGTTCACTAATTAAAAGATATTGGAAACACTAGCTTAATACACAACACATTTGGTTAAAATGTGAAAAACAAAATCAATTGGGAACTCAAGTCTCATTTTTAAAAGCGACTTGGGCACTTGGAAGCTTTTGTCTTTTTTTTAACTTTTAAAACAATGCAACAGGTGTTTTGCAAACATCTGACTGCAGGGGTAGATGATAAGTAAGCATGAGGAGAGTCTGTAGGAAAGGCAAACTAAATCCTGGACAAAAACCATCTATGTGTATTTCATGAAGGTGGTAGATACAGAAAGATCTTTCCCCCCCTATACACTTTTTGATCCTGCCCTACTCTATAACATACATAGCATCTTCCCTCACAATTGTAACACTGTTATTCTGTTTCCATTTCCAATTTTTTCCCAATATGCTTCCAATATTTCCTCCTAATAAACTTAGAGAACACTAAATAGGGAGGTCTGTTGCCTTTTTTGCTAGTTACTGTCCTCTTTAACATATACTGGTTAATTTTGAGGTATTCTTACATGTATAAAAAACATTTTCTTTAATTTCCAAGTAATTTAGAGACACCTTCTCTGAATACTCAGTCTTTACTGCTTTTTAAACTGACTGCTCAGAAGCATTATAGTGTGAATATGACATTTTAAAATGCAGAAAAACATTGCATTTTTTAGTGAAGAAACTGGATTATGCACACACATTAAATCAAATTTTTTACCACTCTAATTTCACCCTTTACTATAGGCTGACAACTGCTATTCCTGAATGTATGGACACTATAACTCTAATTTATATTCAGTACAAGGCAGAATGAGCATTAACTTGATTATATGGTAAATTAAATAAATATGATCATGCTGAAAGTCATTCACTTCTTCAATTACATCATGAGATCTAGATTGTCAATTAAATTGTAAGAAATGACAAAAGACCTATAGAGTCAATGACATACTAGGAACAATTATTACTGTAGCAGTATATTAATGAAAGCGTGGTGCAGTACTTCCTAAAACCCTGGCTTCTGTATTTTCTTGCACATATCACACAATCAATAAAATGGTCATATGTCATCCAAAACAGTACATTTTTAAAAGAGCAACAATGCAGCCCCAGATGAAATATTACTTTAGTTTTACAGTTTTCACATAAACCAGTTCATATACTCGTATTTCTATTTTTACCACCTCCCATTACCATGACACATCATGCTAGTTAGCCACCCATTTTCCATATATCCTCTCCTTTATCAGCAACACTTGAGATTCTCACCTGGCCTGTTCTCTCTACTTCATTCTAGGTCACTGGATAACCTGCTTCCACACCTCGTCTAACCTTGGACATTCATTTTACTTCTGCAACTTTGCTATTACAGGAAGAACAATGTATATGACTTCATCACTCTAAAGCCTGCTCCCATCTCCCATTTCTTGTCTGGCTTCACATTTCTTTACTCCTGAGACTCATGCAGCATATAACCTACAGCCCTCTATAGCTATTTATGCACTAGAATCAGTTCTCCAAACTCTCAGACTATTTTCAACCTGTATTCTGCTAGATTAGTTGCCATTGACTTCACTAAAGCCTCCCCAATGATCTTTAAATACTCACACTTTTCCTCCTATTCCTGCTTTTGAAATTCATCACAACTTGATCTTGTTAGCTCTGAAGCTAAGAATTCACACTTCACTAAGAATTCTCTTCAGCATCATATTCAGCACATATTGCTTTGTTCCTTCCACACTGATCCCTAGCATATTTCAATGGTGCAAAAGCTTTTAATTATGCTATTTCTGACAAAGGCTTAAAAATGTGCTCTCTCAAAGATAGGGATATGATAATAAATCTTGAGACTATTTTTTCGTCAACTTAAATCAACTGTAGCTCAAGCAAACAAAAAAAAAAAATCTTAGCTCTTCAAACCACTCTCATCCTTTACTCAATGTCTTCATTTCCAGTAAAATAATTCAAGATGAAAATCACTGACAAAACAGCTTTAGCTAATCTCTGTAGGCTAGGAGGGCTGTCACTATATAACGAAGGCACCAAGGACTCCCAAGCAGGTTTCTACCAAGAAGAATAAATTTATTTTTCATACTCCAATGAAATGTTTGACGGTATATGATAGCAACCCAAGGCCTTGTAGATTTTATATGAATCTCAACCAACACTATAAATGCACAATACAATTTATTTACAGATACATAATTTTTGAAACATGTAAAATTACAAATGATTACTTCAGTAAAGTAATTACATTTTTCAGTATCTTTACTACATGAAATCTTAGCCATTTTCTTTACTTCCTAGAAAGAAGTGCCATGATAAGGGACTTTTTCAATTACAGAGAATGTTATAAAGCCACTTAAACTGTATTAAATTGGCAGTATTAAAATACTACTTTAGTATTCTATTCTTTGCTTACTGGTATTTCTTCCTGTGATTTCCAAAAAAAAAAGCAACTGAATCCAAGATTTCACAGATTCACTGACATATAACAAGTGGGTAGGTAGCAATGTGAAAATATTAAGGAAGAAGTAATCTCCTGACTTTTTCTTAAACTACTATTCAGCAATACCAGACCATTAAAGCTATGGAGGTGTCAGAAAACTGAAAAGGTCAAGGAAGATTTTTGCTTTCACAGCAGTGCATGGACTTTATTGGGTTTCTGATTTAAACTATGGACCATAACCATAATATTCTATATGCAAAACATATATATCACCTTTGCCAGACATTTGTGTTTGTTAAGAAGTGCTATCTCACCCATTATAAGTTAGAATAGAAATGGTTTCATGGAAAAAATTCAGGCCTAGCTGGTTGCAGAATGCCAATACTCCAAAAGGACAATCACGACACAATTATAGAAGACACAGACCTTAGCATACTGCCCATTTCCTTCACATAACAGCAGCCAGAAATAAAATTAAATTATTTTACTTGTTACTTGCCCCTTGTAAACAATGCTTTCAAATATATTTTTAATATTCAAATTCACAATTAAAAAAATATTAATTAGTGGCTGAGTCAAATATTTATCCCTATAGCTAATATGTAATACATTCGGGAATAAATAATGACACTAGAACAACAAAGATATTCTTCTGTGTTTTATTGCAGCCAAACAATAAAATGGTTTAAATATACATATTTTAATAGTCCACTTGACCTTGCTTAGCTTGGCATATTTTTGTAAACATGAAGCACGTAAAATCACATACCCAGTTACAAAATACTAAAATTCAATCACAGCGTAATATACTCTCACAGTCCCATAATTCTACAAATAGGCTGCCACTGTTATATAAAAAGTCCTCCATTCACCGTTCTAAAATAATTCCCAATATACCTCACAAAATATGGCTTTGTAAAAATTATTGCTCTGCAATTCACAATCACAGGTAATTTTACTAGAATATCCCATCCCAAAACACATCACAGTCTAAGAGTATTATTGCTTTCCTGAAAAGTCTAAAGATATCACTTTGGGACATCTGTATTTGTTGATCAGATGTAACATGTGGAGTCTTACTGACATCCCAAACCCAAAAAAAGGGCAAGCATATATGATGCCCCTTTCACTACAAATGTAAGCATCTAAAGCCCTGACTTCAAAACAGTGTTACAGAAATTGAAAGTCTTCCTGTAAACCAAAAGGCAACCAACTGTTAGGGTCACCAAATTGGTTTTTCTTTTTATAAATTTATCTTACTTTATTTCTCCTAAGCTCCTGTAACAGGCTTGGCAACTTCCTAAAATCACAGCAATTATTCCTGAGCCAAAAAGGAACACATGCAAAATATCACAGAATAAAATATGTCTTCGTAATTGTGGAACAGCAGCACAGAACAGGGAAAAAGCACACCTGTTATATTAAAATTCTAAATCACTCACAGTACCTAAATTTCGGATGTACCATTTTTAAGAGCATTCATAACTCTAGGTCTTAAATTCTGACATCATATTTTTAAGGATGAATTTCCAAGTACTTTTTAAAAATAAAGTTTGCAAATCAAATATTTATGCAAATTTGACTTTAAAAATAATTTACTGAACATAAAGCTTATTAAAGCCAGCTTTGAGATCATTATATTGGTAGGCGAACCAAAATGGAATCATTTTACTGAATTCAACCTGATTCCAGCAACTCATTCTTGTTGCAATCTGCACTGACTCCCTGTCAGGCTTTCATCTAGTCTCTAGACATTTTTGCTTGAAAAATCAGATGAGCATAAATAAAAAGTGCTAATTCCTACATAATTTTGTAATTTTGTAATCTGGCCTTTTACTACTATGAATTAAACACATTTTATACCTTGTTAGGCTATTTTAAAAATCACCTGAAATTCATGTTGTTAACTGTTGACATAACATCAGTGCAAAGAGATATAAGTCAAACTTCACAGCATAGTGTGTGCCTGATTAGTGTTTTTTAATAAAATACAATTAGGCTGTATTGTATATCAGCAGTTATGAAACATTTAAAAATTCATAACATCATATGTTTCATTTGACCAAACTGCTCTGTACATACTGTATGAATCCACAACAAAAGATATATATTAAAATCTGAAAAAAAATGTACTTGCTGCTATGTTATAAATAGAATATTAACAGTTGCTTAAACAGTACATGAAATGCAGCTCTAAGCTGTAACTTTGTCACAAACACAGATGAAAAATAATGAATTCACTAAACTTGACCAAGGGAAAAAAAATGTCAGACAGGAATGTAAACTAAACATCCAAGTGTTAAAAATGCTTACTAAAATGACAGTTGGCTAAAACCCATTTACAACATCTTAGTGTTCATTCCCCAAACCCTGAACTGCTTGGTAATTACATCATAAGGTCTGTTTTAACCATCTGCTCCCCTTTTGTAGCGTATGGTTAGGACTGGTCCTCCTGATGTAGGGACTTTTCTTTTGAAGCTTTAAGTATCTGAAAAAATAAGGGGAAATCTATATTAAAGGACCAACCAAAACACAACTTCCTCTAAAACAACAACAAAAAAAAACCTTAAAGGCTGAAAAATGCAACTTTGTATCAGACTAGTTAATATAAAAAAGCTATCATTTCTAAGAGCTACCTTAACGAATACACACAAAGTTGCTGTATAAGGTGGGAAGCAAACTTTTCTTTCAAGTATTTTTCTAGGCAGTAAATTTTTTATTACCATATGGCACTTTATTTACCTTGTAAAGAATATCTAGGCCATGCCACAAATCCATTTAAACATTTTAATTTTGGTTTTGGTTTGGTTTTCAGTGTTGGTTTGATTTTGGGTTTTATTTGTTAAAGTCAAAGGCAACTGGAAAAGAGGAACCAGGGAATGAGGAAGGGTCAAGGTTCTAAAGTGGAAATTTCTCTACACAAAAAGGGGGTTGAGCAGTTGGTAAAATAAATATAAAGTTATAAAAATGGCAGGGATACAAGGTGAAGGGGAGGAGTGGAAGAGCTCGTAGATATTTTAAATCTAAACACATACAAGCAAATACGGAGAATAATGGTATCCCCTAAACCTGCCATGTCTCCCTAAAATATGTGTCTAACAAGTACCACTCTAGCAAACCACTGCAATTTATGTGCCAGTGTAAAGCAGGACTAGCCAGAAAATCTGAATCAGTAATAATTCAAGCTAGTTTAAACCATTAGTTTATAAAGTCCATTCATTTATAAAAGTGCAGATTATAACAGCAGAAGTATCCGACATCTGAAAGAAACTCAGAGAATTGGAAAACAGGACTTACAGGTACCTGAGGATGTACTTGACTAGTATGAACTTTCTTGTGATATGCCCTAGAATCAGCCAAAAACTTTTGACTTGCACTCCAGTATATTCAAATCCCACACCCAGTGTTTTCCCTGGTGATATGAGAATGTTCCTAACAGCTGAATTCAATCTCTGAGCTATCTCCTGCTTTCTTTCCAAAAAACTAAGTTCCTATGTTTTAGCTAAAATCCAAACAACTGCTCCAAACTTGATATAAACTGGTGCCACCATGCTTCAAATGCTGTTGCATATTTTAAACTACTGAAGAATAAGAAATGCATAGTGACATTTCTGAATTTCTTTTACACTGCCTGAAGTTATGTTTGCTACTGCTTAAAGATCAGGAAATATTAGCTTTGAACAACTGATGAAATAAAATCACAAACAAAGAAGAAAGACTCCTGACAAAAAAATCTCCCATACTTGATCCTCCATCACAAAGAAGATACAAAAGAAACCCAGGAAACATGAATGTCATAATCTGAGAGGAAAATTTGAGAGTGCTGTTGCTTTCAAACTGAAATATTCACATTAAAAAAAGACAGGTAAATATGCTTAATAGCAGAAGAACTAATAATTTAATAAAATTTTATTCATTGTCAGTAATTTATGTGCTATGTTTCTTCTGTCAGTTTCCCAAAATGCTACTTGAATTTTATGTGCTGAAACAATAAGATTTTTAGAAAAAGTTTTAAATACTGGTTCTTCTGCCTTCAGAGTGGTTCCCACGTAACTACACAAATTATAAGGATTCTTAAATTAGTGCAGTGCTCAGATTTTGTGCTAATCAAATTATTTTCATTTTCTACTTCCTAAACAAAGGATCATGAACGTTGCACTACATCTAATAATTACTTGTGTCTTTAATAACTGTAATAACTGTCTTTTAAACACATTTTGATTGATTCTCTCACTTTTTCCCCATGAAGGGAAGAAGAAAATAATTCATTCCTTTGAGTGCTGCTGCTATTATGTTTCCAAAAGCTGTGCCTGGATAGATGTCAAGATAATTCTGTGATTTAAATGCTGTGTTGCATTAATTTTGAAAACAACCACAGGTTAAAAAAAGAATAAATCTAAAAGATTTGTTCAGAAATACCTACAATTTCCAAGTAGAACAAGCTATTGCTCATTCTAACAGTGTTTGAAAAGGCAAGGAGTCTCTCGGTATCACAGTACAACAAAAGAAGAGCAGATAACTAGGTTCAATTCCACCATCTTATTTGCAAATACATCTGCAATTAGAGAAGTGATCATTGCCTTCACTTGGCACTGGAGAGGCTTTATCTCGAATCCTGTGTTCAGTTTTGAGCCCCTCGCTGCAACACTGAAGTGCTGGGAGTGGGTCTGGAGCACAAGTCTCTTAAGGACCAGCTGAGGGAGCTGGGGTTGTTTAGTCTGGAGTCAAGAAGGCTCAGGAGGAACCTTACTGCTCTCCAAAAACATCTGAAAAGAGGTTGTAGCCAGGTGAGGATCAGTCTCTTCTGCCAAGTAGCAAGGGATAGCTTAAGAAAGCATCACTGAATTGCACCAGGAGAGGTTTAGATCGGGTGTGAGAAAAAATTTTCTTCCCCAGAAGGGTAGTCAAGCATTGGAACAGGCTGCCCAAGGAAGAGGTGGAGTTCCAGCCTGGGGGCATTTAAAAGATGTGTAGATATGACACTTGGGGACATGTGGTGGACTTGCCAGTTTTAGGTCTAAAGCTGGACTCGACCTTTAAGGGTCTTTTCCAATCTATGATTGGAAATGATGCTGTGATTCAAAATGGCATATTTCAAAATCCATCACTACTATATAAAACACCTAAGTTGGTTTTTTTTCTGGGAAGGTAGAAAAATTAATTAGCTGCAAGACTAAGCCATAAATTACATTACAAAAACTGATAGAAATATGGTCCAAAACCCCAGTATTTCAACTTGGCTCTTCTATGCTGAACTGAATTTTAAAATAGTATCTGTAAATCAAGAAATCATCTTAAAATCCTCAACTGACATTTTGTGGTGGAACTATCTACTGCTGAAATTTTGTAACATTTCTTAAGGGCCTTTTTGCTATTTTAACTTTAAACAGCAACCTCTTCTGAGAGAAAACATCTTTTCCTCTTCTCCAGTTCCAACTTAACGCATAAAAAACTGAGCAAAGACTACCTTTGCTGAACTTCTTGCCCATACTATTAAAGATAACTACTGTTTGTTCCTACACTGATTATAAGCTTTGGTTAAGAATACTTCATGTTCATTATGAAACAAAACACTTTCAGTTAATGCATCTATTAAATAATAGCTATGGCTTCAAACTTTCCAACACACCACATGGTTGTTGTGATAAACAGCTTGGAAAAGCCTTGCAGACAGTACACTTAAGCACCAATATGACCATTTCAAACCACCTCAGCTAAGGTTCAGCATACAAACTCAAACATGAACTAAACCATGCCTCCAATCTGTACTGGACAACCACAAAAGGCCTCCTGCCTTTACTTACTTACTAGTTTTCTTTACTTCTCTGGCTACTTCTGGCATGACTAAGAACCAAATACAAATACCGTAAGGAAAAAGAAAACCCACAATGCAGAACTCTCTGGGCATCACATCTTGTAAGAGCTCCTTTACAGTACAAATAATAACTAACCCAGAAAGGGGGTCAGGCTAACCAGCACAAAACAAAAATACAGCTGTTAGAGGTCTTGGATTGCAGGTTCTCTGATGTACTGCCCTGAGATACAGCTCTGTGTTCCACTCAACACAACTAGTTTGGTACAAGTAAATTAGCAAACTGCAATAGTTAACTCCAAGAAATGTAACAATATGTAGTTCTTGAATTTAGAAGCCACTTATCTATGCTAAAAATGTTTTTGGTAAAATTCATGTCTACTACTGGCAGGCAACAGATGGAAAAACTGGAAGTGCTCTTGTTCTTAAAAATCAGTTATGCCAAGAAAAATGTGATGACATGACAAAACAATCCCTGTTTCCAGATCAGTGCCCAAAGAATGTGCCACAGTCAGATTCCAGTAGATTCAACTGACACACACAGAAGTAACACTATCATTGTCCATGATAATTGCTCTGGAGAGGATGTACATGCATATTGAGATCTGAAATTGTTGTATTTCCCTTTCAAAAGTATTCAGCTATATCTAAAATCGTTAAAAATAAGTTCTAAATTAAAACTACTTAGTTTATTTGGAATGCTTTCATATAACCCAATAACTATCATTGGCATTTATCAAGTATAACAGAAAAATTATTGCTTCTTAAACCAAGAAGCAACTTTGACAATAATGATATCCCTTTGCAAACTAATTTGATTACTAATGTTCATGTAGCTACAGCTTCACTTTTTTAGAAAAAAAACAAGCATCCAAGATTGACTTACCCACTTGAACATCATCTGAATAATCTTCAGCTCTAACAGGTTTTTCTGTAAATAAAAAATGTAAATATAATTCAAACTCAACCGCTTCCCAAATATTTACAAAAAGCCCCCTTTTTTTTTTCCACAGTGACCTATTAAGACTGCTCTGTAATACTACTTTTGGAGAAGTGGGATGCAAACTTCTACTTTGGCTAAATTTTTCCAAGGGAAAGACTCATACTTAAGTAGGCCAATGAGCCTATTGTACAGTTTCCAAAATGTGAAACTTCAAATTTCTGAAACTATACTATCCAAAACACACATATCCCAGTTTCACATGTTACTACAGGATGGGCTTAGAAAACATCCATATATACCTATTATGTTCCTAGCTGTAACTAGGAAATACTGTAACTGTGAAATACTTGACTTCAAAATTCAGTTACTTTTATTTCTAAATGTATGTTTAAATTATACATGTCACACATCACCTAGTGCTACTATTGCTTACAGACTGAAGTCTGCACACATGCTTGGAAGGAGTCAGGCTCACCAGAAAAACTTCACAATTACCAGGATGCTGGTTGTAAATAATAGGAAGAATTGAAGAGGGGAAATACACTCTCTGATTTGGGAAGCCCATAAATAAAGATCTCAAAGCTTAGAAGACATTCCACTTTATTCCTTACATATACCCTTTTTCCTGAGTACGCACACCTGACTGACTGGTGGAAAATGGAACATGGAAAAGAAATTTTCAGTTCCATCATATAACCAAATACGGTCATTTTTATCAGTACAAGTTTTTCTGTAAAAAAGCACTCTCGACTTCTAAAACTGAAGAGTGCTTTCTAAGCCATTAAATATGTCACTAAAAAGCCCAAGATGCTAGATTCCAAAAACACAGATATGTTTGTCCTTGAAAGAAAACAGCTGCAGAAAAAGTTATGAATGTATTTTTATTGCAACACAGAATCCTACTCCATAGTATTTATCATTCTCAATTATTAATTTTTTTTAAGTAGAAAAAGACAATATACAAACCTGATTCCTCTGGTTCAATTGCCACATCATCTTCTGTTTGCTTACTTTCTATTCCTAGATAGAAAAGAAGTGTTCAAAGTTATTCACACTACATTCATAATTTTGTTTTTATTTCCCAGCAGCCACACAATTTAATTAGTATCAAACAAAAAGGAAGACTTAAATTACAAACTAACAAGTTCAGTTAACTGAAGAGTGGAAAAACAGTACTAAATGCATTTCACATCCAAAAGTTTACCTGTAAGGAGGCACACACCAGAAGGATTTTAGTTACAATTGTTGTTTGAGTGAAACAATGTTTCACTCAATATGTTATCCCTTCTAATCATAGAAGAATGCATTTTTTAAAATTGAAAACCTAAATAAATATAGCATCAAATCCTACACACAGTGCTCAGGCTAAACTGCTTGGGTCGCTTTGCTCTAGCTGACTCAACCAACATCATGTTTGAGAAAAACTTCTTCAACAAAATTTTTAACTTCTTAGAGCAGATCTTTAAATTACATTTAACACAGTACTCATTTAAAATTCTTCAAGAGCAATACAGGAAACAAAAATTTACAACCTAACCTTTCTGAGTAGCAATGTGGAAATTAGCACAGAGCTCCAATTTTAGCAATGGAATAAGCACTTCATAAGAATGCCATGAAGTTCAACAAGACCAGCGTCAGGGCAACCTTCAGCATCAATAAACATTGGGGGAAGAAGAGATTGAGAGCATCCCTGGAGAGAATGACTTGGACATTCTGGTGGATAAACACTGGACACGAACCAAAAGTGTGCACTCCCAGCCCAGAAGGACAACTGCATCTGTGGGTACATCTAAAGAGAAGTCTGTCACCAGACCCCCTACGGAGTGCTGCATCCAGCTCCAGAGTTTTTAGTACAAGCCGGACATGGACCTGTTAGAACAGGTTCAGATGAGGTCCATGAAGATGATCAGAGGGCTGGAGCACCTCTCCTAGGAAGGCAGGCTAACAGGCTGGGACGGTTCAGCCTGGACAAGAGAAGACTCCAGCGAGACCTTACTGCAGCCTTTCAATAAGGGATCTTGTAAAAGAGATGGAGAGAGATTTTTTTACTCATACCTGTAGCAACAGGACAATAGATGTTGAAGTGAAAAAGAGGAGACAGAGACTGGACATAAGGAGACTTTTTATGATGAGTGTGGTGAGACACTGGAACAGGGTGGCCAGTGCAGTAGTGGATGCTCCATCCCTGGAAGTGTTTAAAGTCAGGCTGGACTAAAGTCAGCGCTTTGAAGAAGCTGACTAAGTACAAGATGTCCGTAGACATGGCAGGGAGATTGAACAAGATGATCTTCAAATATCCCTTCTAATCCAAACTATCCACTACTCTATTCTCTGCTGTGTTTTTCTTTTGTTTGGCTATTTTAAAAATTATATTAATAAATATAATGGAAGAAAAAAGCTTTTTCAAGCTATAAAATTTAATACCTGAGAGGTCTTTAGCAACATCAAAATCTTCATTAATTTCCTCTATAAGTATAAAAAGGAAAAAAGTGTATAATCAGCTTGTTTGTTTTTTTAAAATCTGTTTTTCAAACAAATATTTCATCAAAACATCACAATTATAAAATATATACCTAGCCCTGTGGCTTCATTCACCCCCTTTGGAAGGTCCTCAATGGCTAAGAAAACATTCAATTCAGAGCAATAATGAAGTCAAGCCCTCAAGCAATGGAACTTACACACTACACAAAAGAACACAGCTAGCAGGTAGACATGTTTACCTGACATTAACAAGCAGACACTTTGATAAATTCCAGGGAATAAAAAACACACCTTAAATATTCTTTCCTGTTTCACTAAATAGCTCTTCTATTCATCAGCTAGTTATTTCAAAATTGTACCTTTTCAACAATTGTCGTTTGGATTAAGGTACAATAACTGAAATTTTAAAACCACTTCTTAATCTTTCTAAATACATTCAAGTACTCCCATGTTCTTGCTTTGCAGCATCAACTCCATCTCCTAGACATAGTGAAAACCAACCAAAAAACCTGCAAATCTATAAACTTTAAAAGTCTTATTTGGATAAACACACAATTAATTTGAGAGTCCTAATTTCTTTCTCGAAGCACAACAAAGAAATTTTACAACTTAATGGATTCTACAGAAAAAATAATTTATTTTTGTTTTCTCTTAATATGGTACTTTTTAAATTCATTTGAATGTCCTCTTAAGATTATGATAACAAAGGTGACAAAACAGATTCTTACCATTTATTTACACTAGAGAACTTCTTGACTTCCTTCTAAACTAAATGATCGTGAGGTTTTTTCAGTCAGCTGTCTGAGATGACTCTCAAAAGAGCAGGCATTTCAAGATGACAAAGTATACAGAACCCAGAGAGAATACTGCAGACAAATAATTTGTAATTGCTTCTACTAATTAGACAACTGCACCAACAGGAGGTCTGCATCAAAGCAGAGCACTGACAGCCTGCATATTTGAATGATCTTACACACTGGTTGCAGGGTAATGAGGAGGGCTCATTACAAGAAGCAGTGTCTGTGATGAACTGCTGTGGTCTAGCTGTCCTTAAAAGCCTCAGACACCCCACTCTGTGTCAGCTGAGACCTTACAGATGAATCCTCAAGGATGGAATATTAGAACAAAGTTTCTCAGTTTGCAGTCAAAAATCTAACTTCATAACAATACAGGCTGTAATGAACCTTTACCATAACTGGCAATGCCATGACTGAAAGTCACACAGATTGTGTACTTCAGTATATATAAACAGAAAGATTAAGTCTATTATCTTTATGCTATTTTGCTTAAAATATTTTTTGTGTATATATATATATATATATATATATATAGGGAGAGAAAGAGAGAGAGAGAGAGAGAGAGAGGTATATACCTGTATCTTGAGTCTCAGTCTGCTTTTCTGAAAGGAAAGAAAAATAAAATAGCTGGGTGGTTGATATGCACAAAGCATTCTAAAAATTTGGTTAAACATACAGTTTTTTTGTTAATGACAAAAGCAAACGCCTTAAAAAAAACTTCCCCTGGTTTGGGGCCCTGAATAGATATATGAAGCCTTTCTGGAGCTTGTAGTATAAATGCTACATTAAAAATCCCAAACCATATGTGTACATATCGCTGAAATTTTAAGAGTTTCTACCACACAGATGAAATGTTGAAAGCAATTACAACAAATCTATCATTCAGTACAGTTGTTACAATTCTCTTACATTCTTAATCTTTGCATAGTCAGTCTAATTTTTGTAATTCTGAAGAAGAAACAGATCAAGAATATTCATTATTTAATTTTAGGTAATGTCTGAAAATAGACAAAATCCCATCCATTGTCTGAATTTTCAATATACACTTACTGTGAATTTTAGACTGAAAAAGGTTCATTCAGTTTGGATAATTTAACCATCTAACAGGTACCAATCCTCATCTGAAAAAGGCCATTTACATACCATTAAAGAAAACACACCAAAAAAATCCCACCTTTATATCACATTGTATCATTTAAAATATTGTTGTATGTTACTAATGGTTGTATGGCTCCTTTGAAAAAGAGGTCTTATAGAATATCCTTAAAAAAACATCCAGAACTCTTTCTTTCTAATGAAAGAAAGCAAGCTTGAGATTTTCTCTGGTTTCATGGCCAGAAAATGTAGGAAACTCTTCATAAAACTGGAAGTTATGTACAATAACTGAGTTCTTGTATTCCAAATGCTGTGATCAATCATTTATCCCCTCCACTGTGGGCACTTATTTCCACTAAAGTATATTTAACATTAGCAATAACCTCAGTGATGTGATTAACGTGATCCTATTAGAGCAGCTCCTGGCCTGAATTAAGAACCAAGCCTCACAAAGCCAGAGTCACAAAAAAATTTGGACTGCTCTGGCCAGCAATCATCTTGCACTGTCTTCAGCTTTAAGAACTCTAGAAAGCAACAGGATTAAAGACAACATTTCATGAGAAGGTTTTGCCAGAAGAGGGGAAACGTGATAGAAATGGGTAAGATAAATTGACTCAAAGCAATACTTCTGTTGATTTCACAGACAACTGCATATGAAGGCTTTAATGTGAATCTTCTTGTGGGGTTTGACTGCTATTTTGGAGCCATACCAAAACCACAAGCTTCACATTTGAGAGGAAGGATTTGAGATCCCCACAATGGCCTCGAAGCATTCTTTCACTTCAGAAAAATGGAGCCAAAATCACTCTTCTCCAAAAACAAAGTAAATCTGTTTCACCAACCAAAACCATGTCAAAAGGTACAAGAAAGATGTAGAGAGACAAAAGGGATGAAAAACAGGTGCAACTGCTAAAATGGTGTCTAGCACATGAACATCCAGGGAACACCTGAAACTCCAGGGACTGAACTCAGAAGGAAAAAACTGGTGTGTGACAGAAAGGCAGCCGCGTCTTACTGGTCTTTTTCTTCTCCACTGCTCCAGGCTGGAGCTCTGAAATGAAATTCCTCTAAAAAGTACAAAGGATGCATTGTGCTTTCTCTCACAACAAGAATGCCTTCAAGGTGGATCTTGAAAGCAAGGTAAAATTATGTTGTGAAAAGGCAAATTTAATCAAGAGGAAAGCAGTTTTCTATGGATTATGTTGAACTGTGGAAATAATTTACTACACAAAGAATCCTGACAACTTAATAGCCAAGAATAATAGTGGTTTTTTTGACAGTCACATGCTACTTTACAATTTCCTTTTGAGAGGAAGAATGAAAGTTCCTATTCTCCTTATTGTCCTAATCAGAGAACTGGCAAGAATAAAGTAAGTGTAGGGGGATTTATCTGATACTATTTAAAACTCTCATTACAGTCCAGAGAAGCACTGCTGCTTCCTGAAGTAAATGAATCACTGTATTTTGTGAGTCACAAAATACAGTGATTCACTGTTATTGTGCTGGGGTGCCAGAAGAGACTGCAGAATATTAAATGCTTTTGGAACTGATTTTAAAAAAAGCTGATGCAATTTACTTTGTAACCTTCCTGATCAACTTAGTCAAAAAGGAGATATAATGTCTCTTCCCAAGGACATGGAAACATTCTCTGTTTGTGTTACCACTGCATATGAAAGAGCATGAAAAGTAAACATTATTAGTTGCACTTCTTCATATTTAGGTGTGAGAAGCAAGAGAAGTGATTTTTGATTAGGAACTGATCATAAAATAATTACGTCCTGGAAAGGCAAATAAAAAATAAGCCCTGGGAAAAAACTAGAGTCACTTGCTTTTCTATCCTATTACTGCTGAGACATTTTGTCAAGGGCACCATAACTGAGGCAAACAATTATTTTCTGCACACTGAGAAAGACACAGGCTAAGGCCTAAGTCCACCTTTGGGCCACTGAAAGTCTTTCAATGGAATTTTGACTCCTATCCCAAAGGAGGATGTTGGAATTTGCCTCCTGATAACAAAGAATTTACCTCAAGGTTTTCTGTTACAAATATTTTGAAGAAACCCTGTCCTTTGCTCAGGTTACATAAACATGGGAAATAAACAAGAGTGCTTTAAAGGTATGTTTAACTATTCTGAGGTGTGGTAGTATCCAGAAGGATATCTCAGCAGGAATCACAACCCCACACCTTTGTTTTAAGGCTGTGACTACTATTCTTCTTGTATACTTTTTGATTTGGTCTCAGCAATCATTAGCAAACCCAGTGAAACTAAAATGGTAATTCCCAAAGAACTGTTAGTGGCAGACAAGATGAAAAGGTGATACTGAGCTAAACAGATAAACCACATCTGACCTGGCCAGGGTTTCAGAAGGAAAAAGGCATGGCAAAGCCTTCAACAGTCTGCTTCCACATATGCACAAACCATGGCATTAGGACCAGGATGGGACTATAATGAGTATGCATACTCTGCACTGGGACCAGTGTTAAAAGATTGATTGACTGATTACAAACACAGGGAGTTTACGCAGACAACAACCCAAAACCTTAGCTAAGAACTTCCAAAGTAATGTGGCAGCATAGGAATTTTTTTTAAAAAGTAATTCCACTTGCATATTAGCAAAAGAGTTTGCTACTGTAATTTGTTCCAGATTGCAAGGCCCCAGATGTATTCTATTACCATTTGCATGGCAGTTGTCTTTTGTCAAGTGGGCAATTTTCCTTATCTCTCTCTCTCTCTCAGTGATCACAATCATTCCTCCCTCGGGGAAGGGGGGTGGGGGTGGGGCGCGGTGGATGGGGGACATCTGCTGATAGCAGGCTACTGAATGTCACTGCATGACTGATAAGGACTATAACATCCTATTGTGAGATGCTCTGCCCAGAGGGAGGAGCCAAGCATTCCTACCCAGATATAATCCGGAGGTTCTGAAACACCAGCACGGCTTCTCCACTGGATTCCCCAGAGGAACAGCAGCTGCCTCTTCTTCCACTGGATCTTCAGAGGAAGAATACACCCTTTCCTACAGGACCCCCTGCTCCAACAGGACCACACCTGACACTTCAGGAGGACTGCAGCCACATTTCCAACTGGACTGCTACCAACACCCTGACCAACAGGGTGTCGGGCTGGGTTCTAACTCTGTCAGTGTTGTTCTAGTGTACTGCACTGTTTATTTTATCCTTTTATTTTTCTTCCCTATTAAAAAACTGTTATTCCTGCTCCCATATTTTTTGCCTGAGAGCCCCTTAATTTAAAATTTATAGCAATTCGGAGGGGTGGGGAGGGTTTACATTCTCCATTTCAGAGGAAGCTCCTGCCTTCCTTAGCAGACTCCTGTCTTTCCAAACCAAGACAAATTTCATTAAATATAGCAGTTGTCATACCTTGGTCTTCACTATAAACTTCATGTGCTCTATCCTCTGTTTAAAGAAAAAGAAAAATGAGTGGGAAAATGCATGGAATTTTAAGACAATAAAGACACACAAGTAATACAATAGTGTCAAGTTTATTCAGAAAAAAATAATTTGAAACTATAGAAGTTCATACTGTAATAAAGCTCATAAAAGTGCAAAGGTGAAGATTTCTAAAAGATCCTGTGAGAAGAACTGATTGATTTTCTGGCATCAAAAGATAGATTTAAAAAAGAAGGCAATATCAGCAGGCTTTCTTATACAGTTCATAAATATTCATAAATATTTTGATTCTGAATTATTTATAATTCATTTATATATACAGCTGACTTCCACAGAGTAATTTTGGCATCTACTAGTTATGGCTTACTTGCTTTTAAAACCTTAGAGATACTACCTTCTTCTTGACATCATACTAACAGCAACATCTCTAGCATATTTAAATTATTTTTTACCCACAGAAACACTTCTATACAATTTAGAATACCAATACCCACTCTCCTGGAAATTCAACCCTCAAGATATTATTCTGGCCATTTGGCTGATATTACAGAGAAGTAGTACTCATATAGGCTTTAGCATCATTTCCTTAGGAAGTTATTATGACCACATATTCAATTTACATTCTGAAAAAATATTACCTAGAAGCTCCAAAGTCTTGTGTGTTGTTTTGTTTGTTTGTTTGGTTTAGGATTTTTTGTGGTATGTGATTGTCTTGGTTTGGGGCCAAAATTCAGTGAATCTTCAATAAAAAGAAAGAAGACTTTGGACTGTACCTGCATAATGTTCCACAGCATCTTCTGGCATTATCTCAGAGTTACCTTAAATAGAAATATTTAATACTTTATATTACAATTGAATTTTCATGCAACAGCTAAATAACACAAGAGAGCTTAAAAAGGTCACATATTTAGCTCAAAAATTAAAGAAACAATCATACTGACTTAATACTACAATATCTTACTTGAAAGTGACAGCTGAATTTGAAATACAGCCAGGAACTACACCATAAAACAACAAGTTAATGCATATTTGTATTTAGGCCTAAAGTTAGGAATATAGGTAGGTGTTGGATAATCAATCCATTGCTTAGACTGGGAAACTCCTGACAGAACAAAATACTTATCTAAGTATTTGTAGATTGGATTCATGGAGTGTTATGCTCACAAATGTAATGGCAACATAGTGGCATAAAAATCAGGCCTACTTTAAACTACCTAAAAAGCCATTTGAAAATAAAACTGTGAAAAAACAGTCAATATGACACATCACTTTTTAGCACATTTTAAAAAGTGTGATTATATTATCATTTGAAGTAATGAAGATTTACAAACCTGGAGTGTCTGGATCGCTTATTTTTTCTTCCAAATCTGCAACATAATCATCTAAGGCTGTAAATTAAATATGAACAAATAAATATCTTGAAATTAAAAATATGAAATACGTTTAATATTTCACTGCTTTAACTTGTATCCATAATGAGTCTGTCAATGGTTAAATGTAGCTCCTTAGCTGAAAAGTGAAAAACTAAAACTTTATATACTGACACTTGCAAATTGACACATGGCAATCTAATGGAAGGTGTTGGGCCACTCTCTCTTTCAGCCTTCATACTCTGTAGGAAAATGAGAGCAATGAGAGCCATTGGTCTCCATCAATATTTTTTAATATTTATATGAATAAAAAAATGCAAACACCCTCTATCTGAAAAATTGCAAAGTATCTTATTTACTAATTTGCAGGACGCTCATTTGGTGATAGATCTGTAGAAGACAAGATATGAACCAGAAACTGACCTTGCAAAATATATACTTTATTTCTGGCATCTCAGATTTAGAGCAATTTACTTCCTTCCATTACCCAGCTAAATTTGGGGGTTATTTTCCTCTATAACTACAATTCTTTTCAATGTTGCTAATATACTCACTATGACACATCTGAGAAAACACAGTAGTGAAGGTAGAGTAGCTTGTCCTTTTACTTTGGAAGTATAATAGCTTGGATTCTAAACCAGTTATCCCCCACACAGTTTGGAATAAACAGTTTTAGCTGTATCAAACAAATACAACTATTTTTCCATCACATCTGTGACACCAAACACAACTGCAAAGTCTACAGTCTTTACAAAGTCTTAACACTGAGTCAAACACAAGAAGCCTAGTACAAATAGAAATCAATGTCTAATGTAAATGCAAGAGACTGTCCATACTGTAAAGAAACATAGTTAGAATCCTGAAGAAAATACTTATCAGACAGTAGGGAAATTGCAATATCCACTTAATGCTTCTTCATAATGGGAAAGATGAGCTAATGCCATTGTACATGGTATCAAGCATAACATCCAGATGACTATAAAGTAATCAGATTAGTCCAAGCCAAATTTCAAAAAGCTTTCAAGATTAATTAAGATGTGCAAAAAGACAGAACAAGGATAGTTCAGAATTACATCCTTGGTGTTGACTCACTCTCTGATAGCAGAGTCAGCCACTAAGAACAAACAGTCCTGAAAGAAAGGTACAAAAAACTGGATGCTCCTAATGACAAAGATATTTTAGAAGAACCTTAGTAATGTAGACTGTCTGAAGACAATATAAGCAATAAATCTATTCTCTCTTTTAGACCGTACAACCACAGATCATTTGCCTACCCAGTCCCCAATAATACATAACAACCAGGAACACATAGTAAATAAAATGTTTTTGCACTAATGAAAGCAAAGTTTCCATACCTGTCATCTGCTATTTGTAATAAAGATTTTCAATAGCAAGTATGATACAGTCATCTCAAAGTAAAATTCTCCAAGACAATAACAAGTTATTGAGAGAAAAAGACCAAATTCAAAAGGATCTATTTCTAAACCAGTCTAACCTTTTCTATTTGTCTCTCTCATATAATTTGTTATATTGAGGCAGAAAACCATTATTACTGAGTATTGAAAAACACCATTATTACTGAGTATTGAAAAAGATACCTGGAATTTCGTATGATTCAGACTCCGCTGCTCCAATATCCTCCACCACGGGATCAGCATCTGACAAATTAATACATTTGCAAAAATTTTAACATTTTTTAAATCAATAAACAATAACACAAACCCTCTAACATATATTATTTAAGAACAGTAATATTTCTAAGCTGCAATTCTAAGCAAATTTCCCCTAATGGCAGCAGGCTATGTATACATATACTGAAAAAAAGTTACTATTTTATTTATATACAATATTGAGAATATGTATACATGAATAAACTCTATATTCATAAAAAAAAAGAGGATTCTCCACAGAAATTTCTGAATAAATTGGAGGAAAGAAGAATATGTTTACTTTGCCTTCTTAATTACAAAGATTTAAAGTAAATGGAATTTGAATTTCTTCTCTTTGACTTGTGCTGTGGAGATACAGAAACAAGGAGGTTTAATAGACCCAGACTGAAGACTTTGGTTGTGAAGAAAGAATCTTAGTGCACTTCCAGACATCAAAACTTCTATATGACATTGGTTACATGGGTTTTATTAAAAGGTATCAAGAGATATTAAGAGATAGGTAAAATTTCAACAGTACAAATAAAGAGCATTCAGAAAAATTTCCCCCTAGCTGGATTTAGATCATATAATTCTGCTTTAATATTATGACTTCAATTTTCATCATCCAGTCAATGCCCCAAAGTGACAAGATATGCGCATCTTTATATGATGTCTTCATCTCTGCAGGACTTAAATATGATTAAAGCTCTTAGGGAGCCATATTTGAATGAAAGAACAATGAGAATAAAGTATAGAAAAGACTGTGTTCATAAACTTTCAAATTTAGTTTAATAAACCAAAAGGTCCAGAAGCAGACTCCATACAGGTTTTACTGATGGGGAGTGAACAGATTGAGAGCAGCCACACCAAGAAGCACTTGGAGGTGCTGGTAGATGAAAAATTGGACATGGAACATGTCTCCAAAGGTGTGAGAAAAGGCTGAGAACTGGGGTTCAGCCTGTAGGAAAGAATACTCTAGGATGACCTAATTGCAGCCTTTCAGTATCTTAAGAGGACAAAAAAGCTGAAGAGGGGTTTTTTACAAGGGCACATACTGATAGGAAAGGAGTTTTGACTTTAAACTGAAAGGGAGCAGGTTTAGAGTGGATATAAAGTAAAAATTCTTCACTGTGAGAGTGACAAAGCACTGGAACAGTGCTTCAGAAAACAGTTGCTCAGAGAAGCTGTGAATGCCTCATTCCTGGAGTGTTCAAGGCCATGCTAGACAGGGTTTGGAATAATCTGGTCCAGTGAAAGGTGTCCTTCATGCCAGAAAGGTTAGAACTAGCTGATCTTTAAAGCCCCTTTCAACCAAAACCATTCTATATAATTATATTCCTGACTCTGCTGGGGAGAGATATGCATACTTGGAGCACAGAATAATTTTGTTGAAAGCCCACAGAGTAGCAATTCATAATATACAGTTACCTGGATTCCAAAACACATAGCATTAAAATATCCCATTTTGACTTAAAATATATGCATTTGCTAAATAATGCTGTGGTTGACACTTCCTAAGGCTCTGCTTTAAGCAGAAATTTCAAGTCCAAGTTTTAATGAGACACATATTCATTTGTCTGGGTTGGGTTTTCTTTTACAGATTTATTTTAAATGTATTTAGTCATTCAGATACCTTTCTGAACTGAGTCTGGTGTCTCATATGCTTCTGAAATTTCAGTCTCAAATTCTCTGAGCATGTCATCTGTTGCAGGAGCTTCAAAAGTTTCTCCATGTATTTCTTCCTTTACTTGCCACTGGTCACTTACACTTTCATCTACATCTTCATGTCTTTCTCCTAATCAATAATGCAGATTGTTAGTGAATAAATTTTCTATGGTATATTCTACTGCCAGCAAATATTCAGTCCTCAGTACAGCCTTTGTGGTTTCCAGCTAGTCTCCAAAGGGAATGGAAAGTGACAGAAAACTTATCTGCACAGTCCAGCATTATAAACCTAACTTGCCAGGACCTTCTTTGCTCACAGTAAAGGCCAACTCTGCTCTGTCCACTCTTGCCCTCTACACAGTGTTTTGAGGAAGCTTTTGTTAAAATGACTGATTTGAGCTATTACTGCCAAACAAGTCTGGGTAAGAAGACATTTTTAGGATTTGGTGACTGAACTTTCTGATTCTTTTTGAAAATGACAAATGAGTTGATTTGAATGTTTTATGCAGGCAAAAGTACTTTAACCACATACCAAAACCAGACTCTGAGATTCATCTAGCCTATGGCAGTATTTATAAACTCTTCAGTGATTTTTAAGTGTTAATGCATTACCAGGATGGGAATGGAGAGCTTCATGAAGAACAGATTGAATTTCCTCTTCCAATTCTATGTCAGCAGTCTTGTGCTCTAAAAGGATTATAAATTGCAGTGAAGGTAAGTGCAAAAGGCAAAATCTAAACATTCACTCAAGGCTTGCAGCTTTTAGTAGGCTACATAAGGTTCTTAATCCCTTTCATAAAATTCCCTAGAGACTGACCTGGTGAACCTCTGCAACTCACACAATTAGAAAAACAACTTTGTCTCGCTTATTCTCCAATATAGAAAGTATGCAACAATCACATCAGACTCATCCATCTGAAGATGAATTGGAAGAATTTATCTACACTGCATTTTTTGCACATATATTTTCCAGGGGTAGTAACCACTTCAGGTAACTATTCAAACCAAGAACTCTCTTCTAAGGAATTAATTTACTAACACTTTCATCCATTACCTTCCTACAATTTAGGCAGCAGCACTAGGAAGTCATATTTGGCAACATAATGTGAGTTGCAGAAGTAGGGTCCTGTCAACTTCATGAACAGGAAAAACAGATACATTACAATATCAAGGTCTTGTTCTGCTACGAATTGCCAGGAGAAATCACAAACTGGTTTCATGGATAAGTGATTGCCATCCAACACACCAGCTCAGGACATAACAGGAATTTGTATGAAGTGCTGTCTTCATATAAATGTCCTGAAATTAATATTGAGAAACCCTACAATAACACATCTGAGAAAAAAAGCTCTAAAGCAGGTAACAGCTGCATTTTCAAATAAGAATCCAGAATGGCACCAGTTATGAAAAACGGTCCCACAAAAACAAACCACACACACAAAAAAAAACCCCACCCAACCAGGAAACCATATCTTGATATATTTTATAATTGATATCCTGAGAAAAGCAATACAAGTCTTCTGAAACAAAATCTATATTCCATAGATTCCACTGGCCATATGGTCTGGATTTGTATGTTTATGTATCAGGTTCACATAAACATCACATAGGATAAGCTTCTTCAATAACCGGGAAAAAACATGTACTCTCTGAATAACACTAATGCAAATCACACATGTGAAATGCAACATGTAAAATATTTCTTCTTGAACCCCTCTTAATTCTAATACATTCCACTAATAGTATAGGGCTTTAAAAATATTTAGATTATTTCTTTAACAGTAGGAGTTCAATTTATTTTATTATATATTAGTAGTTTTAGCAGAAAAGTGAATACTTTATTATCTTACTAAGTTGATTGTTCAGAGGGTTTTGTTTCTTTTTAAGGTGAAGAATTTGCTGTTATTCTGACTGGATATGCAGTTGGAAATCAATCTAAACCACAACCATACATCATCAGAATGTTATTCTGATGTGATATATCTACAATGATAACCATTAAATGTTACAATTTTCAGAGTCAGTGATTTACACCAAGTTATAAACCATGATTCCTGTTAAATAAACTTCAGTAGATAAGCAACACAAAATCTATAAAAGAGTTTGCATGTTAATGACACAGAATTATAGTTTTGCCTACGATTCACAAAAGGTCTTACCTGATTCAACATACGACGTTTCAGCAGGCTGGACAGTCTCCTCAGATTCTGGTGATGCTGGCTGTGCTGGGACAGATCTTTCTTTAAGGCCTGCATTTTTTAGTTATAAAGTTAACTTTATGCCCTTTTTGAACTGATTCAGTTATAAAATAAGAAAGTTCTTTCAATTAAATTAACTGATGTTATACTCTCCAAAAATGCATTCAAACAATCACAATTACAGGGCTGTCATAATATACAGGGATATACAAAAAGACTAAAGCATATTCAGATAGTAAACAAAGATGTTTAGAAGACAAACATACAATGAGGAGGTAAAAAGAGAGAGAAATTTAAGCACTTGCTTTTATTTCAAAGTAACTGAACAAATGACTAGGCTATTCTCAACATCTATTCAGTATCCAGTAAAAATATAGACAGCAAATTTTTCTCTCTGTTTTCAATTAGGGCAAAAAGTGCTCCATATGATCAATTTCATAGGTTCTATGGAGAACTAATTTGAACTTTACAAAAAGCTGCACAGAATAATAATTACTTTAGATTCATATGTTACATCTTAGATGACATGATTAAGATTAGTCTGTTTTGACAACTAAATGACTATAGAAAAAGAATGACTGATGGAATTTTACCACTAAGATCATGACTATCTATACCACAGTCTCCTTCTAGATCAAAACACAATGTAAAGAAAGCAATCAATAAATGTCATGATCAACACCATCATCATGGCAGGAGATAAAGATACAGCTGTGACAGATCATGTCTCATCTTAAGACACCATATGGTCAAGAATGTGTTGGTATTAGACTAATACTCCTCTCAACTCTCCTTTAGAAAGGTTCAAGCAAAACTTATGCAAGAGGTTCAGACTGGGCATAAGAAAAAACTCACACACCCACAACCTCCCACCTCTATGAGGGCAGTGAAATCAGCAGAAAAGACTGCAGAGAGGCTGTACATTCCCATCCTTGGAGGTCTGAAAGACCACACTGGGAAATGGCCAGAGTAATGTGGTCATTCCTCTGAAGTGACCCTGTTTTGAGCAGGATCTTGGAATAAGGATCTCCCAAAGTCCCTTCCAAATGGCATTTGCTGATAATCCTCCATCCAAGGTCAATTAAGGTACGACTTCCTTCTCAACAAATACCACTGCCCAAAGCAAACTAGTTTTTCAACAGCTGTATACGTGGAAATCAATAGAAAAGATAGAATGTAAGAAAGCAGAGGCTAAACTATAATGAACACTCCTGTAGTACTAGCAGTCTTGTAAAAGCAACTCTTAAGTGGATAAATGTTATATTTCAAGTAAGTACAAATTAAAAAATAGTAATTACCACATTTCCATTGGAGTCAAACATATCTCAATGCAAATTGGACTAGTATGTCTCAAACCAAGTTTGTGTAGAGAGATAAGATTTTATGCATTGTGAGAAAAACATGTATTTATTTCAAGTAATGGTTACAGGATAACAGAATTAAGTCTATCTTACAATATTATTTAATATTAAATATATTATTTTATATTATATTTATATTATTATTTAAATTTCACTTATTTGAAGATAGGTAGTTAGGCTGTATCCAAAAGTCATGTAACTAAGAGTCGACCACTTTGGAGTCAAAATGAGAAGCTAAAGAAAAATGCCAAATTTTCACTTAGGTTTTGGCCAATTTTCTTCTGTCATTAAAAAACCACCCACTTAGAATATTAAGAAAATATTATTAAGACATTCATCTTTTTCTGCAGGACTATTAATGGCTACAAGAGTAAGAAGTTACTTCCTTCTACAATCATCTTAGGATAGGATGGAGACAAAACCAGTAAGTCATATTAACCACTCCCACACTTCAGAATCCATAAACATGGAAACAGCCACCCTGCTTTCACAAACACAGTTCAGTTACTTTACACATACACTGCTTTAAAAAAGTTTTTGTATCCTCAATAAGCCACCCCCATGTTCAGATCCAGACAATCACATACTCAACTTCGTGAACTATAAATGAATTCAAAGCATTTCAAAAGACAGCCAAAATACTCCACACCAAACAAGCGCTATGGGTACTTAACAGGAAAGAAGGAACCAACAAGAGTGTCTTTGTTTCACTTGCACATTTCTCAACTTAACCTTCAAGCTTTTTATACATGTCTATTGTGCTTAACACTGATTTCTATTCAATCTTGTCAAGTATGTAATATACTAAATAATTTACTTTTTGTAAGATATTATTTTCTCTCTTCTGTTTATTAAAATTGCATTTAGCTTTTACTTGTCTGGTGCATTTTTTGAGCTTATGTGGTGACTTGTTGCATTAAGTTTAATGACAATATTTCATAGAGATATACAACAAGACAACAGAACTCTGGAGCAAAAATACTTTATTTTTGTGTCTGTCTGTATAGCCTGGAGTGCTGCTCAAATAAAATTTTCTTTGGAAAGGGAAAAAATAAAACAACCCAACCTTTCCAGAACCCCATAAACTTTGGGTCATAGATACAATATTTTAATCAGAACAGCAATTCATTTGAAATTTCACTCCCACACAGTTAAAAGCTCTGGCACATTACAGGAGAAAATAAAAAGTGATGTGCACCATACCATTGTGCCACCATCCTTGAGAAGTGTGATTTGAATGCTCCTCTGGTCAAATATACATTTTAACACTCACCAGAGCAAGGCTGAAAAAGTATATCTATCATCACCAAAACCTAACAGAGAATGTTCATTATGGAGGTGCATTTATTAGATCTTCATTCTCTCATATTTTTTGCTAGGCACTGTAATGTTCACAATGCACATCTCTTCCTGCGCTCCTCATGAATATATAAATATTTAGAATATACCTCAGAGTAGATAATATCTGTTCATTATCACAGCCAGAATCTTAAAATACTGTACTTTTTTCTACAGCTTTAATTTGAACTGTTTTTCACAACTGTTTGAATGCTTCATTTTCTCTAAAAAAAAAAAAAAAATTAAAAAATCAAATAATCTTTAACCTTATTATCACACCTTATAACTCTAGGGATCAAAGCATGATGCAGACATATGTATAGAATGGCTGAACTAAGTGTATTGCCAACTGTTATACACAAAATTTTAGCAAAACCATAAACAGAATTAACCTTCAGGACTTCAATCCTAAATTACCATCCACATGCATATAAATACTCATTCTCAATTTCATTCCTTAATTTGTTTTCTTGAAACTAACACTGCAGTACAAGAATCAATCTTAAACTTCCATTACAAATTTTGTTCTGAATCCTGTGTAATTATATTGTGCAGTTCCATACAATATACTTGCTTTCAAATTTATTTGGAAAATATTCATTTCTAGATAAACTTGATAGCAACCATAGATTCAATAATATTCTGAAATCTCTCTATTATCTCTTCAAAAATGTTTTTGCAACTTTATTTATTCTAATGAGACTGCTGAATAAACCTTTCCTTGATGCTGAAAATAGAGAAGCTGTAAGAACAAACTAACACAAGATTTTGCTTATAGAAGCATCATGCACTTGAAAGTGTTGAAGAAGATAATAGCTGCAAAATATCTAAGCTGTTCTCTAAACAAGCTCAACCAGAATTGAGTAGTACTAGCATATCACATCTTACATGTAATTGGAATACAACAATGCTTATCAATGATGAAATAGATGGCCTAATTTTCATCAGTATTCATTACCAAAAGGTTGGTGAACTTGGAAAAAAATCACGACACAGTTAAATAAAAAGTGATAATGAATCAAGATTTCCAACACAAATATGGAGAAATAAAATAATTAAGTAAATAGGGAAGGAAGAAAAGCAGAAACATATTGTCATGGGATCAAAATACAAAAATGTAGGAACATTTTGATTGAGTATACCCTGAGGTCTCACGATAAAGTGCAACTCTGAAGCTGGTTTGACTCCTTGTCTCAGGAAAAAAACCCAGTTTCCTTAGGGAAAGAATTTGGCAGAGAATAAGTTACATTTATTGGGTTAATAGTGGACACTACAGTCCATTAATGCTCCTTTTAGTTGTTTCTGTGAAATGGAAATATTTTATGAGTTTTCACTACATGTGTCCAGATAAGCCTGTTAATATTGCTTTTAAACTTGCATTTCATATAGAACATTTGACTTTCATCTCTACATCAGGCAAATACAAGTAAACAAGGAAAGAAAAAAAAACAATCACGAAACCCCAAACCCATATTTAGAGTAGATTTGAAGTAACTGGCATCAGGTTGACATTTGAATGTTTTCAATACACATTGGTAGCCAGGCACATTAACATATGTACATACTTGAGTTTCACAGCAGATGTTTCTGCTTTGTGTTTATAATACCAGTACACACTGAACAGTTTTTTAAAAAATATTATATATAGCCTTTGTTCACACTTATTTCCAGAAAACATTATTTTCTTATTGCCATATTTACCACATTCATATAAATATGCTGAATTCTACAATTTTGAGGTCTGTTCCTCATTAGCAGAATAGGAACTCTTGTTTATTTCTTTTCTTTCTTGTCTTCCTTGGATTGGCTTTTAACTATCTTTTTTGTTTCTTTGTCTTTTCCCACCTGAACGGTGCCATCCTTTTCACTGGCTGATCTTTTTGTAGTCTCCTTGGATTTCATACTTTTCTCTAGGCCTTTTTCCTTTCCTCTGTCTCTTTTAGCCTTGTCAGAATCTTTCTTTAACTTATTCATATCAACAGCTTTCTTGTCCTTTCGATCAGTAGCATCTTTTCCTTTCCTGGTTTTCTTTTTCTCTTCTTCATTTTCCTCCTTTTTGGATTCCTGCTTCTCCCTTAACTTCTTGAGTGATTCTTTAATAGCTTCTTTTACTTCTCAGTTTTTCATTTAAAAAAGAGGAAATGTTCAATAAGAGAACCATTCTTAGGCCGAAAAGCATCTTATGAACAACCATGTAAAAGCTTTGATCAAATTATTATTTAATGTTTGTTAAGAGTTAAACTTGTATAGTTAACTCCTAAGCTTTAAGCAATTTAAACAAATTAGTTTTGACTTTTAGGAACATCTCACACCATGCAGCCAGCGGATAACCTTGGCTTGTACTGCAGCTGCATCCAAATGAAGTGTTAATCTAGAGAAAACCATGCCTCTATTATCTTACTGCTAACTTCTGCCCAATGCTAAAACTACTTTTGCCTGTGAGCATGAAAATCATAATAAATTTTGAACCTTTGACAACAGCGTAACAGTTATAAACATTATTACACAAAGTTATAATACAATGGTTTACTGATATTGCTACCTCATATTAAGCAAAGACTTAAAAAAGATAACTGAAATACATATTGAGAAGTGCAAGTAATAAGAAACAGCAATGTCCTGATGAATTAAATCAAATCCAGAAAAGTTAGCTTGGTTAGACTAAACTCAGTGAAATAAATCAAAGCAATAATTGTAAATAGTTTCTTACAACTTTGCTTTTCAGTTATCAGTAACATTTTTTTCTTAGTTTTACTTTTGGAGTTGTGTCACTTGTGCTTCTCTACTTCAATTCACATTTGGGTGTGACAGGGTATACAGATAATATGTCATCAGAACATAAACAACCAGAACAGAAGCCTTGAAATTTATGCTCAATATGTTTAATGTTCAATATTTACTTCCATTTTGCCATAGTTTTGAAAATATGTCAGTACCAGTAGAATTCTCCAGAATAATGAATTTTAAATTCAATAAAATGCAGTGATTTTTCCATTAAATCTATACACAATATTTGCACTTAATTTTGGAATTAATACTCCCACATTATTAAGAATGTGATAATGACTTCTACATATAAACAGCTCTATTTTTATTCAGACTTTTGAGAGAAACTGCAGTCTGTTGAGGCAAAAAAGCAGGTCTGCCTCTAGCTGCTGTGTAATGTTTCTGCACAGTGAACAACTCAATTACATAGTTCAGTCTAAAGGGAATGACATCATATTTTCTTCCAAATGGTTTTTGACATAAAATATTTGAAATATGCCATTTATTTATTCTCATATCAAACAATGAAAAATAATCCAAAACTCAGGAAAGAATTGCTAAGTGACAGTTGTAACAGGCTTTGAAACATGCAGTTTGCAACCAAGTTATACCAAGCACAATGCGGAACAAATGCTAAAAATTTCAACTTGATGCAAGGTGCTGAGTAAAGCCACAGTGAAATGAGCAGCAAACTTTCCTTAGTAAATACACTTTTTTCCTCATGAAGGTTTGTATGGTGAATAGCATGCATTTTTCATATACTGCTAGGAAAAAACACCTTGCAGTCTATATGTGGTTAATGTAACATAGAGACTGTTTCCATAGCCTCATGCTGCCGCTGCCCAGAGATAAGTGAGCAGATATAAAAAGCTACACACCTGAAGTACACCTGGTACCTTGGTGTTTGCTGAGGCTAATTAGCTTTTTTTGTCTTCAACACTATGACCTGTTTATACAGCAGTGTAGTTATAAATAAATATATGGCATAAATTGGTTGCAATCTATCCCACGCCAAGCTTTCAGAAAATATTGCAATAAATCCTGCAAATAATATTGAAGGGGAAGTTATTGTACTTTGCCTAAATTTCAATTCTCACAGGAAAAAAATAGATGAAACTATTAAAGTACAGCCTTAGAAGAATTAAGGCATTCAAGGCCAATTATGATATAGTAATGGTATCATGAATTCATGGAAGATAACAAAGAGGATTTCACATGGAGCAAAATCTTACTTAAAAACATGCAGAATATCAGGTTATCATAAACTACTTACAATCCAAACAAGACATCTGTTGTAAAAAAATCCACACAAACAAAATATCATCTCTAGTTAGGAAAGCGCTTGCATTGCCTCTGAATTTCAATCGGTAGTAAAAGAAAATACTGAGAAATTGCAAGAACAATAGTTTTCTGCATCATTAGAAAATATTTAGCCAACATAGCTAGTATTAGTAAACATTATAACCCACAGTTGGTATTTGTACTGCACATGCATTTCATACATCATTATCTGCATAAAGTTCTGCATGAAAAAGAACATTAAAAATACCTTTGAGTTTAGTTTTTTTCTTGGCTACCCCTCCTGGCTCCTCACCTAATTAGTTGCAAAATGGAAATAGGTTATGAGCATATTTGTGGTGTTTAATAAACTTGACATTAAATTTTCCAACCTGCCATCTTATGTAAAAAGTTCACTTAACATAGCACACTACAATGCTATGGAAAAATACAAAATATTAACTCATGAAAAATAAAACAACTTCAGTTGCAGGACCATCACAAGTACTGACGTGAAAGACTAACTAATCAAAGAAAAATACCACGTTACCAGATGTTATTTGTGAAGCATCTGACACTTGGAGATTGCTCAGGTCTCTCCAAACAAGTGCTGCCACATAATTATAAGCAACACCTCCTCTGATTTTTCTGCAAAGTATTTGCCAGTTCTCTCTCAAATGCACTAATTTATGTTTCTATAAAACTTAATAAATATTTTATAAACATATTAACTCAAAAGGCCTTCAAGTACACAGGTATTGCAGAGTATAGAAACTGACTGTTTTCTTACAATAAATTACAATATATGTTTCTTTATCCAAAGGAAAGTAAATGTTTTGGCAAAGGTATTGCTCAGGTCTAAAAAGCAGTTACCAGTTCATTAGAATCAAAATACTTAACTGCATTACTTCAGACTCCTTAAGACTATTAGTCTTCTTTTCTCATTGTAGCTAACAAACTGAGAGCAGTCAGCCTCTTGATTGTACTTTATAGCTAGTACCACAAGAGGCATAAAGGCAAAAGCCTTTCTAAAAATACAAATAATATTTAGCTTCATCTTTTTAATACCATTTAAAGAGTCTGGATTATCACTATCATGATGCTGGGGATTAAGACTTAAATCCCACAGACACAGCAATTTTGACCACAAAAATCATGTAAGTTGCTATCTAAAAGCCAACTAGAAAGTAAAGAAAAGCTGAAAAGATACAGTAACTATTTTTAAACTCATACATAATCTTATTAAATGAGAAGAGATATTCTAATGTGTCAACACTAGGCTTCTCATTCAGACATACAAAACACCTACACTGAACATCTGCACCATGAGCTTAGGTTTCCAGAAAACAGTATCTACCTAAACTGTGTCATATATCATTTAATCTGAAAAAACAAACAATATTCTAATAGCCTATACTAAAAAAATGAAATCATAAAATGAAAGAATTTAAATGTAAAGTCATTGTAATCACCTTGCATCTAACTTCTATACTACACGTTTTCAAAATATCAGGTGTTGATATTATAGCCCAAATTGTTTTAAAAAAGGTTAATCATGGAAAAACAGGCTTTAGATTAATTTCCTTACGAAGTCATACCTGGGATATGAGTATTTTCAAGCTCCTCCCTCATAGATTACCACCATTACTGAAGTCCAGAGCTCTAACTTGACTAAAATCATTATTCAGTCTTACTATTTCTAAGCAGTGTATGGAAGAATAAGTTAACTTTTTTTTTAATATAAAAGGAAATATAGGCTCCAAGTTCCATTTACATCATCAATGAAAATATAAACAATAAAAGGTACTCAGAAAAGATGCGCAAAGCCATATTTAATTTTACCCCCGCCCACTTTTCATATTAAAATTAAACATTACTGTATATTTTAAGATACTCTTAAAAGCATATGTTGACAAAGAAAACTGTAAAATTTTGCAAGTATTAATATACACAACAATTATCATACAGATATTTCAAATTATTTTAAAATAAACATATATTCACTATGTTGAAAAATTACAAAATAGCTTGTTACTGATTACTGTTATTTCACTTGTTAAATATTTCACAAGTAGTAATTTTGTTTCAATCTGCTTTTATGCAATGAATAGCACTAAAGTTCTCAGCAAATTATCGATTCATAACATAACTATATAAATCATGTAAACTTTAACATCTTAATAGACCTGTTCACAAGAGAAGCATGTGAAATAATATATTTTAAAACATTAGTATTATACAATGATCACAAGACCAAAATCCTGTTGCATCTTGACTCCCACCTGGATATGATCCCTACAAAGGGAAATCCCTACAGCACAGGGAAGTCTTACTTGTCAGCCCCAATTATGCTGAAGCAAGATGGGTGCAAACCACTTGGTTTTCCAAGATAGCAATGTCCAGGGCATGTGACAAAATCTGGCACCTAAGGGAATTCATCCAAGACTTAGGCTCTTACAACACAGGGACACACAAACAAATGTCCAGAATTCTATAAATGATGTAGTTGAACTTGTGAACTCTTATTCTAAAGCCCAATTCAAGTGGCTTCACACTTGTTTTGAGCTAAAGTTCCTGCTTTTTTCCATTCAATCCCACATTATGAATGTCCAATGATGGCAATGCAAGAAGAAAATATACAATTTATAACATCAATGGGGTTATAATGGAAGGTCAAAAATGGCTATTATTGGAGTTAGTTAATTAAAAAGTTGAGTTCAAAGTTAAAAGGATAGGTTTAAAATATTTTTAAATACCTCCTTCAAATAGTCATTCTATAAATTAAATACTCCTCTCAAAGTGATCATTTCCATACAGTGCTTAAAGGTGGTCAGCTTGGTATCTTAACTAACCTTTTGAAGCTCAGAAATATTACAAAGCATTCTTATTCTGCAACAAAGTCCAGCTGTTTCCTCTATTTTTCCCCATAAAAACCTTCAAGAACATTATCCATGAACAACTCCCAAGTGAGACCAGAGATTTAGAACTTGAACATCAGAAGAAAAATATATAAATACTATTTTTATTTAGAAAGATCAGCATTGAAAACAAAAATAATAGGCAAAAAGTTCTCAATTTTTTAGCAGTTTCCCAGATGTTGACAAAAAACTTTCTCATATTTAACAATATATTGAGAAACCTGGCATGCGCAAATACTATTTTATTCACTTAATAATCCTGAAGGATTATTCATTTAATTATTATTCACTTAATAATCCTGCTAGACAAAAGGCTTTGCCATGTGAAAAATTTCCTCTAAGTCAAAATCTTCACAGCCTCTACCTACATAAACACTTTTAACCTGCAGCACCAGGAAACAAATGTAAGCTAATTAAGGCGGTTAATCCACTTAGATGTGAAAAAGGGAGAGGCTACTTTGCATTTACTGCAGAAAGCACATGGGCCAGGTTAGCACTAAGCAACTGACAGCACTCGCTTCCCTTCTGTAATTTATGCAAACCCTGGACAATAGAATATAATGTGTCAAGTTTTAAAACACTAGGGCTGGTGTCCATGCTCTTGCCTTAATTTATGATGTTCCATTAAGAACCTCTTTAGCCACACAAAAAAATAGCAAAAGATGTTAAAATTGCAGTACCAAAAGAGGAAATACAAATCTGTACGCCAAAATCATTAACATTTTTTTCTCTCCTTTTTATTTTCCTTTTCCAGAAGAACTGCAAGTCAGCAAAAAATTATGATTATTTGTATATCCCCCTGCACAAAATTATTACTATGATTGTGCATTTATAATATGCTATATTAGATATACAAGGTCATCTGCTAAACAAAATTAGTTTTCTGACAGAAAGCTAACACTCACTTACCTTTAACTGAGCTCAGAGCGCTTGTCTTACCAAAGTCTGTAACTCTCCAAGTGCAAGAGTTTGAACTCATACAACTAGCATAAAAACCTCTCAAACAACAAAACACCAAACTTCGGTTTATTCTCCACACGTTGCTTTAATATCTCTTGCTTATTTAACTGCCTAATGTCAGAAGCAAAATCCAGATCAGATACACGTGGCATAAAGCATTTTTGTTCCCTGAAGTCACGGATGTTTATGCTGCACCCTGTATGAGCAGATATAAGAAACCAACAAGCAAATCTTGCCTTTATTATTGTGTCTCATGTTGAGACATGCATCCTAACTGACTGTGAGAAAGACAACACGTAATGTATTTCATGCTACTGGGACATCATTATGACAGCTGCTTATTTGATGGAAACCAAACAGGGAATACAGTACCACATCTCTCCAAAATGATTGATCTGTACACAGCAGTTTTCCCCAGCTCCCAAATTACATTTACAATACAGGTGGGTTTTACCTCTCCCATCTGACCATGAAATTAAATTAAAATCTTTCTCATGCTTCAATATATTCTTCTTCTATGCTGACATCTAAATGCAACCTATACCAATAAGTCGTGAAAATTTGATTTCTTCTATAGCCAGTCAATTGAGGCTAACTAATAATGAAAAATTTTTAAAGGGGGGAGAGGGAAATACTGGTAAAAATCATTGCAATAAAAATTTTAACAGATATGCAAACAATCTCTGTACTCTTTATTCTCTTCAATTCGAAGTTATTCTATACATTATGAACATTGTGATTTCTCTCTGCCATATAACACTCTTTTACCTTCAAATTAAATACTGCTGAAGGTGGTCACAGAAATCTGGGGTTCAAAGCTTCCAAAAGTTTTCGGCCATTTCAGATGTATGGGTATTAAGGGTTGTTACCCCTATAAATTTATTTTGATTAGTATCACAAGAAAGCAAGCAAAAGCTTTGCTATGAAGGTTAATGCAGTATTTTGTTTGAAGACTGGCAATTAAAATATCAAACATTTATCAACAAATGACAAAGTAAAACAGCCCACAGATTCTAAAAGCACTGGACAAACTGGAAGACTACAATTTCAGTCACAGATATTTATTTCTGGCATTCTGAAAACGAAATATAAATTAACTGTAAGGAATATGAGGGTATCTAATGAAACTTGAGTGTCCAATTTAATATAAAATAAGTAAAGTTTCATCCCTTGCCAGGTATGAAACCTAGCAAGTTCCACTTAAACAATATATTCTCCACACATTGGAAAAAACACACATTCCAAAAAAACATTGTTTGCTACTAATTTTACCCAGTTTTAAATTCTCAAACCAGAAACTGCGGGAGAAAGCAGCAGCGTTGCTCTCTAAAACAATTATTCTAACATAACAGAAGTCAAAATGCCACAGCTTTCAACCCACACTTTAAAAATACTTTAAAAAAATTTAATGACTGTATCTTTATAGTCACAAACAATCAAACTAAAAATCTAGTTTTCAAGTTCCTTAACTAATTTCAAACTATTCGGGCAGACTCAGAAGCAAATTGGGATACTGTTCAGTTTTCTTTGCTTATTTGCACATCATACTCAGCTTAATGTTTTTTGCTTTTAAGTGCCTTTTTTAAAACAAATGAACAAACAAACAAAAAAGCCTGCCATGCCGATATAACTGAATATTCAACTAAGTCTTATTACCATCCTTACTAGCCAAGTTCTGCTTGTAATCACAACCATTAAGAGAATACATGAAAACCAAACTCCTCTATTCCAGACTTCCAGAGAGAACCACAGGTGAGGGTTCAATTGCTAACTCACCAGGAACAACCCCAGGCAAGACTGAACACTTCTGAGAAGACTGTTTTCAGAAAGGAAGTACCCTACTAAGATATCTACTTAGACTAGGTCTTTGCATCCACCCCTCATCCCTTCTGCCCTGACAAATTCTTCATTCCCACTATAGCTGTTTTTGAGCAGATCCCTACACATTTAATAAAACCAACATGGAAGTTGCATGACATCAAATCAGAACTGTTGGCCCACCTTTCATATCTGCAGCCCAAATTAAACTAGTTCACTGTTTACTGATCACCTGAGTGCCTAAAGCTTTCTCATGGTTCAAGCAATCCACCTTGATTTCACCTGAAAAATTTCCCATTTATCAATTCATTTTTTAAAAATTTTATATAAACTTCATTATACAGAGTTCTTAAAGCAGATGTTTCCCTTCTCTTTTTGGCTATCTAGTTCCATTACTGAAGCATCTACAACAGAATTCAATGTTCCATGACAATTTTTTTAATCCACATTGAGAGGTATTATCCCAAAACAGTGATAAAGCTCTTATTTCTAATTCAAATCTTCTTCTAATAAAGAATCTTCTAAATTAAGATACAGAAAATTCTCAAACAAAACAAAACAACCCAAGCTTACTTATTTCCCACATCTCAGACACTGCAAGTTTCTTGCACTTGCTAACAATTGCTGAGTAATATTCCAGATGTACTAACATTTATTTTTATAATGTTTATGGGTTTGTTTATTTATTTTCTTTGCCTTATACTTCATTATCCATTAATTTTTTATGCTGTTAGCTTTCTTATATCCTAATCCCCAAATATTTGGAAGAAAATGTGACCAATGCTCTCATGGCTCTATTTAATTCATAAACCTTGAGTAGCAGTATTAGCCCATCACAACATTTCACTTGCTTAACACTAGCACATTTTTATTACTTTTAAAAGATTATACAGTACACTGAATTGGATGATCTAGAGGAAGTTTTTTCAAACAGGCATGTTAAACTGCTTTAAAAATGGCATGCCAAAGTAAGTGAACTTTTATTTATTTTGAAAAGAAGTTAAAATTTCAGCCTGCAACTACTAGTGTTTAACTTGGGTATCAACTTCATCTAGGAAACCAATACAAACTTCAGCAAAGCAGGCATTACAAAAACCAATTTAATACAATTTTAATAGTAATTTTTTGAGTACATTATTAATGTTTTAAAATGACAGCTGAGTTTCAGCTTTTGTTACCTGATACAAACTACAGGATACAATTATAAACTGCCCTTTCTATACCAGTAATTTCATGATAGCAGACAGAATTCACATACATGGAAAGTATTTCTGGAATAACTGCCATAAAACAGTTTCACAAGAAAGATTCAAATTTGCAAAACTACATTGATTACTTCAATTTCTCAAGGAATAGAAGACATAAAATTCTAATTTCCAATTAGTCTTTAATATATTTAGTATTACATTAGAAATACATAATCATAGCTTCCCACTTCCACAGAAGGCCCACCTGAAAAACTAAAAGAAATTTGGAACAGCCCTTGTGATGTGATTGTCATATTAAAGAAATAACTGAAGATTTAGACTGAAAACAGACTAATCAGTGGGAATAAACCATATGACAGTGTAGTTTCTGAATACATGATGTTTGCTAACTTAGAAATAAATGCTTCTGTAGAATTTTCAAGCACTTAAAAATTAGTGCTTTTCTTTGAACAAGTAAAAAGAACCTATCTGAGAAACCAGTGAATCACAAAATAAGTTATTTATTAAAATTATATTTCACAAGAGAATTATCATTGTCATGACTATATCAAGGATTAACATAAAAATATGTATTTACAAAATGCAGTCATGCTAGAATACTTTATAATCAAGGCTGTTACAAAATGCTTCAGTTAATGTTTGCTAGAAAGACGAATGTTATAGTGTTAACAGTAGAGATTATTACACTTAAGCTTTGTAAGTTTTGTGCACAAAATGCACAAATTGAAGCACATACAGAAACCAACTACACAACCACAAATACACATTTTATTCTACATATATTTACACACCTGCATAATACTTGCCATCCTGTCACAAAAATGGAAAAATTATTGAAAGGCTTTTAACTACTGAAACAGCATTGCATGGCTAACTTTAGTTCAATCTTTAGAGTGTCCATTTGGGAGGTTTCCCTCAATGCCATAAATTCTTGCTTTATTAAGGTTGACGATTTCATGGACATTTTCGAAAGCCAATCAAATTAGTCTTTCAGTCACTGGTTCTGTAAATCCAAAATAACACAAGTCTTTTTTCCCTGAACCCCTTCATTCTGTGACGTACCATCAACATCATCTGCAGCTTCACTCTCTTCTTCTTCTAGTATTTCAAAAGGAGTCAATACATCATAGAGAAATGAGAGAAAGCCATAAAACCAATCAGAGCTTTCCTCTGCTAAAATATTAAGGACTTCCTCAAGGGAATCAATATTTTCATTACTGCCATCTTTGGTCAGGCCTATACAAGAATAGAGGAAAGAAAGAGAGAGGGAAGGGGAAAAAAGAGAGAGCAGTTAGGTGGAAAGAGGAAACTGTAAAAGGAGGATCTGTGAAAGACATCTCTTGTCATAGACAGAAGTCTTTACAGGAATGCTAACTAGGAAATAGAAGGATGTTAAGAAAGTTGAATCTTTCCAATACAGACTATAATTTGGGCAATAAACATGCAAAATATTATGCCAGAATCTTACTTAAAAAAAAAAAAAAAAAGGAGAAAAAAAAGCAGTAGCTTTGCTTTCCTTTCTTCCTAGTCCTAAAACTAAACCAATTTATATTTAGGTTTCTACCCCAATTTAGACAATCTTTTATCAGTAATCTTTTACTACTTTAAAATCACTCAATTTGCTTTCTTTATTTTTTAAACCGTTATGTTCCATTTTGAGAGCTTGCAACTGATGGCGACAATAACATTTAAAAGCAAAGAGTTTATAAACAAACTCGTCACAGACACACTGTTAAAGATAACATTCTTATCCATGCAGAATTTTGATTTTGCTTAGAAGTGAGGATTCTAATTGCTAGATTTGCAGTTTGTTTGCTTTGCATTTTTTTAACATATTTCTCAACCATTTTTTTCTATGATAGATTTCTATAGCATGCACTTGATTCTCAGGAATTATTTCCACACCTAAGGATATACAGAACACCAGATAAAAATGAACAGGTAGTCAACACAGGGTCTAAGTATTGTTATATAGAAAATCTAAAGCAAGGTAAAGAATTGAGGTAGAGAAGGCCAGAACAGCAAAGAGTGAGCTCATCACTGCCAAAGAAGCTAATATTAGAAGTCACTATTTTATGTTACAAGACCTACTGATCTAAATGGCATTTGTAAAGTGCAAATAAGCCATGGCTAATGCTTTTTCCCCCTCCTGCTTTGGGGGAGGTCTTGCCTACATTTGTTTGGTTTTTTAAATCAGTTTTACAGTTGTTACTAAATAACATTTCAAATTTTCCATTCTAGGAAAAGCACAACAAAATGACCAGGCAACAACAAACAATAACTGGTATGCTTTAAAGCTGGAGAGGGAGGAATTTCCCCCACTTCTAACCAGAACAAACCTTCATTTGTTTTGAAAAGACAAGCAGAAAAGTGAGCTAAAGGTGAAGACAGATTGTTGAAACATAAAATTAAGTGAACGTGTTGCACATGCAGATTACAAAGCAATATTAGATGCAGGTTAATGAAACATTCAAGATAGAGAAGTTCATGGCAGAGACATTCAACACAATTCAACACATTTTTCTTACAGCACATAGTGAAATTATCAATGATAATTCTGAAGAAACTTCCAAGTCCATGATATTCCACATCCTTGTACCTGGATGTCCAGAACCTCTACTTGAGTGACCAGCCATTCTCTTTAACTTTTCACTGGATAGCCCAAAGGTTTAAAAATGACAGATTGAATCCAGGAGGCAATCAAGGTATTATAAATATCCCTCTCCAACTTCTTCCATGGCTTAGTTCTATAAAAATTAAATTTTATTACCAACTTTATGCATAGTACTCAATTATTCTAATTTGTTTTCACAATTTGGATAATACAAGATATAAAGACATAAACTGAAGTAAGGATATTTACTGAAGAACAAAATCTCAATATGAGAATGGAAACTTGAATCTAAAAATCCTAAAAGTACAATTTAAGTTATAAATGCAGAATTAATACTTGTCTTATTCTAGTCTGTCAGAATCTCATATAAAAACAAAATGGGGGAAAAAACCTAAAAAACTCCAACTAAAGAAAAAAACCAACACACTACTCCCAAAAGACCTCAAGAAGTCATTTTTGTACACACGTACAGAATCATACAGATGCCCCTGTTATTGCACAAAGTCAAGAATAAGACTTTTGGACAATTATATTTATAAAATGGAGTACAGCAGCATATTTTCTTTGAAAATACTAAGACTCCAAAAGGAACCACAAAAATTGGAAGAATATGTCTTTCAGTCTTTGTAAAAATCAAACAAACAAAAAAACCTAAATCTTTTCTTTACAATTCTTTGCAAAAATTATCCAAGATGAAGATAATAGCCTTTGAATTTAACAAAATAAACCAAAGAACAAAACCAGAAAAACCCTCAGGCAACACTTCAGCCTGAGTTAAATAAAAAACCCACAGGATTTCATGTTTATCTTGCTTTCTGAGAAAGAGTACAGAAAAACCACCAACTCATTAATACTCTGTTTTTCATCTTCATTCACACCCCTAATCAAGAAGAACTGCTGTTCAAAGGAAAAGTTGATAAGCTCACAAAAGCATTGCAACAAGTATCTGAAATGGCGACCAAAGCAGAGCAACCATACCCTACTAAAGCAGGGACTCAAAAGATATAGCTACTTTATTTCAAGAAAATTCTTAACATGACAGTTTAAATCCAAATGAATGAAGGAGTCAAAAAATTTGCCCGTTCAAATAGTTACCACAATCAGTAGGGCACAGGACTTCCCTACATGCATTTAATAAGACAAAGCTTTTCTTCTCCTGTGAACATCTCTTCTTATGAAAATGAGCACAAGCCAACCTTTAATATTTGAAAGTGCTACAGCAGAACACTAGAAAAATAGGAAAGAGCAGGAAACTTACCCTAAACAGCTGAACTTTGCAAACGCGTTCTTTTAACACCTATTATCTCACTACAGATTTTTTGAACGTGCAATCTCAGCGTGACTGCCTGCAAACATTCTTCTACTGTAGGTGAACCAGAGGAAAAGAAGATTTCTTACTTGGATTTTACTGCTTATTACCATTTGACTGCTGACACACGAGGATGGGGTTTTGCCATTTTCTGCATAGCTGGACTACTCTGAACTAAATGCACAAGAACAATAAAGGGATTGTTTTCTGTAGCTGCAGTTCCAAAACTGTACAAACTACTGCAACCATTTAAGGAGAATTTCTCAGGATATTGTTGCTTGTTAAAAGGGACAGAAGTACAAGAAACAGCTTGGCTACAAAGTCACTATTACAACAGGCATCGGTACCTGCCGCTTTTTTGGTAATACTACTGAAGCCACTGCTGCACTGTAGTGATTTAAAGCAAGGTCAGATGTGTAGCACTCCCCCTAAGAATAACACCCTTCCGAGAACAGAGTGAAGTGGACAATAACTGGGAAGCAAAGTACTGCAGACAGCAGCCCCCAAAGGAGCGGAGTACAAAGCCTCTCCTCCCGTTACCAGAAGGAATTCTGTAAACAGAACCTCAAAAATATCTACGAAAAAGACAAAATCTGCAAGATAATGGCAGATTAGCTTCAACAAGTTTGCAATTCCACCACAGATAATTTTTAATAAATGCTATAATACTCCATAATTACTTTGGGTTGGTTGACTGGAGGAGGGGGTGTAGGTGGTTTGGTTTTTTTACTTCTCTTACATGAGGAGTAGGGGAAGAGGGCAAGAACAAACTTCTCGCACATCCTTTTCAAAATTACACAAATCCCTCAAGAGAACCTAATCATAAAACCTGCTTTGATTCCAACAAATAAAAAAAGAACAGATCCAATCATACCTTATACAAACAAGAAATAAAATAATAACTTTTAATTATTCTATTTAGGTATGGCCAAGTAGTACAGAAAATTACTAAAACCACTATTTGAAATACAAAATAAACTCATGCTGATAGAAGCTTTTCTCAAAATGTTAATAAAAGTAATTAACACCTAAAAGATATTTAAATTTTCATTAATATAGAATTCAATCTTGAAATTTGTAGGGAAAACTAAAGGTTATGGAAGTGGAAAACATTAAACTATTGTACATATCACAACTTCAATACACAATACTAGTGCTGTAATAGCTAAAGAACAGAAGAGAAAAAAGCATATGAATTCCTATCATTAAACACCAAAGTGCAGTAACTCCTTTTATACCAGAGAAACCACTTGCTGTTATGGCATTCTGACCCAGAAAAAAATCCCAGAAAGTAATAAGACTTCCTAACAAAATCCTCACAAATAACAGTAGCTTTGCACTCAATATTCAGAAAGTAGGCTTACTATTCAGTTTTCTTTACTACAATGACTTATTCTGGAAGACAAATTCCTCAACAGAGAATTCAGTCTTCCAGTTTCTGCATCAATGATATAATTTCAGTCTGCATTGTGGTGCTCATTATTTCATATTAAATTTTAAATGTAAACAAGCACAGTAACTTACAGGGAAGTTAATAATATAACATGCTTGTTATTGGAAAAAATATCTTTTTATATTCATATCTTTTTCAGTGTCACAAAACTTTAAAATTTATCATTTCTTTCATACTGCTAAAATTATTCTCAAATTCAAATGAAAATAAATTCTATTTCTAAGCATCTTCTGAAAAATATTAAAAATAAATTTTGATATGTGACCTTTTAAGGTCACACTTGAAGTACAAGGTTTGAATGCATGATAAGACAAGCTTAGAATAGAAACACTTTCATGTACTGGCAGAACTCCCAGCTATATCAGGCTGCATAAAACAGAGATGGAACAAAGCAGCAGAATGTTTCTGCCTGTATACGACTGTCAAGACAAGGATATCCAGTTTCTATACACTACATAATAGACAGAGAAAGATTAGGATTATAATTATCCCAAGTATTATCTTAGTCACCAATTATAATTAACACCCAATCTATAGCTCTGTAGCCATTCAGAGTGCTGGAGATTCTCTGCAGTGACTCTCACATTCACACCACTGCAAACTGATTCAGTTATTACATGGGTTTTCTATAAATTGTGAAGAGATTCAACAAATGAACATACATCCTCCTAAAGACTTAGTTATTTCTTCAGATAAAAGTAGGAAAAATAAAATTATGACAAGCTGATTTTTAAGGAGTATGAATTTGAAATAGCAAACCATAACATTCTAATGTACTACTGATAACTTGGACTAGTTTGATACATTCCGTTTTGTCCTCTGCTCAAGTGTTAGTTTCTATGCTGAGAGGTTCATTGCTTTGTTCATTTGTTTAATTCTACAGGTTTGTGTGCTCAGCAGAGGTTTAAATTTGAACGAACCAACTAAAGACAATCTAAACAAAAGCAAACTTAACTAAAATTTCTACCATCAGGTATGCAAGAAATATCTATCCAAGGCTTGACTGAAGCTGAAGAAGGCTTTAAAAGATGTAAGAAAACAACAATACTATAAAGCATGTCTAGAGATTGAAATATTGAAATTTCCCTTTGAAGATACACAGTCAGCAGAAAGACATCTCACAAATTACAAGGAACAGAAGCCTAAACCCAGTGTTTCAATGCCAGAGAAGAAAAATTCATGTCATGTACTGTTTGTGAAGGGCAAAAAAAAGGAACAGACTTGTGGAGAATTCAGAATAGAGGAAAGACAATACAAAAAATACACTACACAAATAGTCATCTAAGAAGTACAAAGGCACATTTAAAGTAATTTTAAAATGGACCTCCTTAACATGTTAACATAAACAATGTTTTCACTCTAGAAGCATCTTAGGTCCTGCATCTGATAAATTTATTGATTACCACAACCATCTTTCAACATTCAATGCAGTAGCATCAACCACATAATTTCAAAATCATCCTGTAAGATTAAATGCTTTCCACTAGCATTGCTACATTAGAAGAAAAAGAACAAAAATTGCTGTGAGGTACACACCCAATCCTACAACTTGCATTAAGGGAAAAACCCATCACAATGAAATCAATTTAAGTTTTCAAACTAGGAAAAACCAACAAACAAACAAACCAGAAATATTGTTTTGACTTAAAAATAAAAAAGCAAAACATGAACATGCCAACTAAATTATATATTTTGTTCTCCCTTTTTATGTACTTGCCTAGCAATACTTTAGCATCTTCCACATCAAAATCTCCATCTCCATCAGCATCATATATCCCAAGCTTGCCTAGAAGTGCAAAGAGAGGAAGAAAAGACAATTAGGGATTTGGCCATTTGTGTCCAGCACAGTTTTCAATGTGTGATGGTTGACTGTCAATGCTAGGTTGTGACCATCTGGTTTTAACCACATTTTAAATTTTCTGGGAAATACTACAAATATTTCAAGTTTCTTTCTGTATTTCCTGAGACCAAACACAAATTTGTCTTTTTCCTGTGTTGATTTTGCAGACGGTAGATTTAAAGCAAGTCTGTAATATGTACTTGACATGGACATGCTTTGCTCAGAATAAAATTTAAGTTCACAAGAAACATTCAACGTGTTTGACGGAAAATAAAAATACAAAAATTTGTAAAATAATGGCCATTTGTTTTCTGATTGCATGCTTCCTGCAATTCTAAATCCTTGGAAAAGAGATAGCTATACAGATATAAAGTTTTTAGAGTCAAGTTAATAAAGTAAGCAGCCTACTTCCCAGACAAAGGAAAACCACTCACAAATTCTACCAACAATTGTATAACCTTCCATGCAGACAAAAAAAAGTTGCCCGCCCTTTCATGTAAGACTAACAAATCAGTTTTCTCACTTTTTGTTTTTGAAACTGCAGCTCTATCAGCCCTAAGTATATGCAAAAGTAGAACTCAGTTTCTATTAAAAGAAAATTTTCAGCATAAAAGCATGGTATCCAGGATTTGAAGTATCCTGGGACCACCAAATTAGTAGAAAGTTATCTAATTAAAGGCTTGATAAAACTCAGACACAACTTTTAACAGGATAGAACTCTGCAGAGCTTGCAGAACTTTGTGTCCTTATAGTCTGACAGTTTACTACACTTGTCATTCTCTAAATGAAGGTAGAACTTTCTTGCTATCAAAATAAATGAAATTCAGTTCTTAATAAGGTACTTAGAAAATAAGAAATCAGTTTTGTGGAAGAAAAAATTTAGACTTGGGTCTAGAATAGAAAAATATGTTCATCACCATTGTATGGAAGCAACCCATTAGAAAGGAGCCATATCTGTTTATGGATAAACACAGCAGACTGCTGCAACTAGAAATAAGAATTATATCATCTTCAAAACCACGAAGAATGAGACAGATGAGAAATGGCTGAGCTTCATGTCATTGCAAGAAGAGTAATTCTTAAAAAAAAAAATTAAAATCATAATGCAGTAAACCAAACCTTTCAGCCAAGGCACTGTAAAGCAAGCTTACTTCTCTAATATCCTACCTTGTAGGACCTCTGACAAGTTATAACGGAAATCCTTTGCTTTGGCTGCATGCATGGTAAAAATACAAAAAAACATTATTTGCATCACTAGACCCAGTTAAGTTTCAAACCAGAAGATTTTTTTCTGAAAAAAATCAGTCCAGATCAAAAAAAAAGCATGTACCAACAGATTTGTAAATTTTGAAAAGCCACCAGGTGCAAAAGAGCATGTTGAATCCAACAACATCAGGGAAAACAGCTGTAGCTATGGACATACATCTTGAAATTTGAGATATTACTTTGTAACCTTAAATATTATATTAGCAGTACTGTCTTAAAATTGTCATATTGAGATACAATTATCACCACTATAAGCTTAAAACTGAGGTCATTCAACATCTCACTTGTGAGAAGACGACTGATCAGTTGTCCTGACCCTACAGGCATCACAGTCCATCAGAGCAGAGCTAACATTAGCTGCCTACTGTCAACCACTGCTGTGAGTTTCTGAGACCTTAAATTTGAACTGCATATTTAGCTGACCTCTCAAATTAACTACAGTATGCATGTTACAAAGACATCCTACAGGATGTTCATACCCTTTTATGAGAACTCCATTTTAACATCATGATAGGGCTCAGCATTAAAACATACATTTTGAACTACACTGCCTATTCTTATAATATAGATACTTTGCAGACATTACAGTAGACATATCATCTATCTAAAAACATAAAATGGCATTCATTTAATGCATATCATTAACATTATTAGAAAAATCTTAAGATTTAGAATTCTTACCTAGAACTTCTTCATAATCTACAAGTTCAAACCAGACAACTGCTACTGATGTCCAAACTCCCAGCAAAGCAATTACCATAAACCAGGTGAAAAATGAGCTTCCAGAGAGGCCTTCTTTCTTTCCATTCTTGCTTCCTCCATGCTTAGTCTCTGTTAAAATAAAACAAGAAGAAAAAATGCATGTAAGAGTTAGAAAATTATTATTGAAGATACAATTATAAAATCTGGTGCTTATGATTACACAGAATACAAGACATTTCAGCAACAATGCTGGGTTTTGTTGTTGTGAAGTTTTTTGGTTGGTTGGGTTTTTTAAAATTTTACCATTTCACTGTGAATTACTGTGAGAAGCTTGATGATTATCTAAGCAAAAGCCTCATAACCAACCAAACACCAAAAGCCCTCATGTAATTTGTCTTATAAGTTAGCTGAAAATTCTGCCTTGCTCCCCCCTTTGATGTCTATTTACACAGAGCTTCACATTTTTGAGATGCTTTGCTCTTGTTCCCCGCAGTTCCCAAACTGCCACCAGAGGCCAGTATGGCCAGCAGAAAAGCTTTGCAAGAGAAGCATTTCTCCTAAATCGAGCTTCAAAACTAGTCAAAATAGCTCACAGAACCAAAGTGACAATTCAAATAGCCTAAGAAAATTCTAAAACCTAAACTATGTTAAGGGTAAGACTTCAAATTCAGATCACTTTGCCAACTAAAACCATCCTCCCTGAAGCTCAGAATTAAGAATTAAGCTCAGAATTAAGATTCACTCCACGCCAAATAACTCTAGAATTTCAGTCCTATGGAACATACAAGTAAAAGGATGACACAGAGACATAACATAAATCATGGTTTCACTTATAACTGCACATATGGAAAGTAAATATATATAAAAAAATTACACACAGTTGTAAACAAATGTTGCAAAAGACCTTGACCCAGTATGTGCGTAGCAAGTTTCAAATGGGCATCGTCACCACAGAAGACATAAATTGCTTAGTCTGTTGTTTTGGGATTGTTTTAGTGAAACAATATACATATACATATATATAAAAAAGTAAATAAATATGTACACAAAATGAGGCCTGCCTGTGGCCTTCTCCAAAGCTCAAGGTCTGCTCTTCTGCCCCCTGACATTACAGCTGCAAGGGTGGCACTTGGCTGCAGTTTCAAGTCCATTAGTCTATTTCACTTCATTCCATTCCAAAAACCAACTTTTGCCTGCTCAGCCACATGCAAGCCCAGTTATTCAAGCTAAACTATTTCTTACATGATGTAAAGAACATTGCAAGAAACTTTGTCATGAATATTGTGATAAGCTAAGGAGTTATCTTTATACTAATTGAAAGTAATGTTAGATGTATTTATCAACACTGATCATAGAAAAAGACAAAAAATACTCTAGAAGCTAAATATCAACACTATTGTTTTTTAAAATAAATTGGTGCATCTAAAAGATAAGTAATGAGATGGGTGACTGACTTGTTTTTGTAACAGGAACTATATATAAGTACTCTCTGACCCTGCCTGCCAGCAGGTTTACAGCTGTAATAAAATACTCTTTTATTACATTGATTGTGCTTTATACAAAGTTCAGACCAATATAAAAACCACTGACCCACGCCAACTCTTATTCAGCTCAGCATTTTACTGAAAAAAATTCTTTTATTAACACTACTCCCTTCAAAGATCAAACATCAACTATTTAGTTTCTTTTCAACATTTAACACAAATGCCCAATAATATTCAGAGAAACTGAAGTAACTTAGCCTCACATCAGGCATATATAATTTGCTACTGCACAATCCTCTAATTACATATATGCAGGGTCCATATACACAGCTCATTGTAATATCTCTCTTGTGGGAAATGTAGGGGTAGCCTGAAAATTGAGGGACAGACAAGCAGCGTCTGCATTCAGATATATGCTCAACTGTATGAAAATTACTTACAGTGTTCTTGAACTGGTAATGTTAATACTGAGAAATAAACAATTACAGTATGTAACAGCAGGGCTTCACTACGCCTGTGCAGCAGGGCAGTCAATGAAAGCTTTGCATATATTTAAAATGAAATCTTTATGTTAAAAATAGTTTAAATTATTCCAGATTGCAACTTGGTTCTAGAGCAAACAGGAAAGAGGATCTTACTGCATTTCACACTTATTTGGCTTACTGTTTTCTACCATTTACTGCTATTTGCCTTCCAAGAAAGAAGCTTTACGTATCAGAAGAACAGGAAAATGAAGGAAAATACAACTTATTTAAGTAATCAAGCAGAACTATTCATATTTTTTCCAGTATAAGAGAAAGTCCTCAAAAATAGATTCTACTATAAGAATGTAGTTCGCAATAGTCACAAAGGCATATTTTTTATTCTTGGGCTTTCTACCTTATAGCAAAATTATTTACAAAACTCTTGAATAACAACTCAAGCACGGCAGCTTGATCACACAACACTTTTATATAAATGGAGGTTATGTAACAAAAAATTTACCAATGATCTGCACAAAAAATGCTACATGCAGGGTCAGAACAAAACATTGCAAGAACTGAAGCTGGCTCAGAGCTCATTCCAAACAGTTAATTCTCAACTCAAGCCCTTTCCCTGCACATGCTGCCAGCCATGCCAGAAGTAGGTCACTTGCCATATCTGGTAAGCCTGTGCTTACACCACCAGATGTCTTTATGCAGACATCAGAAAGTCTTAAAGCACGGTCTACCGCTCAACAGCAAATCTATAAAATCCTATACCTCACCCACCCCCCAATAAGTCACATCTAGCTAAAATTGTATGAAAACCTTTTTATTTTAGCTTACCTTCAAGGCACCTTACAATTTTACATTCTCTAAAAATAACTTTGAAGTCAAATATTTGAAGACAAAACAGTATGTCTTATGTTAATTTATTCTCTATTAGGCAAAGTATTATTTACAATTAGCCACCGGCCATAAATTCATGGAATACCTCTAGCCCAGAGAACACATAATCAAGGAGAACAGAGGCAGTCTGTAACACAGACTAGACAGCAAACTGGTAAGAAAACATACAACAGTAAGCCAGTTATTTTGCTGATTATAAAATCAGACATAACTGGTATTTGCAAGTACACATTTTCCATTTGCTCACAAAAAAAAAAGGATTATACCTGTGTCGTCAGCCATAACATTAGTGCTCGATTTCCACCAACAGAGAGAGTGTGTCAGTATATCCAAAAATTAATGCTGAAGGCAGAATAAGAAATATCCTCACGGTTATCCTCCTGTTTGCAACAGAAGCAAACAGGTTTCCTAAAGCCAGCTCAGCTGGAACCTGAAACTGGACCCAAGAGAAACCTCTCCTCCAAATCTATTTTTAGAGCAGTTATCCTCAGGAGCCAAACGCTTTTCAGAACTCATATGGCAATCTAGTTCTGACGACAATGAAATTCACTTACTCCTCCTAACAGAGCATCCTGGGTAGTTGATCCTTTCCCCTCCCCTTAATCCTCCAACATCAAAAACAACAGCAAATGAAACCAAGCACATTGCACTGTAGTACTTCTGCTGCAATTTATGCCACAGTGCCTGATCTCTAAGGACATTAAATCCATTCGCATAAGCTGAAACACAAGTCTGGACACAAAGCTTGCCGGCTTGCATTTGTTACGTTGGCCCTCATCCAAGAAACTTTCTCCATGTTGGCACTCCCCTACCAGGCTCTGAGTACCCTGCAGAGACTGCTCATTTGAAACTTGTTAACTACTTTAAGAAAAAAAGAGACAACTACTTTAAATAATGTGGTTTTGAGTCTTCTAAAAGAATTACTTGAAACCAACCTCATGCATTCTTGCCAAGGAATTTTCATATCAGAAGTGTAACACATTGTATTTACTTCTGGCAGACCCTTTCCAGAAAGGTTAACGCAAAATTATGTCACTCACCCCTCCCACAAATTCTGACAAAATGCATATGGTCTGTACAATTTAAAGCTAATATAAAATACATCACCAATACACCCTCTTCTTATGGACCAGAAAAAGAGCAAAAACCCACTAATACACTTTTCAACATTTTTTTTCCATCTTCAATTTTATTGTTTATCAAACAAAAGCCAGCTCCTTTTAGGTGGAAGTCAGAAACAAACTAATTCGCATTCACTCCAACCAAAAAAAAAGCTTTAGGATCTACCACTCTGCCCTGCTATCCCCATGCTTCTTTAAATAACTCAGCTACCAGGTAGATGGAGTGAACAGAAGAATGCTACAGCTACTTCGAAAAACAACACATACCTCCTGTGGTTTTAACATCCAGCAAATGCAAATCCCAAGAGTTCAAGGGAGAAAAATTGAGAAACAGCACTAGAGCTTTTCATATGGATGAAAAGGAACTACAGGCAGTTGATTCTACAACTAGTGTATCTTTTAACTATCTTTAAAGCCACTTGAATACATTAAATGCTTTAAGAAAGACCTCCTGACCAGTACTTTTCAGTAACATAACTGATGCACAAGCAATTAAGTGCAAAACATGGAGAAATTTACACAGAGTGAAAGTAAACTAACATGGAGAAATAAAAAAAATATTCAAAATAATTTTACACTCAATGATATTTATTCTATTGTATATAAACCCCACAGTGTTTTGACAGGCAGCAGATTAGGCAATTTACAGCAAATTCACTTGAGCTGCACCTGCATTTGCAGACACCAGATCTTACCACAAGTGCACTCATAAAGCATTTAATTGATGCTGAGAACCTCCCCATCCACTGATCCGTATTTTGGGAGGACTGGTCTGAACCAGACCTTACCTGGCTGAACACCCATAATGATTTCAGCACACCTCTTAACACCTTTCACTCAGACCTAAGTGAGCAAATTCCATTCAGGGACAACAAGCAAAATGCTTATAAGGAAAGTGAGTTGAGAGAATCAAGAAATTAATTTCAAATGTACACTCCAAATCTGAACTAACACATATATGTTGACCTCTAGCCGAGTACCCAGAGTTTTATTCTTGTGCCCTTTAAAAATTAATTGATTGCAAGAAAGACAAACATCTTCCTTCCTAAAGGGGGAGGCTACAGCTAAAATGGGGAAACTCTTCAAATTCATCAAAAGGAAAAAGGACCTAGAGAAAGATGGATCAAGGTTAGCTCAAAATACCACACAATATCGTTTTTGTTAGTTTTATGAAAGACAAAGGTTAAGTTGAATATGTATCTACTTACAATGCAATTTGACATTGGAACAACAAAGTCAACAGTGTAGACTTCTGACAATGTCTCATCTCTACTGTGTTCAGATGCTGTGACTGCTGCTTCTTTTTGAAGTGATTCCAGTTGCTTCCCTAATTGTCATAGTTCACCTGATTTATATAACTGTTCACTGGTGTCTCTGGGCCGGCTGTTGTCTGTCTCTGCCCAGACACATGTGAAATGGGTTTGCTCTAATCGGGCTTCAAAAGACGAGGCTGGACTCTCAGGTTCAGTCTTCAAGGTTATTATTTCTTATCTACAAAGTTTTCTTTCTGCCCAGACGGGGTCTGACCAGCAAGGCAGCCAAAGGCACTCTGACTGCCCACAGGGCAGTTGCATCCTTTTATAACAAAAACTACGTAAATCTTATTTACCTTTTGTCCCCAATACTTATAATTTTTATTACCAAGTGTACCTTCACCAAGAACCTATCAAAAAATATCTGCGTCACACAGAAAATGGAAGACATGAAGAAGGAAGAAGAACCATGAGGCAGGCCCAATTTCCTCTGTCTTGTCTCCATAACCCCCCTGTACTAAAATCTTAAAATCTGTGTTTTGCCCAGTAATTATACTATTTCTATACCCTTTAAACCCCAGTGATTCTCATATCCCCATATACAGGTGGTACATCTCTTGCAGGGTCAAAGTTGAGCCACCAGGTACTTCTGGCAACATTCCAAGGCTCCCAAGCTCCCCAAGGGCTCTCTCGGTAGCTCTGGACATCAGGAGCGATCTGCTGAGTTCCCACACTGTTCCAAAATTTAAAAACTATCATCAAGTTAGTTGTGCTACAACTACGCAGCCCATGTATTTAAATTAATTTTACAGAAATTATTTTAAATTAATTTTACAGAAGCATAATTGACAATTCAGACTAGCAGCATTAGTTACACCTCTATGTCACTACCAAAGTACAAAGAAATTTAGAGGAGAAAAATAGCCAGTTATAAACACAGAATGTCAGGCTTCAAATCATCAAGCTAGCTTTTGTGATGTGTAAAATTATTTCCCACAAAGGTGATTAGGAAGTTATATGGAAGAAATTACATTTTATCACTTGAAGATAAGGGTGCACAAAAGCAAGCAGTCACTAGAAACTAGAAATACACACTTAAAGAAAAAGCAATGAAACACTACCCTCAAAGAAACAACTAAAAATCACATTTTAGAAGCAAAAACTATCAATCAGCTAGATTAAAGGGAGACTTTAGAACACATGCTTTTAAGAACAAAATGCAGTGTAATAAAAAGCAGATACAGGAGAGAATTAAAAAGCTAAAATAAGGTACGAAAGAACCATCTCATTACCAACAAAGCAGAACTAGTAGCAGTGCACAGACAGAAAACAACCTCTATTTTATAAGCACGGCCTACTACTGCTTGAAATTTTTGCCAAATTATCTTGTCCAATATGATTAATGATAAAGCAACTGTTGCAAGCCCCTTCCACTAACAGATCTGCAGATAATTACTTTAAACTGATTTTACATAGAGGAGTTTATTGGGTTGGGTCAGTAACATGTATTTTGACTGAAGTGTCACAGGAAATTCAGAGCCTTCTCTGTTGATTTTCCCCTATCTATTTTCTCCTTCATATTAAAATACAAGGTTTTTATTCACTCTCTCTCTACTGAGGGACAGGTCATGTGAGTGTATACACACACACAGACTTTATAATATGTATTTTATAATTGACTCAATAAGCACATATTGTGCATATTCTTGCATTCCAAGAAGTCCTTACACCATAATGATTCCAAGTGCTAATCCAAAATCAAAATTATTGTCATCTTTTATTTTTACTCAGTGTTACTCTACATCACGGGTAGAATAATACACTTTCAATTGACAAATCTGTGCTTTTATGAACTATATTTTATTTTTTAAAGGGTGACAGGGTAACTATTTTCTCTGTGTTTACTTTACAGATGGAACAGAGATTTTTACCAAAATACTTATTATATCATTTATGAAATATTCCAACCTCAAATTTTCACTAATATTCATACTCAGAAATTTTTGTTTGTTTTACAGTCATGGCAGCAGGGTCTTTAGAGGTAAGATATAAAGTTTAAGGTAAAGGTTCACTTTCAATAAATTCAATAAGAAAATCTTTGCAATATAAAATTGACTCTTCCTTTTAGTTTCTAAGAAATTTTCTTCATCACTACAACCTTAAGGGAAATTAGGAGGAGGGGAAATAGATTTTTAAATTACTAATTTTCTCATTAAAAACTAGATCTCTGATCTGAACTTTGTATAATCTAGACTATATGGTTATAAAGATACCTCGGCATGCTGCCAAAAGACTTTAATAATCTACATCAGAAACTTACTGGTTAGGAATGGGGAAACTGATGGAACAGAAAAAGCACTAACTTCAAAGGAAATACAAAGACCAGAACATAAAAATTCACTAACTGAAATGCAATTTTGGATCTCCTGTTGACACTTAACAAATTTTTATCTTAGTATTTGAGAAACTTTTCCTTATTTCACATATAATCAATCAAAACATAAACCTTTCTGTTGTTACTTTTTAATCACTACAAGACTTCTCACAGTAAAATAACCCACTATACAAACAATGTAAAAACATAAATACTGAAAGCAAGAGAAAAGTCAAATTCAGGATTAGACAACCAAGCAGGCTGATTGTTGAGATGCTGGGAATGGCCAACTGAAGGGGGAAAAAAATAGTAGGCAAAAAAAAGTGATGCATCACAAAATATGTAAAAAGCCTCTAGGATCATAAGCATCCTGGCAGAACTTCTCTAGTGAAAGGAAGCTCCTCCTTTCAAGAGATGAAGTGATTCCATTGAAACATCTCCTTGAATTCCTCACTTAGGATGTGAAAGATCAGACTCAGTTCTCTCCTCTAGGGAACACAGTTTGAACTTCTCTGTAGGTCTAAAAGACATTTTTAAGTATACCCAAAGGTATAAGATCAAAGCCATTTTAGTCTGTCAAAAATCAGATCTGAGTCCTATTATCTGAAAATATGCTTCAAGTACAAGAGACACATACAGGTTTTTAGCTGTTTTATATTCAGTTTATAAAGAGATGGCCAATAAGTCCATTTCTGAATTTAAGCTTCTGTATTTCAAAGTACTTTTAAGCCTAGAGATAGCTTTCTGACTCACTGGGAACAGCACAATATTTAGAAGAGTTTGTTTAGTTGCAAGCTAAGGTGATGTGTTACTAAGTCAGAATTATTCACTCTTCAGAAAAAAAAAATCTAAAACAAGAATAAGATTATCATCTGGCTGCCTGAAGTTAAGCATCATCCTCAGTAGGGTTTTTTACATTTATTCATTATTCCTCAGTAGTTACATTTTTTCTGACTATAAACAAATCCTATTGCTTTTCATTTACATGATTCTTCAAAGACATATACAACAGAAATAATAAAATTTATGCCCAAGAAATCTACTCAGAAAACCCATCACAATAATGGCAAGCTTCAGGGTTGTTGGTTGTTTGAGTGGTTTTTTTAAACCCTAAGGATTTGTCTCTATGAGAAAAACAGTTACATATGAAAGAAAAGGAGAAATTTAGTGAGAAATTCTGTCCTAGGAGGTTGCAGTTTCAAGAGACTTGTCAAAAGCACTTCATCTAAGTACAGCAGAGCAGTGGACTCTACTTGCAGTGCTGGCTCCACACTTCTCAGTGAGATTTGGAGAGACCAGCCATTTGCCCCATAAAAGCTGCTGCTGTTAACAACTTTCTTCTCAAGTCTTGTTTATCTAAGCATAACTGATCAAGTCAGAGGAGAAAACAAGACAGAGATGCATATTCATAAGATAAAATCCTGAATCTGCTTCTGATTTCTGCTGAAATCCTTGCTTCTTTTCTAAATGTGATAGAAAGATGATTACTTCCAAAACCTAGTCAAATTTTATCCAAGCCATGTTTTGGCTTTTCAATTTAGTTTTTGATTATTTGGATGACTATTTTTTGGGTAGTTCCTCAAGAAGGATTTATTACAAGGAAGAAATACACACAGATGTGCACACAACTTAAATGACTAAACCCAACATTGCTTGCGACTTGACTTTTATAATGAATACTATCAACAGCAATATATTTAAATCAATATTTAAAGCACCTATCACTATCTGAATACTTTGGATTACTTTGTCTTTTAAACCTTTTCTCCACAAACTTAAAAGATAGTACAATAACAAGCTTAGACAACTAGAACTAGAAGAAAAAATCCAAAAAATAGGAGTTGTGTAAAGACAGGAAAAAAAATATTTTGTTATACATTTATGTAATCTAAATAGATTTGCACAGAAAAGTCCATATTTTTCCCAAACACTTCTGTCAATTTTCTCTAGTTTTGTTTTTATGTGTATACAAGCACAGCACAGAATTAAAGTCAAAACTATGTAGAACGTGCCTCTTGTATACATGCTTGACTCAAACATCAAGCCAAAAGGTTCAAGGTCAAGATCACATGCTTAAAAAGAAATTTTAGTTTGCCTCCTGCTGTAGGAACAATATCTCTGTAACACTAATGAGTAGACAAAATACTGATTTTAATTGTACAAATTACTTAAAGATTTTTAATAGCTGCAATTTTGATTTACCAGCTCTTTCCCACAGAATATTTGGAAATAAGATATAAAATTATACAATCTACCTATCTTGCATTTGAATGATTTAATGCAGCCAACAGTCCTACATAATTACTAGGTTAATTAAATAGATGGTTGTATTTAGGACGGAGAAGAGTTCAGGGAAGGTAAATGTAGAGAGGAAATACAAGAAATACTTGGGCCTAGAACATGCAAATTTTGCTGGTGGTGACCTTTAAAAAAGATTCTATTACATAAGGTTGAAAATCCTCATCGTCGTACATAACATGCTGACATTAATTTAAGGGTATTTTTTCCTTGTTCCATTTTCCTATCCTGTAATGTGGGTCACATCAATTTGTTTCAGCAACAAGTCCTAATTAAGCCACAAAATAAAGAAAACAGACTATGTTGGTTTAGTTCTTTAAATTTTTCTCATGTTTTGAGGGAGTTCAAATAGAAAAACTCCAGTTGTCACACAATCACCTATAACTCTGCTTTTCACAGGTTTCTGCTCATGGAAAGAAAGAATACTTCAAAATGCTTGAAATGCCAAAAACATACCAGTTTTCAAGTCCAATACTAAGCCAATTTAATTAGGTGTTTGTCCACAGGTTGCTATACACCTACAACTCTTATGGAGTACAAAACAGGTTTTAGAGATCTCATATGTTACTAAAATATATTTTTAGGATATCTCAGTTGCAGAGAAATTGCTGTTTATAGAACCTTCTGTCTGTGTCTTCTAGTCACTATGTGTCCTCTAGCTACTACAGGAAGAAACTGTTACAAACTGTTACAGTTACAAACTGTTATGTGAACTTTCTTTAGGAATTTTTAAATTTAAAAAACACCAGCATGAGGAATGAGAAAGTGAGATATGTTGCATTAGTAATTAATTGTCAGTTAACAAACAGAACCTCAGGAAATAAAACTGCTAAACCAGAAAACCACTACTGGAGTAGTTACAACTCCCTCTAGCTATTAGATGTTTTGTAAAGAAAGTCTTCAAGCAAACAACTTGGTAGCATTTGTTACATCAGGTTAAGTACATGCATAGTAAGAGTGCAACTCCACATGAAGAAAACTGCAACTGGTTTAATCTTTGAAGTTCTAACAAAGTTAAACCACACATACCACAGTATGTTCAAACTCAATACATAGTTATTGGCATACTTAATTTCTAATATGTTTCAAGACACATAATATTATGAGTTCCACTTCAAAGCATAGCTCAAAACTTTTCCATGCAAAGAGCTATCCCACAGATGCAGTTAGGGAAAAGATTGCTGCAGGCTATCACACAGATTACCAGATTGTGATCTTCATCAGGAAAGAACCACTTGGGGCAAATCAGAACTTCATTGCTCAAGTTCTCTACAATGAAGAATTCAACATACAAATTAGCACAGGAATTCTTATTATATGTTTCAAAGTGATTCCAGGTGAAAATATACCCTTGCTTTTCATACAGGCAATCAGCCAAGCAGTTTTCAGTTCAATAAGACAGCATTATTCAAATGCCACCTCTTTATGCACTCTGTAATTAGAAATAATCTTGACACATAGGCCTTCCCCTGCTAGTAAATTTTGTTATCTTTACTGAAGCCCTTATATATCCACCTATTACAGCAGCATAGCCAACCAAACCAGTCACCTTTCGGTGTTCACACCATGGCTCCATGATTACATGATCGAACATAAAACTCTGGATTTAACCTCACCCTCCCCTAATGCCCACCCACTCATTGTCATCTCTTCCCTCCTCCCAAGATGACCTTCCATAAAGCCATGCATTGAGCCAGTCTAAGGAGGGAAATAAAAAAATCAGCTCTCTGCTTATCAGTTCCCTGCATGCTTCATCTTGCACCTGCACAGCCAATAATTCAGGTACAGGGAAGGGGCATTGAAAAGAGGAAGGCTGCAGAGCAGCCTCAAACTAGATTAAGCTAACTGCAGACCTGCAGCCTAAACTGTTAAAAAAATTTAACTTCTTAATCCCCCAATATGATATACATCTTTGGCGACTGAACACTGAGCAGCTATGACCCCTGCTGAGGAATCCTCATGTGCATTTTCAGAGTAATTGCCAAAATGTGAGAAAACATATTCCAGCTTCCTGTCTCCCTGATACCAGAGATACTTTAGGTTTTCCACCTAGCATTTTAAACAAGCCTTATCCTCAAAAGGATATTGTAAAGGTTATCATTTAAACACTTAAAAAAATGCTCAAAAAGTACATTGAAGCAAACATCCTTGCAGATGTGAAGCGCAACTTTCCTCCATATTTGAAGAACTGTGAATAATTTCTTTTAGCCCACAGTGACTTGCTGCATACACATAAGATCCATTAGAAAACACAGAGGAAGCCCAAGATTTCAGCCCATACTGGATCAAATGGGGCATGAGAGCTTTGGTGTCTTCATTAAGTGTAGCATCTCTGGAAGTTTGGAGAGGACTCTGCCAGCGCTTCAGAATTCTTTAGGAGAGAAAGAACTGAGAGGAATGCATCAAGCACTTTGTATTTATGTCCATCCTGCTACAGTCAAGTATCAATCTTAAAACTCAAAATAATACATCCTTGAGAAAAAGTAAAGGAAGTAAATACAAATACCTGGCAACATGGGAAAACCAGAAAGGCATAAAAGCATATATTCTGTTCAAATTGATTGTTTCTACTTCCAGAGTAACTTTGGGAATCAGCTACTGCACCTGTCAACAGTTAATGGTGTAGAGAAACTTTCATTCAGATAAACCTTAAGGGTCGTCCTTCTAGAACTCACTTGACTTTAGTATTAGACAAATGAATCAAGAGTCTATTGAGGATTCACTATTTCAATGCAAATCTGCTCAAGTGAGCTGAGAAATACCTATATTAACCATTTTAAAGATATTTTTTATATTACTCATTGAATCAGAGATAGAATGCTGACTTGTTTGAAGAGTTACTGCCTCCAATTTTGTACAGGACATTTAAAAAATAAAAGAAGAAAAAAAGAGAAGAATGGAAGAGAATCAGCAAATGCAGTAATTTCACCAGTGGAAGTGCTGCAATGTACCCTGCAAATTAGTGATGTTTGGACCATTACTGTTGGTACAATTTTTTAATTTGTCAGACTATTTTACAATATTTTAAAATGTCTTCCAGAAAGGCCACCCTGAATAAGACTCAAGGCAGACAGCTGAATTATAAAGAGCTGTCTACATTTCCATGGTTTTGCTATTTGTATTAGCATCTGGCATTAATGGTAAAAATACAAGCTCTTCAAATATTTGTAAGCAACTAAACAAGGCAATAGGATAAACTTCCAAAAGAAATCACCGCAGAATTTTCTTAAACAGTATACAAAGTTTCCACCAGTGAGACACAAAGTATTTCTCATATGCCCACAACAGACCTACAGAAACTCTAAGGCAGTAATAACAATTCGCTGTATATTTCTGAAGATCAAAAATGTTACAAGAAAACACTTCGACATTGAATTTAAAAAGCCAAATCAAAGCTCAGAGCAGCAGACTAACTGAATCATGAGAATTCTTTTTGATTCAGCAAACTGTTGGACTTTGGTCACTTTTGGTCAGCAAACAGGTTAACAAGTCAAAAGATTTGTAAAGCTCCACAGAGCAGCCCAAATTTACATCTCCAACTTAGGACCTCCAACACCATAACACCCTTCTTCCTAAGGGTTTTAATTAAAATATAGGAAATAATGGATAGATTGCAATACAAGAAATCAGATTACACACTACACAACTGTAAAGAGCATAAACAAGCACACTGGACAGCAGTTGAGGTCAGAAATTAGAGATCAAAATTTTATATAGATAAAAGCATCATATTTAAACAGAATCCACAATGTAAAAAAATGATATGTTATACCATAGCACAGCTGGGTAGCTGAGAGACATCACAGAATAGATGGGCAATCCCACTTCAAGCACTGACATGAAGTTCAGTGCTCCCAACAAAAGAACTTCAGCAGCGAAACGTGACCTGTTTAGTTGATGAATTTTCTCTGCTCTTTAGGTTAACTAGAAAGCTAATGGAGATCCTCACCCAGATAAAAGCAGTTCTAAAGTATCTTTACAACAGAGATGAGATGAGATGAGATAAAAAGTGGAAATTCTTGCAAATTAGCAGGCAAAATTTCTTTCTAGAAGTGATACAGTGAACTAAAAAACGTTGTAATGATAACACAAAATTATATTTGGATAAGTACATTGGGTCACCTTGAACGCATACCAAAAATAGCCCCAAACAAATCTGAAGAAAGTTGAAACACCTAAAATTAATCAAAGAATTACAGCAAGGTGCACTAGAAGGTCCAAAGGATGAGTGAAAGGAGTTAAAAACATAGCAATACATTTGCACATGCAAGGAAACCACATGATTAAAACAGAAAAATGAGAAAAAAAAATCTCCTGGGATCTTGCAAAGAAAAGTAGAGGATGTCGGAAGATTCTCAGTCATTACTGTAGAGATTAAAGAAAATTTACCAAAGCAATGTTACAGTTCTTTGTCATCATAGAGACTGAAGGCAACATGGCCTCAGAACTGAGATAGGACTATGGGCTTTTTAATATAAAATACAGTTCTCTGTAGATACAGACAATGCTTTACATTGGAAATGTGTGGTTTGTATGGTGCTTAGCCTAATGGAGAACACTCCCACTTAACACCTGAGATGCAAAGAAAACAATTATTGCACAACGTATCTTCAGTAAAAATTATGTTTAAGTAAGCCATCACTTACACACTGTAGGACACACTGTACCCACACAGCAGCATAATGCTTGCTGTCTTATGATCTGGACTAGGTAAGCATCGGCTACAAAGTAATCCATAATTTTTCAGCCACGTGTATTTCAAAATTTAGCTGGGCTGCTAATCCTCAGTCTTGCTGAAAGTCTTCTCCACAGGCACCTGCTAATGCCCAAGACATTTCCACATTTCGCATCTCATGAAATCTGAGGGAGTTGATTCATGACCAGGTGTTATGCATTTGCTTCTGTAACAAAACTGTTCTTCATCTAATGATGCTTCAAGTAACAATGCAGCAAGTATCTATTACTTTGTCTAGTCTTTAAAACTGATACTCTTCCTTTTGAGAGGCCAAGTCTTTACTATGGATTCTGCAGGCTAGTAAGCAGCCAAACTTTCCAGTAAAGATAATAAAAACATGTTTCCCCTCTCTAAGTATCCCCAAACTGTCAGATTCTTCCCTGGTTTCACTTCTGTACTCTAAATAAAATCATTGGTATAGTCACACAATGACAATAATGTAAATTATATTTACATTCTGTAAATGTAATTTTCAAAGAATAAATAGCACTACAAAGCTAAAATAAAGTGTTTTTTCTTATATTAAGAATGATTTGATAGCTTCTAGTATATGACTTCTGAAAGTAAAAGCTAGAGTTCTATTTCTAAAAGATGTTTAGTTCCACTTCTGACAGTACAGTGTACCTGAAAACACCTATATAAACTACAATTAGAACTTAATCTATTAGTTTACTGTAAATATTTACTGACAGAGAAATCTAAAAGCATATTACTGATGCTGGCATTGTCTTGAGTGCACAGATTTTGAAATAAGCTGTTAGCCTCAGTGGCTTGAGCTGTGAGCAAGGCCTTGGCAAGAAGCCACATCCTCTCTCAAGAACTGCTGTGAAAGTGAGTACTTCTATCAAGCAAAAAGTGCCTCAGATTTGAGGTTTTCATACTTCCCAGTCTCAATTACTTGCTGTCTCAAAATCATTTCCTCATCTCAGTTTCACATCCCTTGACTGTGGAAAGCTTACTGGCTGCTGTGAAAACCCTGGTCCTCCAGCTGTTCCTTTATTCACACAGGAGTTACCATCCCTCACCTCTCTCTGCAGCTGCAACTATGAAAACAGCATCAGCTTCACGCTGTAATTGCTATCTAAGGGATTCTAACTAGGAGTGCTGTATACTAACAAACTTAAGAGGTTGCATGTCAGTAGAGTGCTTCATTCCCTCAAAGACACCTTTTAATACAAAGGGAGAAAATTTTACTCAGATGACAAATAAAAACCCATAGAATGCTTTCTTTATTCAGTTAGAGATTTAGTTTACCAATAAATTCATTTTTCAGATATTGGCAAACATGTAAAGTGATATTTAAAATATTAATTACCATATTCAGTATTCAAAATTACAACAGGGATGCAGGTTTTTAAGGCATTAAAATTGAAAATCTGTATTTAGCATGCTTAATACTGGGTGATCATCACAGCATGTCCAGTCCAAGCAAAAACTGTAATTAACATAGACTACACAGGTCAGCAACTGAAAAAAAGATTTTAAAATAAAATAAAAAACAACACTTCTACAAACTCTGCAATATTATCTCTAAACTCTTTTAAGCTTAAGTATATTTGAAATCTTTCCTTCTTAATTCATCATGTGACAGGTAAACTAATCCAATATGGCTCAGCCTTTAATGAACATTGTTCTCACTATTATTGCTACATTCAAAGAGGAACAACAGATATTATTTCTGTGCCATCACCACATTTTATCACTGGAGCTCTGTGCACACGAAACTCGAATCTAAAGAAGCTATGACACGCAAACACTCAGTGTATGGTAAAAAACCTCCTTTCCCCAGTACAGTGCGCATGGCTGTGGAGTGACTCCAGAAGTACAGACACTTTTCTCCCCTTTCAGGCGCGTACCGCTATGCTGAGAAAGGCCAATGACCATAAAACTGTCCCTACTTAAACTGTGTGCACACACAGCGGTCTGTGAGCAGTCAGGTTTGCCAAGGGGTTCTTTATTGGCGGGGTGGGGGATCACTGCCTCAAAGAAACCTCCTGCTTGCATTTTTCTGAGACTCTTCCTCCTTGCCTCGATAGTTACAGAAACCATCAGCTTAGGTGCTCCACCTACAACAGATCTAATAATTTTGACCTAACCAGGTCACTCTGGGGAGATATTCCACATCCAAGTTTGGATACGAGAATATGAGAGACTTGAGACTGGGGCATCCCGGTTCCACCTCACCTCGAGGAGGAAGCGGTCCCGGGGGTACCCGCAGATGTTGAGGCCTGCCCGGCGCTCATCTCATCCCTTCTAGGGAGCTTTCGAGGGGAGTCCCCGCCGCCCAGGCCCGACAACTTCCTCCTCCACGTGAACTCCCTGGATAGGGAACGGCGGGAACGCGAGGGACACATCACGGCCACCAACCCTGCGTCCCCCTCCCCAGCTCCCACAGCGCGGGAGGAACCAGAGGGGCCGGCAGAAGGGAAGGGAAGGGCCGTAGAGGGAGGGAGAAGGCGCAGCATCCCGGCGCTTTGCCTGGCGGCTGCCCCGTATCGCGGGGAGGGCCCTTCCCTGCCTCCGGGCTCCGGCCGCCGCTGGAGCCCCCGCCCCTTCCCCGCAGAGCTACTGCCTCGGTCTCGCAGCAGCGCCGCTCACCTCTCTTGGAGCCGGGGCTGGGGCTGCCGCCGGTGGCTCTGGAGCTCTTGCGGGAAGCCATCGCACCTCCCGTCGGGCAGCACAGAGGGGCGGAGCGGGACCGCGTCGTGAGCCGCCGCCACTGGAGCCCTGAGTGCGGCGGGAGCGCGCTTAGGCCCCGGCAGCGCGACCCCGAGCGCTCCGCGGCCCCGCCCCCGCGCCCCCCGACAGCCAATCGCGTCGGCGAGGCGTGGCGCCTCTCGCTTCCGATTGGCGACAGCGCCGCGAGGGGGCGGGGCAGCGACCCGCCGGTTGCGCGCGCCCGCCGCGCTCTCCCGCCGCCGCCGGCCCATTTGAACGTGGCACCGGCGGGCGCGAGCGGCGGCCTCTCGCGAGGATTGGGGCGCGCGCGCGCCGCCAGGGAGTGGGGGCGTCCCCGGCGCTGAGGGAGGCAGGCAGGGGAGGCGAGGGGGCGGCATTTAAATGGCGGCTCCGCCTAAAGAACCCTGCCCTGTGCCCTAAACCGCGTTCCGCATCCATGTAAGCGCCCAGGTTGTGGGAACACATCGTTGATGTGTATAAATGTCTAACGGTGTAGGAGGACGGAGCTAGGCTCTTTTCGACGGTGCCAAATATTAGGACGAGAGGCAATGGGCAGAAACTGATGCACAGGAAGCTCCACCAGACTGCCCAGAGAGGCTGTGGAGTCTCCGTCACTGGAGATATTCCAGAACCGTCTGGACACAATCCTGTGCCGTGTTCTCTGGGCTGACCCTGCTTGAGCAGGAGGTTGGGCCCGATGCCCCCTCTCATCCCTTCCAACCTGAGCCATTCTGTGACAGATTCTACGGAGCAGCGTGGCAAACCTTCCAGAGAGCACCAACAGAGTGAAAGGGTTTGAAGTTCGTAGCATCAGACGGTCAGTTCCCCATCAAGGCTTTTTGAGGCTTTAAAAATACTTTTAATTGACTCTGATAAAATAAACCTGGGGTTTTTCTGGATGCCTCTTGCTACCGATAGTCAGTTTGAGACTGGATTAAACACCAGTTTGGCATGACACTAAAAAGTCTGAAAGAAAAAAGCAAAACCCAGTTTTGAGTCCTGACCGTAAATACAGTGTTTTGAGTCAAAACAATTTTGCAAATGCAAGAGCTTTGCAAGTGGAGAAGGAAGATGTGTGGAGAAGGAAGCCTTTTCTCAAATCAAAGGTTAGAACTGTGTTTTGAATAGTAATGCCATGAAGCTAACCAGAACCTAATTTACTGGAGGCCTTAATCAGTATTTTTTAAATGGGATTTGCACTTAGATACTTAGTCAAGTAACAGGATATCTCTGTGAGCACACTGATATCACTTCAGGAGGTAGAAGTAAAAGCAACTAGTTTTAGGAACATCAAAAAGAGGGAAGCCTACTCTCGTGTGAGTTAATATGTATCTAGTGCAGTTGTGTATCTGAACTTTTCACTTGGTTATGGCCCTCTACCAGAGTCTTATTTTCACATAATATGTTAGTACTTAACATTTTTTGAGATGCTTCCCTTTTGTTTGGTGAGACTAAAGCTGCTGGACAAGTTTGAAAGCTGCTGGGGAGGAGTAGGTGTACTCACAACTATGTAGAATTTAACACAGAAAAGCTAACAAGATGAATTATTAACATTTCAGCAAACTGGAAATTACAATGCAAGGAATAAATTGTCCTAAGAAAAGCACAAAAAAGATTGTAATCTGGTACTGGGATTACTGAAAATCCAGTAAATTAGTAAAAAAAGGGACGTGTGGCTATATTCTTGCAAGTAGCAATTACTGTCAATTGTGACAACAGCTGTTTGTGGTTAATGTGGGACACTGTTTCCTGAAGATACACTACTGGAAATGGTACTTGGGTAAGAAAAGAGATACTGAGAACATTGAAGACACGGGACAGGCAAGGACGCTTAGAAGGATATTGCCGTTGTTTCACTATGAATGAACTTTTTGGCTTTAAATGGACTGTCAAATTCCTTACTTGTTTACTTTGGCTTTGTAATTGGTGTATTCAGTACCTGCTTGTACACTTTTCTGCCCAAGAAGTCTCCCTTGTAAGATTAAAATACACTCCCAGAGGTACAAATGCTCATACAGTATTGTATGTTTATGCTTATTACCATCCTTCTTGATGGTCATTTGGAGGTTTGTGTTGATCTCTTATAGCATCAGGGCTTTTTTCTCCCAGTCCACAGGCAACTGTAAACTGAAATGGAATGTTAGATAAGAGGGACTATTGTCTTCTACTGATCAGAGAACATTTTTCTTATATTTCTGCCTGATATCTCTGATCATACATTTTAATCTGATCATGATATATGGTTTTAGATGAAGCAGATGTTCAGTTTAATTTGCAGAAAGCAGCAGGCCTGATTTTCCTACTGAGATCACCTGAACACAAATCATGTACAGGCTACAGGATCCATGTTGTGCCATTGAAGAAGCTTAGAACAGCTTGATATCAGTTCTTTCAGACAATTTAACTTTGCCAGGGTGACTATTGCTACAAATGGTATGGCAATGCCTTCTGATCTGAAATGTAATGCAAATTTAAGTGAATATTTAAAATGTCATTTCTGGGTTAGGTGGTTAGGTGTAAGTGCATGTGAATGTCTCACTTTTTAACTATAAATGGTTAACTAGTTGTTTTAGAGCTACACATTGTAAGGGTGTGCAGGAAACCCCAAAAAGATAAATATCAGCTTTGTTTGTAGGAGGAAAAGAAAAAGAGCAGAAAAAGAATGTAACAACTGGTTGGTAAGGCAAAGGCAAAAGAAATTAAAGCCATAAAACCAGGAGTTATAAATAAAGGCAAGGGCTATGAGACATACCACACAGCGGTCAGTTGGAGCCTTTCTGCTTGTATCAGGCTTTTTAAAAAAGAAAATTAAAAAATCCTTTCTCTTGGCAAGAACCACATTTACCCTCTCTCCAAACTGTCCTAATTGACTCCTTGTTGAGACTACAGCTAAACTAAATTTTAATTATACTGCATATCATAAATCATTGTATTAAAAGAATGCCACCAATTAATGAGCCCTGCTTGGAAAACAAATGCATGTTTTTACTGTGCATTTTGTTTCCATAAATACCTTTGCATTAGTGCAGTCACAGCTGTTTTGCTGTCCTGATTCATTCAAGCACAGTGACTCTGCTGTTTGACAGAAAGAAGCAGTTCCAAGATGATAAGTGGAAGTAGCAATGAAACAATTACAGAAGAGAATTCAGTGTCTAATCTCTTAATTTCTAAAAGAACTGCAAATATATGACCTGCCTATAGCAATTAAATGGGATGCTGGGGGACATGTATTAATATGAAAGAATGAGTGACATCTCCTTAAAGGAACCATTAAATTATATATTTTTCACTTCCTCTATCATAGCTGAATAAGACATTTTAAATTCCCCTTCACCTGTGCCAAAATCAGAGCTATCGTTTTCTGAGTTTATTTCCATTCACAGTTTTTCTCTGGATTTGTCATGAAGGAATCTGTTATGCTGCTAATAAGCTGTGACATTTCTTTTATGAAAAAGTATAATAATTTAAGGCTTAAAGGGTTTATTCTCATTCTGTTGGCGTCCCTGTTATTCATGTTAATCATTGTGACTATAGCTTTCCATTCATTAATAAATGAGTTACAATTTATTATTAAGTGAAAGCCCATTCTCCAACAAGAGAGGAAAAATTATTTTGTGTCTTAATACGCTTCATTGAAAAGAAGTAGAGAATTCTCAGGAAGGCATTAAAAATACCATGTTAAAAACTCCAAGAAAGTGTAAGATTCTTGATTGAAAACTTAGGTATTTAAAATTTTATAGTTTTTATTGCTTAGATAACATTTTTTTTGTACATGGGGAGTGAGCTATGCACCTTGCTAGCCAGTTTGAAAAGGTGTTCCCACAAGAAGGAAATGTGTTTAAAAATGTGCCTTGGGTAAATATAGGGCAAAGAGGGTGATGGACAGGTTTTACTGTTTGTTTTCTGGATTATCAAGTTGACACTTGAACTGCTTATCATTTCTCTGGTTACAGACAGTCCAAAGAATCAGCCTCCAGACATTTGCATTTATCAGCCAAATTTCGTTAATCACTTGTGGAGAAACAGATCAGATGTTTTGGGAAGAGAAGGAGAAGAGTGTCTCAGTTATCCAAACATAAACAACTGCATTGTCTATGTAGGTGTTCCACTTATAGCTAGTTGAATCTGCAGTAAAGTAAGGTGTAGTTGAGTTGTTTATTCTTAATGAGGAAATGTCTCTCTTTTTTTTTATTTTTATTTTAACAGTGCTTCTATGGCAGTAGACACCTGTTATTATAATTGTGTATTCTTATAAAATCTTAGAACAATTTCTAAATAGTTGGTGTTACTGAGAAACAGAAGGCAGCCATTTGTTTGAGAGATATTCAAAAGGATGTAATTATCCAGAATATCAGAAACAAAGAACTTGAGCTAGGCAAAGCTAGTTCAGTCATAGCTAAAACTGAAGTAAAATTTGGTTTTAAATTGCAAAGGTAAAATGTAGGTCAGAAGCTTGTTCTCATTGCTCTCAGCTGATCTGATCAACCTCGCTGAGGAGTAACTCAAATAGCATTTGGCCTTTGGTGTGGCCTAGTAGTCTGGAATGTGTTACAGCATTGCTTGGATTGTGGAGATCTTAGTGCAGATTTTGCCTGGTCTGATTCAGGTAAATTGATCCCTGTGAGTGTAATCAAAGCTGAGAGTGAAGCAAACTTCTCAGAGCAAGATTTTTTATCTGGTGATTAGATTTTCCATAAACTGTGAAGATATTTAGAATTTAAGTGATGTCATGTCCCTGTGTAACAACACACTAAAGTGTGGATTTGTTTCCTATGGCCTGAGATGCCCAGAAGAAAAGAGTAAATATTTATTTGTGCATCTGTAACAGTTATAATGTGTATTCTTAGAAGACCATGAGAAATAAGGCTTGAAAGGTATACCTTCCAGAAGAAGAGCTCAAATAGTACTACACTACAGATTAAGAAAACAACAAACCAGGATCAGAATTATTTCAATTATCTTAGATACAAATACAATTCTCATTAGAGTGGCAACAAGAGAATGAGGCTTAGTCAGCAATTCCCAGCACACGCCATCATACATGCCACTGAAATTAGCAGGAAAAATAAGAAGACAACACTTTCCTGCCAATGTACTGCCTGTTCTTTTCAAGATATCTGAATTGTTTAGCAAAAGCAGGAAAGAATCAAAAAGGTCTGTAGCCTACAATTGCATCTGATAAAACTGCTGGAGCTAAAGTAGTGATATTTAAAGAGCTATCTGAATAGCAGAAATGTCTAGTCAAAAGTTCTAGAGTTTTGTTCACTTAAAAAGCAAAAACCCCTATTGACCATAAATTAGGATACTTAATCTTGAAGAATAGATGAACAAAAATGGCAATGGATTTAATAAATTGTCCTGATGGATGGCACATTTCTGTGAGTGATTTGGCAGCTTTCCAAAATCAACCTGGAATATTCTTATGAAATCAGCCATCACCAATAGCTTCTTACCCCAGATGCCATGTCTGAACTAGTCTTGTTAGTTCGCTCTGTCTAATAAAATAATTTTGTGAATTTTCCACATTAGGAAAGAAAACAAATTATCCAAGGAGCAGCAGGATATACTGTGCCTAAATTCCTGGAGATTTGTTTCCATTGTCTCCCTAAACTCTCTCCCACCTCTGCTTCAGTAGCCTCCCATCTTCCACTGAGAATTGTGATCATCCCTGTGGATTCAGATAGTGTGTACTGTATGGTTAGTGCATAGATGAATGGTTGCCATGCTCTGGCCAGCACATACTTGCTGATTAGTCATCCTGTTGGCAAATTAAAGAACTGAGTTCTCTCTAGTGAACTTTGTATCTTCAGGTATAAATAAATAACACTGAAGTGTATTTAAGGTATGAAAGATTCTGTGGCCTTGAGAAGCTTTTACATACTCCATCTTTCCAGAAAAAAGACTTTACTTAGCTGTGTTGAGCTAGTATTAGCTAGTATTTTTAAAAAGAGCTGTAATTGATAGAGCTTGCCCTGTAGGAAGCTTTTTCAGTCCAGGCCTCTTGCTTAAGGATCCCCCAAGCTAGTGTCAGTCTGGCTGTAGTAAAGGGACAAGGCAGCAAATAAGATGATAGTATTCACTTCAAAATGACAGATTTCAGTACACTAGAACTGATCAAATGCTAGAACTCTGTCACGTTCTTTCTTAGCAAGGAATTCTGGGAGGAATAACCTGTAGCATGAGATCTCGCACCTGAGAGTTTTTCCAGCCGCTGGAAACTACTTCTGCCTAGGGTAAGCATGTCTGCATGCCCCAAAACCCACAAGAAATGGGACTTCTTAGTATAGAGACAAAGTCATAGTCACCAGTTATTTCTAAACCCTCACCTGGTCCTTCATTTTACAAGGTGAAATAATACAGCTTAAGCTTGCTGTTTTCATGAAGCAAACTATTTCTATTTCTCTCTAAGCCTATTTCACTTTTCAGTGAAGAAATGTAATTTAATCATAGAATCTAGGCATGATCAGTATCCTACTTTCATTAGGCAAGTGACTCTTAGTATTAGAATGTTCTGTGTTTTATTCATTAATCTTTGGAGCTTGATGA